>NC_135584.1:22232500-22857500 GCF_965152235.1 Eretmochelys imbricata
TTCAGTTTACCATTATTATGTGTTATTTGTATTATCATGCTTCCTAAGGATACCCAGCCATGGACAAGGATCCCAGTGTACTAGGTGCCCAGCATCCACAATAGAGTACAGATTTTCAAATGAGCTCAGAACCTAGCAGCTCTTATTTGGATACTTACAGTTAGATTTTCAAAAAAGCCCATTACCCAATGTGCTGAGGTTGTTTGAAAAAAATCACACCGTTTATTCCTGAGTTCTTCTGAAAGTCTGGTCCCAGTTGTGGGTGCTGAGCCCTTCTGAAAATCTGCACTATGTTCAGGCCTTTCTGATTAAACCTTGTCTGTCAGTTCTGCATAGACATGAAAGCTTCCATGATGCTCTTCCTAGGAGTAGGTGTTTGACCCAGTATCCTTGTCCAAAACTGTCTCTCCACGTTCTGCGCCAGATCTTCTCCCACACTAGGGCAGCTCCACCAATGCAAAGTTATCCTAAAGCTGGCTTACCCAGCCACAAAGGGTTAGCTGTTTTGTGTAGGGAATTCCAGGGGTGGTTCATACAGTACCTCAACTCTACAGCTCACACAAAGTTGTGAGTGGGGCATTAATGTTCTCCAGCAATCTCTGGCTTCCACAATGACCTCTTAGGACCATACACAGCCAGTGAAAGTAAGAAAAGAACAGCTGCTGTAACTGACAGCATAGGACCGGGCCAGCACACAGTGGTCCGAGGATCAGAGAGTTCAATGGTAGTTTAAAACCACCTTTGTGCCATCTTTCCCAGCTTCACTGAGAAGCATTGTTCATCCATAGCTGAGGATCTAGCCTGCTGTTTGGACTGTGCTGCAGGAAGAGCTGTGGAATAAGAAATTTACAAATATACTGGGGAATAAACCGGGTGGCATCACTCAAGAAAACCATGCTGGAGAATGTGTTATTCATGGTACGGCATTTGCTAGTTTTAAAAGTTTCATTCATCCAATCAGGGAGCAGAAACAATGCCATGTGACTCAGGAATTTTTTTGGGAGAGTGGGGGGCACATACTCCAGATAGGCATAGATTCAACAGAGTCCTAAAGCACATGCCAAAATTTAACTTTGACTTCAATGACCTGCTCACATTCTGAAAGTTAAGCCTGTGCTTAAGTGTTTTGCTGGATCGAGGCCAGAAAAAAATGCTATATTCGTTACTGTTGTTGTTATTAATTATTAATTGTTATTATTTTATTATAGAATAGTGAATAATCATAGTGAACAGTTTGCAAACAATCACAGACTTAAAAATTTTCATCCACATGATCTAGCACGTACTTACAAATAACTATTTGCCAAAACCAAGTTGTTGTTGTTTAAAAACAACAAGACCTCATTATTCCCAATGAGTAAGTTGACCAGGTCTAGCTGCTACTTTGTACTCCTGGAGTTTTTCTGACTGCTTATAGTTGGTGAAACACTGTGTAATAATTAGGGATGAAAGGTGATAAACTCTGTAAACATGACATAGAATGTGCAAGAAGTAAACAATACAAGAATATTCCGCTCTGTAAAAGAGCAGGATTGTGGAGTGCTAAGGATTTAATTTTTGTTTTTCAGATATAATCCTCTTGCTGTAAAGAAATGTTTGGGAACACATGTTGGCATTCAAAATGCCTTTTTTATGTTAAATTACTATTAGTGAGTAACGTTACAAAAGGCAAATGGATAGGGCTTTCTTTGGAGGAGGGTGGGTGTTTTTTTTTAAACCCATGGGCATTTCAGACATTCGGAGACTGCGATTCTGACACATCTGTATTTTTATATAATTGGTTCTTTCATAAATGAGATTACAATATGGCATGTGGTGTCTTTCAAATCAAACACCTGTAGTCAGAATTAGAAGCTTTACAACTGGCACTACTCCTGTTCCCAGGGTTTTGGTGGGGGGTGGGGGAGGGGAAGAGGAGGAGAATGGAAAGCTCAACCACAGGGAAATTCTGGAAATCTCATTAGCAGTGTTATCAAGGCATCCTCAGACCTGAACAACTTTCCTGTCCGTTTTTTTTTTTAATTGTCATTTATTATTTATTTATTTTAAGACTAGCTCCGACAGGAAAAACTAATTGAGCAGTGCGGATTTCCTGTGGCGGTATTACCAAAAAAGCATAAAATCAAATAAATCCAGACAAAGTTGTGTGTGAAACTGAAATAAGGGCTGCGGTGCCATAGGTGCAGTACTGGGTCAAGTATCCTCCTTTCAGCTCAGATTTGGAAACTTGCCCAGCTTTTGTAAGAGGTCCCAAAGCCATGACAGAAGGCTCAGGATATTGACTGGCCCTGGGCTACATACTTGGCTACTGGTGAATCAATGACCTTTGCTCCTGACATAGGGCTTTGTAGATTTCTCCCAAGCTCTGCCTTCTCAGTGAGGAGAAAGAACTGATCTACAGTTCAGGTTTGCAGCCTGACATGTCCATGTCAGACTCAACTCACAGGCATAACCGTGTTTTTAAAAATGGTGAATTTAGCATTCATAGACGTTTTGACGTGACTGCAAGCCCATGACCACAGCCCAGGTACAGTGTGGTCACTGGAAGCCCCTCCAATATGCTTTGACTTTTACCTGGAGGGACCATTATAGAGTGAGAGGGGAGTTAGTTTGGACTCCGTGTCCTCCCAGTCACTAGTTTCTTTGCTGAGAGCACTAAAAAGAATGAGGATTTGGGGTAAGTGTGGTGATGGGGCAATAGTGTTATCACATATCTACTAGAAAATGGACTGCAGACACCAGCTCATTTCATGCAGGCCATCAGATCTATCTATCAATGGGTAACAAATTCTGGCCACTAAGATAAGCAGGAGACCTGGAAGTGAAAGGCTCCCTAAGGTGATTACTAATATCCTGCAGCATCAAAGCCATAGTCCTACTTTTAAATATTTGTCCTTAATTTTTATGGATTATGGAACATTCACAGCTGGCTGGAAAAGCAGCAAGATAGGTCATTGTCAGGTGTGCGTGGCAGAGGAGAAAAACTCCCTGTACTTTTTCAGAAGCAAGTAAAACTTTGTGGCTTACTATGTCCATTTACTGCTGGATCAGTGCTTGCACAATTTGATCTCATAGAATCATAGAATATTATGGTTAGAAGAGACCTCAGGAGGTCATCTAGTCCAATCCCCTGCTCAAAGCAGGACCAACACCAACTAAACTTAAAAAAACAACAACATAGGCAGGGCAAATCTCGCCACCAAAGAGATCTTTTGCCAGGGCTTGTCTGAGCAATAACAAGAGAGGATAGGAGACAAGACTTGGGATGCCAGTGAGGCTTGCTTATTATTGTTTTTATTATTATCATGGATTGGCACCCCCACTGTGCTAGTTGTAGAAACACAGAACAAAAAGGCAGTCCCTGCCCCGGAAGAGCTTACAGTCTAAGTAGAAGGCAGGAGTCAGCAGATACAAGACAGACACACAGCTGAGTACAAGGACATAGTGAGAAAATATTGATCAGCATGACAGGTGGTGGTCTCAGCACACCACCAACCTAATTGTTGTCAAGTTTTTTGTAGTCGTCATGGAAAAGGAAAATTTTAAGAAGGGATTTGAATGGGGATAATGAGGTGGCTTTATGTCTGACTATGGGGAGCTCTCCCCGAACGGGAGAGGCAACATGGGTGAAAGCATGAATGGCACTTGTTTGAGAATGGAACAAGCGGGCGATGGAGGCTGGTATCATGGGCTGATAGGAAGCAGGAGTCAGCGGCCTGTTCGATGAGCTTAGAGGTAAAAGGGCAAAGGTAGATGGGTGGTAGTTGAAGAGACAGGTGGGGTCAGTAGTGGGAGTATTATTATTTTTCAATTGGAGTATGTTTCTATTGTAAGGGGAAAGAGCCAGAGGAGAGTGAGCAGTTAAGGAGAAAAGTACGGTATGGGATGAGAGTGGGCAACCAGGAAATGGGATGGGATGAGATCAGCGGGGCAAGTGAAGAGGTTAAAGCAGGAGAGCAAATGAGAAATTTCTGTGTCTGTGACAGTGGAGAAGAAGAGTTGTAGGAGGGGAAGGGAAGAGGGCTCTAACAGAGTAGCTACCAAGTCAAAAATTCTTTAGTGAAGGAAAGAAGAGGAAGATTAAAAAGAATGAAGACAAGGTCTGAGAACGCCATTCTTAATTCTGGGCCTTCCTGTCATGGAGCAATAAACCATCTGGAAGGCTGAAGAAGTGGTTTAGCCACAAAGGACTGGGTATCTATCTGCATCTCTCAGAACTAGAGATAGGCCAAAACCAAAAGAAGGTTCCATTCAGGTTTGATTCAAATTATGGATGAAGATTCAGGAAGGGCTTATCTTCTGTGAGCTGGCTCACCTATCCCTGGGTTCTTGAATGTCCACGTATCAGTGATGTAGTCTCAGCAGCTCCTGGAGGCCACTTATTAAGACCTTCCATCAAACTCAAGGAAAAATTGGAATGATTTCTCTGCTTCTGCTTTCTCTTACATCTCTGGATACTGCTAAATCATCCTTTCCAGAAGTGACTTATCCCTGGGGCTCACAAAAATGCTTCCAAAAAGCACAATTTACCTTGGGAATAGACCAGAGTGTGCCAATTGCCAGATATCTTACATATTTATTCCCAAGAGAAGAGGTCTTTGACTTCCTTACAGCCTTCAGTCTCCCCCCCCTCCCCCCCCCCCCCCCGCCCCATCCCCTTCACTTCAAATTAACAAGTGGAATCTGAAGCAATGTTTCAAATATACTCACTGTAATTTCCGGGAACAAAGGATAAACCTTTCTTGCAAATGTAGTTATGTATGTGAAAGCATGTTGTGGTTGGTTTTTTTATTTTGTTTTGCTTAATGGGAAAGACTGATGAATAGACTCCACAGTCCCTGACCCATTCTCTCCGCCACTCAGACACCCTCAGGACTTGGGATTTATCCCAGGCTATGGGAGATTGTTTTTGTCAGAGCCCCTTGTTAAAATACTGGCAGCACACAGAAGGCCTGATCCAATGCCCACTGGAGTCAATGGGACTCTTTAAATGAACAGTGCACACTGGATCAGGCCCAAGTCTTCCCAAGTTTCAGGATACTCAGCTAACTTTTCTAACTTGCTCCCTGTATTTCCCTATCTTTAAATATTGCCCCACACTGCAAAAGATGGGTCCATTAAGAAATCAGGGCCACTTTTGTCTTTATTTTAGATTATAGGGGAGAGCATTGGCACAGATTCTTCACCCACCATAAACTAGCTGCTGATGCAAGTTGCAAAAGTCTTGCTGATGTACAAGAAGCAATTACAAGGCTGATGCAATATGCACCTATCATAAATTCCAAAGCAGACATGTATCATACATACAGAGGGCCTAAAATTATCAGCTCCCTACTTCATGATGTTCCCAGACTCTTGTAATGTTTGTGCAGCAGCCGCTGTGTCCAGTTGCATTTCAAAGCTACCCCTGTGCTTTTAGAATCGCAGTCAGTGCTCCTTTAATTATGATGTGTTTTCGGTATGTTTTTAATCATCGTCATTAAGGGATTAAACATAACCCTCTGAGACAGAAAAGTGTAAACATGAGCAATAATTATTCCAAGATCTTCACTGGTGTCTCACTATACAACTCTCACTGTATTTAAACCTGTTGTGCAACTTATGATGATCTGCTTTGGAATCATAAGATTCCACCTGTATTTTAGGCTTAATAGGGGTTAGGAATAAATTAAAATAATGTGCTCCCCCCCGCAAAAAAAAAAACAAAGAAAAGGCTTTACATTATTTAATCTGATGTTAGATATCTGTCTGAATTTAGCCAAAGTCAGGAATTCTAGGCTTAAACTATCTCATTGTACCTAAGCCGTTCAGAGACCTTTCAACAGTGGAATTATGCGCTGCAATGAGATAGGACAATTTAGGGTGGGAATCCTAGCTTTGACTTTAAAAAGCAAACAATCAGTAGGAGGGGAAGGATGGGCTTGTGATTTAGGCCTGGTCTATGCTTAAAAGATAGGTTGCCATAGCTACAGCGCTCAGGGGTCTGAAAAATTCACACCCAGAGCATCGTTATGCCAACCTAACCCCCAGTGCAGCCACAGCTGAGTCAATGGAAGAATGCTTCCATTGACCTACCTACCATTGCTTGGGGAGGTGGAGTTCCTAAAGTAATGGAAAAAGCCCCTTCTGTCATCGTAGGAAGCATCTACATTATGGCACTACAGAGACTTAACTACAATGCTGCAGTTGTGCGACCGTAGCACTTGTAGAGTAGACATGGCCTAAGGAATAAGAAGGGAGACCGGGAATCAGAAGTTTTGAATAGAGCTGATTGAATTATTTTCATTTTGGGTCTGGGGGGGATAGAGGTGGGACAAAAATGCTTTTTTGACAAAATTTTCCAATTTTTAGGCAAAAAAACCTGGAAATTAATTTTGTTCATTAAAATGTTTGAAAACTTTGAAAGTTGGGAAAAAGTTGGCAGAAACGATCAATTTCAGATTTTCCTCGAAAAAAAGAAAAAGTTGTTGTGGGAGAATTCAAAATAAACAAAACTTTTTGAAAATGTCCTATGAAAAGTTATTGGCATTTTTCAACCAGTTCCATTTCTGAACGCTCTCCCTGACTCTGCCACTGACTTCCTGTATGATGCTGCCAAGGCAGTTGACCATCCCTGGCCTCAGTTTTCCCACCTGTAAAGTGAAGATAACAATACTGGCCAATTTCACAGGGGTGTTAAGAATTCATTGTGACTGGTAGAGCATTCTGAGAACCCCAGATGGAGAGTTATTGGTGGGTTCTGGAAGGCTGTTTCCTCAATGCACTTGTTACTGCCATTTTAATAAAGTTGTTTCTGTTTAATCTTTTGCCATTGTTAATCCTCTTGGTTTCTTTCAGTGGGACGGGTCCCCTACTGACATAGCTTATGCTGCACGTGGAGGTGGGCTTTTTATGCCAGCGGGCGAGCTCTCTCTCTCTCTCATCGGTATAGAATGTCTTCCCCAGAGATGCACAGCTGCATTGGTACAAGTGCACGGCGGCAGTGCTGTATGTGTGGACCAGGGGTGCCCAAACTTTTCCTGTCATGCCCTCTCTTACCACTAATGGATTCTGTCCATGCCTCCCCCTCCATTACTGCACAGTTGGCTCAGCAGAGGAGATTGGGCTGAAGGTGCACCTCACAGTTTGCTGACCACTGGCATAGACATATCTGGAGACTGCTCACACACAGGAGGGACTGAGATTCAACACTCCCAGGGCTACATTTTTAGCTGGAACCATTAAAGGCAATCAGAACCTTGCCACTGATGCCAGGATCTGAGCCCTTGGACACAAGCGTTACTGGGAAGGGAAATAGGCTCATTTTGCTTTGGGAGCCAACAAATAAAACAGGGAAATATGCTGCTAGTTTTAAACTGTGCTTCCATAGCATCTTTCCTCTGAACATCTCAGGTCCTTCCCACCTATGGATCAGGGCTCCTAGTGCCAGTGCTTAATTTGTAATGAAAAAAGGATGCAGGAGCTCCACAACATTTTTTACTTTCATAACTGACATGGCAAGCCCAGAGGTGCCATGGCTATGAACTGCCAAGCCTAGAGGTGCCGGGGTTCAGCCCTGGCACAAAGTAAGCACTGCCTAATTCACTTAGGCCCCTTTGGAAATCCCAGCCTTATGGGCCTGAGTGGACCTGCCTCCTGTGCAGTGGTGAGGGTGGAAGGAGCTTTCCTCTCCCCAACCCCTTACAGGCCCACTCAAGGGTCAGAGTAAACAGCCCCTGCCTGCACCCTTTCCATGCATCTCCCAAAGCATCAATGCCTGAGAGGGGGAGTCATAGGAGGAGATAAGGCTACGGCCCTGCCCTCACTTCCCCACTGTCATGTTAAGATTGCTGCTGCAGAAAGGGGGCAGACTGGAGTATAACACAGTGGGGTGCAGCCCCTTCACCCTCCAGGTGTGGTAGAACATTCAGGGATGGACTGTGCCTCCTTAGCCCAGTACCTCTCTGAACTGCCCCAGCGCTCTGCAATACCCTATTGCCCGCATCGCAGGCTACTATGTGTTCACACGGTCTGGCCCTAATTAATCAAGACTCACAACACTCTTTATTGTAAGGAAGCATGATGATACAGTTCAGCATGGGCGGAAACTGAGGCACAGAGAAGATAAGTGACTTGGTCAAGGTCACAGAATCAGACAGTGGCAGGGCTGAGAATAGAATCCACAAATATTTCTTTACTCACTGAGCAGCACTCCCTTTCATTTTCTCATGCACTAAAGCAAAGTAAATGTGATTTTATTTATTTCCTTATTTATTGCCCAGCTGTGCCTGAAAGCAGCTCCTCAAGCCACAGGGGGCTTGAGGCAGGGGCAGTATCAGAAACAACAATCATTATCCTCTTTACTGGAAAACATGTATACGAATGGCAAGATTTACTAGCTGTTCAAGTGCTTTATGAGATTTACAAGGCTTCAGAAAAAATTTACTAGGACAATTTAAAACTTCAATGGTTTGGAATGGGAATATTTGCAACGGAGCCAGTTTTGATTGCAGCCTTGTCTGAAGCAGGCAAGGCTCCTTTTCTGGGCTTGGGAGCACAACACTCTTCTCCTCTGACCTTCCAGTGATGAGTAAAATGAAAGGTGCTTGTGGAGACTAGTCACCTCAAAACACACTGGGCCAGCCTCAGCCCTAGTGTAAGCTGATGCAACACCAATTACTTCAATAGTGCACTTACATCAGGGCTGAATTTGGCCCACCAAATACCAGATACTAAATCACCTCAAAGCATAGCAGTCAAAATAACAAAACACACTAAAAATGTTCTTCTTCCCCAGTCAGAAGCCTAAAACCCCATTACACACAGCGCTTAATGAGGGTAATAAGCTTCAACTAACCAGCCCTTCAACCATGCTCATCCTCCACTTAGCATAAGATTCCCTCTAAAGCCTTGCAGGGAGCCTAGCTGGGGGAAGTTGGCCAATGGTTAGCACTGTTGTATTTGCCAGCGTTAGTTCCTGGCTCCGGAACAAACAGAAAAGGTGGTGAAGATTTCCAAAGGGCAAGTGCCAAAGAGGGGTGAGGGTTTGCAAATATTGCTAATTAGCTTATCAAGGGGTTTTCCCTTCCACACACCCCTCCCCACCATACGAGGATGGTTAATTACTGTGGGTTCTGATGCCTTTCTCACCTAGCAGCTCACAACCACTCCATTTGTAATTATATTCAGCATGAGCTCCTAGATGTTAAGAATTCCTTCTACTCCTCACCTCTAAATTAATGATATCTGAGTGGGAGAGGGTTTTTATTCCCTGAATTTTATTATGTTCTCATAGGGAAGACTTTCCCCCAACCTGTTCTTTCAGCTGCATAGCTCATTTGACAGGTAGACATTACTCTATTCTAGTCAGACAGCCCTTAGTCTGGATTTCTCTGTAATTCATTAAAAGAAAAGGCGTACTTGTGGCACTTTAGAGACTAGCAAATTTATGAAATCTGTAATGCATTGTAGTTGAAACTATTAAACACTATATTCCAGCGGTACAGACACCTCCTTTCATAATAAGATCTGAAGGCTGCAAATGGGGGTATTGATATCATTACAAGCCTTGCCATAGCAGATCAGATCACTAGCTCACAATCCTCCCTCCATCCAGCTAATGACTAGTACATAATTCCTTAAAGGAAGCTAACCATCATAAAAATGCACTTGTCAATATTGTCTGTTAGTGTGTTGCTGTTAGAAGTTGGGGATTCCTTCCGAATCCTAGTGGATGATCACTTATGGCCTGAAACATGACATTTAGCTATGTTTGTCAAAGTCCTACTTTGAAAATTACCGATAGGTAAGTGCAAGAGTTATTGATGTTCATAAAATTATCCAGAACTTTTTAATAAATCCAGCCACAGTGCTTGTCTT
Organism: Eretmochelys imbricata; assembly: GCF_965152235.1. Classification (NCBI taxonomy): domain Eukaryota; kingdom Metazoa; phylum Chordata; order Testudines; family Cheloniidae; genus Eretmochelys; species Eretmochelys imbricata. The sequence goes on from NC_135584.1 coordinate 22,242,359, forward strand.
GATCCCCTCCTGCAGCAGTGAATTCCACAGGTTGAGTCTATGTTGTATAAAGAAGACTTTGCTGCTAAAAATTAATACCTACATTACCTTTATAGAATATCAGGTTTGGAAGGGAGGTTATCTAGTCTAACCCCCTGCTCAAAGCAGGACCAAACCCCAATTTTTGCCCCAGATCCCTAAATGGCCCCCTCAACGATTGAACTCACAACCCTGGGTTTAACAGGCTAATACTCAAACCATTGAGCTATCCCTCCCCTCAATATGTAATGATATAATATCCCTTACCAGACCATCAAAATTGTGAGCTTTCTATGGCTCAGGAATTGGGATGAGATGATACATTTACTTATGTGGAATTTTTTCAAGAGGTTTTACGTAGCAACTAGGTCTTTGTAATACCCCCTTATAGATGTCAAAGGATTTATTGGGACACTGCAAGAAACAACTCTGGTATACACAGGGCAACAAAATTTAACTTCTTCCTAGCCCCTCCTCTACACCAAGACAATTCAATATCAAAACAAGAAAACAACTTAACATTAAAATAAAGATACAGCACCACCTATAGGTGATGGTGCTGTCTGCATTGATCATTACACTTTCAAACACAGCAGTGGGGTCTACTGTGCTACTTGTACTTTGGGCTATTAACAAAGCTAGCAGAATCCGCCAGAAACCAGTTGATGGTTCAAATGAAATTTCTACTAGGATTAAGCACATAACATTGCTTCAGAAAACTGGTGAACCCTGAGTGATGATCTGTGATAAACAATTACAAATCTGTTATTTGTAGTGAAGAATGTATTCAATGAATGTTATTACCATTATTTACTATTTGTATTAGAATAGTTCCTAGAGGCTCTAACCAAGATTAGAGCCTCATTATGCTAGGTGCTATATGAATACAAAATGACTGCCCCTGCCCTGAAGGGTTTATAATCCATGTCCCTGTTTTCTATTCCCCAATTATCTGCAAACAGACTTCTCAAATTTGTTTGTGCTCAAAATACATAGACAGATGTCTTATATGAACACATTTCAGCCTCAGCATTTCTTGCAAACTATTTACTTTCAAGTGCCATTCATGATTCTCTATTTGTGCTGCATGATTGGTCATCTAAAATTACATGGAGCTGTTTCTGATCCCTGGTTGGACAAATGATATTTATGTTTTAATGAATATTTCTGATGCTCTCTCTTTCTCGGAATATGCTTAGGAGGAAAAATATTTCTGATCTGAATGACCATGGAAAGTGAATAAATATTTTGCCTCATTCTTCTTTACTGTCATTAATTTATACTTTTTTCTGCAAATAGCCCCCCATTGATTTCAATGGGCCTCCTCACAGAGTGAAGTACTATTTAGCATGAGCAAAGATGGCAGAATATAGCCCAAAGTGAATTTGTGATTTTCATTCAGATGCATTTTTATGCATATTGTTTTAGCATTGCAAAGCTACTGAAATATTCCCTGAGAAATTCAACTACATGTGCCTCAGTTTGCTTATTTGCAAGATATGTATTGTACCACATCCCATACTGAAAGTCTTTTGAGGCTTAATGAAGCTTTATAAAGGACTTTGTTATCCTTGGATTCAAGGTACTAAACACATAATTATAACAATACTTAGCATTTGATAGTGTTTTATATGACCCTGCATAATGTTCAAACCACTTCCTTGACATTAACTCATTAGTTATCAAACATATTATTATTTGGAAGTGAAGAGAATCTTTTAGGAAGCTGAGAAACTGGGCATTCTGAAATAACAGATCAGAATAAATCAACCAATCTTTCAAAGCCATCCTTTGGTTACTAACTATTTGCTAATAATGTTGCCCCTTTTTGACCTGAGCAGCTAGTCAAAGTTCAAGCTTGGGGGTAGAAACTGATGATGGAGTCTGGGATTTTCTTGGATGCAATTTAGTTTGTTTATAAGGAATGTACAAGATCCTGCTTCTCTGAATGCAGGAGGAACCAGAAACAAAAGCAGTTCCTTTACTTACAGTTCCACCCTTTAGTCAACACCAGACCCAAAAAACCTCTCTCTCTCTAGTTTCGTCCAGGCTCACACACCATGCTCACTGGCTGCTGCTTGGCTTTCTTGCTTTTTTTTTTTTTTTTTTTTTTTTTTTTTAATCACTGTCTCTTTCTGTTCTCGTTTCCCTCACAAACACATTACTCAAAACAATACACAGCAAAAGTCCTTCTGCCCACCCAGACTAAAACTCCTGAGCAGGTGCAGAGCCCCCTTTGTCTTAGGTTTTTATCCTGAAATTTTGTTACTTGAAGGCTGTGTTCACACCCAGTCTCAAAGATGCTTGCAACCCATGCAGTCCCCAGTACTGCTCAGCAAAAAAAAAAAAAAAGATAAAATTGAATTGCAACCTTATCTATCTACCTGCCCACCTACCTATCTCACTTTACTCACAACTGAAATGGAGAAGCAGCTAGGGTTACTGTAATATACTGTACTAGTGTACAGTAATATATTTAGGCTGCAATTTTTCAAAGGGGTCTAAAGAGGTTGTCTTTCCATGGGTCTTAGGGAGTAATTTTTTTGTAAAATCTCAGCATTTAATATTGCTCTACATATAGATGTATTATTATAGTTGTATTATATTTTGTATTAACCAACTAAATATAAAGCACTATAATAAAGCATTAACCTCTTCTGTTGGTACAGAGGAGAAGCGCACTTGGCTGAATGGTGGCTTTGAAATTAATCTCTTCCATTTTTCAAATTTTCAAGATCATAGGGACAAATAAAAAAGGGGGGAATGAGAGGGAGAATGAAGAAAGTACTGTTGGCAAATGCAGACAGATCCTTCATTGGTCTGAAATAGATGTCACTCAGGGGATATCTGCTTTCACACTGGTCAAGTTCAGCTTGTCTAATCTGACTTCGAAATCATTGTTCGCCCCTTAAAATACCTTGGTTGTATGAGACAAGATATGAGCATTTAGGAGCTTGGCGGGGTGGGGAGAGGAAGAGAAGGAGGGAGACAGAGAGTCAACAGATCAATAAAAGCACTTTAGGATAATGGCACTACCTAGAGAAGAACAGGTCTGGATTCCAGGCCAGCTTCATCACTGCCAGGAAATGTGCATTTGTATGAACGAAGTGATTAATCCATAGTGTCACGGCAGAGAGCCTTAGTAACAGTTCTCTCCCAGATGCTGCTTCCTAGGTGTTTGTTTACCCGCTCTTCCTCAGAGTCACAGTTTGCTGCTGCGCCCTGACCACAGTCAACAGAGCCTCTGTCAAGGTTCTCCAGCCAAAGCATGTGGCGTGGGGCAGGCGGGGGGGAGGGGGGAGGAGTGTTTGGCCTGGAGCTCATTGAAATGGAGGACTCTAAAGGAAAACATTACAGAGGAATGGAATGAAGACCATAAAATGAGGAAGGCGACAGAGGTACTTTGACTGGACTTTCATTCTTTACACTGTCCTGTTGCATGAGAGCAAGGAGGTCACTCAGTGGATAGAGAGCATTAGCCCCTGCATGAGTGCCCAAGACAGAGAGGGCACAAAACCTCCTGCTCCTTTATGCCCCAAGAGCCAGTAACAGATACGATCCCTGTGGTCTCCTGAGAATAGAGAGACTGACCCTCCTAGCATCACCGTGGGGTCCAAGCCATCCCAGAAAGAGCAGGAGAGGAAGAGAAAAGCAGGAGGTGGAGGCATGGCCCACTCTCTCTTCTACACCAGTTGATAGACCTGATTGGGCACAGAATGGAAACCCAGCAGGTTGTTCCCCCTGCATGCATGTGACCCAAGACAGAGCATACTTCCCTGAGGCATAATGCTTTCTGGAGCTAGAGTGATGCTGGAAGTCATGGAGTTAAAGGGGAGCCTCGTTTTGGATACTCCAAAGCTCTGGGGTGTTCAGGGCTAGGTTTGGTTCAGTCCATATTCAATTCCAGGGCCATGTTTGGATGTCAATCCCCAAAAGTGTAGGGTGTTTTGATCCAAGTTTTTGGTTGCTCTCTTCTCTAACTGTAGATGAATCTTAAAAGGGGATGCATGTTTTTATGGCCAAACACAACGGAATGACCCTGGCCCCCGAGATATCAGCTTTGAACTGTTCCAGTAATGCAAAGCTGGTTTAAAGCTGGTGTAAGTGGCTAGCTGAGTACTCCATGGTATGACTTAATCCCTCTGTGATGAACACCTGTCGTAACTGACCCTATGCCACAACCCACAATAGGGGGCATGACAGAGGGAAGAGAGCATGGTAGGAGCACTGACTATGCATTGGCAATGTCTTCCTGGTCCCTGAAGACTATTGCAACTGCCAATATCTAAAAGGAAGCATTGAAGCTGGTCGAGACTGTGACAAGGACCAGTCTTCTCCCAAAACTGGGGGTGAGAGATACGTGGGGAGAGTACAGTTACCTTCCTTTCTCCCACCTCTTCATGACCTGTGCTGAGTACAGCTCAACAGCAGTCAAAAAAATGGACCAATATTTATAGGTAGGCAGGCTATAAACTAGCATATTATTAAATCTTATGCTTCAGGGCAGTATGATACAATCTCCATAAGGGTCAGGAAGGATTTCCCCTCTTCATATTCACTAGTTATGGGGTGCATTATGTGGGTTTTCACCTTCCTCTAGAGCACCAGTTCTTTGTCTAATGTAGGCATACTAGACTTGTTGAAGAAATTATCTGCTCAGGGAAAGAAAAACATATTCCTATGAAGTATGCTATTCTCAGAAGTTATAAGGATCCAAAGGTAAGGAAGGTATTTACTCCTCAAATTAATTGATCTCTGGGATCCTTATAAATACAGTAAAATATTGGATTTTCTTGTAAATATTGCTAAATTTGTGGAACAGTAGTTTCCTATGGCAGGGCCTGCACCTTCAAAACCGATGGCAAATTCTAAGAGCGTGCCTAGAGGCGATCAGTGTCAGAGAATAAAGATGAACAGTTCTAAAGAGGTATGGAGACACACGTGATCAGCGTGTATTGGAAAATTAGATTCAATGGGATCACAATAGAATAGAAAATAATGGATACTGCATAGGAAATTGCTCAAATTCAGAAAGAGATCACATACCGGTGCATTAATAACATGCTTATTTACATTTCTCTTTCAATGTTATACAGCAGGTATTTTACTGATTGTTAAATTAGTATCAGAGTGAGATGGAAGCTGGTTTACAAGGAGTTTGACAGGCACTGTATTTATAGAGAGAAGTAAAATGAAGGGGTGAGAAATAGGACAGGTAAAAAATTCTGTTGAAAACAGTTTCACCAGAAAAGTGGGGGTTCACCTAAACCTAAGCCCAGCTGTAAAGGAGAATAGGGAGCATGAGACTACAACTACAACTCCCACGGGATACTGCAGCAACATTTCTAAATCAAAGTATTTCAGTACTAGAATTCTTTCAACAAGCTCTAGTATTAAGAACAGCTACATAGGCAGATGACCCCAAATGCACCCCCTGGCTTCATTCCTAGAGGATCTAGTATGTCAGGGATTCTGTAGTTAACCACTTGGTACAATGAGAGGTCTAAGAGCTCAGTACAGGAAGTGAATAAACTAAATGCCCATGCAGCCACCCACTCACTCCATTCCCAGCAGCAGCTTTGCTTTTAAAGAGGGGGAGGGGGGCAGCACGACAGAACAAGAAGAAACTGTTTAATAAGACAAACATCAAAGATTGTTTCCCTTTAATTATCCTCTCTTAGTATCTTTCTTCATCAGCTGGAACTCCCTGTTTCTTTTTTAAAATAAACAAAGCAGTAAGTTTTTAATAGTGACCTGAGTCACTTCTTTGGTCTGAGTAAATACCAAAACTGGCCATAAATTGTCCATTTTGTGACACTCCGAATAGCCTCAATTATTCTTGATAACATACATCTGTTTTCACACACCCGCACATACACAAACACAAACCTCTCTGTCTAGTGTAGGGATCATCTGTGGATGGCCATGGGCAGCATTCAGTTTCAGACCCATGTTGTGTTTTGGTTGGCAGCGAGGTCCCCGAGGCCAAAGTAAAATAAAATTCTAGAGGGGAAAAGGCAGGTAAACATGGCTGTTATGTTCCATTGCATGGAAAATTTTCAGCTGGGGCTGGTGAATGAATCCTGGGAGAAGGGGCCTTCTGGAGTGTTGGTTGGGGGAAAAGTTACTTAAAACTAAATGTTGGGGAGTCTGGGGATCTGTTCTTTCTCCTCCTCCACAGACCTAATTTGCCATTAGCATTAGAGATCAGCAAAAGAAAACCATAGCCAACCAGATGAACATAAAGAGCTAAACTATGTTATTCAACTACACTATATAGACTTTCCAACTTCAGTACCTTAAACATCCTTTCAGACCTGAAGGAATTCTCATTTTCTAATTCATTATATGAACCTGTTAAATAGCCAAGTGTAAGGATGAACTAGCCTCTTCTGCTGCCCACACAATCCCCACAAACAGCTTATGATTTCCTTAAGTTTGGGGTTTTTTTCATTTCTTTTTAACTGTATGGCCTGATGGCAAATACTCAACATTCAAGCTGTTTACACCACTTTATAATAACCTGGGCCCCTATGAGGCTCTGTAATATTAAAGACAATCTGAGTTAGCATGTGGATTTCACAGCACTTAGAAAAAATATCTTTTAAATGGGAAGCTCATCAGCCTTAAGCTTAGTGATAAGAAAAGGAGTACTTGTGGCACCTTAGAGACTAACCAATTTATTTGAGCATGAGCATGATGCATCCGATGAAGTGAGCTGTAGCTCACAAAAGCTCATGCTCAAATAAATTGGTTAGTCTCTAAGGTGCCACAAGTCCTCCTTTTCTTTTTGCAAAGACAGACTAACACGGCTGTTACTCTGAAGCATAGTGATGTTACTGCTCCCACTATGGTACAGTGGCTAAATACACAGCAATCACAGTGACCCTTCAATGGCAAAACCTATGAAGGGGTGGAACTGTAACAGCTAAACTACCCTCACTGGTGACTTCCTTCAAAGGGGATTCTCCACTGCTAAAGGGGGAATGGAAAGATGGGAACATATTATATTTCTGCCTTCATCTCCATGTGAAGGGACATGTGTTTGGTGTGTGTCCCAGTCTGTCCTTGGCCTCCCCCAACTCCTCCTATCCTGCCCTACTCCTCATATGGATCCCACACAGCAGCACTCCCTCCCTTGGGTCTGAGCTGGTTGATGGTGCCTGCCATGGAGGTACTGAGCACCTCTTCTGCAGTGGAGCAGCATGCTCTGTACTAAGGTGGACATGGCTGGCCCAAGCTCTGTGTAAGCTTTCTAATAGCTACTTAGGTTCTGTGTAAGCTTTCTAATAGCTACTTATAACCAGTTCATATAACTGGATGCCTAGGTTTATTGGGAGACTTACTTATAAGCAACGTTTTGGTTTCATAATTTTACATTATATATATAATGTAAAATTATGAAATCAAAGGTTGCTTATAAGTAAATCTCCCAAAAAACCTAGGCATATATATTTTTTCCAAGGTTAATAAATAATACTATATTTACATTCAGAATTATCATCTAGGTTAGGAGGGGTCATTTTTTCTTAAAATTTCTGTCTATGTGTCTCTTATCTGGATATTTTCAAAGCAGAAGGACATATTGAAACAGAAATTTACCATTGTTTTAATGCTCCTTTTACTCAGAACTGGTTGCATACTTTTAAAAAACAACATTTCTTTAAACATAATCTCTCACATACAGAGCATAGGGTGAGATGAGAAAGATTTATGTTACTTCACCATCCTTTTTTATTGAAAAAACACAAAAACCCATTGAGGTACACCTGCAATGGGAGGGATGTGTATCTTGCTAACTGTACATTTTAGACCTCAGGAGAGATATATGCTTCATAAATACTTTATATTAACACACCATATATATGCCATTTCATCTCAATCAATGTGATTAATTAGTTAAAACAATTAATGTATTTCATACACTCAGGCCCTGATTCTTCTCTCACTTACACCTGTTTCTGAGCTAACTCAATTGACATTGAGAACACAGTTTCAGAGCTACTCTACCATTTTTTGAATTTTGAAGACATTTTTCATCAGAATTTTGAATTTTGATGACAAAAAACAAGGGGGAAAATTGCAAAAAAGTGTCCACAAACATTTTGTCCTGTTTTGCTGCCAGCTTTCCACAGAATAATGTGTCCAGCTAATGTTATCTAGTGGAGAGACCAGCAGACTGGGACGCAGGAGACCAGGTTCTGTTCCTGGCTCTGATACTGTCCTGCTGGGTGTCCCTGGGGCAAGTAATATCACTGCTCTGTGCCTCTGTTTCCCCATTTTCAAAATGGGGTTAGTGATACTGACCTCCTTGCAAAGGGCTTTGAGAGCTACTGATGGAAATTGTTATACAAGAGCTAGGTATTATGAATGATTATCATCTCCAAAAGAAGCATATATGTCCATATGTGTGTCCTCTGTGTGTTCAGAAGGCAGGGCAAAGCACAGTGTGAGTGGAAGTCTCTCCCAAGTGAAACATTTCCCTGAAGAGAAGCATTGAGGTCTGTGATGGGGAAATGTTTGCAAATACATATTTCGCATGTAACCATTCCTCACTGCCCACAGGAAAGTTTCATAAGAGCATGAGTGAGTGCAACTGTTTTTTTATTTATTTTTTTTTTGGTGGGCGGGGAGGACTGTGCTTTTAAACCTGTATCATATAAACTAAATAATATATCAGTTATTTCTGTCAGACATGCCAATGGTACTGAACGCGTGCAAAGTTTCCACAAAAGGTTTTTGTAGCTTAATTTTCCTCTAGAGATTAGAGGAAGCCAGATATTCTGTTTCTTGCTGGAACTTGGCTTTTAGCCACACTGCTCTCCCTTTCTCTCTCATCCCTCACCCCCATTCGTCACTGTTAATCAGATGGCTGTATCTTCCCTATATTTCTCTTGTCAAGCCATTAAGGGGCTACAGATGAGAGAAAGAAGAGGATCAGCATAGATATAAACCAGTTCAGCTCCCAAGGTGCAGCTCCCCCTTTTTAAGGTTGGGATTTCGACATTATTGTACATACTCCTATCAAAACTGAAAAGAATAAGTTCATCTTCCCTTACAGGCAGCAAAAGGCTGAAATTTATTTTCCAGGTGAAGAGGGGAGGGTTGGAGATTCTTCTGTGGTGCAGCCACCACAGAAATGTAAAAGATAGAAGCAGAGGTACATGGAGAGACTGGTGACTCTAGTACCTGGTTCTTGGACTCAGTATGTTCAAGTTCGGCCATGCTAACCGTCCCCCAGCAGTGAAGAAAGTGGGTTTTGTGTAGTATGATGACGGTTGTCACCAGGGTTGTGTGAGATTTGGCAGTTTCATTTCAAGGGAGTTCATGGGAAGTTGTTTTGTGGCAGCAGGAAGCAGTTGGTTAGAGCAAAAGCTGTGACTCTTGATGATTCCGGAAACTCCCCCAAAAAATCAAAATAAAACTCAGAGGAAACCCCCAGGTTTTACTAAAATAATGAGGAATCCAGTGGCACCTTCAAGAGTAACAGATTTATTTGGGCATAAACTTTCATGGGTAGAAAACCCACTTCTTCAGATGCATGCAGATTTTACTATAAGACTTGGACCCCAACTGAAACCCCAGATCTGAACAGCCCCAACATTTTAGGAAAGTTCAGCTCCTGATGGAAACTTCCCATCTCTATGTACCTATCTCAACAAAGGGCCAAACGAAACCTTCAGATCTGAATAGCCTTCAACGTTGAGGATGTTAGGTTCTGTTAAGCTCTGCAGCGAAGTTTCACCTCCATTTTCTACACAAAACTATAAACTGGGATAAGTGTGATCAAAGGAATCACTGGGCTTGCCAAAAAGGGAAATGTTTGGTGAATTTGACCTAAGTTTGGGCTTGTAGCCGAACCAGGTGGTGAGGTAGGGCACATGTCCACATGGTAGTTGATCAGTTGTTCCACATAAACTCTTGAATGTCTCTCCTTGAAGCTTAAGATTTTTCAACAGTATCAGAGCTCAGTCTCTAGCTTCAAGTAACAGATAACTGAATCTCAAAAAAGGTACATAATGGCTATCAACTTCCTAACTTTTAATAAATTATTCCAGAGGGTTCCATTTTGTGATCCAGATTGACAGGACTTAGAAGAGCATTTAATCGGCACTCAGGGTCACTGGACAATCTTTTCCAAATGTAAGTTACACATATAGAGAGTAAAATAAATTTAATGGGCCAATATTGTGGTTCTTACTTCGTCCTTGCACAGACAAACTTTCTATGGACTTCATGGAAAGTAACTTCATGGAAAGGTAACTTAATTGAGGAAGAATTGAAAGAAGATGGAGCAAATCCAGGGGAGGCCCTCAGGATGTGGCCCAACTAAACAATAGTTAATATTAAAATTTATTCTACTCATCCAACTGCCTGGGAGAAGGGTAAGGTATTTTTGGTTGCTTGGTTGGTTTTGGACAGATCGGTAAACTATCATTAATTGATTGATATTTTATTCTGTTTTTTTCCTGATAAAAAACAAGCAAGTATATGTTGATAAATTTCCATGACAGTTTTGCTTTAGAGAATAATTAACAATTGTCGAGCCTGTATTTTTACATATGATAAACATTCCTAGTTTTAGAGAATGTGTGTGTGTGTGTGAGAGAGAGAGAGAGAGAGAGAGAGAGAGTGCTGTTGGAACAATTTTCATAGTGGGGGTGCTGAAGGTGGAAACCATGTATTTGGGTTGTTATTACATCTTCAAGCCAGGGGGTGCAGCAGCATCCCCAGCATCCTTAGTTTCAGCACCTATGCACTCAGAGTGTGTATGTAGGGAAAACCATTTATTATTTTAACACAATTGAATTCTTGCCACATCCCTTAATCTTCTGAAACAACATAATTCCCTCAAGTTCAAACTCCTCTATTACAACCCTCCCCAGCCCCACAATCTCTTGCTGTCCTTGCCACACCTTTTCTTTCACGCTTCTTATTTTTTCCTTCCCTTATCTATGTTCTATAACCATTATCTCCATGAACATAACTTCTTAAGCTACAGCTAGACATCATTTCACCAATGAGTGCATTTCACACAGCATTAGTCATACTGTAGTGTGGGTAATTTTTATGATATTGTTATACCTTGCCTTTGTTCACTGTAACAGTTTAATTTGTACATATTCTGCTGCTGTTGTAGTATCACTCAGCTGTAACCAATGAGAAAGTGAATTTTCTAGCTGAATATAATCACAACATGTTCACCTGAAAAAAACGACAATAAATAGTCTTGAAAGGACTGCATTTTTGTCGCTAAATGTCGATTACACCGTACTCACACAAACGGAAAAAATACTTCCATAGATAATAATTGAACATTACAGGTAGGCAAAGTGAGAAAAAAAATCTGTTTGAAAACTTACCAGAGTTGCTTTAAGGCTAGTTACGCTGTATATTTTGACATCTGAGGGTGACAATTTGTACTTTAATGGTTATAAAGCTTTAAATTTTTGAATCTCAATGTCTACTATCATTAAAAGAAAAGGAGTACTTGTGGCACCTTAGAGACTAACCAATTTATTTGAGCATGAGCTTTCGTGAGCTACAGCTCACTTCATCAGATGCATACCGTGGAAACTGCAGCAGACTTGATATATACACAGAGAATATGAAACAATACCTCCTCCCACCCCACTGTCCTGCTGGTAATAGCTTATCTAAAGTAATCTTCAGGTTACTTATCTAAAGATAAGATTACTTTAGATAAGCTATTACCAGCAGGACAGTGGGGTGGGAGGAGGTATTGTTTCATATTCTCTGTGTATATATAAAGTCTGCTGCAGTTTCCACGGTATGCATCTGATGAAGTGAGCTGTAGCTCATGAAAGCTCATGCTCAAATAAATTGGTTAGTCTCTAAGGTGCCACAAGTACTCCTTTTCTTTTTGCGAATACAGACTAACACGGCTGCTACTCTGAAACCTACTATCATTAAATAATTATTGCCTGACCCCACTCCATTGTCTGACCCCCCATAATTTCCCACAACTGTGAAAATTTGAATCTACAAACATTTTAAAAATGCATATCGATATATGTCAAAATTATAAATAAAGATTGAATTCTGCCAGGCCTAACAATAACAAGGTTTTTCTTTTTCTTCCTTTTTTCTTTTAAAGTCCTTTTCTTTTTTGGGAATTAGGTATTTGGAGATGGGTCTGAGCTGTAAAATTCAGACCTAATGAAGATTCCAATCCCAGCCTTCCACAGGTTTGAGGGATTTTGGATTCAGTGTTCCATCTTGGTTTCATTATAGAGATAAGTACAAAGTTTGGATCTTGATCCAGACTTTTCCCAAAGTTCAGCAATAAGGGTTTCATATGGGGGACTCTGATTCTGAGCCCTCTTGCATTACAAGTCTGCTGTAGGATTTTCAGTCAGTAATAGCCATTCACTTCTCTTCCAAACAGGGATACCCATTCTGTTATTTTGATTTTACCATTTGTGGATCCAATTTTCACACTTATGGCACTTCATAATTAAATACAAATATTATGAAATAATAATGAATAGTTGTAACGATTTGAGTCCAAGAACTTCTGGTTTGTGACCTCAGGTAGAGTAGAAGTCGGGCTGAAGGGCTTCACTGACTGCACCACCTAAAATGCATTTTTGGTAACATCCCAAAGACAGAACAGGTTTTAAGGGATCACCTCAGAGTATCAGTCATTGGGGAAAATAGTTACTTCGTCTCTCCCTGAAGAAGATTTGGTACCACATATGTCTCTAGATGTAATGACCTCATACTAGCTGGGTCCATGGTTGGGATTATACAACTGAATATTGCAAGGTTAAATCAGCCCACATTACATCTACGGGTAAAAGAGGAAAGGAATCAAAGTTTGTGGGGTATAATTAATGGTAGTTCAGTCTATTCAGCAAATTCATGCTCATAATATTCTCCTTTCTACACTTATTGTGACCCATCACAGTACTATTTGCACACCAGTGGAGTGTGAATGCAAAAGGGTTGGATATAAATATGGCTTCGATAGCCAATCCTACCACCTGGGAGGTGAGGCCAATGAACTTCTTGCAGGCTATAAATAGTCACTGGCAAACCAGGCCTCATTTCAAATGATGAACAAAGACTTGCGCACATGTTAAAACACGTGAAAGTTCTCCTCCACCCTCCCATCTCCCCAATATTCCTTTGTGTGTGAGAGAGATTGCAGCTGGAGCTGAAATGAAGGTGTTAAATCATCTATAAGCACCTGGCCCGTGTAGAAGTTCTTATCATGCTTTGCTCCCGTGAATCAATCCTTTCAATTAAGGTAGCTAGGGAAATAATGATGTTTTTATTTGCAATTACAGCTTTAAATTAGGATCAATAGAGGCAGCTACAGCCCTACCATACCAAGAGTCCATAGCAGTTAGCAGGCTTTTGTATGAGTGCACAGCTGAAATCAAACCCTCCTTATTCTATCACAAAAATAATAAAACGTCAGAGGAAGCAAGATTGGGAAACTAATACAAGTAGAAGACTCAAGATATCCTCCTATTTGTTTTTCCTGTTTCTAGGCCCGGAGCCAGCAAGGCCTTCTTCCCTATCGTTGCCTGGTTACAGCCCTAGAGGCTCGCCATGGTAACATCTGGAATAAAGGTGGATGGGCACCAGGCCAGGTCAAAGTCGACTCTAGCTGAATCAGTAGCAGAAAGGAAAATAAATCTTTTTTTAGTTACTCCCCTATACCTTGGGACAAAGTGATGGTCATGCAAAAGATAAGCCCCAGATATGTTCTTTGTTTTAAAAAACAACAGTAAAAAGTTATTACATCTCATTCACAGTGCACATTCAGGCCTGTCTTTTCAAGAATGTCCAGCAATTTGGGGTGCTTCAGTTTTTGGGTGCTCAAGAAGAGGCACCTTAATGGGACCTAATTTCCAGGGTGGGTGCTCAGCACTTTCTGTAACTTTGGCCTCTTTAACATTCTTCAAGTTGGGCATCAAAAATCACAAGTCACTTTTGAAAATGTAAGCCTCAGAAACATAAGGTGTTGGGAGATCACCTAATTATTCTCTTCTTTTATTGACCTGACAGCATAGTATTTCTTTCCAATACACATCTAAGTACTTTTCAGTTCTACATTTGGGGTAAAATTTTCTCTGAAGTGAAAATAAGTGCCACACACAACTGAAGCCCACACTTAAATGAATTGGGTCTTTTGCATAAAAACATGCAAAAATGTCCAGTTTGCACATATTTTGAGGGAGAAAATGGATCATCTGAACAAAAATTTCTAATTTCAAAATTTGACATTCCAGAAATTTTCACTTGGAAATAAGACCATTTCCCCATTTTTGAAGCAAAACCTCCTGAAATTTCATAAGCATTCTATGAAATTAGGCCTTTTCATACAATGCAACTTCTTCTTTTGTATGGCTGGTGTAGATCAGCAACTACAATTTCATCTGAAGTTGATTGAGCCAAATGGCTATATCAGCAGTAGCAGAATTTATTAATTGTGGCTCTGATGACTGGGAGATCGCTGAGTGATGTTGGGTCGCCGAGTTGCTGGCATTAGTTGTGATTTCTCACTTAACAGAGTGGGCCGCGTGAAGGCTGCCATCGTCTACCCCATTGCACCTGCAATGAACTATCTGATTTCAAGAGTTTCACATTTCATTGCATATTTCATAGTTGCTATAGAAGTTGTAGTCGTATCTGCTAGGATTTACTGAGGAATATCACTGTAAGAAGCATCCCTTCTCAATATAACTGGTTATGAGGTGCATCACTCATCTTAGACTGAAATTTACTTCCACCTCAAATGTGCTCTGCTTTCTCTGATCTTAGAATTGGTGATACTGAGATTATAGAAAATCTTATACATATTAAATAAATTAATCCTATCCCACTCAGTGTTCCTCCTTTTAATATGGAGCGTTTATAGTGTCATTCTCATTTGGGTCTTTGTTTTTTCATGCAATGTCTCTGATTGGCTGAGCTTCTGGCTTGGGCCAGATTTCATGAGACAACAAATACTAGTCCTCTGCCTCATGGAAAGTTCTGTACTCAAAGCTTTTCTTATTCCACCATCTCACGAGGCCGATGGACTGCACAACAGATATTGTAAATATGATGGTTTCCTTTACTCTTACAGGTGATATGTATGAGAAACTTGCCCAGAGAGATGTGTATGCGCAGCATCCTAACACTGTTAATGATCCATACACTTAGCCTACGAATTTTACTCAACAGAACAATAACCGTTACTACTGTACTCTGTCTGATCCACTGAGTGCCAGGATATATTATTCAATCAGGTATATTACATTGTCCTTTTCTGAGATTTAGCTGTTCCAATTGAAATTCAGTTTTTTTGGTGGTTTGCTTTTTCTTGAATGCATTTTTCACCCTTGCTGCAGTGACGACATCATGGTCTTACCCACACTGTAAACAAAAATGACCCCACTGCTTTTGAAGGTAGTCATTTAGGAAATCACCCATCACTAATGTACCATACCAATCAGAGGCTCATTCTTGCAAGTATATGATTTGTATCATACCTGAGTTGGCTTGGTTGCTGTTTTGCCACAGAATAATAGTTTCTTGGTTTCTACTCACATGCCAAGTTGCCCTTGATTGGTCAGCTGATTATACAACTTAATTATGTCTGAAGCCCAAGGATCAAACGATACACAGGAAGTTTTCTCTCTACGTTATTATTCAGCTTTTTAAGCACCAGTCAGCCAGTTCTGCTTCCTGTTTCTAGCATTTTGCTTATTTTAAGTGATTTAACAGTGGGAAGCTAGAATTAAATCTGTGCAAAAAGCATGTGAAAATAAATTTAATAAAAAAAAACAAAACATGCATGTCTGTCTGCATGTATGAAAAAGCAATATAATCACATTCTCTTACCAAGTTTATTGCAATGATGAAAGGCAGTTTTTGCAGGTGGAAAATTATCAATTTGCAATATAAATGACATATATGTTGATTTTCTCATGTGGGAGCATGGAAATAATTTTATTATTGTTGCCACATTCACACAAAAATCAGAGTTCACCAGCAGAAATTACAAATTTTCAGTCAAAACTAAATTTATCCATATGTCCCAGAATGTGAACGGGGAAGTTTTAGTTTCTCTAATCCCTAAACAGTCCCAGAGAACACCTGGTTTTCCTGCTTTAATTCTACCACTGTTAAAACTCAACACAGCACCTACTAATGCCACTGGCTATTTTCATTATTGAGCTACACAAAGTTATTTATTTAAGGCTAAGTTGTCTGCTTTCACTGTGCTCATGTCACTGAAGGACAGAGGGAAAGGCAGGGAGCGGGGATGAAAACCATATCTCCCACTCTCACTAGGCCATGGCTGATTGTCGTACTATCCAAATTACCTTGCTTTTATTTTTACAGTTTTAAAAGCTTTATTTGTTTAGGAAAGGTACAGGAATAGAGACATCCAACAGCAGCCTTCAACATGTATCATGTAAGGCCAGATTTTCACAAAAGACCTCAACCGGGCCTTCTGTTTATCAATGCACTTCTTAGTTCACACACATTTTCACATGCACACGGATGTTTTCCACATGCGCTTGTGGAAATAAAATGTGCATTCTATTCTTCACATGCAAATGGAATTTGTATGTGTGAACTCTTGTGCGCAGAAAGTAAAAGTACACGCTCAAGTGGTTTTGTGCTCCCCAAGTTGTGTGCATAGTGCTAGAGGCTAGGTTTTGAAAATGCAGGCCCTTATACAAATTGAAGTACTATTTGTAACCAAAATGAAATTGCTTCATTAGCTGACAATACATTAATCTTTCATTTCTAGAATGTCATTACCTTTCTAGACAGCAGAGCAGAGCACTACCAGATAGGAGGACTCCTAGGATCTATTAGTTCTGCCACTCTCGGTGTGTCCTTGGGCAAGTCATTTAACTTTTTTATGCCTCAGTTCCCCATCTGTAAAATGGGGATAAGATAATTTATTATTTCACTATTTAAATAATACTTGTAAAGCACTTTGTACTTATATATAATGCCTTTCATCCACAAATCTCAAAGGACAATTATCTTCTGCAAACAACTGTGGTTTCTCATTTACAGAGATGAACCTTTGGTTTTCCTGATTGCTAACTCATCCATTCCAATCCACTGTGCTAGGACACTTATATTTTTATGTTGAATTTTATGTTTGTGTTAGCATTCTCTTTGCATCATTGGAAATGTAGTCTGACCAGGGAGCTGAGATGGGGAACATGAGACAGTATTTTGGCATTTGATATTTTTCCACTAAAAACTCAAAAATTATGTGGAAAATTGTTGACAAAAACTACCAACTCCGATTGCAATTTCATTTTATTCTGCAAGCCAGTAATTGTATATTCTCTAGAAGGATCATTTATGTCCCTCAGTACTAAAATTTTACTCCTAAAGAGTCCTATTGCATTTAGTATAGTTTCAGGACTGGACTGAACAATCTATGGTAAGTAGGAGATATTCTAGGTAATGCAAGTTAAAAATTAGAAACATGTGGTCTGTGGCTCTGGAGGAGATGACTTGTGTTATTTCCCCCACAGAGTGATTATTCATTCATTTATAAGTCTCTAAAGAGGCATCAATATTTGGATAAGAATAATCCTTAGCTGAAAGGTAGATAAAATTAAGATTTTGCCCTCTGTTTAAAGTTTAGTGATTACAGATTCTGTTAACTGCACTGCACCTGTTGCAGCCTTTAGGATGTAGATTGTGGCCTTGATCTCTTTCACATCTATTTGCGTAAATCAGGAGTAATTCCACTAAGTCATACTGGTGCAAAATTTGAGCAGTAGGCAAATCAAGCCATGTCTTTCTTGTTCAGCATATTCTGTGTGCAAGTACTATGCACAGCAACAAAAGAACAACAATAATAAATGATCCACTTTTATGTGGATGGGGCGAAAGAAGTGGGGGATTTTAAAGAGTCACAAATGAAGGAAAGGCATATCAAAAATGTTTAAAATGTCATTTATGATTACCTGCAAGGTAGATCTGAAATACTGTATGCCTTGTATTGCTACTAGTTTTAGTTTAAGGTTCACTTTGGCCTGCTATTCCAAAGTTGCTAACTTATAAGTGCAAGTAGATTTGTATTCAGCAGTTTTTACTCACTGTTAAGTGCAGTTATACTCTGGAAGCTGACATTGTGCCATTATTATTGTGTTTCATTACTTCATTATTATAATAGCTCAGTTTTGAATAACAAGATTATTTATCCAGCTGTTGGCCCTGCAAACAGTGTAGGATCTGAAAGTCAAGCTGGATTCTTTCTTTCTCATGCGTCAAAAGCAGTAATGATTATGCTGAGCCAAAGGCGTTGCACTGGTGTCAACGAGGGCAGAATTTTGGCCCTGTACTTAGAATAGAATCATAAGTCTTGCACCTAAAGAGAACTCATTACAATATCTCGGCTTTAGTTAGCACTTTGTCTGATGATAATTGAGTAAACCAATATCCCACTCACTCACCCAAAGGCAAATAATCACTCAGGCCAACGTTTATGAAACCTTCAGGATTCACACATATTTTTCATGAATTTCTGGCTGTTGCCTGATTACACGCACATAACCAACACTGTGACCCTAGTCATCAGAACAAGTCAAAACTTGGCGCGTATATTTTTTTTGTTTTGTTTTTACTGATTGACTTGTTCTGCTACCAAGCATGGCTGGATTTGAACCACCAACCTAGAAATGAAATGACCTATATTGAATGTATTTACGTAGTTTAATACAAAATGTAAAAAGGTGCCCCTCCAGGACTCTCAGTATCTTTGCCATGTATTGAAAATACAAGCGAAGTCACCCAAACCAAAAAACCCTCAGCAGCCTCCCAAAAGCCCAGGAAGGAGCAGAAACCATGCCAGTGAAAAATCTCAGCCCTTAGTGCATAAATTCAAGCCCACAGCATTCACAACCACTCCCCAAAGGCCTGGGAAAAGAGAAGGACTTGACAACATGCCCTGCAGGTCAATGTATGTGGGCTCTTTCAGTCCGGGGAGAAGGCGTGAATTTTCAAGTTCAGGTGAGAACACCCAGGCAGCATTCCCTCTCTTACACTGAAAGGACTTCTGCCCAAGTGCTGCAGTTGCAGCAGTACCAGAAGGACAACAAGGCAGTCTCTCAAATAAGCAGGTACCAAGACATTTAGGGCATTATAAGTCAAAACTCCACACACAAGCCAATAGGGAGCCAGTACAGATCCCAGAGCACTGGAGTCATGTACTTACTGTGAGAAATTCTACCTATCAATCTCTCACACACAATCTGACACAATCACACACACACACACACCCCAGTTGTCAATCAGGCCCTGCAACCCATCCCACCACCTCCTAACCCCATGAATCTTCTACCCCCAGATGGTATTAATCCCACCAGGATGTGTTCCATTCCAAGGATGAGTTTCTCACTCTCATACGTTAGCGAGAGTCCCACCCTATTCGGTCCACCCCTTGCTACTACACTCAGAAAGTAGGGGTGTAAGAAGGGTCTAATCTTTAATTTGCCCTCATCCCATGAGACTTTCACCCCAGAAACAGACAGGGAGGAGGAGAAGAGATAGAGAGAAAAAAGGCCAGGGCCCCATCCACTTCAAATGCAACAAAACAACAATCCCATACCATCAGCATCCCCTCCCACCTCAGCTATCTGTGATAACCCCCCCCCTCCCCCCCCGAGTCCAGCTCTTGTCATGCTGATGCAGCCTTTGGTGGTGCCATGGTGGTGGTGGTGCCATGGTTTACAGCTGTTCCAAGACATCCATTCCCCATTTAGTTAGCTTTTTAAGTGAAGGGGAGGGGGAAGTAGTGAGAAGTGGCTTAACTTTATACAAGGAAAGAAGCCACATTTATAATCGGAATGTCCGAGACTCTAAGAGACAAAGCCCAATTTTGCTACAGAACAATCCTTTTGAAATACACATGTGTGACGATGGCAGGCCAGATCCCAGCTCTTGCCCAGGCTGCAGGCATTAGCTAAGAACTGACAATCTCGAAGCTGAAGCCCACACTAGGTCACCTGTATGTTAGTTTTGTTCAAAATAGGTATCAACCGTATAAGAATGTATTTAGTGTTTAGACTATGAAATGCTTGTAAATTGCTGCATGCATTAATCTCACTTGTAATGTCTGCATTCCGTGCTATAAGAAATCTTGCAAGTTTTGCTTTATAACTTTGAAAATGTTTGCTGTGAACTTGCGAACTCAGGCATGAGGATCATCCCCTCCTCCTTCCCCCCATCCAGAAGAACTATCAAAATCAGATGGCCCATCAAGGATCAGCCCAATAAAAAAGATTGGTTAATGGCCCTATTGCACCTGGGAAATGCTACATACAAGGAAGCTCCTCCTGTGGGCTTGGAAGCTGAGTGAAGGAAATAAAAACAAAGCCAAGGGAAAATGTTCCATCATTTCGGCCGTTAGAACTTGGAAGGGCCAGAGATCCCCAGGAGCTGCCTCCTGGGTCTGCCCTGAAAGACACTTTGAATTGACAGATCACTACAACTCTGTCACTCTTAGGACTGAGATGGTAACTCATTTGAATGTACATGTTCACTTGCTTTAACCTGTAAATAACCCTTATTCCTTTTTCCTAGTTAATGAACCTTTAGATAGTTTATTACAGGATTGGCTACATGTGTCTGATGTAAAATCAAGGGTACCAATTGATCTGTACTAAATGACTAGTCTCTTGGGACTGGAAGCAACCTGAATGCGGTGTGATTTTTGGTGTAAGTCACCATTTATCAGTAAGTCCAGTTTGGGTGGCAAGATAGACTGGAGAGTCTAAGGTGGCTTTGTCTGACACTATAGTCAGACTGTTCCAGAGATCCTGGTGTTCACATTACTGGCTTGGTGAAATCTTATTGCAGACCACACCACCAGTTTGGGATGTCTACTCTATTTTTGACAGTCTGCCCTGAGGTAGGCCCTCAGTCACGGTTGTGAGCCACTCCAGACAGCATGACAATTATGTAAACTTGAAGATCAGCTCTTTGCTCCTTGAATATTAAGAAGAGGAGTCCTCCATTTAAGGCATTGCCGAAGACTCTCATCATATGATACGTAGGTTCCTTTTTCCAAAACCAGTATGTGAATTTGCATGCACCCCACACCTCATGTAACACCTCATGTAACCTCATGTAACACCATGTTCATTTCTTTCATCAAAAGCTGAGAACACAAGGAGTGTTTTCCACAGGGATTTAAAGGCAAAAGCTGGGGATGGAAACCAGGTCTCACCATTCCCAATGAGACATCCTAGTTCCTTTGAACTTTACACCTCCCAGGCTTATTTAGCCATTTACCCAACCATATTTTGAAGCTACTTTCAATATCCAGCTAAGTGGAGTATTTTAAATATCCACCCATATCTAAGACACACAAGTTAACAAAAGGTAGAGGGGGAAGGAAGCCTTTTAGAAAGGATCAAATACATCATAAGCTTAGCAGACATTGTAGCCCTGAAACAGCAGTTTGAAACTTGCACCATAACAAATCTTCTATACATTATCTCACAGGAAACAACACATGATAAATTTTTAGCACAATGCGATTCCCCTCCCTCTACCTCCTCCCCAACGTCTGAAAGATTTAACATCTAATTCAGCTTTTGACGAGCTGCTTCATCACTGCAGGAACACTGTTGATCTCTGTCAGAACCCTGCGGCCTTGGACAGAACAAACTGAAAGGGGAAAAAAAAATTTGGCCGTCTGTAATGATAAATAAATACATTACAGGATACAACTCTGGGGAATGGAGGCTGACACTGACTGAGCACTGTGACCTCCACACAACTGCCAAGTGTCAGTCGTTTAACAAAAGTCAACTTTTGTTTGCTTGTTTTTTTTTCCCTTCTCTCAACGTCAATTTCTTAAAGCGCAAACACGGGATGGGAAAGCAAAAAAAGTGAAAAATTCAGAAACCATCTCCATCTGCTCCCAGGGGCACTTTGGTTTGGACAGAACAATTGTTTTTCTTGGTATGGTAGAAACTGGGGGGAAGCCATTGCAAGTGCATAAATGGCAGCTGGAAGAGGAAGCTGTGCAAAAGGGAAAATCTCCGAATGACCTATTGCAAGCCTTATTTTAGGACATGCATGTCATAGGGGTAGGTCTTAGCACTGACACTTTTTACACGTGCATGGATCTCCATTCACAACATCAAATATGCATGTCAGATGTTGGAGTGAACAAAAGAACTAACTAGAGAACCTGAAAGAACAAGAGACCCTTCACCCATGCAGCTAATTAGCATTCTTAGTTTTGAATCCTTCTCTGGACTGCTGAAGCCTACCTCATGGCCTCTGTCTCAGCACCTGATTCCCATCTAATTGTATAATATTAAAGATACTTCTTTTTACCCGTATGAGATATCTCATCTGCATCTTCATTTTAGAGATGCATCAAATGGGAGGTGAAGTGATATGCCTACGTTCATACAACAGTAGAGCCAAGCATAGAACCCCAGCAGATGACTCCCATTCCTGGGTCCCGTCTACCACACAACATTGCTCCACCAACTCAATGGGCTTCACACACTGATCATAATCATTATTATTAATCATACTTTGCAATAATATGGCACTTTCCATTTGCAGATTTCCTGTAACTAATTACACTTCACAACATCCTTTTAATATAGGCAACTGTTCCCCCATTTCAGAAATGGGGATGTGATGAGGGAGAGCGCTGAAGCAATTTGCCCAAGCCCGAGGCAAAGGAAGAGCTAAGATTCTGATAATCCTTTTTTCAACTCTCATCTGAAAATGAACTTTCTCCCTGATCTACACCTTCATTTCTCAATCACTCTGTCAATATAATTGGGGGGCGGGAGGAATGGTTATTGTACAGCACCCAGTGAAATGAGGTTCTGATCCATGACCTGAGTATATAGCCACTACTACAATACAAATAAAATAATATGTTTTGTTTAGTTCATTACCTATATTGTACAAAATAGTTGAATAACTCTAGCATGCAAACTTTAACTATATTAATTTTATGAAGAACTTTGAACTGTGTTTTGCCAAGCCAGTGAACAATAAAAAGACCCAAAACCTGTTTAATGTCATTCTTATTGAAATTATTGTCAAAATTTTTCATTTAACACTATTTCAATAGCAGTTTTGAGAATGTTTTTTAAAAAGGTTTTGATGAACATTTTGATAAAACTGTCACCAAAAATTTCCAAAACAACTTCTTTCAAAAACATCTTTAAAAAGTCAACAGGTTGTTGGGTTTTGTTTTGGTTTGGTTTTTTTTTTGGGGGGGGGGGAGGGGGAGCGGGGAGGAGTGTTTGCTGGTTTGTTTCATATTTTTGGGGGGGAGGATATTTTTAATGAAAATACTTTTTGTTCAAAAATGTTCAACCCACTCTAGAGTTTTGCTTGAAGGATGCTACACAAAGAAGACCCCATTTCTGCAGTGACTAATGATTTCTATTCTCCATATCCATGGATTAGGAGGGCCACTGTTTTAAAGTGCTGCTTTATTCCTGGTAGAAGTGCTAGCACACTGGATGAGTCATGGAATAAATCTTCAGACTGTAAATCCTTTCATCATCAGTAGGCCGTGGTCAGGCATCATTCCTCTAGCTATTTGATGAATGCAGTGAAATGGAGATCTCGGTCAGGTATCGAGTAAACAGGTGTCTGTACCACAATTCGCACACTTGCCGCCACCCCCAGCAAAAAGGCCAACAACTGAATGAGCCATGGAGATTGAACTAATTTATCACCTCTACACCTGGCCCCACTAGAACAGGAGTGAAACTGGATGGGATGAGTGAGGGTCACGTTGCACTGCTGCTTCACCTATTCAGAGGTGAAATAGGGCACTTCAGGTTTCAAGGCCATCATTGCAGAATCTTCCACCTGCACTGAATTCACTAAAAGCAAACTAACAGAAAGATGTTCTTTCTAACACTGAGCCCCAACAACCAACTTCTGCAAAAACTGGTTGGTGTATCTCAGGAGTCTTCAGATCCTCCCCTATATCAGTCAAATATTGGAGTTTAAATTCACTGAGTTGACAAAATCTAATTGTATTATTCATAACGCCATAACTGATCTGCCAGAAGCCACAGCTAAGGGCACTTGCTCTGCTCTGAGTTCATTGCTATCAGGAGATGTGAGGTTTCTACAGAGGTCAAAGGAACAGAAGAAAGTTTCAGAAATCAGACTTTGACCTCAGCTGGCTGGACATTATCTGCCAATCCATTACACTTTACTGGCATCCCCTGGTCTCTGACTGTAGCAGACAGTCTATGTGCCCACATTCTGAATGTATGTTTAAACAGAGAAGCTGATAAGGAGTGCTTGTCTGTCAGCAGGATCTGAAGCCCACGGCTCTTTGAGAGCACTTGGGTTTACTTGGCGGGTCATGCTGACTCCTTGTGAACCATTTATCATCAGAAAAAACTCCAGAGCGGTTGGCACCATGCCAGTGTCTTCCCTCCTCCCCCTCTAGCGTATAGATGCTACATCAAAACAGACTCTGTCTCAGCTCACAAAGCAACAGAACATTTTGCATAATCACTGCATGGGAGAGCAAGCCAGGCCACTGTGCAGTAACTGGAACCTGTTAGGTGATTCCTACATATTTTACTGCTTTTTCTGCCAAAAATGTGGATGGGCTAAGAAAGGAGGAAGTGGGGCTTGTGTTCCACCCTTCATCCTTCCACTTAGGGCCTGATTCAGGAAGGCATTTAAGCATGTGCTTAAGTCCCTTGACGTCAAAGGAATTTAAGCCCGTGTTTAAGTGTGCGCCCGAAAAGGGACAGTTTAATTAAAAGTAAATGGCATACTTATGTACTTTGCTGAGTCAGGACTTCAACGAAACTAAAACTGAAGTTCAGATTTACACTAGGCCTTAGTGGAAGTGAGAATCGGACACGGAGTCTTTCCAGGATCAGGCTTTTTATGAAGATAGGGAGATTCTCCACATCCACTGGTTGACCCTTCACTGATAAAATATTAGGTGAGCCAGGGGTCAGTTAGTACGAAATGCCACTGGCACTAGCCCAGTGTTCCCCCTTTCTGGCCTTTGGTCTTGTCTACAATGAAAGGTTGCCCCCCCACCCCCTCACCAGTGTAATTACACCACCGTAGCTGCCCTGATGTAAGGTCTGCATGCAGACACACTGCACTGGTGCATGAAAACAATTTGTACCAATGCAGTTTACCTCAGTCTGAGACTATGGCTACACTAGAGAGCTTACAGTGGCACAGCTGGACTGACACAGCTTCACCACTGTAAGCACTCTAGTGTAGCCACTCTAAGCCGATGGGAGAGAGCTCTCCCGTCAATTTAATTAATCCACCCCCAATGAGCAGCAGCAGCTATGTCGGCAGGAGATGCTCTCCCGCTGACATAGCGCTGTCCACACCGGCACTTAGGTTGGTGTAATTTTATGTCACTCAGGGGGTGGTTTATTCACACCCGAGCTACATATGTTATACCAACATAAGTGGTACTGTAAACATAGCGTCCAAGGGGGCTCAAAAAAACTCCAGTGTAGATAATTCCTTAGCTTTGCTACCCCAGTGGCACTCCTGACCTCACAAGGATGAGCTTCAGCCCTTTAAATGCTTTTCAGGTTCATTGACTCAAAAACTTATAGGATTTTTACGAAGTGTTATTGGTCTGCAGTGACTCTATATAATCGAGCACAGAGGGGTGAGTTATCACGCCCCATTGTTACCTCATTAGTCTGCAGACTTCAGAGAACAGGTGTATCCTGTGTTCTGATTGGTGTGCAGTCTGTCCCATTAGCCACCCAATGAAGTGCCCACATGCAGCTGTCCATTCACAGGATGGGCAGCGAACATCCTTAACATGAGAAAGCACAATTCATTGTGTAATCTTTAGATTGCAGTAGGTTGGACTACAAGCTGTCAAGAACACTATCCCCGATAATGTCACGGCTAACCTGGTGGCTGAACTTTGTGACTTTGTCCTTACCCATAACTATTTTACATTTGGGGACAATGTATACCTTCAGATCAGCGGCACTGCTATGGGTACCCGCATGGCCCCACAGTATGCCAACATTTTTATGGCTGATTTAGAACAACGCTTCCTCAGCTCTCGTCCCCTAAAGCCCCTACTCTACTTGCGCTATATTGGTGACATCTTCATCATCTGGACCCATGGAAAAGGAGCCCTTGAGGAATTCCACCATGATTTCAACAATTTCCATCCCACCATCAACCTCAGCCTGGTCCAGTCCACACAAGAGATCCACTTCCTGGACACTACAGTGCTAATAAACAATGGTCACATAAACACCACCCTATACCGGAAACCTACTGACCGCTATTCCTACCTGCATGCCTCCAGCTTTCACCCTGACCACACCAC
Organism: Eretmochelys imbricata; assembly: GCF_965152235.1. Taxonomy (NCBI): domain Eukaryota; kingdom Metazoa; phylum Chordata; order Testudines; family Cheloniidae; genus Eretmochelys; species Eretmochelys imbricata. Next base: position 22,268,727 of record NC_135584.1, read on the forward strand.
ACGATCCATCGTCTACAGCCAAGCTCTGCAATACAACCGCATTTGCTCCAACCCCTCAGACAGAGACAAACACCTACAAGATCTCTGTCAAGCTTTCTTACAACTACAATACCCACCTGCGGAAGTAAAGAAACAGATTGATAGAGCCAGAAGAGTTCCCAGAAGTCACCTACTACAGGACAGGCCTAACAAAGAAAATAACAGAACGCCACTAGCCGTCACCTTCAGCCCCCAACTAAAACCCCTCCAACGCATTATTAAGGATCTACAACCTATCCTAAAGGATGACCCAACACTCTCACAAATCCTGGGAGACAGGCCAGTCCTTGCCTACAGACAGCCCCCCAACCTGAAGCAAATACTCACCAACAACCACATACCACACAACAGAACCACTAACCCAGGAACTTATCCTTGCAACAAAGCCCGTTGCCAACTGTGCCCACATATCTATTCAGGGGACACCATCACAGGGCCTAATAACATCAGCCACACTATCAGAGGCTCGTTCACCTGCACATCCACCAATGTGATATATGCCATCATGTGCCAGCAATGCCCCTCTGCCATTTACATTGGTCAAACTGGACAGTCTTTACGTAAAAGAATAAATGGACACAAATCAGATGTCAAGAATTATAACATTCATAAACCAGTCGGAGAACACTTCAATCTCTCTGGTCACACAATCACAGACATGAAGGTCGCTATCTTAAAACAAAAAAACTTCAAATCCAGACTCCAGTGAGAAACTGCTGAATTGGAATTCATTTGCAAATTGGATACTATTAATTTAGGCTTAAATAGAGACTGGGAGTGGCTAAGTCATTATGCAAGGTAACCTATTTCCCCTTGTTTTTTCCTACCCCCCCCCCCCCAAGATGTTCTGGTTTAACTTGGATTTAAACTTGGAGAGTGGTCAGTTTGGATGAGCTATTACCAGCAGGAGAGTGAGTTTGTGTGTGTATGGGGGTGGGGGGTGAGAAAACCTGGATTTGTGCTGGAAATGGCCCACCTTGATTATCATGCACATTGTAGGGAGAGTGGTCACTTTGGATGAGTATTACCAGCAGGATAGTGAGTTTGTGTGTGTGGTTTTTGGGAGGGGGGTGAGGGGGTGAGAGAACCTGGATTTGTGCAGGAAATGGCCCAACTTGATTATCAGCACATTGTGTAGAGAGTTGTCACTTTGGATGGGCTATCACCAGCAGGAGAGTGAATTTGTGTGGGGGGTGGGGGGTGAGAAAACCTGGATTTGTGCTGGAAATGGCCCAACTTGATGATCACTTTAGATAAGCTATTACCAGCAGGACAGTGGGGTGGGAGGAGGTATTGTTTCATATTCTCTGTGTGTATATAAAGTCTGCTGCAGTTTCCACAGTATGCATCCGATGAAGTGAGCTGTAGCTCATGAAAGCTCATGCTCAAATAAATTGGTTAGTCTCTAAGGTGCCACAAGTACTCCTTTTCTTTTTGCGAATACAGACGAACAGGGCTGTTACTCTGAAACCCTTAAACTTGTTCATTAGTGCACCTGACAAATGCTTTGTTAATTTTATCTCCACACTTTGCCTCAGGCAGTTCAACAAACACCTGGAAGTTTGTTTCTGGTAACAGGGAAGACTTTTCAGGAAAATGTAGTAGGGTTTTTTTAATGTTTCTAGCAGTAAAACTGTTTTTTGGTAGCCAATTTGCAGTGTTGTTGTAGCTGTGTTGGTCCCAGGATATTAGAGAGACAAGGTGAATAAGGACATCTCTTTTATTGTTGGTGAAAGAGAGAAGCTTTGAGCACATACAGAGCTCCCCCTCCCCACCCCACCCCAGGTCTGGGAAAGGTTCTAAGTGTCACAACTAAATACCAGGTGGATTGTTTAGCATAAGGAGCGAACATGTTGTAAGTGACCATTCACGGTAAAATGGGCAATTAACACCTCTGCAGTCATAGAACAAAAAAGGATTAGAGGGATATAGATTGTTGTAATGAACCATAAATCCAGCATCTTAATAAAGACCATGATTTTTACTGTCTACAAAAGTTATGAATTTTTAGCTACCAGGTTTGTCTGTTGAAGGTGTTGTGCAGGTTTCTTTTGAGGACAAGGACTGAGAGGTCAGATATGAAGTGATGGTTTTGTGAAAAGTGTTCACTCATCAGTGATATGGTGTTTTTGTCTTTTATTGTTTTTCTGGGTCCATTCATTCAAGAGCATAGTGATTGTTGGGTTTCCCTCACATAGCTCTTATTGGCAGGTTTCAGAGTAGCAGCCGTGTTACTCTGTATTCACAAAAAGAGAAGGAGTACCTGTGGCACCTTAGAGACTAACAAATTTATTTGAGCATAAGCTTTCGTGAGCTACAGCTCACTTCATCGGATGCATTCAGTGGATGCATCCAATGAAGTGAGCTGTAGCTCACGAAAGCTTATGCTCAAGTAAATTTGTTAGTTGTTATTGGGGCATTCGGTGCTCTGGATGAGGTACACCACATGTTGTAATAGGCATGTGTAGGACACATGGATACTGAAAGGTGTGTTGTGGGGGATATTGATTATTGTATCAATGAAGATATATTTGCAGGTTTTGATTTCTGTTGTTTTGGCAGGCTCTGGTACCACTTTGAGTTGGTGGGTGTTGATCTATTGGGAGCTTGCTTCTGATGATAGCTTGGAGAGGTCGGTGGGAGGGAGGAAGGCTAAAGGCCAGAAGAGAGGGTTCAAGAAAGGTTTCTTTCATTGAATATGGAATGTAATTGTTTAATGACACCCTGTATGGGTTCTAGTGTGGGGAGATAGGTGACATCTAGGGATGTGCAGTTGGAGGGTTTTTTCCCCTATATTGAAGCAGGTTCTCTCAAGATATTTGGCTGGCCTATTCCATGATGTGATCTACTTCTCTGGTGGAGTGTCCTTGTTTGGTGAAGATGGTTTTAAATGTATTAAGATGTGTATCCTGGACTTTCTCCTCAGAGAATATTCTGTGGTATCTGAGTGCCTGGCTGTAGATAACAGTGCTAATAAACGATGGTCACATAAACACCACCCTATACCGGAAACCTACTGACCGCTATTCCTACCTACATGCCTCCAGCTTTCACCCTGACCACACCACACGATCCATTGTCTACAGCCAAGCTCTGCAATACAACCGCATTTGCTCCAACCCCTCAGACAGAGACAAACACCTACAAGATCTCTATCAAGCATTCTTACAACTACAGCACCCACCTGCGGAAGTGAAGAAACAGATTGATAGAGCCAGAAGAGTTCCCAGAAGTCACCTACTACAGGACAGGCCTAACAAAGAAAATAACAGAACGCCACTAGCCATCACCTTCAGCCCCCAAATAAAACCCCTCCAACGCATTAACAAGGATCTACAACCTATCCTGAAGGACGACCCCACACTCTCACAAATCTTGGGAGACAGGCCAGCCCTTGCTTACAGACAGCCCCTCAACCTGAAGCAAATACTCACCAGCAACCACATACCACACAACAGAACCACTAACCCAGGAACCTATCCTTGCAACAAAGCCCGTTGCCAACTGTGCCCACATATCTATTCAGGGGACACCATCACAGGGCCTAATAACATCAGCCACACTATCAGAGGCTCATTCACCTGCACATCTACCAATGTGATATATGCCATCATGTGCCAGCAATGCCCCTCTGCCATGTACATTGGTCAAACTGGACAGTCTCTACGTAAAAGAATAAATGGACACAAATCAGATGTCAAGAATTATAACATTCATAAACCAGTTGGAGAACACTTCAATCTCTCTGGTCACTCGATTTCTGATCTCAAAGTGACTATCCTTCAACAAAAAAACTTCGAAAACAGACTCCAACGAGAGACTGCTGAATTGGAATTAATTTGCAAATTGGATACAATTAACTTAGGCTTGAATAGAGACTGGGAATGGTTGATTCATTATAAAAAGTAACCTATTTCCCCTTGTTTATTCCTCCCCCCCCCCCCCGCCACTGTTCCTCAGACGTTCTTGTTAAACCCTGGATTTGTGCTGGAAATGGCCCACCTTGATTATCATACACATTGTAAGGAGAGTGATCACTTTAGATAAGCTATTACCAGCAAGACAGTGGGGTGGGGGGAGAGAAAACCTTTTGTAGTGATAAACACCCATTTTTTCATGGTCTATGTGTATAAAAACATCTTCTGTATTTTCCACAGTATGCATCTGATGAAGTGAGCTGTAGCTCACGAAAGCTTATGCTCACATAAATTGGTTAGTCTCTAAGGTGCCACAAGTACTCCTTTTCTTTTTGCGAATACAGACTAACACGGCTGTTACTCTGAAACCTCCATTGTCACAACATACCTTTCAAGATCCATGGGTCCTACACATGCCCGTCATAACATATGGTGTATCTCATCCACTGCACTAAGTGCCCCAATAAGAGCTATGTGAGTGAGACCAGACAATCACTAAGCTCTTGAATGAACTCGCTCACAAAAAATGACAAATGTTTAAAATAGCATATCACCCATGGGTGTGAAACACTTTTCACAAAATGACCACTCAATATCTGATTTCTTAGTCCTTGTCCTCAAAGGAAACCTGCACAACACCTTCAACAGATGAACGTGGAAGCTTAAATTCATAATCTTGCTAGTCACTGAAAATCAATAAAGATGCTGGATTTATGGCTTATTACAACAATCTGTTACTAACACCCCCCTTTTTTGTCGATGACTGCAGAGGTTTTAACAGGCCACTTCACCTTGAAAGGGTCTCTTAGAATATGTGTTAACTCCTTATTCTAAATAATCTGGTCCACCTTGTACTTAGCTGTGACACTCTGAGGCCTGGCCTACACTATAAAAATAAGGCTATGTCTACACTACAGACTATGATGGTATAATTTATGTCACTCAAGAGTGTGAATAAACCACCCCCCTGACCGACAGAAGTTACACCGACTTAAGGGTTCATGTGTGCAGTGCTACATCGGTGGGAGAGCTTCTCCCACTGACATAGCCACTGCTGCTGGCAGAGGTGGGTTTTTTATGCCAATGGGAGAGCTGTTTCCCTTCGGCATAGAGGGTCTTCACCAGATGCCCTACATGGTACAGCTGTGCCACTGCAGTGCTGTACGTATAGACTTGGCCTCATGAGCCATAGAGGCAGCACTAGATCAACAAAAGAATTCTTCTGTCCACCTAGCTTCCGCCGTTTGAGGACTAGGCAGTGTCTAAACTGAAGCACTGCGGCAGTGAAGCTGCGCCGCTATAGAATTTTAAGTGTAGACAAGCCCTGAGTACCTTTCCCAGACCTGAAGACAAGCTCTGGGTGGCTCAAAAGCTTGTCTCTTTCACCAATAGAAATTAGTCTAATAAAAGATATTACCTCACCAACTCTGTCTCTCTAATATTCTGGGACCAACACAGCTAGAACACCATTACAAATAATAAATTACATCACACAGGTGTTATATCAGCAAGGAAGAAGTGTTAAAAAATAGCCAAGCATGCTGCAGTACAGGGTCCATGAGTGATATGTTAGATATTCTAGGCATTCGTTCATCATATATTTGGGCCAAATTGTGGCATTTACGCTGTACAGTTCACTCCTTCTGTACTGGAAGGGGGGTGTAGAAGGGTAACACCACAATGGGCGTGTTCAATGATCCTAAAACTCAAATGCACAACTATTCACGACAAGTTAACTTTAAAGGGGGTTGGAATATCGCCAAAGAAAAGTAATGAATGAATTCCAGTGTATACTTATGAGATTGTGCTTGCACCTGGGACTAGTTCAAACCCTGACTTTAAACATAAATGTGTAAGGAATCATTCCAGAGTTCTCATCCCAATGCACTTTGTGCACATCCCAAAACTACTACAAAAGCTGGTTGGAAAATGATGTTTACAATTTTTTATGCAAAAAGTTCTGCTGATATTTTCAGTTTTTTGAAAAATGTTGGCCAGTACCAACCGCTACAAATTTTGGAATGAGTCAATGTGATTATGTAATTCAATATGACTATGGGATTCACAGTCCCTCCTTAGAGAAGCCTACGAGTAGAACAGCAGGGTTGATGTTAACAGGACCAAGGTGCATCTACAGATCTCTCAGTCAGAACCTGGTGGGGAGATGGGGCACTCTGATTACCAGTAGGAGTAACATCTTTCTTGCTCCTGTTCCCTGGAGTGGGAGCATTCTGATGCAATCGGGCAGAAGGTTACATTTATTGGGTTTACAAATACCTACTGTCATTTTAAACAATATTTTACTATCAACTAAGGAAGGCACAAAGCCCTGCAGGGTATCACAAACTGCAGCACTGCTGTTCTAGTGTTGCCACCCTCTGAAGAGAAGGCTACGCATCAGAAACACTGAGTGAGGAAGGCACAAAGAAAGCAGTAGCATACTGGCAGAGTGTGAAAAGCGTCTGGGGTGTTGAAAGCATTTGGAAAACAGCTGCTGCCTGCCTTGCAATAGGCACTCTGCCGCCTGGTTCTGTAACATACACGCTTTCTAAGTTGCATCCTGCAAACAAACACTCTTGGTTGGCCTTGATGCTGTTTAGGTCATTCACCTTCTTCAGTGTTTTGTTGATTGCCTGTTCTTTGTAGGAATGTGGCATGGCATCTTCCAGTAAGTGATCTCAGCACATGCAAAAAGATGGTTTACTCAGTTTAACCATTTGATAAAATCTAAATGCACTGGCTCCAGCATTCAATGTCTTCTGAGCTCATTACCAATTAATTATTAAAAGGGCATCTATTGAATTTTAATATGCATAAAAGTAAAGACTTTACAGTTGCCATGCAACTAACTGGGACTCACAAAACAAAAATTTAGTGTTTTAATTTTTATGAATAAACCTTGTATTTCTGGAAATAATGGCTCAACATAAACCATGCAATAAAGGAGAGGTGTAGTGTTAAAGATTAACTGGTTTAACTTTTTAATGCCTGGAAGCCTGTCTTCTAAACATTAATTTGACTAGAAAGATAGAAAAAGCCAAGAACATTTTACCTCTGGAGATTTGGATTTGCATTCTGCATAGATGACACATATATAATCATCTATGGCCCAATCCTGAGAGGCCTTATAGACTATTGTAGTTGAGAGGGCTCAGCAATTTGCAGGATAAAACCTATAATTATAGCACTTAAAAATGGGAAAGATATTTGATCATTCAAGTCCATCCTTGATACTAAATGACTGTTTCATATAGACGGGATTGTTCTCTATGTTCCATCTACTTTTAAGTCTCTCAACTATTGGAGCTTTCAGCATATTCCTTGGGAGTATTGAATTACAGGAACAATATTACAAATACATGATGCATTTATCACAACACATTCCAGTTTTGTAACACTATCACTTTAAAAGTTGGAAGGCATCTTCTTCTAATGGGCTGTGACTGAGCTAATGCAAATATATGGAACATTATACAATTTTTTGTTTGTGGGTCAGCAGGTGAGTAAATTCCAGATCAGGAATCCTATATTTCCTCTCTCTGAACCAATGATCCTTGCTGTGTCACTCTAAACAACTGATCTGGTTGTAAACAGATCCCAAGTCCTGCAATATCATTTACACCAAGAACTTCTTCAGTCGTTAATTTCTCCTGCTGTCACCACACCAGACTGCTTGTTGCATGTTGAAGATCTGCAGATTCCAATAGATACAAATGCTAGTTTTTTAATCTATTTTCCCAAAGTTTTCTCTTCCATTTCCTTTCCTGTTTTCCTGCTGACAGCCCTGCCAAGGAGCAGTCATTCTCAGGTTATAATTTAAATCACAGGAGTGAATACTTGTACCAAATTTGTGTAAATGATTGATGGGTGTAGCTGGTAATTTAATTCATTAATTAATTTCTTCCCACATACAATTTATATAAGTAGTGATTACGGTTTTAACACATCTCATATTATTCCTTAATCCAGTCAAAAGAAATGTTTGGCATTTAACTTTATAATAAAAGGTATCAATGAGGAACTGTCATGACTGTTTTCAGTAGTGATATCTAATTACTGTAGCTTGCTGTAGGCGATCTTGTTAAATTCTAGTTGAATGACAAAGTATTCCTGACAAGTTTAATACATTATTAAAGGTGTAATTTCTTGGTTATTGCTTGTGTAATTCTAAGTTAATTACGTGACATCTAAATTCATCACTTTTATGTTTATTGAACTTTGGTAAATTCACTTTGAGTCACCGCTTGATATTTACTCTGTGATCACCTCTCTCACTTATTCTAAACTTAAAGGAAAAAGGTACCCATTTTCTCAGCTCCAAACGGTAAAACTTTCCATCAGGAATAAAGGGTGAAATGAGTTTGATCAAGGATTGATCCTAAACTTTTGCTGGCCAGGACGGAAAATGTTTCCCTGCCCCAAGTGGCCGAACCAAAAAAATAAAAATAAAAAATCATTTCAGGTTCAACCCAATACCCAGCATCAAGGTGTTGGATGTCAAATGAATGGTCTCAAGGATCTGACCCTTTGCATTTGTAATTTGTATCAACTGAATTAATTAGCAGATCTAAATCTCCCTAGAGCTTTTAGCTACTTTATATAATTTCTCCTGAGTGGCCCACTCCTTTTCCTTTGCCTCACTCTGTGAACACAGCTCTTTGGACTATGCATCACACATTCTACAGCCCTGCATCTCCGAGGGCCTGACTGTGTGGGTGCACTGCAGACATTGTCTACCTCACATCTACCAAATGAAAACCTTGACAAGCTAAAGTGCCATCATTATACAGTCAGTGAATCTCAGGTTATAAATCTCACTTCATTCCCATTTGGAAGAAGGATCTTCAATTAAGCAAAAATTGATTTTCTAATGATTTTTTTTCCCCCTCATGATTGGTGGACTGTTTGAAACTGCTCCAGCCCGACAAAGTACAGGGAGAACAATTAAATATGCGTCTTAGTTGACAGCAGGGCTGTTTTTAAGTAAGTGAATGCAATTTAGCCCTTTCATTTTTGGCAAGAACAGAATCTTATAACAATTATGGGGATAGAAAAGGCCCTTTTGTTAAACACTGCCAATGTCAGGCCTGCGGGAGAACCGTATGAGGGAATGCCGTGAATGGTTGGGAACTCCTCATCTCATGGAATCCCGTCACTCTCCTTCATTGAATACCACAATTAAATTACTATGGTCTATCCTTATAAATAGGCTTGGCACAATTAGTGCCAACAGATACTTAGGAATACAATGTCCAGTCTACTATCACTGATCTTTCCTAGGTAATTAGGGTCTCACCTAAAAGCCCACTGAAGTCAGTGGGGGTCTTTCCATGGACTTGGGCTCAGGCCCTAAGTGAGGGACAGATGGCAGTGGCTTAGTTCTAGGAATAGCATGCACAAGCGCTGGGTACATTGACCCAAACAGCTCAGCAAATGTACTTCAGTCCTGATTTATAGTAATCCCTGGTTTTTTTCAGCCTCTATTCAGCAGAGACTTCCGATGGGCCCAATTTTCAAAGTTCAGATCAAGCTTTGAATTTCCCCAAAGTTTGTGGATGTTGAGACCCAGGGTTTTGGTTTGGGCCCATCTTCACAAATTCCGCTTTGTGATATGGACAGACAAAGATTAAAATAGGATCAAATCATATTCACATGTGACCCAAGCCTAGATTTAGACCACAGTCTCCACTGAAACATTGGTGTGATAAACTACTGTGCCACATAAACTCTCTGGAGCCAATTCTGATCTCATGTAAACTGCTGGGAATTAGGTGTGACTATTGAAGTCCTTGAAGCTACATTATTCATATTTATATTACAATGATGCCTGCAGCCCCAGTCATTGACCAGGACCTCATTGTGCTAGGTGCTGTACAAACTCAGAAAAAAAAGACAGTCCCTGCCTCAATCTAAGTATAAGACAAGAGACAACAGATCGATAGGCAGATGAGTGAGTACATTGAAACAATGAGGCACTATTGGTCACTATGACAGGCAGATGCCTCAGCACACCAGTGCACTTACTGCTCTCAAGCTTTGTGTAGGCATCACGGCCTCTTCTAAAATGGTTGTTGAGACCAGAATCAAGACTTTTCAATCTAATTCTGCCAGTTTTACAGTGCTCAGTGTTTCAAAGGTGGATTCTGGCAAGGTCTCAAATTATAATCTCCTCACCTGCTGAGAGAATGTGTATAGCCAGAGAGGCCAAAAAAATGGATTAAATGTATTGCCAGGGAATGGCTTTCTCTCTCTTTCTCCCTCCTCTTAGCCCCCTCAAAAATCTGGCTACTGCAGGCCTGCTGTGGAATGAAGGATGAAGCAACCATGTGGCAGATATGTAAAGCTCTAGGCATGCTGCTGGGCACAACTCACACCTGCATACCATGCTTATCAAAGAGTAGTGATACAAGGAAAAGCTTTTCTCTGATTGGCTGAGTCATGGTCTAATAGGCCTTGATGCCCTCCCTAAAAGGGCTGGAAAGTATTAGATGCATGAAATGCACCCCTGTGCAGAGGGCTAGAGTGACACCCATGCATCACTGAAGTCCCAGGCCTGGTTTACACTTATACTGAATAGCTATGTTGGTCAGCGGAGCACTCAGGAGGAAAAAATGGTGGGTGCTTGGTAGGCCCCCTATCAGCACCGACCCCTCCCGCCGCGTCTCCTGCCTGCCAATCAGCGCCTCCCTCTCCCTCCCCGCACCTCCTGCCCATTGTGGTCAGCTGTTTGCGGCATTCAGGAGGCTCTGGGGGAGGAGGGGGAGGAGCGAGGACACGGCACACTCAGGGGAGGTGGCGGAATGGGATGGAAAGAGGCAGGGAGGGGCTGGGAAGAGGTGGGGCGGGGTGGGGGGGGTTGGGGGAAGGAGTGGAGGGGGGCAGGGTCTGGGTCCGAGCTGAGGGTCCAGCACTCCCCCGGCACATTGGTAAATTGGCACCTGTGCCCCCTAGTGATATAGCTATGCCAACAAAAACTTCAGTAGAACTCCAGCTATGCCAACAGGGGAATGATTCTGTTGGCATAGCTGACATCGTTTGGGGAGGTCGTATTCCCAAACCCACAGAACTTCTGTTGGCGCACACTTCATCTATCCCAGGGAGCAATGCTGGCATAGGCACTGTAGTGTAGACATAGCCACAATGGAGGGTTTACTGGGACATTACTGTGGTGTGCTGGCCCTCGGCACAGTGATGAATTTCACCCAACATGCACAGTGTCCCACTACAGAGTTTCCTACTATTTTGCCTTGAGTTTCTAAGCTGGCCATTATGCATTTAAACAATAAATTAAGTTAATATCTAAGGCCTGAGAAATCCTGGTAGCTCCAGCTAGTAGAATAAGGGTGATATTTCCTGACTCAGTCAACCTGCATCCCATTTGCTATTCGCCTAACAAGGAAAGTTTTGAGATTTTTAGCTTGTTTTCCCCTAGTACGTTAATTTTACCAGTGCCCACATATTATTCTGCTTGATCTGACCTGAATCTGACTTATCACATTTCCAAACTACTTTTCACTCAGCGGTTAATTAAAAGATTAGGTCCCTGACACACTGCTTACAGCCCTTAGTGGCACCCATTAGCCCAGCTAGACTAATTCTCCTGAAAACCAGACCTCCTTATATGCCTGGGGTGAAAAGTTCAAATCCAATTCCCTAAATCTTTAACGTTCACCGTTAGTTCATTATTTGAACCTAGTCTTCTGTAAGAGTCTGTATTCAAATTTAGGCATGGAAAGTAATTCAAGAAAAGCCAGTTTCTCATACAGCTTTTGCACTTGCCAGCTTGCTGCGACTGTGACTTTGTGCTATCCTTTGCAACTGTAGCAGAAAAGAGAGTGAGCGAGGAAATAAACATTTTCTTTTCCGCTTCTAATGGATCTGAGGTTGTTTAATGAACATCCAGCAAAGGGATATTTTGTTGGTCCTGTGGATGCACTTCTGCACAGTGCAACACACATGCTTGCTGACTGCCCTTGAGAAGTGGAATGGAAGCTTTTAAATGTACAGTGATAGCATGACATGGCACAAGGACTTCAATTTGGCAAGTAGGGGAAAGGAAAGGAAAGGAAAGGAAAGGAAAGGAAAGGAAAGGAAGAGTATTTGCCCAGGACAATTAAAACCTGTGCCATGCAGCACAATCACAGTAAGCTTTAGCCTTTCCTGTACACATACGCTCTGCTTTTTTAACCAGAGATGGAACCAAGCTACACATTCAGGTATGGATCTGAATTTCAAATAGGGAACTGACCAGCACTAGGGTTTTGATTTGGCCCATTTAAATGGACAAAGGGGCAGATGCAAAATATAGATCCAGAGCCAAATTGAGATTCTAAACCCCCGAATGCTCAGGGATATTCGGATTGGGCCCATCACAGAGATGAAGGGTGAGTCATAATATTTAGAACTGGACCTGGTTTGGTTTCCAAAAGCCCTGAGGCTCAGAGGTGTCTGGATCCCAGACTTTGATTCAAGCCTGTCTCTACCGTACCGAGATAGAACTAGACACAAAGTCCAGTTTATCGGGTGTGTGGGAAGGAGAACAGACAACATTTAATAATTGAAACTTTGTAGCTGTGCAAAAATTCTACTTAAGTTAAGAGGAGTTGTCATTAAACTCAACCTTTCCCCACCCTCACCGCCTGGTTTCTGGAAGAGCTCAGGCATCAATAACGACCTTATGTATTTCTTTTAATTATTCTAAAGTAACCTCCTCCAGCCCCATGACAAGCCCTCAGCTACTTCAAGCAAAGACATTCTAATGATTTCGATTAAATCTTGGCCTCTCCCCAGCAGAACACAAATTAAAAGCATTACTAGGAGGATACAAGCCTCAGTGCTTGGAAGCGTTATATAAAGAATAGGGAAAGTTGCCAAGGGCTTGTTGTCATTTCATGTGCAGTGGGGGAGGATTAACCCCATGGTGGCTTTCTGTAGCCTGAGAAGACAGCTCCGGTTATATGTCAGCATTCCCATTAGGTTCCTTCCTCCCACTTGTTTGCCCCTGTTACACTTTAAACTCACTTGAACCTACATCTGCGAAAATTGCTTTTTTCAGTCTTGTTTTAATGAGACCCCCATCAAATAATTTAGGCCCCAAATTGGACCACCTTGTATCGTTATAATTTGGTTAAGGGATGTCTGCTGGAATCTAAGAGCCATCTATCTACTGGGGCTTCAACCCTGCTTCTATATGCATCCTCAATTGTGAATGAGCAATTTTTATTTCTGTATACGTGTCAGCCCTCAGCAAGAGTCATCAGCCAGATTTCAACCCAGGAAAATTCAACATTACATCATGAACCTCTCTCATTGAACGGAAAGAGTAACTTTGTCAGCTGGCAGCAGTAGAATGCTATTAACCCCTAGTGGTCCAGCCACTAATGGGGGAATGGCACTCACTTTGCCCATGTGATACACATGCACATCAAATTGTATACGGCATCTACCTACCATTGTTACATGTATAAATTCTGTTTCTGGGCCTAAACACAGGGATTTTGGACGTGAAATTGCAGGCACAAATGTAAAGCCTGCTTTTGAAACACAGTCCTACATATTTTTTTTAAAAAATCCATTGTGCTGTTGTCAAGTTTAAAAAAAGACAGCAACAACATTGCCCATGCATGATCATAAAGATCTGTATAATATCACTCAAAGAGATATATTGTTGTCTAGTGGTAAGAACACTAGGCTGGGAATCAGGTGAACTAGTTTGAATTTCTGGCTTTTGAACTGGCTCAGGCTGAATCATATTTAACCTCTCTGTGCTTTCATTTCAGTTTTCCTCATTTGTAGATTAAAGAAAACAATTCTGAACCTTGTTGTAGGACTTTGAGCTCTTCTGATGAAAAATCCAATGTAACTCCAAAAACCTGCGGTTATTAATAAATAAAAATTATGTATTAATTATTGTTGTTGCTGATCTGCACGTTTCCAACAAAGACAGCACCAGAGAACCTGCCTATCCTGGACCGGATTGTCTACAACTTTGCACCTTGGGTAGCGATCTGCACCCAAGCAAGCTGAGTAAAATATGCTATGAACTCTCCATTCACTTACTCCCACACTGCACAGAAGTAACTGAGTACCCAAGGGGCTGGGCAGTGGAGGATCAGAACTGTTCCATCAGTAGGAGTGCTTCAGACCTGTGGAAACAAAGACAAGTCACATTGTCTCATGTCATGTTCTGTGAACAACAGAGGGTCAAGTTCTACTGAATTTCCACCTAGAGAAGTTTCAGAGTAACAGCCGTGTTAGTCTGTATTCGCAAAAAGAAAAGGAGTACTTGTGGCACCTTAGAGACTAACCAATTTATTTGAGCATGAGCTTTCGTGAGCTACAGCTCACTTCATCAGATGCATCTGATGAAGTGAGCTGTAGCTCACGAAAGCTCATGCTCAAATAAATTGGTTAGTCTCTAAGGTGCCACAAGTACTCCTTTTCTTTTCACCTAGAGAAGGATTAGAGTAAGAAATGCTATTTTCAGCCTTTGGGCTGAGAATTAAAAACAAAAGCTTAAAAACACCCCAGCAAAACCATAAAAGCTACATTAAAAAACAAAAAACTTGACAGTATGTTTTGAAATGTGGTTGAGATGATATAGTGCTACTCAGAGATTGCGTGGGGGAGCTGACACAGCCTTGCAATTCCTCACTCACCAAATTTGTACTAACAAAAACAAAGAAGCACTAAAACATATGGGGATTATCTCAAAGAGATAACTGAAGAAAGTTTCAAGTTTTAAAAAATCATCATCATCATGGTATTTTTCTTTTCTTGAAACAGAGAAGTATGATACAATATCTGACGCCTTTCCACACAAGGCAGTTCTCTGGAAGTAAGCAGTTCGTTTCTTTTGTTCAAATCTTTAAAGAGATCAGAGAGCTGAGTTTCACTCAACATATTTTCTTCCTATCTGCGCCTTGTCTGCACTAACACTCATTATTATAGTTCTATCCATTGCAGCAGCACCTAGAGACCCCTGTGAGGGACTGAGGGTTGAACTGGGCTAGGTGCTACACACACAAACACACAACAAAAAGTCTGTCCCTGTTCCAAACAGCTTACAGTCCTTGTTCTGCAAGGGACTGAGAGACCAGCACAAGTCGTCCTGTTGGCGTTACTGGAACTGTTCATGTGCTTCCAGTTTGGCACACACGGTCGTGTCTTTCTGAATTAAGGCCCAAGCAAAGCAATTCAAGAGGATGGCTCCAATCCATCAATCCCTGGGATATGAGGACGGCACACTCTTGCTGCACCATTCATGGTTAGATGACATGCTGGTAACATGCTTGCAGCCAGTCTCCCCTAGTGCATCCAATGTCACTACCATTGGCAGAGCTTCACTGGTGGGAAAATCCCAGTGTAGTTGCACCTGGCTTATCCCACAATAAGTATCCCTCACAGACATTGTTCCACTTTACAGGTAGAGCAGACCCATACCTTCCCAGGGTGGGAGCTCTGCAGAGAAGTATGGTCATTCTGGAAGCCTTGGGATGGTGCACTGCACTCCACCTCCTCTTTTTGCCTAGCTCATTCTACTGTTCAGTAGAGTGCTCCCTGCCTCCTTTCCAACTCACTGTGCAAAACAAGTGTAAAGTGCGATCATTCTGATTTTATGCCCACTTTTCAGGGCTGTAAGAGACCAGGATGCAAAGCAGTGGAAAATCAAGTGGTAGTTATTATTGATCTCAGGATAGAGTGGGCAGCATCCTGATGTCACACACCATTTGCTGTGCTTATGCCTTTAAAACTGAAGAAAAAGTAAACCCTGAGAGAGATATTCCTCAAAACAAGAGCCCTGATTCCACAGCTGAGTCTCTAGTATACCAGTTGGACACAGGTGCAGCTTTACAGCTACAGTGAAGATTTACATTGGTGTGCCCTCAGAATCAAGTCCATGCCACTACTTGTGCTCACACAACTTTGTGCACGCAATCATTCATGTGCTCGCTTTTCCACCCTCTCGCTCAAGTACATAAATAATATATTTTACCCCTACAAGTGGAGTGCAAATGAGTTTTGTGGATCTCAACTGTCCAGGCAAGTAACAGTGAACAAAAATTCTGTGCATGCAAATAGCTGCTGAAGGGAGCCCCCTTTAATGCATTATTTGCTTTGTGAGCAGTAAGGTTATTTACATAGATTCGCTGAGGAGAATTGCTATAAGAAGCTACCAAGTCGTATTTTTGGCAGAGGAAAAGGGGATACAGAAGCATTTACAAAAGCTACAATGGAACTAGACAACCTCTTAACCAATGTATACAGTTCCCATTTTTATAGCAGATGAAACAATAAATATTGAGTGAAGGAAGTTAATCTGCTCCTACAAATTAAATAAAAAGTTACCAAACAAACTCATGCAGATGTGAGGGTTCCTGCCAGCTCTGCCTCCATATTTTGAATCCCTACTTCTAAACCAGTGTTATTGTATAAGGTGTTCTCTTCCTTTGGGGTTCAATAAACTTTGAAGATTGAGCCTGACTTTGGAGGAGTCTGAAAAACAATGGCGGAGGCTAAGAGATTCCTCAAAGTGGAGCTGGTCGAAATCTTTCATTCAAAAACCTGTCTTCGTACACCCTCCTTTGTTCTGTTTCCTATAGTCATTTCTCCCCTTTATTCCCTTTCCTTCTCTTCTTTTTTTTTTCCCATTCTGCCACTGAAAAGGGAGAAGTAAAACCCAAACGGAAAAATTGTTATGGGGGGAAGGTGTTGAAAAATAGAAAATTTCAATTTTTTTCAAGAAATATGCTTACCAGCTCCACTCCAAACTTGCTTAAAATCAGCATCTTCCTTAAATCCAGGACCCATGTTTCTAACATTCCGCTTTATATTTAATAAGCTCCAGCCTACCCCTCTGCCTTTTTATCTTCCTATTTTTGGTTTGGAAGCCACTTCAGAGGAGAGAAAAACAGCTCTTACCACCCAAGTGTGACGAGCCCCATGCAGAAATGTGTGGTTAAAGCTTTCCTTCTTTGCTTCATCACAAGTTCTTCATTCTTTATGCCCTTTCATGTCTTGCTGTTGTATTGAATTGATGCTCATTTCCTTGCCTTCTGAGCTACTCAGGAAGTAAATTTCCTAATTTATTAGTGCATCCCAAACAATTTAGGCTGTCTAATCAGAAAATAATTCCCTACACCGCCTTAAAAAACCCTACTCCTGTCTTTTATCAATCATTGGACTGAAATAAAGCAGCAACTACATACAAAGAAAGTGACAGTTGTCTTATTTATGTATTGGTCCCTTTAAGACGGCAATGAAACTGTCGCATCAAACAA
Source organism: Eretmochelys imbricata (assembly GCF_965152235.1). Classification (NCBI taxonomy): domain Eukaryota; kingdom Metazoa; phylum Chordata; order Testudines; family Cheloniidae; genus Eretmochelys; species Eretmochelys imbricata. Next base: position 22,285,963 of record NC_135584.1, read on the forward strand.
TCCATCTCTCATTAGTTCAAAGTACAAACAAGCTGAAAAGTGGCAGGAGAAAAATAGTCAATCAAATCTGCTTGATGAAATAAACTAATTAGGTAAATTACACCTCAATAATGATGTTAATTGTGCAGACATCATACCCTGCAGAGCTACTGCTGTTCAGTACGTCTTCTAGCTGTGTAACATTACAGTTTGAGTCCTAGTGCTGATGCCAACTCACTCAGGGGCATAACGTTTGCAAGGGGGCGGGAGTCACTGGCAGTGGAGATCGAACCTGTGACCCCCAGATCTAAAAGCACGCACCCTCTACTGTCACTCCATTAACTCTAAGGCTGTATTGACTCATAAACCCGTATGATGCCCAGCCACGAGACGAGGGACAAAGTTATGCTGGGCAAGTGTGGTTAGCTGATTCTGAGAGCTCTGCTCATCCAATCAGGTTTCCAATATTTACAAGTTAAAAATGTGCTTCCCACAAGTATATTCTAATATTCGCATAAAATACATGGTTTCAAAAAGCCTCACCCAAGTTGCTCTTCTATATAACCTCATGCCTTAAAGTAGTTTCAGCTACTCAGCACAAGTAAGGGTATCAAAATATGGCACTAAGAGATCTTTCAATGCAACTCCATTCAAACACTGATGGGGCCGGGGGGGGGGGGGGGGGCTGAAGAGAAAACAATCCAACCCTAGAGGCAGGACTCTTCCCTATTCCAAGATATGGTGAGTGGAGGATGTGGATGGGGGGCACTGGGGAAACGGGATACAGATTTCTGATTCTAAGACTGCCCCTGGTCCACCCCAGGCATAACCCCTATCCTGGGAGAGAAGGGGGCAATTGACATTAGATACAGCTTTGCTTGCTTTAAGCCCATTAAGAATTCATCTCTATCGTGAGGATTCTCAACTGGCCAGTTGAAACCAGATTACATGCCAAGGGGGCAGAACTGGGACTGAGAATCTGGGACTGTAATGATGTTAGCAGATATACAGCAATGGCGCATCTGACTTTATAAAAGAAACAAAATGGTTTATTGTGAGATTTAAGCATGTGAGAGGCATAAATATTTGAAAGTCAGTGGAGCTACCCACCTAAGAACTGGGTATATTTAGTGCAAATAGGATATCATTTTAGAATTGAAGTTCTACTCCAGAAATGGCATTATACTAATATAAACATTAATACAAATTTAGCAAATATACAGCTAAATTATAGCCCTGTTTCACCATTGAATTAGTTCAGTTAATTTCAACTCACTGAAAGCAATGGTGTCAGACTAGAATAAAATTAGAGTTATGCACTGCCGAATCAGATCCCAAAAGTTTATTTCCCTTGATATTATTGAGATCATTAATACCTTGTGAAACTAAGGTTACACAGAAGGTAAAAACCCTGACTGCATTGCAGATCAAGAGATACATTTCCCTCTCCAGTGGCATATGTCCTGACCTTGAACTCCTGACCACCTTGGAGGAGTTTGAATCCTATCTTTTGTTTCGAATTAGATGCTTCCAAATCATATCTACACTGAAAGAAAATTAACATAGAGGTGGGTCCTGTGGTTTTTGTGCTTAGGATGTTCACATCCGTGGATAAAAAGCCCAACAGTGGGCTCAGAGAGAGAGAGAAAGACCTCTGTGAAAATTGATTTCAGATAAAAATTGATTATAGTTTTTGTAAGACATGAAAAATTCATAGTTTACAGAAGCAAGAAAAATTACAAACATTCAGTTCATATGCTCGCCTAAAACCCATTGAGATTAGCTGGCTAGGCTACCTCTGTCAGATGACTGCCTCCATCCTAAAGAACTAGGTTTTGTTTATAGTTATACTTGTACAACAAAGAGCTCCACTGTGAAATGAAGGGTAGTGGGTGTTTTGGACTGCAAATATAACACAGCCTCTGACGCACAGCTGGAATTTCATTTACAGTAATATCACTTTGGTCTAAAGTAGCTTTCAGCCGCTCTAGTATTTGGCTAAACACTGATAAAAAAAATTGAGGGCCAGGTTCAGTGGCTAAAGGGCAATTTTTGTTTTCATGTAATTTTTTAAATGTTTGGAGGCTTGTACTTGTCAAGGTTAAGAGACTGGCAGCTTCGGAAGCTGCAGTCTTTTGTCAGTGTGTGAAAATGGTGCAACGGGGGCTGTGCTCCCAGAGGGCAGTGCTCACTGGGAGCTAAGCCATCCTGTCCTTGAATTTTTTTTTTCCCCCATCAAGGTTCAGAAAGGTGCTTCTCCTTCCTGACCCATTTCAGCATCAAGTACGTCAGACACTGTTATTTAATAGAAATGGATGACTACACTGGACAGCGGATCAACAATGAAAGCACTGACTTATAACAGAATGGAAAATAACCCTTATTAAAGAATGTGACAATTTTACAGTAATAAAAATCCTTGGCTACATCTCTGTGTACCTCAGGATTTTATACTGCCACCCATCTCTGTAGAATGCAAGCACTGTCATCTTAAAATTTACAACAAGACCCTAAGGGACTTCATGAAGTCTGACACATCTCCCTTTTGGGGAGTAAAAACTCTCCTTGGGGTAGGGTTTTGAGTTTAAGTTTCATTAATTTGCTTTTGCTCTTTTTTTGTTTAGTTTGGTTTGTTTCAGGACTTTCTGGTTGGTTGGGTAGAAAGGGTAGTAGGGTTGGGTCATTCTCATATTGGAAAGGCTTTTTGAAGGGACAGATTTTGCAGTGGGCTTGCCTTATCTCCTCTGGGACCATGCCCTACTGCTGGATCCCCTCAAACCCATGTAATGCTGCTGTAAAGTGTAAATCTGGATTTTCAAAAGGAGCTTAATGGGGTTTAATACTTATGGGATTTGGGGCTAGAGTTGTTTAGTCTCCTTTGAGAATCTCAGCCATAGGCCAGAGGATGATAGCGTTGTCTTTCAGGAGAGAAAGTTAAGTCTTTGAGGAAAGTGCCCCATAGCAGGTAAGCCCCTGGCCACAGCTAACTCAGTGAATCAGTGATGTCGCTGGTGTGGTGGATTTTTCTTTTGTGGAACAACAGTAAGGGAGAAAGAGGAGAGCCCCTTTCCTTTTCTCCTCACTAAACTTTGTGCTTCACTTCCGTGATGGAGGCTTTTCCATTCTTCTCATTCACTCTCACAGAGGTGGGTTCAACAACAACCCCCTTCCCCCACCCCCACGCCCCAAAAATATGAATTACAAGAGCCATTTCCAGGAGGGGAAGGGGAATAAAAGCATAGCTCAATTCTTCCATACTCTGCCCATAACAGGCTTCCCTCTAGTTCACCTGACCTAGGAGCTATTGATTGCTGAGTGTAAGGAGGGGAGCTGCAGTGTGCAGGTTTCAAAGCTAGCCACGTGGTGGGAATTCTGGTAATGGATTAAGCTCTCATGGTTTCTCTCTCTCTCCCCCCGCCCCCCAGCTCCCCACCACCCCAGCTGCTGACAAATGTAACAACTCCCACACCTCTGGTTTTTGCTCACCCTGCCATAATCCACTTTGCTTCAAGTGGGTGAGTGGAAGCAATGGGGCAGAAGAATTCAACAGGACAGACAATTAAACTCCCCTCCCATTAAAAAACTGGTTAGGATAATGACACTGGATTGTCTTTTGATTCCACAGCCCTCAGATAGTGGCAACTACTGACCTGGACCTGGATTTTAAGTCAGTGACTTATAATAGAGGTGAAATCTCCATATTTCATTATGGATCCCCCGAGCTAACCTCCCCATTGGCACTACAAGAATCTCTTTGTCCAGACCCTGTGCTGTAATGAGTCTATACATCTTATGTAAGCCTGTGCTTGTTGCCAGAGTTGGGGCCAAGATGCCAAGTCTGCCTCTGAACTTATCTCGTATTTGGATCCAAGGTTTTCGCTTGGTGCATTATAGAAACAGAGGCCAATTGTCATGATTAGCTTCACAGCTGAACTGTCTCAGGATTCAGGGACGGTTGGATCTATACTTAGTAAACTGCTGTAGTCAGAGTTACAGCCCAAAAGAATTCAGATAATGGGAAGGGGGGGGGCAGTTAAGGAAATAGGAACCGAGGAAACAAACACTGCTATAGGTGCCCTGGCCACTTACCCTTCCTGTAAAGGTTGGGTCAGAGGGGAAGATAGCTCAGTGGTTTGAACATTGGCCTGCTAAACCCAGGTTTGTGAGTTCAATCCTTGATGGGGCCATTTAGGAATCTGGGGCAAAAAATGGGGATAGGTCCAGGGGGTTGGACTAGATGACCTTCTGAGATCCCTTCCAACTCTGATATTCTATGAAAGAGGATCAGGCTAACCTCACTAGGAATATATTACTGGATTCCCAGGCCAGGCAAGACTGCAAGGAGAGAGGGCTCCCCTGCGCATTGCTGTCCCCTCAGGCTCTTTCCCTTCCCCAAGCAGTGCAAGGAGTTTTAAGGCATCTATAAAGAAAAACACCCACAAACGTTTATTTAATAAAGGGTCAGGGAGAGTGAAGTGGGAGTGGAAATTTCCTGCATCCCGACGGGTGCAACACATAGTGTTTCAACAGCTTTTGCAAAGCCTTTTACAACACAATCAAGCTGCCAGCACTTTGCAAAACAAGTGTGCCAGAACAGCAAGTCTGGGGAGGTCCCTGCTATCCAGTGAAAAACATTACAGCAGCAAACAGAAGAATATAGGGGAAGATGTTTGGAATTTTTATTGTTATTTAGAGAGAGAAAAACAGAGAACTCAGTGTTCAGTCATAGAGGAAAATCTCATTCAGGCTAAAATAGTCTAGTTAAAAAATAATAATAGAAAAAGAGCAAGAAAAAACGTATTTTGAGCTAAATTCTCCATTTGGCAATAATGAAAGGGGGGGCAGGGAAAAGCTGGTTTTAAGCCTTCTTTTTCACCTCCTCTATTCTGGCCACAGCCACCAGCATAAGGTAGAGCAGCCTCAGGACTGCTGAAATGCATGCTGGACTGAAATGAATCCATTACACAGATGAGAATGTCCAGAGAGCAGTGCACTCCAGCCATGGCCCTGCCCTGTCACACCACATACATTGGGGGGATGCTGGGGAAGAAAAAAAGAAAAGAAGGGCGGTGTGGAGCCATTATGGAAGCTCTATGCTACCCAGGCTTACAGTGTGGTGTGGACTTATCTTCAGGTGCTTTTGAAATCCCCATGCTTGACTACCACATTTTCTTCCTTGCTCACATTACAGGTTGTCACTTACAGGAAAACAAATTATAACTCTTTGTGCTCCTATTTTTAAAGGAAAAAATACACTCCATTTCTTTTTGCTATTAACGTTCAAAGAGAAAGTTGTTTCTGATATTAGGGTTACATGCTGAATGCTACCAGCATTCTCATCTCATTAATGTCATTTAACCTACCTGGCATTCTCATGCTGAATCCTCAGAGACACTAGAGTGACACCCACTTTTCACTGTACAAAGGAGACTAATATGTGGGCCATGTGTTTGTCATATGTTTGCTAAGATCTATTGCCAAGTATTGTTGTCGATAAATGCTGTACATACAGGGCCTGATCTTGAAAAAATTTAGTCACACTTATGTACTCCAAGGCATACACAATTGCATGCCTAATTTGTATGCATGATCATAGCAACTGTGTGTCCAAATGGACTAATTATGCCTGAAAATAACTATTTCTTGCATGTGCAATTACCTGATTTGCGAGCAAATTAGACATTGTCCAGCACTTGTACTTTGCATGTGTAACTGTGCACTTAATTTGTTTGATAGTTGGCCCCATACCACACCCATATGCAGCTCTGCTATATATTATAGACATGTATAAAACAGGAGTAAGAAAGAATGGGTCAAAAACCCAAACAAAAGAGAGGAGGTACTGTTAACAGAATAAAACATTATATAGACAGAGATGTACACATGTAAATTGGAATTTTTCCCAAATATTTAAACAATCTCTTATTCTTCTCTTCCTTCCTTCCTAAAGTGTAAAAGAAACAGCTTGATTAATTTATAGTCTGTGCTTGGGTGTGTAAAAAAAGAATGTAGAGGCTTCCATCTCTAGATTACGATTTGGGCTGGATTCAAACCAACAATGACCAAAAGTTGTTACTAGGGCAGACAACTCTTCACTGGGATCAGGAAAGAGAATTTCCTCTGGGACAGCAGGAAGATAACTAGAACCAGTCACTTAAAAAAAAAAAAAACCTGTGGAAGTTTTTGACTTTGTCAACAACAACAAAAAGTCCCCAACTTCATGTGTGTGTTGACAAAAGTAAAAAATGTCCACAGATTTTTTGTTAGGCTCTCTGGGACCCAGGGCAGAAAGCTGAAGCCGCATTGTGTGGGGCTGAAGCCCGGGGCCCTGAACCCCACCACCCAGTGTTCAAGCTGAAGCTTTGGCAATTTAGCTTCGAAGGCCCCTGTGGCGTGAGGCCCCTGGCAATTGCCCTGCTTGCTACCCCATAGTGCTAGCCCTGGTTTTTATATGCAGAAAAAGTGATTGTGGCACTGGTGCGCCGAGGAGTTTTTACAGCATGTTGGGGGGCGGGCAGGGGGAAGGAAAGGCTCAGAAAGAAAAAGGTTGAGAACCCCTGTACTAGAGGAAATTATCTCAGTCCAGATCTAGGTGAAGAGTTGTCTGTATCACAAAAGGAAGAAAAAAATAAAACCATCCTCATTATTTTCCCCTGGGGGAGAGGGAGGGAGAGAGAGAGAGCACACACACGTGTATGTAGAGTCAGCAGGGAAACTAAACTGCACTGGTGTTACTAAGGTATGAGGCAATATAGTCCAGACCATCCGGTACTTGGCTGCACTCAGGAGACCTGAATGCTATTCTTGGCTCTGCCATTGGCCTGTTGTCTGGCCTTGGGCAAGTCACCTCATCTCTATTTTCCTTCCCCACTTTTTCTGTTTTGTCTATTTAGATACTAAACTTTTTAGGGTAGGGACTGTCTGTCATCAACAGCATAGGCATGTGATCCTGCCAGGGAGCCTCGAAAATGTAAACTGATTGTGAGGGGTCAAGGGAACACGATGAGCTTCACTTCTAGAACAAGAGGCTGAGAGATGCTTAGGAGCATGTGCACATTTTACAGTAAAATAAATCAGTTAGCTTTGGGATGTATCCTAGAGAGTCAGCACTCTAAGGCCTTGTCTTCACAAGACCTAGTGTTATAGATCAATTGCTCCTGTCAACTCTACTCCCATCCACACACAAACCCCGCACTCATGTGCGGTGATAGGAGTAACAAGAGCTGACATAACCACAGACATGCGGCGGACCTTGAGTGAGCTCAGCTCGTCAGCTTCCACGACAATGCTCAAGAGCAATTAGCTGTCCAGTGACTTCCCACAACCTCCAGGGCCACTTGCCAAATCTTTCTTACTTGCCATCTACCTAGTCCCTGCTGCCAGACTGGAAGTCACCTGTCACTTTAGCTATACCAGTTCGATATTCACACCCTCCCTAAAATTCTCAAACTGGTCTTCTGCATAATGGGGTGATTATGGTGGACACAAGTCCACTGGAGGGGGATTTCATTTTTTAAAGTCTACCCCAAAAATACTAAGAGAAGCTCTGTTAACCTTTTCTTTAGCAGGAGCCAGCAGCTGCTTTGCCACATTATGCCTACTTCCAAATAAGGTAACTGGGTATACTACTTGTGAGCTGGATGCCTACCCATATATTTGCATATGCATTAAGCTGACCCGAGCACAAAGTCACAGTACTTTGATTGGACATGCAATCCTCTGTAGCACCTTTGTACACAGATCTGCAAATTTGACTCATCAAATGGTGCACCCAGCATTTAGCACCACCAAGAGTGATTGTGGACACTGGATCAGGGCACCGAGAGATGAAGATCCAAGTTAGTGATTAACAAGCAATTTCCCATTGTATGTACACTTTGAAAAATAATCTCACGATAAATAATGTAGCTCTCAAAAGTTTTGTTTCACCCCAGGGCAAAAACAATAAATAACCTGACAGAGCTTTTATCAATCAATTTTCATTCAGTTTCTTTCCATTTAAAAAGTCTTTGGAAGCTATGAGTAACATTAGCAACAATCAAATTAGAAGAAAAACAGCAGTATTTTGTAATGGAGTGCGGTTGAGATGTTTAGCAATTTGTTTTGGATAAAGGATAGATCACGCTGAACAACTGTATTGAAAATCACAATGTCCCATGGGATTCATTTACTTTTTCAGATACAAAGCCTCAGCGTATTACTCTTTTACTTGGAAGGATTTGATTTTGTACAAATTTTGATGAATAATATTGACAAGGGCTGTGCAAAGAACAAATATCTCATGAGATATGAAAATAATAGCAGCTTACTTTGGCCAGCACTTTATTTTCCCATCCTAGTATGTGATTATCATGATGTGGGCACCATACTCTTTATGGAGTTCTGATGCTGTCATTATTAGGCAATGCAAATCATCATTTTGATCCTGGGCCAGTCTACCAGCCTGGCCTGATAGCTGTTGGACTGGTGCAAATCCAGAGTAACTTCACAGGAGTCCCTCTGGTTTTACACCAGTCTGCCTGAAATCGGAAACTTGCCCAATATACTAAAAAGCACAGAAATGCAGAACATTGACACCTGTGAAGATTTGAAAGCTGGATGCAATAGTGTTACCATGTCCCCCTCCCCACCTCGTGCAGGAATTTATGAGCAAAGAAATAGAAATTGATTGTTTGATCCCTAATCTGAGCAAATTTTAGGTTTGCTTACAGTTCAGCAAAGAGAAACAAAGAGCAAGGGAGATAAGAATGCAGAAACATTCATCATTTGCAGATACAAATGTACAATAGTGACCACAAAGAAGAGGGGATTTTTTAAAGTTAAAAACAATTGGAGTGTGGTTTGGAAATAGCAATACTTATTTCAATTGCAGATATCATGCAGTGAAACCACCAAATATTCAGCATATCCAATTACTATTGTTGAGGGGAAAATATTTGTTTGAAAGAAAGAAGCCCCAAGTAATAGCCTACTTACGAAACTTTTATTGTGTTTAACCAAGCTTAATATCTCAGTGGAATTACAAACTGCTTAGACACCAATTTGATAGGCGTCCAATATGGGCCCAATCCAGGTCTCAAGGAAGTTAGGTCAACTCAGTTACATTGCTCAAGGTTAAGGCAACCTAACCCCCAGGTACAGACAGCACTAGGTCAATGGAAGAATTCTGTCAACCTAGCTACTGCCTCTCAGGGAGACAGACAAATGACAGCAATGGAAGAACCCCTCCCGTCTGTGTAGGTAGTGTCTACATTGAAGTGCCACAGTGGCACAGCTGTAGCTTTGCAGTTGTTCCATGGTAGCATTTCAAAATGTAGACAGTCCCTCAGTGTGCCCAGGTAAGCCAGGCCTTAGCGCTTCTCTACACAAGAAAATTGGGTCACCATAACTACGTCGCTCAGGGGTGTGAAAACTATGTCACTAATGGGTGTGGATTTAAGCCAACCTAAGTCCTTGTGTAGATAGCACTAGGTTGATAAGCCACCTTTCTAGCAGGGTAATTACATCCACAATAGCGGTTATAGCAGTGTTACTATTTCAGTGGGGAGGAGAGGGAGAAATCACACTCCAAGCCAAAATAATTATACCAGTGCAAAGTCTGTGTAAACCCAGGCCTCAGCCTCCACCCAGGAGTAAAATAATCCTACATTATCACCATCCCCCACCAAAAAAACCATGGAGTTTTAAAAATTCATACATTTTAGAATCTCTCTGGTTTCAGAGTCTTTAGGGTTTAAATCTGCAAGTTTTTCTCCACAACCACAAGGGCTAGAAAGTTAACTTTTATTTTATTTTTTTAAAAATGAGAATCTCAACTTTACAAGACTCCAGGAGATCAGGCTAAAAAACCCCTAAATATCACAAGAATCATGATAATATCATGACCGTTGGCAACACAGGGCCTTGTCTACACATAAACTTTACAACTGGTTTAACTAACAGTGTTTTTTATTTTTATTTTTTTAAACCCATTTACTGTAGAGCTGGTCAAAAAAATCACAGGGGAAATGTTGTAAAAATTTCACTAATTTTGTTTTCCTTTTTGATTCATTTCCAAGTGTTGATGAAATTTTGAAATATTTCAACCAACTTAAGTGTATTTTTTCTTTAAGTCTATACTGTGAAGTCAGGCAGGAGGGAGAGCAAAGGTTTCTAGGCAGAGGCTCCAGAGTGAAACAGGGAGAGGTACAGAATTTAGAAATAACTGTTTTCCTGATTATAATGAAATTCCTTGTTCAGTGTTAGAAGAAAGCAACTCTGTGATTCGTTACCATTATCACATGACAGTGTTAAACAAATCATTTTTAATGAAACGACCATGTCTCTTTTCTGTGACATGGGGAACACACATTTTGAGCTGCTTGTACTTATGGAAACCAAGAAAATTTTAGGAGGACTTAAGTAATAGAGTAAACTTTAAATTTAATTTTTAACTTTAAACTTCATCGGATTTGAAGATGACACTCCCAAAAGGTCATATATTTTTAAATAATCAAGCATCCTGTCTTGTGTCTTATTAAAAGAGAATTTTTTAAAAAATCATTTATGCTGTTTGTTTACTCTTTCATTGCAGGCAGCTTGGAATATAAAAACAGACCCATGAGACCAGACACAGTCTTACAAGCTTTCCATGCACAGACTCTCACTGAGTTCAGTGGGAGTCCCATGCATACAATGCCAGAGGGCCCATTTCATTTCTGTTTATAATTAGTTCCCTTTCTAGTGCTCTAGCACTAGCAAAATACGCAGCATTTGTAGGATAACTACGTTTTTTCTATTGGATTTTTTCCTCCAACATTCTCATTCCTTGCTGGTGCAGCAGAGCAGGGATACCTTAGCCTGAAGCTGCTCTTTAACCCTGTCTCACTTGGGGTGGGGTTTGTACACCCCATCACAGGTGGGTTCTCTGCTTGACTGATCTGCTTCTTCTCTGGGATCCTGCCATGATTATGTCGAATTTGTGACATCTCAAAGATCTCCCCAGCACTATACTGTGAAACAAATTCAAGAGGATGACGTCACTGCTGGATCCAGCAGAAGCAGCTCAGATCTTAGGAAGGAACTTCTGATCAAAGACATATCAACAATGACAGTAAGAGGAACACAGAGAATGACACAACTGTGTGTATGTATGCACTAACTTCCTCCCCAGCAGGCATGAGACCTCCCAGGCAACCATACTTAGCACTTTACCGTACTTCATATTGTTTAAATGTATCTGGGCAAATCGTTGGAATTTCTAAATGATTTCATGGAGCATTTCTGTTAATATCAGTTTTCTATAAGACACATTAATGTTCAAAGTTGCAAAGAGGCATTAACCCTCATTGACTTTAAATGGGAATTCGGTGCCTAACTGCCCTTTCTGTTGACAAAATATATTCTTCATCATAAACAACATATCTTCAAGTCTGTCTCTAAACTATCTGACATCCCCTTTAGATGGGGAATCCCTCTCCCCATCAATATACTAACACGCTAGGTGCCGTACAGCCACACAGGGAGAGACAGCCTCTGTCCTGAACAGATGAACTTTTCATCTACCTTTTCTTGTCATGCATTTTGGCATCCATAGTCAGGGCATCTTGTGAATCCATACAAATAGCCACTCTAGACTGCTCGGCCACTGTTAGCACACAGGCAACTGGGTGTGGATGTGCTCAGGTTCCATCTACTGCCAAGACTCACAAATTTTATGGAAACAAGAGGAAACTGCAGAACAAAGGAGAAAACTAGAGGGGGGGGAAGAGATATTGTGACTAATTCTCTGCTATGTTTTAGGTGCAAATCATACTTATGCTGCATCAGCTTTCTCCCCAGGTGTCAAGTGCAGCTGTCCAGTGGGACCTGAGACTAATAAAGACAAGGCTACTGGTGTAAAATAATGCTATTTTGTGGAGTAAAACTTTTACTTTGCATTACTTTATCAGCATTTAACCTCCTACAGGCTCCAGCCCAGCACAAGCCCACAGAATTAAATTCATTATTATTCATTATTCAAACACCATCCCTTTGTTTTCTGGAATAGCTTTGTAGCCTGGAGTCAAATGAGCTAAAGTAAAATTATGTGACTTGGCATTGAAAATATATTACCTCAGCTGCCAGAACGGATTTAGCAGAATATGTGCGCAGTTCGTCACTTCTTCCACAACTGCCTTCATGCACACAAAGGGGTATGACAGCCCCTGAGTTATGAGGGGCCATTCTAAGGGCTGTGATGGATTAGATTGTTTTATGCACTGACTTAAGATCTCATTTCCTGCAACATTCACAAGTGCTTTCTCCGCGACTGAATAGAAACCTGCTCTGTCCTATGTATATTGTGCTCCCTTGTTAGCTGGGGAAAACTATAGAATCAGGGAATTCATGCTGGTAAGAGCCCCCTTTGGTCACAGATTCAAGGGAGGTCTCCAGATAGGCTGGGACATATAAAAGCTGGCTAGTGGGTTCTCCCGACCCTTTTTATTTAGTCCTAAAGAATTTATTCTAGAATAATGGGAACAGCAGCTTAAAGTGAGCACAGGACTGGGAGCTGAGGACTCAGTTCTAATCAGAGCTCTGACACTCACTGCAGGTGTCATCCTGCAGATCTTACAATGCAATACTCCCATTGACTTCAAAGGGACTGCTGGACTGGGCCCTTTCTCTGTGGTTTTGGACAAGTTCCTTAACTACTCTGTGCCTCAGTGTCCCCATCTGTAATATGGGGATAACAGCACTGATCACATGAGGTGGCTGGGAGGATTAATGGAATTAACCAGATTCTATTTAAATGTTAATAATGCTTTACAAATAATAACTTGGTAAATGTGGCTATTTGCCTAAAAAACTAACAAACAAATCAGCTACCTAAAAATTAATAAAAAGAAAAGGAGGACTTGTGGCACCTTAGAGACTTGTTGCATCCGATTAAATGAGCTGTAGCTCACGAAAGCTTATGCTCAAATAAATTTGTTAGTCTCTAAGGTGCCACAAGTCCTCCTTTTCTTTTTGCGGATACAGACTAACACAGCTGCTACTCTGAAACCTAAAAATTAATAGAGCCTTTGATTAAGGGGAAAAAAGAAAATTATGTAACAATTCTCGAATTACAGAGTAACAACCAATCGTGTACCATAAGCACATGGTCACTAACACATAATCATGGGCTAATAGTCTGTTTTTTCTTGTTCTTTCCTTGAGCTGTATCATAATGGAATCTATGAACTGCAAGCTTCATGGTAATTAATCTTTGAACTACTTGTTAACTTCAAGAGTGAGCTGAATACCAAGTTGAGGGTATTTGCAATCCCTGTCTTTACTAACGGTGTGTGAAAAAAACCCTATCAAATGCATAATGAAAACAAGAAACACCAAGCACGATTCTGTTCTCGGTGTAAATAGGGAATGAGGGCTTGTTTAAACCAAAGAAATTTGCACTGATGAAACTATACCAATGCAGTAAAAATTATTTGTCAGGTAATTCAAACCAGTACAAGACCTATTTTATGCAAGGGCTGTGGATCTACACCACAAGTTTGAGTCAGTGTAGCTACAACAGGGCAAAAAAAGCCAGTAGAGTCAGGTCTTAATTTGCTGAACTCAGCGGATGCATCCTGGTGTATAATTGGTGTAGATGCGAGGAAGATCAAGCCAATTTTGCTTCTGGTTTCTGACTAATATGGGGAAGGATGGAAAGGGGAATTTTGGGGTGTATTTTTAAGACTTTTAAGCTGGCAATATTATGTGAGTGGCATTGACAGATTCCCAGGAAGAATGAGCTATTTATGAGATAATGGTGAATTTGGAAAGTCCCATTGGACAGGGCTAAATGGAGCTCTGCAGACATTTCCACAGAACTTGAAGAGTTGTAAGCAATTCTTTTCACCTTTGGAAAAAGACTGAATACCAGAATTTTAACTTGCACTTGCTAACACTTACATGGCTTTTACATATTAGCAGCCCCGAGTTACACTGTACATATGCTTCTAAACTCATAATGCTTCTAAAAATGTGTTTAGAATTTGGACCAGGATGTAATAGGACCTGCATCTTAGATATAATTTAACACATTCAGACTATTTAAGTCTGTCTTTATCCCACCTGCCCCTCCCCAAATCTCATTATGAGCCCTGCCTAGTGCCCATTGGACTCAATGGAAATCTTTCCGTCAACTCCAATGAATGCTAGGTCTGTTCTAAGACCCCAGTTCACTGGTCTATTCCTATCCAGCAACACAGGCTTAACTCTGAACGCACATGCCTAAGTGCTTTGCTGAACAGAGATGGTTTTAAGCATGTTTAGCCTCCTAAAGGCTGGAATACTTTGTTCTAATTCTGGTGGTTGGGCTTGGTGTGGAGATGGCTGGGTGATGTTAAGTGGCTTGTCATATACAGGTCAGACTAGATGATTCTGGGGTCACTTCTGGCCTTAAATTTTATGATTCGCCGAACTGGGACATAAATGCAGAGTCCTAAATACTGTCAACTTCGTTATCCATGTAATTCTAGTTTGATAGGCTATTTGGTGCCTATTCATTATATATATATATATATATATATATATATATATATATATATATATATATATAAATAAAATACATCATTAGGAATATTTTTAAGTTATAATCAGGATACATTTATGGCATAGACAAGATACAGGAGGTGGATATGAAACAAACGTTTGTACAGATAATTACAAGATGAAGTGAATTTGAAGCTCTAGTACCTGGAATAGCAGGCACAATTGACAAAACATTCAACTGGATGTGCAAAATGAATGGCTAATTTAGAGATGTACTTGTGCATGAAAGTGCAAGTTGGGCATAAAACTGCATGTAAAATCACAGATATCAAATGAACAAGCCTGGCACACAATTTCTCACACACACGCACCTTGTGTATATATTTATTCATTAAAGTTGTTTTTTAAGTTGGTCTATTAATCCTATTAATTCAGAAGGATACCTAAAAATCAACAAATAAATAAAATGAAAAGCTTTCTTTCCCCTATGAGGACTTTCTGTACTGCTGATTCATAGACTTCCCATTAACAACACTTGGGAAGCATAGCTTAGAGTCAGTTAATAACTGCTTAAGGAAGTGACCTTTACGGACAAAAAGTGATGTGATGGAACACATATTGAAATCCTTATTGACACTATACAGTATCTTTTGCAAGAGGATAACATTTGCTTTTTCTAGAGAATGAGTGAGCTAAAACCTCTTGTCTTTCAAGACAATTTTATATATCTGTACTGTATAAACACTGAATGCATCCGATGAAGTAAGCTGTAGTTCACGAAAGCTTATGCTCAGATAAATTGGTTAGTCTCTAAGGTGCCACAAGTCCTCCTTTTCTTTTTGTATAAACACTGGTGGATTTCCATGAATAACTTACTTATAACAACCGATATTACTATAATTATATTACTATAGTATCTTATTAAATGGAAAGAGATACATATAGTTGCAGTCTAGTTATTAGATGTTCAATTCCAAATGATTGTAAAGAACATAGTCATTAAGATTCAACATCTGTTTAATAGGTATATCTTATTACTTAGTTGTACTTAAGTCTACAGGCAAAATCTGATTTAACAGGAGACATAGTTTAAATAAACTAATTATGCAAGCATGATCTAAAACCAAACTAAACATGGACCTTTGAAAATGACACATGAATTTAATCAAAGCCAGGGTCTCAAAGTGAGTAGGACTCAACCACTGGACTGACTCGTGCACATGTTTTGATTTCACAGCTGAAAGCAGTGAGGCCAGCATCCTCTGGGAGTTTCCTGACTGAACAGCACCTCCCCTACCCATGGATCACAAAGGGGCAAGTTGTCTCTTTGTTTCAAGTAACAGGAAATGTTGATGTGCTTCATTTGGGAAAGCTCAAGCCATCACCTTCCTAATCACGGTGAAATCCCCTACGGTTTGCACTATAAAATACTTTCACATGTTGATGGGTTTAAGGTGGAGGGGGCCTTATTCTAACCCAGAGACACAGATGACTCCACAAAGTCCTGTCACTTGGTTTCCCCTCATAGTGTCTAAACTGTCCCAAACCTGAGAAACACCCATTCATTTCAGGCCTAAGAATTCAATCTGTCTGGGAAACCAAATTTCAGTTCTGTGAAGTTTGGAGTTTTCTTTATCCCAAATCAGGCTGAAAAATTAAAAAAAAAAAAAAAAAATTAATGGGAATGAAATCCCACAATATTTCATTGCATTTCACGCTGAAATGTGGCGATTCCAAACTAAGTAGGCTCTCTGGGATCCCCAGCTGTCTGCCTAGCAAGCTGCTTTTGAGTTGGCCCAGAAAGCCCTGGCAGGTCCCAAATGAAATCAACATGCTTAATGTCAATTTCACTGCTGCCCACTACTGAATACTAGCTGTAAAACTCACAAAACTCTTGCTGTCAACTTAACAAGAGTCTAGTCAGTTTCATCACTGCTATTCAGTGATGAGCCACAGTAAAACTGACAAGAATTATGTCCTTTTCAATCCAGAGTTACCTGGGTTTCTATGTCCCTGGCCCTGCTACAGCCTGCCAGGTGGGTAGCCAGAAACCATGCAGAGCCTGGAACATCTGGGGTTGTGGTAGCCTACCTGGCAAGCTGACAGTGAGCCAGGAGACTGGAAACCCTGGAATACTGGACTCCAAGGCAGGCGATCCTGGAGCCATGGATCTTAGAAGCCCACACCCCACAGCTGCATGCCAAGCAGGTGAGTTGGTAGGAAACCTGCCTGGGTTTCATCAGAAGTTTCCTGAAATTCAACTATTTCCACGAAACATCTTAATTGACAAAACTGGAAAATTTCAATGCAAAAATGTTTCATCAGAATTTTTCCAACTACCTCTAATGAGCGCCTCAGCTTGAATTAATTAATTTTCGAAAGGTATGTTTCTAGCTCTCCTGGTTGCAGATAAAATCTTGGAAATATGAACCTAAATGCACACAAAGGTTCAAAAACCAAAAGGCAAATTAAAAAAAGAACCCTTTAAAAAAATCTTATGATTTTTAAGCCAATCTCTTGATTTTGGGGGTCTGACTTGTGATTTCTGAATGTTTGGAGTTGGCAGTGCTGCACTTGATTAGCTCCTGAATGCTACACCTTTTCCCACATCTCTGTTAGAGAACTTGTTCTAGTTCCGTACAACCTTTTGGTGGAAAAGACATGCGGTTTCATGACAGATGTGAAATAAATATGAATTACCAATACAGCTGGATGAAAACCACACACACACACACAAAAAAAAAACCCCAACAGATCCACAAATATTTCCTTGAATTTTTAAATATACCTGTTTCAGACACACAAGGCTTTTGGCTGTGTTCCTTAAAGAATTGGGTGAACAGATTCCTTCAAGAGATCCATGGCAGTAGCTGGGCACTCAGAGCTTTGAAAATCAGGCAGGCACCCACATATGAATGTAGGAGTCTAATTTTCAACTCACGTTTTTCAAAATATTGGCCTAAATTTTTGGATAAATTATTTGTTGGGGGTAAGAGATCAATTCTATTTAGCTGTGACCCAAAGTAGAGAAAGAGACCCAATCTCCCTAACAACAGAGAGTAACTCTGTTTGTAAGAACATGCTTCTACTGATCAAAGGTTTCAGAGTAACAGCCGTGTTAGTCTGTATCTGCAAAAAGAAAAGGAGTACTTGTGGCACCTTAGAGACTAACCAATTTATTTGAGCATAAGCTTTCATGAGCTACAGCTCACTTCATTGGATGCATACTGTGGAAAGTGTAGAAGATCTTTTTATACTCACAAAGCATGAAAAAATACCTCCCCCCACCCCACTCTCCTGCTGGTAATAGCTTACCTAAAGTGATCACTCTCCTTACGATGTGTATGATAATCAAGGTGGGCCATTTCCAGCACAAATCCAGGTTTTCTCACCACCACCACCCCCACACACACACAAACCCACTCTCCTGCTGGTAATACCTTATCTAAAATGATCACTCTCCTTACAAGGTGTATGATAATCAAGGTGGGCCATTTCCAGCACAAATCCAGGGTTTAACAAGAACGTCTGAGGGGGGTGCGGGGGTAGGAAAAAACAAGGGGAAATAGGTTACCTTGCATAATGACTTAGCCACTCCCAGTCTCTATTCAAGCCTAAGTTAATTGTATCCAATTTGCAAATGAATTCCAATTCAACAGTTTCTCGCTGGAGTCTGGATTTGAAGTTTTTTTCTTGTAATATCGCAACTTTCATGTCTGTAATCGCATGACCAGAGAGATTGAAGTGTTCTCCGACTGGTTTATGAATGTTATCATTCTTGACATCTGATTTGTGTCCATTTATTCTTTTACGTAGAGACTGTCCCGTTTGACCAATGTACATGGCAGAGGGGCACTGCTGGCACATGATGGCATATATCACATTGGTGGATGTGCAGGTGAACGAGCCTCTGATAGTGTGGCTGATGTTATTAGGCCCTGTGATGGTGTCCCCTGAATAGATATGTGGACACAGTTGGCAACGGGCTTTGTTGCAAGGATAGGTTCCTGGGTTAGTGGTTCTGTTGTGTGGTATGTGGTTGCTGGTGAGTATTTGCTTCAGGTTGGGCAAGGACTGGCCTGTCTCCCAAGATTTGTGAGAGTGTTGGGTCATCCTTCAGGATAGGTTGTAGATCCTTAACAATGCGTTGGAGGGGTTTTAGTTGGGGGCTGAAGGTGACGGCTGGTGGCGTTCTGTTATTTTCTTTGTTAGGCCTGTCCTGTAGTAGGTGACTTCTGGGAACTCTTCTGGCTCTGTCAATCTGTTTCTTCACTTCCACAGGTGGGTATTGTAGTTGTAAGAATGCTTGATAGAGATCTTGTATGTGTTTGTCTCTGTCTGAGGGGTTGGAGCAAATGCGGTTGTATCGCAGAGCTTGGCTGTAGACAATGGATCGTGTAGTGTGGTCAGGGTGAAAGCTGGAGGCATGTAGGTAGGAATAGCGGTCAGTAGGTTTCCGGTATAGGGTGGTGTTTATGTGACTATTGTTTATTAGCACTGTAGTGTCCAGGAAGTGGATCTCTTGTGTGGACTGACCAGGCTGAGGTTGATGGTGGGATGGAAATTGTTGAAATCATGGTGGAATTCCTCAAGGGCTTCTTTTCCATGGGTCCAGATGATGAAGATGTCATCAATATAGTGCAAGTAGAGTAGGGGCGTTAGGGGACGAGACCTGAGGAAGCGTTGTTCTAAGTCAGCCATAAAAATGTTGGCATAGTGTGGGGCCATGCGGGTACCCATAGCAGTGCTGCTGATCTGAAGGTATACATTGTCCCCAAATGTAAAATAGTTATGGGTAAGGTCAAAGTCACAAAGTTCAGCCACCAGGTTAGCTGTGACATTATCGGGGATAGTGTTCTTGACGGCTTGTAGTCCAACTTTGTGGGGAATGTTGGTCTAGAGGGCTTCTACGTCCATAGTGGCCAGGATGGTGTTATCAGGAAGACCACCGATGGATTGTAGTTTCCTCAGGAAGTCAGTGGTGTCTAGAAGGTAGCTGGGAGTGCTGGTAGCGTAGGGCCTGAGGAGGGAGTCTACATAGCCAGACAAACCTGCTGTCAGGGTGCCAATGCCTGAGATGATGGGGCGCCCAGGATTTCCAGGTTTATGGATCTTGGGTAGTAGATAGAATATCCCAGGTCGGGGTTCCAGGGGTGTGTCTGTGCAGATTTGATCTTGTGCTTTTTCAGGGAGTTTCTTGAGCAAATGCTGTAGTTTCTTTTGGTAACTCTCAGTGGGATCAGAGGGAAATGGCTTGTAGAAAGTGGCGTTGGAGAGCTGTCGAGCAGCCTCTTGTTCATATTCCGACCTATTCATGATGACAACAGCACCTCCTTTGTCAGCCTTTTTGATTATGATGTCAGAGTTGTTTCTGAGGCTGTGGATGGCATTGTGTTCTGCACGGCTGAGGTTGTGGGGCAAGTGATGCTGCTTTTCCACAATTTCAGCCCGTGCACGTCGGCGGAAGCACTCTATGTAGAAGTCCAGTCTGCTGTCTCGACCTTCAGGAGGAGTCCACCTAGAATCCTTCTTTTTGTAGTGTTGGTAGGGAGGTCTCTGGGGATTAGTATGTTGTTTAGAGGTGTGTTGGAAATATTCCTTGAGTCGGAGACGTCGAAAATAGGATTCATGGTCACCACGGACTGTATCATGTTCATGGGGGTGGAGGGGCAGAAGGAGAGGCCCCGAGATAGGACAGCTGCTTCTGCTGGGCTGAGAGTATAGTTGGATAGGTTAACAATATTGCTGGGTGGGTTGAGGGAACCATTGCTGTGGCCCCTTGTGGCATGTAGTAGTTTAGAAAGTTTAGTCTCCTTTTTCTTTTGTAGAGAAGCAAAGTGTGTGTTGTAAATGGCTTGTCTAGTTTTAGTAAAGTCCAGCCACAAGGAAGTTGGTGTGGAAGGTTGGTTTTTTATGAGAGTATCCATTTTTGAGAGCTCATTCTTTATCTTTCCCTGTTTGCTGTAGAGGATGTTGATCAGGTGGTTCCACAGTTTCTTTGAGAGCGTGTGGCACAAGCTGTCAGCATAGTCTGTGTGGTATGTAGATTGTAATGGATTTTTTACCTTCAGTCCTTTTGGTACGATGTCCATCTGTTTGCATTTGGAAAGGAAGATGATGTCTGTCTGCATTTGTACAAGTTTTTTCATGCAGTTGATAGATTTCCACTCCATACGGCTAAATGCAGTGCGTTGCATAATGACAGGTTTCAGAGTAACAGCCGTGTTAGTCTGTATTCACAAAAAGAAAAGGAGTACTTGTGGCACCTTAGAGACTAACAAATTTATTTGAGCATAAGCTTTCATGAGCTACAGCTCACTTCATCGGATGCATACTGTGGAAAGTGTAGAAGATCTTTTTATACACACAAAGCATGAAAAAATACTTCTCCCCACCCCACTCTCCTGCTGGTAATAGTTTATCTAAAGTGATCACTCTCCTTACAATGTGTATGATAATCAAGTTGGGCCATTTCCAGCACAAATCCAGGTTTTCTCACCCCCTCCCCCAAACACAAACCCACTCTCCTGCTTGGTAATAACTTATCTAAAGTGACCGCTCTCCTTACAATGTGTATGATAATCAAGGTGGGCCATTTCCAGCAGAAATCCAGGGTTTAACAAGAACATCGGGGGGGGGGGGTAGGAAAAAACAAGGGGAAATAGGTTACCTTGCATAATGACTTAGCCACTCCCAGTCTCTATTCAAGCCTAAGTTAATTGTATCCAATTTGCAAATTAATTCCAATTCAACAGTCTCTCGCTGGAGTCTGGATTTGAAGTTTTTTTCTTGTAATATCGCAACTTTCATGTCTGTAATCGCGTAACAGGAGAGATTGAAGTGTTCTCCGACTGGTTTATGAATGTTATAATTCTTGACATCTGATTTGTGTCCATTTATTCTTTCATGTAGAGACTGTCCCATTTGATCAATGTACATGGCAGAGGGGCACTGCTGGCATATGATGGCATATATCACATTGGTTGATGTGCAGGCGAACGATTCTACTTATCAAAATAGCACATTGTCACATGGCAAACAAACAAACAAAAAGTGATGTATTAAGACTACCTCCGCTGGGATACTCCAAACTATCCAGCTTATTAACTGTGATGTGCTGAGTGAAGGTAACATAGTAATGTAACAAGGTAACAACTATAACTCGTGGTAAGTAGGTGTCCCCGGATTTTATTTCTCAACTGTAAATGTAATAAATATATAGATACCGGTAACTAAAATCTGATTTGATTAAATTGACTGTGGTACTAAACATATTTGAAGCTCAAAGTTTGTAACTGGATCTATTTTCCAAGATTAGATTCCTTGTCATTGTTCTTGATCTTGATATTCTCCATTCAGTTAAAAAACTCTAAAGATTCAGGATTCTCTCTCTCTCTCCCATTGCCGCCCAACCCCCACCCCTTTTCTTTTGTTGTGTGATTCCCCCATAAAGCTATCATAAAAGCACGGACTCCCTGCAGTATAACAGAACATGCTCCGTGTACTACTCCACTTCACTGTCATATGCAATAAATAGATTGCAATGCAAATCACCACATATTGCAGCTACATCTCCCATTAGCGTTCAGTGTAACTGTATATAACACCAGCATAGTTTTTTATGCTTACTGGATTATTCTAGGAGCAGTTAGTGGATTCTGACAGCACCTAGAGTAAGAGGTATGCCAGACTTATGGCTTTTGGTCTAAGCATCAAGTTAAATGGTTGCCTCTGTTACTCAGGTTACTAATAAGTGTACAGAAGTGGTAGAGGCATTCCTACACACACCAGGAATAAATGAACTCCACACCAAAATTAAGTTCCAGGCAGACATTCAAGAGCAGTGTTTGCAAACTAAGGCCCCAATCCTGTAATCAGACACATTCATTCTGACCCCTGCTCCTGTTCAAAGCTGCTATGGTATCTGTTGGCCTCCACACATGTGACTGCAGGATGTATCTGAGATTGCGGAGAGGAAGGAAGGAACTCAGATTGTGAGATCCTTGGGGCGGGGACTAGATTTTTGGTTGTTATTCTACACCGCCTACCATTAGGAGATCCTGGTCCACCACAAGGGCTCCTAAGCCCTACCACTATACAAATAAACAGAAGAAGAATGCTGATTCTACATTTCACAGTAAGTTTGGTTTATTTATTTATTTATTTATTTATTTATTACAGATGTTTATAGGTGAGGCTAGCATGAAACACCCAGCCTGAAATCCCATCTCGCAAACCCTGAGCGGCATCAAATGCAGATCTTCACAATCTGGACCTTTCTCTACAGTGTGCCGGAGCTGGATTTCCACATCTGAAGAGCTTCTGACCTTTGGGGAAGCTCTTTATATCTAAATCTGGCCCTCAAATCTGAGTGTCTGGCTCATGTCTATTAAAAATATAGAGCCGGCCCTGGAACAACATCTGACATCCCCCTTTATAACCAAAAGAGTCTGCCATGATTAATGGGCTCAATGAAAATGGTAGGAATTGAAAATGATTTGAAACCAATTCATTAAAATAGCATTAATCATGATAATTGATAAGTTAAATAATTATGGTTATGATCTGGATGTCATGTGGATTTCCACAGGACTTCTGTGGTAATTCAGAATTCATTCATTAATGTCTGGCTATTTCATAGTGCCAACCAACCAGATCTTTTAATAGAACAGACAACTCTTGTGATATAAAAAGAATTCAAGGGACTGTGGCAGGTGATAAGGATTTCTTTTGAGAGAAAACAAGTTTTGGTGCAGTGGCAGAATTACTTGATCATCTGAAAATTTTGTAACACCTTTCCTCCCACATGCTTTATGCACTGGAGGTGAAATTCAGCCCTGGGCAGAGGGCCAGCACAAATCCCAGACACCCTTGTATCCTACTTCAGTCCTCCAAACTAGATGAATTGCACGCTATATAGAGGACCGCTGAAGGATCCTCAACTCCATATTTGTACAGGACAATGGAAGTGGCAGGCAGGTGAACTAGTCCGTATCACAGGCCTGTTCCCTCTCTGATCTCTAGGGTCCCCTGGAATGGCTTCTACCTGTGATATTAGTTTCTCGTAGTGAAACTCCGACAGGTGTTTACTGCAGCTCTTCTCAACAACACCAGCAGGCTTGCATGGAAATGACCCAACATATCATGTCAAAAGCAATTTTGTTTGAATTCAAATAAAAAGAAAAGAAAACTGTAGCAGACCCCAACCCCCAAGTCACAGGGGCTAAAAGCAAAGTGGGCCAAGGGAGAAAAAGGCCTTCTTTAGATAGCACAGAAGAACTATTAAAGAGAAGGGGTGTCTCTGTGATTTACCATTCCCCAGCTCTCTTTGTTCTGTTTTCACCTCGACTGTCAGCTGTTTCGAAAATGGGCTGGCTGTCAGGGAGAGACACAGAGAGAGAGAAAATGTGTGTATCCAGTTCAGGCTGGTTCTTGGCTCAGGAAACATTTTATTGGATTTGTTACTCTTTGATGCTGATTAAGCCCATGGGGTAGAAAAAGCAAAAGAGAGGGGGAGGTTGGGGGGAAGGGGAGAGATGCAGTTTCCCTGTGGCTGCAATGTTTTTAATTTATTATTAACATCTCTCATGTGTTATCTGACAGTTCAGTTGAATTCTGGATGTGAGGGGAAGCGGTGCTTGCACTCCCCATTTTCCAGGGCGGATGTCCCCAAATCAAAGCCTGAGAGGAGTTAACTTTGTAGATACTAATTTAAAACAAATAGATTAGGGGGGGATTAATTCCATAGGAGTTGGAAGGCTGAGCTGTTTCAAGGCCAGGATTACACAACGGAAATATTAGTGACAGCCTGGGAGCTGCGAGTCAAGTTGTGTCTGGGAGGTGGGAGAGCTGGATGAAGTTCTACAGTACAGCGGATCCTCAAAATTGCCCCCCTCTTTGACTTTAGTTTTCTCTTGCTCTGCTGCTGCTAATGATACTCAGCCATTTTCAGTGACAGAATTATCTTACGCCCCCCATGATTTGCACAGTCATTTGAATCCATGTACAAAAGCCCTTATATGCACAAATTGGGGGTTTCTTTTACAGGTCTGGTGACTTCCACTTATTACATTTAATGCTAGCAAGGAGCGGTCATCACTACTTCAGGTAGTCGGCTGGAGGGTCTCTCTTAGAGTTAAGGTGAGCTTTGTAAGGAAGTCATCCTCCACCTTTCCAATGTCATTTGATAGCTTTGGGAGTGAGGAGCTCTCCCTTTTTAGGGGGCCAGTGAATTGGTCCTAATGGCTTCAGAGACCAGCAGTTAATATAAAAAAACCTCATACTTTTTTGCTTCAACGCAACAGACTATCAAAAGTCAGCACTGGGAGGGGAAAAGTGGAGAGAGATTTAGGGCCCATTGCTTTCTACAGTAATTTACATCAGTACTAAGTCGGTAAAAAACATGCTGTCCAAGTATAATGGTAAATCACCAGCATTTGGAGTCTGTAGCATTTCACACTCACGTTGCACAGGTGCAAATGACTGTGCAGGGTGCAAGCTGGCTGTAGCTGGTTTTGAAAGCCACCACTTATAGATTCCAACAGGCAGCTACACATGAGCATTCTCATTCAGTTGGGAACTAGTGGCTTTTCCCAGACTCTTCCTGAAGAAACCAGGAATAGGAACAATAAAGCCCAATTCATCCGTGTCCCACAGTCACATACGCTCACTACATTTTGTGCTGAGCCAGCTCTCAGCAGTCTAACACATGGGAGGAGGTGCCTCTCAGTCCCTGTGCCAGTTTCCAGTGATGTAGAGGTGACTCTTGCTCTCTTCCATGTTTGCAGAGGGCGTGGCTGCAGCAGGGTGCAGAATCTGAAGAGGCTGGGTAGAGGGTCTGCATTATGCAGTTCAGTTATGGGGTGGGAGGTCCTTACACAGCCACCAAATGGGAATTGGAGGACGACTAGTGGATCCATGGTTTCAGGCATCCACCAGCCAGGTGCCCGAGCTGAGCACAACCCGAGCTGTAACTAGTGTATCTCTGATGCTGCAGTAGCTGCAGATAAGCTGTAATGCTGCACCATAGCCACTCCTCTCACTTTCCTCATGGCATTCTCTGTTTGTTCTTCTGTTGGTTTGGCAAGCCACCACCATGTCATCTTTGGCTCACTGGTTATTTGCAAAGCATACTTGGCGAGCCCAGATATATTAATTTTCTGAAATACTGCCACCCTCTGGTAAGAGTAGAGATAACGTTTCCTACTTGCTCCCCACAAAGTTGCGCATTACAGGGTAAGATTTTTGACACCATGTCATATTTTGATTTTGCTGAAGAGGTCACACTCAGGCAGCATCAGCTCTGAATTTAGGAAGTGAATCCAGTTAGAAAGATTCTGGCAGTGAAGAACAAAAGCAAAAAAAAATTACCATTGATAAGCAAACAGCTTCTAAGAAGAATGGTACTACAGCCTTATGCCTCCGCTCCCCCAAGATCTAACTGCTCACACATTCAGTTAAGTAGAATTTGTTGGGCCATCCATAATTGTGCCATCTGGTGACTCATAGTTCCACATATAGTTTTAGGGAAAATATTAGAGAGAAAAAAAAGGCTTTTTGTGTATATATATATTTTGTGCTTCATGTAAATGAGGGTTAAGGTCCACCTCGGAGAACGGGGGCGGGCGGGGGGAGGCACATGAAAACAAGTTTGACTTGACCACAGGCTCCTCTCCATGTATTATTCCCAAGCCAGTCTATGTGTTTGTTGGCAAAACCCTTCACACCATGTTTTATCGTATTGCTAAAAATAAATCACTTGTAAATTGTTTTATAAATTATGTATAAGAAGAGACCTCATAATCTAAGTGTATTCCACAAGATAACAGGATCTCCAAAGGTTGGGGGGAGGGGAGGAGAAAAGGAGCTTTTATAAATAATATATTCAGTAGAATGGTCAAAGAAAGTTATCACCTTTTTTATGAAATGTTTGGGATTCATTATGCATACAAAGTGCAGCCCTGCTGCTGGTGTGCATGATATCAAGGCCTGATGATTAGGTGTTACCGCCATGAACTAAGTGATTACTGGTGTCATTTGTTTATCTAACCAAAAGCTAGATGGCCATTTCTCATCACTGGAAACAAACAGTTGATGCATTGACCAGCCCAGCAGGAATACCAGTGATTACTTGTTGAAAGGAGAGATGCCTATCATTGTGGATTTCATTTGGTATTCACTGTAATACCACTGATCTTAATGAATTCATTTGGTATTCATGTGGATGTCACATGTATTTCCAGAGATGTTCTGCTGTAATTTAGCATGGGTTAATGGACACCTCTATTAAAGTGTTATTGAAAGTTTGACATTCAAATAACCCAGTTAAAAAAAAAAACAGACAAACCTAGATATTAAAGCTGAAGAGGGGTAGGGGAGAAGCCACTGAGTTAAAGTCAAGTATGAAATGACAATTTAAGATAGCAACATTAATCTGTCTGCTAGGAAGGAAAATCGGTTTCATCTGATTCACTTCCCTCCCCCTCTCCCCCGCACCTTCCGCTAACCAAAGATAGAGCGTGAACTAATCACCAGAACTTAATGGGACCACTTTTCACTCCTGACCCAGTACTTCTGTGCTACCAATTCACAAACCAGTGTCAACATCACACTGATGAGCATAATAAAGTTTGAGAGCATGTAGACATGACAGACTTCTGGCCTGATCGGTTTAATTTTTTCCAAATTTTCACAATGTGGAATTTTGGTAAATTTGCGGGGGGGCTATGAAATTTCACCCTTTGACCATCAGTATCTTGGAACAAACTCAGGGTATGTTAACCCTGCATCTGGGAGGACTAATTCCCAGTTCTTGTAGACATACACACCCTAGCTCAGATTAAGCCAACACCTAAAAATAGCAACATGGCTACGGTGGTGCATGTGGCGGCTAAGGTCAACCCAGGTCATACCCAAGGGTTGGGAAGGATTGCAGTCGGGTGTCTACACCTCTTGCATAGTCATGATAATTTCAGCACGCTAGCTCAAGTAGAGCTAGTCTGTATGGCTACCCACGCTGGGAATTACACCTCCCCACTGCTCTCTACCTGCGTCCTAAGAAAACTGGAAGGTTGCCAAAGGTCCAAAGGGCAATACTCAGTTCTGCACCATTGACGGATTTGAGGGCCAATATCTTGTGACCCATCAGAGCTCAAAACCAGAGCATTATCCAGTTGACCAGAGGAGATCCTTACTTTTCTTTCAAGGGGGATGCATAGCACTTGCTTCTACTGCCAGAAGATATTGTGATAATGCACAGAAAACTTTTTTAGATCATTCGTAGAGGTTGGCATCAAGCAATTACTTCTACTTCCTCATCAACAGACACCAGCTTGTTCATCTGAACTCATGGTACTTAAGGTGCCAGTCTTCACAGGTGCCAGGATACCAAAAGTTGTCCCAGTGACATTTGGAATATCTTAGGGCTTTAAAATGTTGTGTCTAAAATATGTGCCATATACAAAAGATTTGATGGTGGAAATGGAGCATAAAGGTTTTACTTGCATTCACTTGGGATGACCTGCATATATATTAAGACGTTGACCAAAAAGAAAATGTCAAGTTGTACCTAGGATGTCCAGCCTAAAACACAAATGCCAACTGAAGGATTTAAACCACACCACAGCTTCAAGTTACATATTCCCCACCCCTACACATCCCATATACGGTGACTGTTTTAATTACCTTCTGAAACAGTATACAATATGCTTGTGCAACATAATCATCACAAACTGATATTTCACTGTAGGAGAGTGCAGCTGGCCCTCCTGGCTCCTGCCTCTGCTAGGCTCAGCTAAAGTCATTCAG
Source organism: Eretmochelys imbricata (assembly GCF_965152235.1). Lineage (NCBI taxonomy): Eukaryota > Metazoa > Chordata > Testudines > Cheloniidae > Eretmochelys > Eretmochelys imbricata. Next base: position 22,314,250 of record NC_135584.1, read on the forward strand.
AGACCCTCGGGTTCAGGAACACTGGCGCTTTTATTTCCAAGTTTGCGCTCCCACCATCTTCTCACCGTACAGTGTGCACAGCTCTGGGTTCCTTGTGTCTGAACCCCGGAGGGAAAGGCTTCCTCCCAGCCTGCAAGCCCTCGCTTTCCTCCATCCCACACACCCCGGCTTCCTTCTTCCCAGCCTCTTATATAGCCCTAGGCTGGCAGCTGGCTCTCATTCCACAATTAGGGCAGGTTCTTTCCAGCCAGCTCCACTTTATTCACCTAAATGGGGCTGGCATGGCAGGGGGCTGATTCTGCAGTCTTTCTGCTCAGCACCCTGTCACACACCTCCCCCCTTCTCCAACCACCATGTTCACCTGTCTGCATCCTCTTCTCCCCTTACCAGGTGGGGCCCTATGAGAGAGTCCTCCCTTGTCTTTCCGATGACCCACCAGGTCTTTCTTGCAGGGTTCCACCATCCCCCACCCGCAGACACCACATTCTGGTGGGGGGTGCACACCCCCATAGCTCCGTCGCCACCCACAGGTCCTCGCACCATTTACACCCCTGGGTGCACCACCCTTCCTTTTCCCCCTTTGCCTCTGAAAGGGGTTCAGGGCTGCCCCCAGCTCTCCCCTGGACACCCAGGACTTGGGGTTCCCCAAACCACGGAGTACAGAAGGCCCTCTGCTACCCACACCTGCATCCAGAAGAACGGGCCCCGGGCCTCCAGGGGCACTTGGGCCATTGGGCACTGTCTCCTATCCCCAAGGATGCACTCCAAACTCAGTTTGGCTCTGGGAATCACCCACGCGGGCTTTACTAGCCCCTCTCCTTATGAAAGAGCAGGCTGAGGCCATGTCCACTAGAGCCCACTGAGGTCTCCTCCTCATCATCAGGGGAATGGTGGACAGCCATCTCCCTATCCCTGGCCTTCCCATATTGGTACACCCGCAGAACTGCATGAAACCACATTCCATGTCTGGGCAGTCCCTCTTTTAATGTCCGGTTTGCCAGCACTGTCAGCAGGTTGTCTTGGTCCCCATGGGAGATCCCCAGCTGGTCTCCCATTTCTTCTTGGGACCCTTCCTAGTCGGGGGTTCCCTGGTTCTTCTCCCAGTGTTCTCTTTATAGGGGCATCCCTCCTTCCTGAGGAAGTCTGCCTCCATGTACTGCTCTGTCAGTTTCACCACTGCCTCTGCCATACTAGGTTGGTGCCTTCACACCCAAACCCTTATGTTCTCAGGGAGCCCATGTAAAACTGCTCTAAGGTGAGCATGTTCATAATCTCCCCCACTCTCTGGGCATCAGGCCTCAGCCATCAGGAGGCCCAGTCCAGTAATTTCTGGGTGAACGCCCAGGGCCTCAAACCCCCTGTCCATTTTGCTGCCAGGAACTGCTGGTGGTATTTTTCAGCGGATAGCCCCACCCAATCTAGGACAGCCACCTTCACCGCATTGTAGCTTCTGCCCTTAGAGCCACGTAGGCAACTTGGGCTTCACCAGCCAGGTAGGGAGTGAGCCGCAGGGCCCAGATTGCCCTGTCCTAACCTGCTCCCATGGCTACCCACTCAAATGTGCCCAGGGAGGCATTGGGATCATCCGTGGGGCCCATTTTACAAAGTCCCAGGCCCGGCCCCCGAACACCATCCCCCACCATGGAACTCAACCTTCTCTAGAGGAGCTGCTGCTGTACACTGGCTTGCTCTTTTATAAAGTCCTGCAGGCTCTTCTGCTTCTTAGCTTGCCAGCTAAGCAAGGCCTGCCTCTCCAGCTGGGGGGCCTGTTGAAAGATTTGCATAGCCTTTTGCACCTCTTCCTGCTGTTTCACCAACCACTGCAGGGTCTCCTCCATCTACACCATAGATTCTAAGGGCTGCCAAACTCTTTCTCTGCCACCGAATTCCCAGACAAGCCCCCACGTCTAGCCGAGTGCAGCTGGCCCTCCTGGCTCCTGATTCGGGTAAGTTCAAATAAAGTCACTCAGAGACCCTTGGGTTCTGAAACCACTGGTGCTTTGATTTACAAGTTTGTGCTCCTACCACCTTCTCACCATACAGTGTACACAGCCCTGGGTTCCTTGTGTCTGAACCCAGGAGAGAAGGGCTTTCTCCCTGCCTGCACTCCCTCACTCTCCTCTGCCCCAAATTCACCAATCATGAAATAAGTTTCAAACCATGGAATAAATCGACTCTATTGCGCACTTTGAAATAGTGCTACACCCCACCCATCCTAATATGGCATTGTTTCCATAGTAATTAAAGTATTTGGAATAGAAAAAAAATTAAAGAGAGGCTAAAAAATTTCCACAGAAACCTAAGAAAAATATGGATCATGCACAAAATACACGATGGCACATTGTGGCATAGAGCTTTTAGCTGCCACTTGCTTCTAAAGATCTTTTCACTCCGTGTGAGTAATGCACTCATCCAATACTTACAGCAATAAAAGTCTTATTGCCATCATGGAGTCTCGGTTTTAGTACCCACAAAGAAAACTGCAGACTTTTACACCGCATGTGCTGTTTGAGGGTATTTTTCTAATTCCTACCCTGGGAACCAAAATTCACAGATGCCTAATGTAAACTCCAACATCCCACAATTTTCTTCATACCCTAGAATGGTGCATTATCTTGTGAGGGCCCTTTGCACAAGAGTTCATCTCACCTTTTGTTTTTATTTGCACAGTTTTGTGCCTGTTCTGACAACTAGTGTCTGACGTTTTGTTGATATGTAATAACTGTTTGGTTTTTTTCCCCAATGCATCATGGGTGAAATCCTGGCCCACCAAGTCATTGGCAAAAACGCCCAATGTCTGAAGGAAGGGTAGGATTTGCCTGTAGGCATCAAAACTACCCTTTCCCCGGTCCCCCCATATTTACTTGCATACTCATTTGTGCCTATAGATGGGAGCGTCAGTCAGTGAAACGTGATCACTCAAATCCTGGTGGAAAGGATCCAGGAATGAATTTGTTTACAAATTTGAGCACATGTTCATGTGATTTTTTTTTCCTGCAGTATTTGCAGAGGTCCTCAGATACCAAGGTGAGGAGGATAGATAAATGAAGAGAAAGATCCACCCACATCTGGTATGTAGGTATGGGGTTGGGGGGTGCACGCACGAGAGAATAAAATATCATTGTTATGGCATTGAAGGAATGTAATGGTTACTGTAATGCATATCTCCTAGGTAGAAAGCTCGGGGACTTTGGGAGGAGATGACAGGGTTTTAAGGGAGTTAGGGTCAAAAAGAGGACAGTGTTCTAACATCATAGGCAGAGGTTCTGGAACCATTTCCATAATGGGGGTCCTGAAAGCAGAAACTATATATTTGGTTGGTTGGTTGTTGTTATTACTTCAATCTACTACACTCCCAGAACCCCTAATTCTAGCACCCCAGTTGGAGATGAAGAGGGCGAGTGACCAAGAGAGCTGTTTCTTAGATGAGGTTTCTTCAGAAACATGTGCCATTTTGATGACCTATGTTGCACATAAACAGGATTTGTGCACATTTTGTAAATAAACAAACACTGGAAAATGTCCTGACGTCATATCACCCATTTCTCTACTCATGGGAAACTGACCCGCTTCAAGGACTCAAAATCTGCTACTGCTCGGCTGAGGGACCACATTATATTCTGCATTCATGGCGTATCTGTAGATGGAGAAAACTCAATAGTTTTGGCATTGAAAAATCAGAGATGTGAAAAAAATATCAGACCTGGGTCCCACTGTATGTGAATGCTCAGGTGAATGCTTTGCATGTAGCCCACCTCCCACATATATTCTCTTAGAGCAAAGTACTATACAACTTGTGACAAGGTCTCCTGCAGAGCAAGGGGCCACTATGTAGACTTTTGTAATATTTTCAAGAAGGGTTCATAAGCTGAATTAAAAGTTCCAGTTCATTAAATGCAAAACAAGCTTCCCTTCTAAAATGGTGTCACCACACAGTCTACTATAATCAATTCCCGTCTACTGTCAAATTAAGACACAATCCAATGCTTTCTCTCCAGTAATAATGGTCTCACTCTCCAGCCATTCTAAAAGGCTGTATAATTGGTTACTGCTCCAGTGAGGAGAGTTTTAATACAGCCATGGTTCCTACCTCCAGCCAGCAGGGGCCCAGCAAGGAATTTTGCCAGCCTCATCTGGAAAGCTGCACATTGACAGAGCCCTCTTACTCTGCATTCATCCCTGGGATTAATGAGAAATGAAGGCGGTTGCCTTTAAACTGAAATGGCCTGAAATAAAGTGTAACAAGCATATCCTTCTAGATAGTGTTGGAAGGAGATTTTCATGGAAAATCTCTCTCTCAAGAATTGATTCCTGTTGGGAGGAAAGCTGGATGGGTGGTCTGGTGGTTAAGGCACTGAACTAGGACTCAGTAGATATGGATTCCATTCCTGCTCTCCTGGCTCAGAGTCAGTCACTCAATATCTGTGTCTCAACTTCCCACCTGCAAAATGGGGCAATAAACCTTCCCTACCTCACACAGGTGATATGGCTACATTACAATATTTCCAACCCAAGGCAATCAAAAAACCATAAGTTAGATTTCCACCCCTCAGAAAAAAAAAATCATGACATTACCTTAAATCTCATCATTTTCAAGTCAAACAAGCAGGCAGTTCAGTTTGTTTGCCTTTGGGTTTTAGGGTATATTCAGGTCAAGTTTCCATGCATTTCTCCACCAGCCATAAGAGCTAGAAACGTACTATTTTTTTTTAAATGAAAGAAGAGACTCCCATGCAACAGCTGTAGGTCAATGCAAAGCCTGCATCCTATTACATGCAGTGCTGCATTTAACTGGCTGCACCACATTTATAACAGCACACAATTCTTCATTTTCCCTGTAAGACCCTCTTTACAAGGGTACCCCTGTGACAGGTTGCCTCCCTTAGGATGCCACCTGATGTGCTGAGATATCCTGAACCTGCCTGTTCTGCCAGCCTGGGCACCCTATTTAGTGGTCTTGCTGAGCCAAGCTATTAAGCCCTTCTCCAGCACACATACAGGCAAGGCCACACCCAACTGCAGAACAAAACTAACACTGAGATCAGTTCTGGGAAGACTTAGCTTAAGGGACTTGCCCCAGCATTCAGGTGTCCACCTCCCTTGGAGTGCAGACCCAAAGATATATTATGAAATCCACCTCCTCCCTCAATGTGGAGGAAGGTATGCACAACCTCTTACCCCACCGCAAATTATCTGACCTAGTAGTGTCACAGTTATGTCCCTGGATGCTTCCCAAGAGGGAGAGATATTGGTATCTTCATGGTCTTGTTGTTCCTTCCTGATGGCCCATCAAATCTGATCGCCTGTTGTCTGGTGGGTGTCTTCCAAATACACACCCAGTTGTTACATAGTCCATATTCCTAACTTTAGACACATGCATACAAATTGGATAATCGCATTCAGTAAATCATAGCCTTTCCAATGATACCTTACAAGACCCATCTTGCATAACGTATATCTCAGTTATGTCATGTGCATATCATAATCATATTTCCATAAAGAATATGGAACATCACAAGCCCCCTCAGCACTTCATGTCTACCATCTCCAGCTCCAGGGCTACTGGTGTCTCCTTACATTACCCAGTGAAAGTGCATGCATCAGTACCCATTTCAGGGGGGAAGAGAGCTCCTTTCCATGCTGGGGAAATTACAAAAGGGGATTTCTGAGTTTTCCCACATTCTTCCTGCTATTAACTCCATCAGCTCTTCCTCCTCCTCGAACTTTACCACCTCTTGCTGCACCACGTTTTTCCATATTCACAGATCTGAATCTTCAAGACAACGGTCATTTCAATTTTTTTCCAGTCACAAGAGTAAAAAAAATAATATTTCAAACAATTTAGAAAATCTGTTTGAAAATTGTTCTAATATCTCAGTTTTATGAACTCAAGAGCAGGCAAACTTACATGAGGGCAGGGGAAACTTGTAACAAGAAAACTCTCAGTATTAATTATAACCCACTAAAGAAGTCTGCTATTAAATGTTTCCATCCATCCAATTCTCTAGCTGTGTCTTTCTAGACAGAGCAAAGCAAGGTTTGGCCTTCCTCTGTACAGGAAACATTGGTTTCATTTTTTGCCCCCAAAGGCACCTCACAATCACAGGGCTTTAAAAATAGCTTAAAGATAAAAATATACCTATTAAATGAACAATTTTTAAAAACTGAAGCCAGCTGAAGCACTGTTCAGTACATTCTCAGGGTGGCAAAGAAATTCAGAGCTTTGCTTTGTATTTTTTACACACTGAAAACGAGCAAAGTGATACTGTCAATTTGTCAGGAGATCCTAAAATGATGGCCAGTAAAAGCCATTGTTCTGCTCCACATATTGTGTATGGAAGATATTGCAGTGACACATTGAGCCTGATCTTTTGAAAGGTCATGAATGAAAAGATGTACATGCAGTCACATAACTAACACCATGATTGCACATACAAATCAGGCAAATGCATGTGCAAGTGATGCCTTGGGTTCAGAATTAGCCATTTGCTTTGGCAGGTACGCAACTTACTATTCAACACCCATTCATGAGGGGCTCATTTTCAAAAACTCATGACCAATCTCCACCAAACACCTGATGTGCACAGTAAACACCTGATGTGCACCAGCAGTCCTCAGAGCACTTGCTGGTGGCGGAGTAACCATCTGGTTACATAGTACTGTAGTTCTTCTCCTCATTTCCAGGTGCCATATCTCAGTAAAAGCCAATGATCAACCCACTAATTCCTTTCCTAATATTACTGTTCCATGTTAAGCACTTGCTGTAGTTGCAACAAAAGCGTTAACACGATCATCAGTGGATGGGGAGTTGGTCCATGGAATCATGAATGGAAGGGGAAGGTATCCATCATACAATATTTCATGCTATGGAGATATGAAACCCCCTTGCAATAGAGCTCTGGGAAACATGCTGGTTCATGTGAACTTTGTGTTTGTTGTCTCTCTTTTGGGGTTTGAATTCAGGCTCAAAATCCCAATGCAAATAAACCTAAGAATTTTGCAGGATTTCAATAAAAAGATCACAAACTTACCTAAGTTCTCTCAAAATATTTGTGACACTCAATGAACATTTTGAACGTAGGCCTGAATTTCAGTTTTGTATCAAAAGCCAAAACCAGATCAAATGAATATCTGAAGATCCTCCTCTAAATAAGCTAGACATAATGAGTCATGATCCAATAATCCAACATAATATCATGTACAGAGTTCATTTTGCTGTGGGCGTAAAAGGAGAATGGGAGAGGGAGAGAAAAAGATATATCTCGATACAAACACACACACTTACTTTTCATTGGCTTTGTTATTTTTTTCCCGAAAATACAGAGCACAATATTGCATGGAGCATAGAGAACAGATGCAAACTGAGGTCAATCAAAACAAAACTACACAGTACACAGGTTTAAAGCATTATGACTCTGAACTATGCGATGCTATATGAAAGATCATGCTAGGCTGCTCCTGAAAAACAGTTTTGTGAGTGATGTATGCTAGGGCCATTTTCAGCTTGGGAGGGTTGGAAAATAACTTGGCACCAACTCAGCCAGTAGGAGGAAAATTCTTTACTATTCACCCATTGAACTGGTTTTCTTCAAACTATGGTGTGGCTTAAAGTGGCCAGATTAACCACATGATGAGGGACTGTGCTAACCAGCCTAGTCCATTTGGGGTGTTTTTTCCAACAGATGGAACACCAACATTCCATACAGCATGAAAGGAAATCTAGATCATTGTCATGGGGTCCACGCACCATTGGAGCACCTCCTTCTGGTTGCTCTGGGGATTAGCTGGTTCCAGGTATGACATCCCTTCCTGTCAGTTCCTTGCCCTGTGGTCTCTCTCTATCTTTGGGACTCAGGGTACTCATTCATGACTCAGCCCTCCAGCCAGGTTACTATAGCGGATTACTTAGGCCACCTAATTCACCTCAGCTGTGGCCTAGCTGGTTAACTGGCCCCTCCCTGCCTCATTAACTCCTTCCCAGCTGTTGTGTGGTGAACAGGTGAAGTTTCCATTTTGAAAGAGGCTCCTCTTTGCACCCCCATCTCCATCAAGTGAGATAATTAATGGGAAACAAAAAGGGCAACTCATTTCCCATTCCTGCCTTGAGCCAACTGCCCTTAATATAACATAAACCTTTGCCCTACCTTCTTTTATGACTGGCAGAGATTCCACATTATCTAGATGCTGTTCTCAAAGGCTGTAGTTCAAAGCATGTTTGCCAAGCATTTTAACAAACTTCCCCTCTCCCTCCCCCCGCAAAAAAGGTGGTAACACTGTTTCAGGTCATAGCGTATATGGGACCTGGCTATGGCATAAAACAAGTTAGCAATTGTATTGGGGGGGAAATATTACAACTGTTGAAAATGCTACTTACTTGAAAGAAATTGGATTTAAGGAATACATTTTCAAAAGGGTGCCCTCCACCTCCTATGTTTTGTATCTTTCAAAGTGTGCACCCACACAGTGAATTGTGGCCACAAATCTGAGTCTTGGCACCTCTGACTGCTCAGCTGCAAGTGCAAATCAGGCTCTAAGTGATGTAACTGCTCTGATTCTCAATTGCATATGATTTAGTGGATGCAGATGTAACCCCTAAACAGAGGATGGGCCTCTGCCTCCCTGCAAATATAAGCTGAATGGTTTGCCTAGAGATGGACTCATGACCTGAGACTTAGATCCAGAATCAGATCTAAGTTCATGCTGTCCTACTTGTCAGGAAGAATTTTGATTCAGTGTTCTGGTTTGGCTCATGAAAGCAAGAGGAACAAATTGTAAGGCCCTGGTCTGGATTCAGATCCAAACTCCCTGAAAGTTTCGGAGGGTTTGGACCAAGTGTTGTGGTTTACACTTTTCTCTAGTAACAGACCTTTCTTTCTACATGAAAAGAAACTGCCTGCCCGTTTAAGATATAGGGCCTTCACATTTCCCCTTCAGGTTTCCCCTAGCAACTCTGGGATCCTGCACAAGGCTCTCTTAACACCCGATTAAATATTAATGCAGAGGTGGGGGCCTCACTTTTATGATCCTTTCCCTGAAAACTCCTATTAGTAAATCACAGTCCAGCATAAAGGGAAATGTGGCCGTTCCATTACCCTCGGTTCACAAAGAGGCATTAATTCTTAATAAACTAGCCTGATTATAATAATACTTGAAAGATGCAAAATAATGGACAGACAGGCTTACATCTATGCCTAAGATTAAACATGGGTATGGTCCAGAGAGAGAGAGATGGGGGCAGCGGGCTGAGGGAGAGGTGGATGTGAAAGTGTGGTTGGAATTCGCAATGAAACAGAATCAAATGGGGTTTGTGTTGCTAAGTTCTTCTGTGGGTCTCCTGTCAGCTGTTTATTTCCCTATTTTCTCTGTAGCAAAGTCAGATTAGTTTTAAATTAGGATGGAAAACTAGACATCCATGAAAGGGCTACATCAGTCACACCATTTCAGACTAAGATAAAAATGATTCTCAAAGGTTTAAATAAAACCCCATATGATCACTGAAACACACATACCCTTAAAAAGTTCTTTTGATAACCCAGAAAACTCCTCAAGCCCCAGTTAAAAAATTGTTGCAATAGCCCAAATGCTTCTCAAATTCCTCTGAAAAATGCAGCAGCCACCCACAAAACTTCTTGTATTTCTGTAAATTCATTCCCTGCGACAAACAGCTAAACTCCACAAACAACTTTATAACATGCAGCTAACATGTGTGTGTCACATCTCCATCTAGATCCCCATTGAGATGTAAAGCTGTCAAATGGAAACCTAGAAGTACACACAGAGGATAACAGCCTACTGTTATTGTTAGCTAGTGGAGTTACTCCTTCAATACGAGGTTTAAGTGCAATTTAAACAGACCTAAATGTCTATATTAGGTGGGGCTTTGCATTGTTGTCAACACATGGACTTTCATTATACTGGTGCAATTTTTCTAATACAGACAAGGCCTGGTCAAATGTGCTACGGGAGAGATCCAAAAGCTTCACTCTACTCACTAAATAAATTGTTGAACTTTGAGGCATTTGGAATGTTGAAAATGCCTGGAATGTAAGTAACACCAGCCAAAATGGCAACAGCTTTTCTTTTTATTTGTAGTTGCAGCTGCAATAACTTCCAAATGAAGGATCATTTCCTGCTCGCATTGTGCTCTCCAGTGGGTGACTTTAAGACTTACTCCCATGAGGTATTTGATAGCTTAAGCCAAAGCTTCAATCAAGGAACTATGAAAGTCATTGGAATGAAATACAGCTTTTTAAGAATATACAATGAGCTTTATTTTTAAACAGGCATATTTGCAATGGAACTTCCTATATCTCAGTTGCTTTCCTTTATGTCCTAGGCCATGTCTACACAACAAAAGTACTCCGATTTTACAGAAGTCAATTTTTGGGAACAGATTGTATAAATTCGAGTGCATGTGTCCACACTAAGAACATTAATTCGGCAGTGAGCGTCCACGGTACCGTGGCAAGCGTCGACATTCCGAGCGGTGCACTATGGGTAGCTATCCCACAGTTCCCGCAGCCCATTGGAATTCTGGGCTGAGCTCCCAATGCCTGATGGGGCCAAAAATTTGTCGCGTGGGTAAATGTGTAAATGGTATGGGTAAATGTTGTCAGTCAACCATCCCTCCCGCCGTGAAAGCAACAGCAGACAATCATTTCGTGCCCTTTTCCCTGGATTGCCCGAGCAGACGCCATAGCATGGCAAGCCTGGAGCCCGTTCAGCTCAGCGCAGCAGTTATGACCATTGTAAACACCTTGCTCATTATCATGCAGTTTATGCAGAACCAGCACCTGAAAAAACAGACGTGGAGGCCACGGCAGCACAGTGATGAGGACATGAACATAGATTTCTCTAAAAAGGTGGTCTCCCGCAATTTGGAGATCATGATGTTACTAGGTCAGGCTCATGCCATTGAACACCGATTCTGGGCCCAGGAAACAAGCACAGAGTGCTGGGACCTCATAGTGTTGCAGTTTTGGGATGATTCCCAGTGGCTCCGAAACTTTCGTATGCGTAAGGGGACTTTTATGGAACTTTGTGACTTGCTTTCCCCTGCCCTGAAACACAAGAATACCAAGATGAGAGCAGCCCTCACAGTTCACAAGTGAGTGGCAATAGCCCTGTGAAAGCTTGCAATGCCAGACAGCTATCCGTCAGTGGGTAATCAATTTAGAGGGGGCAAATCTACTGTGGGGTTGCTGTGATGCAAGTAGCCAATGCAATCATTGAGCTGCTGCTATCAAAGGCAGTGACCCTGGGAAATGCGCAGGTCATACTAGATGGCTTTGCTGCAATGGGATTCCTTAACTGTGCTGGGGCTACAGACGGAACCCATATCCCTGTCTTGGGACCGGACCACCAGGGCAGCCAGTATATAAACCTCAAGAGGTGCTTTTCAGTGGTGCTGAGAGCACTGGTGGATCACAAGGGACGTTTCACCAACATCAACGTGGGATGGCCGGGAAAGGTTCATGACGCTTGTGTCTTCAGGAACTCTGGTCTGTTTAAATGGCTGCAGAAAGGGATTTACTTCCCAGACCAGAAAATAACTGTTGGGGATGTTGAAATGCCTATAGTTATCCTTGGGGACCCAGCCTACCCCTTAATGCCCTGGCTCATGAAGCCGTACACAGGCACCCTGGACAGTAGTCAGGAGCTGTTCAACTACAGGCTGAGCAAGTGCAGAATGGTGGTAGAATGTGCATTTGGACATTTAAAGGCGCGCTGGCGCAGTTTACTGACTCACTCAGATCTCAGCGAAACCAATATTCCCATTGTTATTGCTGCTTGCTGTCTGCTCCACAATCTCTGTGAGAGTAAGGGGGAGACGTTTATGGTGGGGTGGGAGGTTGAGGCAAATCACCTGGCCGCTGAATACCCGCAGCCAGACACCAGGGCGGTTAGAAGAGCACAGCAGGAAGCGCGGCGCATCACAGAAGCTTTGAAAACCAGTTTCATGACTGGCCAGGGTACTGTGTGACACTTCTGTTTGTTTCTCCTTGATGAAAACCCACCCCCTTGGTTGCCTCTAAATTCCCTGTAAGCCACCCGCCCTCCCCTCTTCGATCACAGCTTGCTTGCAAAGGAAATAAAGTCACTATCATTTAAAAAACATGTATTCTTTATTAATTGATTATAAAAATAGGGAGATAACTCACAAGGTAGCCTGGGTGGGGTGTGGGAGGAGGGAAGGAAAAGGCCACTTTAAAACTTGTTGAATGCCAGCCTTCTGTTGCTTGGGCTGTGCACTGGGGTGGAGCGGTTGGGTGCCTGGAGCCTCCTCCCCGTGTTCATGGGCGTCTGGGTGAGGAGGCTATGGAACTTGGGGAGGAGGGAGGGTGGTTAAACAGGGGCTGCATCGGCAGCCTGTGATCCTGGTGCCGTTCATGAACCTCCGCCAGACGCCGGAGCATGTCCGTTTGATCATGCAGTAGCCCCAGTGTTGCCTCCTGCCTCCTCTGATCTTCCTGCCGCCACCTCTCCTCACGTTCATCGGCCACTTTCCTGTACTCTGCTATTGTGTCCCTCCACACAGCTCTGTCAGTGCCGGACGACTGCATGAGCTCAGAGAACATTTTGTTGAGCATTCGTTTTTTTTGCCACCTTATCTGAGATAGCCTTTGGGACAGAGGAGGGAGGCTTGAAACATTTGCAGCTGCTGGAGGAAAAAAAGGGAGTGAAGTATTTTAAAAGATACATTTTACAGAACAATGGCTATACTCTTTCACAGTGAACAATACTATTCACATTACATAGCACATGTGATTTTGGTACAAGGTCACATTTTGCATCTTGTATTGAATGCCTGCGGCTTTGGTTTTAGAGATCACACGCGCAGGGCTGGGCAACAGAATTCGGCTTGCAGGTGGCCGTGGTAAGCCATAGTCTTTTGGCTTCTGCAACCTTCATAACAGCAGCGCCCTCCTCTCCCATACCAAGCAAAGCACATTGAGTTGGCCATTTAGTGCTGCAGTTTTCCTGTTAACATGCAGCAGCAGAAACCAAACTAACACCCCCCCCATCCAATTCTCTGGGATGATTGCTTTACCCCTCACCCCACCACATGGCTGGTATCAGGGAAGATCCCTGCTAGCCAAATGCGAACAGCTCAGCGCCAATGCCCCCTTACCCCCCCACTGCGTGGCTAACCGTGGGGAGGATTTCTTTTCAGCCACAGGCAAACAGCCCAGTAGGAACGGCCACCTCTGAATGTTCCCTTAATTAAATTCCCCTATTTCAACCAGGTTACCATGAACGATATCACTCTCCTGAGGATAACACAGAGAGATAAAGAACGGATGTTGCTTGAATGCCAGCAAACACCAGGACCATACGCTGCCAGGCTTTGTCATGCAATGATACCAGATTACTTGCTACTAGCATGGCGTGATAAAGTGTCCTACCATGGAGGATGGAATAAGGCTGCTCTCCCCAGAAACCTTCTGCAAAGGCTTTTAGAGTACCTCCAGGAGAGCTTCATGGAGATGTCCCTGAAGGATTTCCACTCCATCCCCAGACATGTTAACAGACTTTTCCAGTAGCTGTACTGGCCATGAATGCATCCCAAGTCCTCAGGGCTACTTAATCATTAAAAAATGCTTGCTTTTATAACATGTATTATATTTTAAAAGGTACACTCACCAGAGGTCCCTTCTCTGGCTTCGTTGGGTTGGGAGGGTATTTCAGTCAGGGTGATAAAAAGATCCTGGCTGTCGGGGAGAACAGTGTGCTGTGTGCTCTCCCCAAGCTTGTCCTCCTCCTCCTCACCTTCCCCGTCTGCAAAATCCTCAGGCATAGCGGAGAGTACCCCATCATCGGAGTCCACAGACAGGGGAGGGGTAGTGGTGGCGGCCCCCTGAGAACTGCATGCAGCTCAGCGTAGAAGTGACATTTCTGGTGCTCTGTCCCGGAGCATCCGTTTGATTCTTTGGTTTTCTGGTACGCTTGTCTGAGCTCCTTAAGTTTCACGCGGCACTGTGTTGCGTCCCTGCTGAAGCCTCTGTCCCTTGTGGCCTCGGAGATTTTTTGCAATGTTTTGGCATTTCGTCTTTTGGAACGTAGTTCTGATAGCATGAATTCCTCTCCCCATACAGCGATCAGATCCAGGACCTCCTGTTCGGTCCATACTGGAGCTCTTTTTCGATTCTGGGACTGCACGGTCACCTGTGCTCACCTGGCCAAACAGGAAATGAGATTCAAAAGTTCCGGGGGCTTTTCCTGTACACCTGACCAGTGCATCAGAGTTCAGAGTGCTGTCCAGAGCGGTCACAATGGTGCACTGTGGGATAGCTCCCGGAGGCCAATACCTTCGAATTGCGTCCACACTAACCCGAATTCGAAATGGCGATGTCGATTTCAGCACTAATCCCCTCAGAAAGGAGTACAGAAATCTGTTTTAAGAGCCCTTTATGTCAAAAAAAATGGCTTCGTTGTGTGGATGGGTGCAGGGTTAATTCGATTTAACGCTGCTAAATCCGACATCAACTCGTAGTGTAGACCAGGCCAGAGAGAGGTTGTGAGCAAGATACAAAGACTATGGACCAGAATGTACCTGGCCCTTGAATGGGTTTGGAAGAAAGGGGAAAGGGCAAAGAGAGACTGGAAAGGAGACTCTGTCCCTATTGCCTTATCCCTCCCAAGCATGGATTAGCCACAATTGTATCTCTTGCTAGGCACAAGGAGTTCAATTAGCTCATACTGCTAGGAAGTGGGGAAGGGCAGGGAAGAGGCAGAGCCACTGCTCCTGTCATACATATAAAGGGAAGAGTAACCACCTTTCTGTACACAGTGCTATAGAATCCCTCCTGGCCAGAGGCAAAACCCTTTCATCTGTAAAGGGTTAAGAAGCTAAGATAACCTTGCTAGCACCTGACCAAAATGACCAATGAAGAGACAAGATACTTTCAAATCTGGAGCAGGAGAGCGGGGGGGCAGGGGGGGAGGTAACAAAGGGTTCGTCTGTCTGTGTGATGCTTTTGCCGGAAACAGATCAGGAATGCAGCCTTACAACTGTTAGTTAGTAAGTAATCTAACTAGAACTGGGTTAGATTTCCTTTTGTTTAATGGCTAGTAAAATAAGCTGTGCTGGATGGAATGTATATTCCTGGTTTTGTGTCTTTTTGTAACTTAAGGTTTTGCCTAGAAGGATTCTTTATGTTTTGAATCTGATTACCCTGTAAGGTATTTACCACGCTGATATTACAGAGGTGATCCTTTTACCTTTTCTTTAATTAAAATTCTTCTTTTAAGAACCTGATTGCTTTTTCACTGTTCTTAAGATCCAAGGGTTTGGGTCTGTGTTCACCTGTACAAATTGGTGAGGATTCTTATCAAGCCTTCCCCAGGAAAGGGGGGATATTTTGAAGGAAGACGTCTCCAAGTGGGCTCTTTCCCTGGTCTTTGTATAAGATGCTTGGTGGTGGCAGCATATGGTTCAAGGACAAGGCAAAGTTTGTACCTTGGGGAAGTTTTTAACCTAAGCTGGTAAGAATAAGTTTAGGGGGTCTTTCATTCAGGTCCCCACATCTGTACCCTAGAGCTCAGAGTGAGGAAGGAACCTTGACAGCTCCATACCAGAAGGAAGTGTACACTACAACCTCCTAGGACCTGATCCAAAACCCAAATGACCTCAGTGGGAACCTTTCCATTGACTTTAATGGGCTTTGGATCAGGCTCTTTAAGGGCAACATGGAGGCTTTATTTCCACTGAGGTGGTGCAGACCCATACCATCCCTAGTTCAGGGACTTGGCTTAACACAGCTAGGTAGCCTCATTGATTTGCATTCTCTGTCGTTTTGCATAGGATAACTAGTCCCTTTTAAAAGTCCAACAGATATAATGGGATGGCAGCAGTCACCTTAAATCTATGTACTCTGGAGAAGAAAAACAAGAGTTTGTTGCTAGGGTGTTCTGTTCTTTATCTGAGAGTCCAATAAATTGGCATGAAAGGATTCTGATTAAATAGTAAATATCAGTAAACACATTTCACTCCATACCCAAAAAGATAGTTTTCCCATTATTTGTAATCCAAATTTACAGAGGGAAAGTTACAAACATACCAGACTTGGAATTTGAGGAGAACAGGTGCCCCACTTTTGTTGTCACTTCTACCTGATCACCAGTTAAACCAAAAATCATTTTAGGAAATAGGATTTCGTTAGTGTCCCTGATAGGAGTCTAGACTTTTCCACATGCTACATTTTGAACAAACAATTAGCATCTTGCTAAGTGTTTGAGAGAAAACACCACCAAAATATTTGCAAATCAAGCTTCCAAGTTTAGACTGTGGCTTTAAGGCAAAGCTCATAGTTAGGGGCTGTCAAGTAGGGGACACTGCCAAGGCAGCATCTCCCAAAGGTATTGTGCCTTATGAAGATGCAATGCCTTCAGGAACATTAATGACCTGATCCAAAATCCAGTGGAGTCTGTGGAAGTCTTTCCACTGAGTTCAAAATCCTTGGGATCAGATCACAATACACCACTATACATAGCAGTAGCTGCAGCTACACCTTTAATAGAATGGGTTTGTATTTCCCTCAGCACCAGCCCAGATCTGGTTCAGATCATGAGCATACTTCCACCCCACCATTCCCCTCTCCCTGCATGGGCTTTCCACCACTAAACTCCCTTGGCCCTCCCATGCCATGATAGAAAGGATTGAGATTGTGCCTGACCCTTGCATGGGGGAGCAAGGGGAAGCTGTGAGTGGAATGTGGATCTTTATGCCCTATTCCGACTTGTGAACCCATTCAAGGTGAGAGTCAAGCTAGCCCTGAACTCCTCCATCAAAATTCATGCAAATAACAATGAATCTTTCCATGTATAAATATTAAAGCTGGTTGAAGCCTTCATTTTGTAGAATATTCATTGCACACTTAGCCCTGATTTGGATTAGGGAATTGTTCCTGATTTAAGTGCATTTGTTTCCCCCTACATATTGACTGAATAGAATTCATAGAATCAGGGTTGGAAGGGACCTCAGGAGGTCATCTAGTCCAACCCCCTGCTCAAAGCAGGACCAATCCCCAGTTGTTGCCTCAGATCCCAAATGGTCCCCTCAAGGATTGAACTCAGACCAATGCTCAAACCACTGAGCTATTCCTCCCCCCAATATAGTTTGGATGAATAGTTTATTTCTGATGAGTTGTTTGTGAACTGTTCATTTATATTATTTGTTACTCATTATTTGTGTCATGTGGTTGGTCATTTGTGTCACATGGTACTGTTTCTGCTCCCCCATTGGATGGCATGTGTTAAACAGAGCAACAATCCAATAACTAATATATTCCATATATGAATTTTCAGATTAACTCCCTTGCCCTTCTTGTACACAGGATTCATTTCACCTGATACCACAGGTCCTGGAACGAGGGGTGCTGGGGGTGCTTCTGCACCCCCTGGCTAGAAGAGGGTTCCATTATATACAGGGTTTACAGTTTGGTTCAATGGCTCACAGCACCCCCCACTATAAAAATTGTTCCAGCACCCCTGTGAGCTACTGATATGTAGCCATGCCCTTAGTGAAACACCAGCAGTTTAGTAGCATACAAAAACATCACCAAATAATCTAGGGAGTACAGGGAAATACTGTATCTACTTGGAAATGGAAGGAGAATTTAGGTTAGTGAAATATTTTAAAGTGAACAAAAATGATTGATTTATTAATTAACTCCATAATTAGGGCCTGCTGCAAATCCTGACTAGTGAGTGATCTCATTAATTTTGGTTACTCTACTAATGTGAATAAATGCCACTCACAGGCAGAATTTGTAGGTTTGGCTGTTTCGCTATTAAGGCCAAGATTTTCACAAGCTACTAGTGATTTTGCATACCTCAAGTTTTAGGTACCCATCTTGACACACCTAGGGGCCTGGTTTTAAGAACATGTTGAGCATCTACCCTCAGGCTCTTTCTGGGTGTTTTAAATTGGGCACTCAAAAATTCAGAATCCCCCAAATCACTCGTCACCCTCACCACGGAAAATCTTGACCTATGACGCCTTTTACTGTGCGCTGATGGCTGGCTCCATGCTTTCTCTTCCCCAGCCAGTGTGCTGGAGAAGTGGTAAGCTCTACAAAATCCCCTTTACACAATGTCAGTGCTCCCAAAAGCAAAAGAATTTAAATAAACAAAAGCCCATTCGTTTAAAAGTAGACAGACAAAGCTCTAAATAATGTATAACTCACAAGAAAGTCCAAGCTTTAATCTGTAAGGGAAGAGTCTGACACATGCAGTTCCCGAGCATCTAAAGGCCCTAAACTAGTCATTCTTTGACATGCCTTGTTGAGAAGGCTCTTGACAGATGTGAGCTCCAACAGAGCACTCTCTGCCATCAGTACTTTCTCAGTTCTATTATGTCCTTATACAACCTTATTAGTGAGGGCTAAGTTGTTCACTCCGCGTCCTAATGGGGAAGGCACCGTCTTTTGATTAACTCAGTGCCATTTGGTTTGGTCCCTAGGAAAAGTCTACAGTCAACTGTATTGTATTTAATCCACCAGGATCCTAATTTATGCCCTTTTTTGAATTTATTCAGGGTCTCCTACTGGCCTTATCCATCCATCCAGAAGAGGGGAAAAAGAATCAAAGCAATTTGAAGGTGAGGTTCCAAAGGCAGGGAACAAGTCTTTCAGACAAGTGCAGTTTTTCTAAGATTCCTAGGACTCATTTTGTAAAGAACCATAAGAGCAAGGCAGATATTTATGCCCCTGATAAGCCCACAAACCCTTGCATTTCCACTTGCAAATGGCATAGTATTGCATGCAAATAAGCTTTTGCATGTGCAAGCACAGAAAACGAGTGTGTGCCTAAAGCAGTTTGAATATGCAAGCTGCCACATTTTGCAGTCTCAGCTGCTGCTGCTGCATGGGGCCCTTTGAAATTTTGAATCTGTCCACGATAATTCAGTGCTCCTGAAAAGCTCTATCAAGTGGCCAAAAGATCGCAGCTGCTCCAAGGTTAAAATGGCTTAGAAGAAATGTTATGATGTGCAATCAAAAGTGATCATCACCCCTGCTTTTATGGTAATTTGCATCATGTTTTCCATAGTGCCTTTGCCTAATTATTGTATTATAAGAAGATGACCTCACATGAAGATTGCCCCAACATAAATAAATCAAGAGATGTATAGGGTCCAAATAGTGGCCAACTACACTAGACCTTTATCTCTGTTCTCTGGAAACCTACTGTAAATTCATATAAAGTTTGATGGCTTCCATCCAAGTTCCCTGAACATGCGCCACAGGTTATAAACAGACAATCTGGCAGCAATGATAGTTTTGGGAATCTCCAGACACGGGCATGCATGGCTGAAGGGAAGCCAGGACTGGAATAGCAAATCTCATAAATAAGGACAGAGATTACCCTGTAGAGCAATGCAAAAGAAGCTTGGAGAATAATACACTACTCTTAAAGAGAGATTTTCAGAAGAGCTTAGGGCAAAATTTCCTCATGCTCAGTACCACAACTGGGGACCAATTTTCAAAAATATTTCCTTCAAAGTGGCTACACCAGTTTACACCAGCAGAGGATCTGGCCTTCTCCCTTTTGGGGGGGGAAACAAGTGAAACTAAGGCTCTGCCTACTTCTGACCATTAATGATCCCGTGGAACTTGTCATGAGAATAAGGGTGATTAAATCCAGTATCCTGGATAAGTTCTATTTCAGGTAACTAGTTTTAATCAGCTTTTCTTCTTCTTTCTGTCCTTAATTATTACATAATGATGTTATGAGCTGTCGAACAACGGTTGTGTTTCACCTTAGAGGCTGCTGCATTTTCAGAAACAGTGTTGTGATCCCTGCATACTCTTTATAAAAGTGTCCTGGGATCCTTCTGGATGTATTAACACACAGCACTTATATAGCACTTTTCATTAGTTAGATCTCAAAGTGCTTTACCAAGGAGGTCAGTGCCATATGCCCATTTTACAGGTGTAAGGTATAATATGCAATAAGGAAGTTACTTGAAGACCATAAAAAAATGTGTGACTATACCTGAATTTAAAAATGAATTTGCTTCACCCATGTTTACAGCCTTTTTATGGCAATCTAACTCAAGCATTTGAAAATTTGAGCTTTACTAATAGATACTCATGGGAAGTTAATTTTAAGCTGGTGCAATCCTATATTCAGTTAAATCAAACTATTTGCAGGAATGAACAGGTAATTTAAGGTCAACCAATCCAATACCAGGGATATATTCCATATGGGATGGCACATTACTTGACATACGAGAATGGGGTTCTCAAAAGCCAAGCCCTTGCCAGAGTCCTGGCACAGAACTAATTAAAAAGGCAGACAAGGATATGACCAAACATTTTGTCACTGGAAATAAGGAGAAATGCACTGAAAGAGGCACAAGAAGAGTTAACCAAAGTAGTTACATTCTTTGCTTTTCCTGATCACGTAGCCAGTGAGCAAAAATAGACCAAAAGCGTTAGCATCACTTGTGTCTTGTTGCTAATTGTCCTGTTTTAGATGCAGATGTTTTTCACTTCCAGACACTATTTTTGTTTGTTTGTTTTTTGGTGCAGAGTACAAAATGTGCTGCTTTGGCATTTCTGAACCCAGTAAAACTTTGATTTGCTACGCTGAGATAAACATCAAATCCCACTAAGCAGTAGCCCTTTTGTCTTTCGTGAGCTAAAAAGTAACAAGACCTCTTTTAAGAAGGAGCTCCTGTGAAATCAGGAATTTTCTTTGTTTCCCCAAGAGAAGTTTTTTTTTTTTGCCTATGCCAGGTGAAAAACAGAAATTAACATTGAAATTGACAACTGTGTTTGAAAGCTGTTGAGTTAACAACAGGCCAGCCTTTGTTAATTTGCTGTGATTTCTAGGAGGTATAATGGAGTCAGGAGTAATTTTTCCCCCTCTAGAAACACTGGTGCATTAGAATGAATCATTAAGACTACATTTGATCCATCCATCATAAGCATAAATCCTACTGGGTGGGGGAGCCTCAACAGATTTGGAGATCAATGTTGGTTTAGCAAAGCATCTAAATATTCAGATACTTACATAAACTGTCTGAAACTCTGGAGTTTGTGCAGTTGCAATGGAAGTGTTGCAAGTAGTGACTTTCTTGCAAAATTTCAATATTTCAGACCCGGAACTGGCAGGAAATGAGAAGAGGAAAAACATTCAGGTATTTCAGTATATTACAAAAAAAAAGGGTCTGAATATTGTTCTAATGAGCCAAGGTTAATTCATGTGAGTCTCCCTCCCCCATTCTGTTTCAACATCCCTAATGGCTACATAGTTGATTCATGCCACGGTCATCACATCAAAATAAAATGGTGTTTATGTTGACAGATCATGTTTCGCAATTATACAGTGATCCAATGTTTGAAAGTTGTGAAAGTTAAACCAGCTTCTACAGTGTGTGTGCACAATTATTTACACATGCAAATATTAAGATTTCCACATGCTAGAAGGATTTGTGCACATAAATCCACTGCATGGGTGAAAGGAGAAAATCACTACGCTCTCAAATGAACTCACCCAAAAAATGATAAAGGCAAAAAATTCCACATCACCTGTGGGTGAACATTTTTCACAAAGCGATCACTCCATATCTGACCTCTCAGTCCTCATCCACAAAGAAAACACCTTCAAAAGACAAGCCTGAGACCTGAAATTCATAACTTTGCTAAACTCTCAAAATCATGGACTTAATAGACACTGGATTTATGGCTTATCACAAGCTGTAATCCACTAACCCCTGCCCCCTTTCTTGAGGAAAAAAAAAAATATGGAAGAGCAGATAAATAAAAAAATGTAAAAACACCAGTAAGTGATGTCAGTTTTAAAATCTGTGAGCAATAATTTATTTTAGGTGTCTTGTTTATTTATACCAGAGCCCTCGAAATAACATGCACATACTTATAATTTCATATATATATAGGCTTCAGCTATAGGTATTCAGAGACCAGTAGAACTTCAGTCCAATCAGTAGCCTGAAGGCCACATTATTTTTATGCATGTGCAACTAGAGAGCTAACTAGACACCTAGCTAACCATCTGTATTCACAATATACCAGATTTGTTTGCACAGTCACAGGAATTGGACATGAAAATGTACAGAAAAAATGCACACACAAAAATGCACACACAAAACTATATACTGACCTCAGACCTCCTATTTTAAAAGGCCAGTCAGGGCCTGAGATTTTCAGAAGCCACCGACAATTGCTTGTGCTCAGTAATTGAGGTTAAAATAAAAATCAGCACAGGGCCACCAATAATGCTCGACAAAACGACATGCTTGGTTGTACATCTAGTTCTATACATCAAAAAAATGCCATAAAGCGGATCTGTTCAGGCATTCAGAACACAGCTGTGACGAGCAAAAGCCCATGATTAATTCTGCCCTTGCTCTTCATAAACTATTTGCCTCGTCTAATTAGAGGAGAACACAATGGAAGTTACAAACAGTTTCAGCATTTCCACTTGGCTGTCAACAACATAACAGAAGCCAAGTTGCCTTTCGCTAGCCGCAATGAATAATGTATGGACAAGCAAAGTTTCAGAACTCATCCTATATAGTGTTATATTGCTTACTGCCTTTTCCTCCCTAATACTTTTTCTTTTCAAAAACTGCCATGATTAGGTCTTTGTTTGGGCCTTTAAAAACCTATGGGAAGCATTTAAAAAATAGTGTTGGGGGGAAAAAAGGCCTAATTGACTAGCTTTTGGGGAGCATCAATTTTTTTTAAAACCTTCAAAACCATCAGTTTCTTGAACCTTCAAGAATTCTGATTTTCAGAGGAAGGGTGCTCAGCTCTTTCTGCAAATCAGACTCCATTAAGCTCCAAGTCTTAAGTTGAGCATCCAAAATAAAATAATAATAAACAAGCCCCCGCCCCCCAAAAAATCACTAGTCACTATTGAAAATTTAAGCCAAGCTTTTAAAAAACTGCAGCAAAATTCAATTTCACCAGAACCTTGTCAATATTTACCATAGCCTAGTTAGCTATTGCTGTGTTCATGTGCACTATGGTAAGGCAAGGTTTGATTGCCTTGTTAAAATATTCATTTGTTTCAAGATTTACACAGGCTGTGAGATTCCCAGTTAGTTGCTAAAACAAGTGTCATTTTTAAGATGTTTGGATTAGACTTTATTACCTTGTAGGTTAAAAGAGATCATGCCAGGGTGCCGTGTCAAGGGACGTTAACACTAGTGCATTAACACTTTATCTCCAAGACCTGGGTTAATGTTCTGGATAGGTCATAAGTGAATTAGTAGTCCATGATCTCTGCCTAGTCCTTAGTGAATGTTTGTTCACATCACAATAAATACTACATGCTAGGCTTGGTGGTTGTCCAGGCATAATCATAACACAGGAGCCAAGACAAAGCTGGAAGTCAGAGGACCTGAGATTTGTTTCTAGTTCCATACATGAGATAAATGAATAACCCACAGAGCGGATGAGAAAAATATTTTCCCTATGAAAAACTGAAAAAAATTCTATGAAAACAAATATATATATATATATATATATAGTTATAAACGTTTTTGGTAACCCCCCCCCAAAAAAAACCCCAAAAACCCCCAAACCTCATTTAGCAAAAATGAGGGGGTTTGGTAAAACCTGAAAAATTTTGATGAAAATGAACAACTTTCCATGAAAACATCTGGTTTTTCAGAAAGCTATTTTCTGTCAAAAAAAATTTAAAAAATAATTTTTCAGCCCACTCTAGAAACCCACCAACTTTGCCGCTAAGTCCCTATTGCAGCCTCTTGTTGTGCCAGATGAAGGTCCTCCTATAGTGGGCTGGCATTTCAGGAAAGTTTTCCAAAACCATGTAATGCAAAACCTGTAATGTGTCAATGCAAGGCACATTGCAGGCACAAATGGATTCATGGACTCTAAGGGCCGTGATCATCTAGTCTGATGGTTGGGCCCTTAAACCAAGTGGCTAATAAGCTGCAATGGGTACATTTAAAATGATCTACAGATATTTTCAGTGATCTTCTGTATACTTAAAATGGGGAATACTGGTAACATCTTTAGAACAGGAATTAGCTTCTGTAATTCCTCCACTGTAGTTAGGGCCAGATCCAAAGCCCATTGGAAGGACGGGGGATCTTCAATTGACTTAATTGGGCTTTGGATAGGGCCCTTAGATGTTTAAATTCTGTCACTTAAAGGCCAGCTTGAAGCCGCCTTAAAGCCCTATTATAAGGACATACATGTAACTAACAGAACTCTACTAATTCTTCACCATATTCATTTGCACGGGATATTCTCTTCCCCAACCTTCTTGATTTTTAAGACTCTGGGTAAAATTTCCCAGAGAACCTGAGTAACTTAGGAGCCTAAGCCCCATTTTCAAAAACAGGCACTGAGGGCTAGATCCACAAAAGGCCTTACACACTTAACTGCTATGATAGGTGCCTAAATCCAACATTTAGGCACCACTGAGATCCTTAAACCCCTGCTCAGCTGCCACCAACCTGGAGATGCCAGTGGGCATACACAAAACTGTCTACCTCCTTACACTTTTGAGCTGTATGGCACTCCATCTTACACCTAAGCCTTGGCAGGATTCTCAAGCTAGGTGTTCCCCCTCCTATCTTATCTGCAGGGCCTAATCCATTAGTCTTGCTCAGAGAATGCCAGCCACATCAGACCTCATGAAAAGGACAGCAGGGGGTAACTAGAGCAGGAATTTTCTGGGCAGGGGTATGTGTGTCCCCCCCAGAATACCCAATAGCCCACTAGTTGGGGCATCCACTTGGGATGCAGAAGACCTGTTCTCAAATCCTCCTTTGGCCTGCTTTGGAGGAGGGATTTGAACTTGAATCTCCCACATGCTAACTAAGTGGCCTAACCCCCAGGCTTCTGGGTATTCTGGTGTGGGTCTCTATCGCTCCTCTTGAAGCTGTTTCATTTTGTACAAATAAATATTAATTGGGCCAGACAGAGAAAGAGATGGACTCTATAGCCTGGTGGTTAGGGCACCCAGCTGGGATTCAGGAGACCTCTATCCCTGCTCCAACTCAGGCAGAATGGGGATTTGAAAATAGGTCTCCTTACCACCAGGTTATTGGCTATAATGGATGGAGGGGATAGGATGGCAGCACATGTATGGGTCTCTTGCTATTGAGAGAGGACTGACCTGGCTTCAGCATCTTACTCCAGGAGAGGGATCCTAGCTGTTAATCTTGAGTGGTGATAAGTGCCTAACTATATTTGAGGGGTGGGGCTTAGGCCACACCCTTCTCCTCAGCATTTCCTAGTGGCTAGTTTAGGCAGCTCCCCACTCAGCTTGCTGGCTTCTCTGGATCCCATTTTCAATGCCTACTCATGCTCCCCGTGCATTGTATGAGGAGCCTAGGCCCTAACTTAAGGTTGAGCATCCCACCAGGCATCAGGGCACCTAGACATTAAGCATTGCAACACCTAAGGCTCCTTTTGGGATCTGTCCCTAGGGTATGTCTACACTGCAAAACAAAGACCTGTGGTGGCGAGTTTCAGAACCCAGGTCAACTGACTCTGGCACATGCTACAGGGCTAAAAATAGCACTGTAGATGTTCCCACCTGGGCTCAGAGACCCTGGCTGGGTTTCAGAGCCTGGGATGCCTAACAGCTGTTTTTAGTCCCGTAGCATGAGTCCAAGTCAGTTAGCTCTGAGACTCACGGGAGGAGCTTTTTTGGAAGGGGAGGAGGGTTGGGAGGGGGCAGTGAAGATGTGTTCATGTCACTTTGAAAATGGGACTTTGGTGCTTTTGAAAGTTTTATGCTGTAAGCCCTGCAAGGCAGGGGTTGCCTTCTATTTAAATTGTGTACAGCAGCACCAATCACAATCCTGACAGGGGATTTGAGCACTACCATATTGTTCATATATTGGATACTTCAGGATGTACAACTGATACTCACTCAAGGGACCACATATGGTTAACTATAAGGCTACAATGCATAGCTGAGCTCCAAGATTAGCCTGCCCTTTGTGTGAGCCCCCTTACAGCAAAGCCCTACCTGGGTTACTGGGTCCTCATTGGTGCTACACTCATCTGTGTGCCCGGGGAAACTATCCCATGGTTCTGTGTGCTGAGATGCTCTAGGATTCTTTTCCACTCAATTGCAGGAGAACTTGTCTGTCCTTCAGGGGGAAATAGTGAGAAGACATTGGAAGACTATCAGCACTCAAGTGATTTTACCTGTATCGGCACGCAAAGAGGGCAGGTTCTAGCCAGCGTTAAAGCAGAGTTCAGGTTCTAACCCACATTGTCAGCCAGCTCAGACTTAAAGTACCTCCAAACTCAGGTTGGAGGTTTTTCTGTGTGGATGATGGCTGGGTGGGAGGCCTAAGGCCAACACCCAGGTAAAGAGCCAGGGTTAAACATGTAGTGTTAATATAGCCTAAATTTTCATTAGAGGACGCAAAGCTCAAGAAACAGAGTATGTAACAATGACCATGTACCACGACTGCCTAAATGTGGGGAAATGGAGAAGTAGTGTTAGCTATTTAAATAAACGAAAAGCTGAAATGTAGGGCTGCAGGGGTGGATCTATTGTTCCCCTCTCAGAGCTCAGGGTTTGGATTGGGCTGATCTCGAATTAAAGGCTTGTTTTGAGGAACATTCACTACGTTTCTTCAAGTTTTGCCTTCCTACAAATGAGAGGATTGCTTTCCTTCTCTCTTCCCCCTTCCCCAGTGTCCTGATATCCAGAGTCTGAACTGCTTCTATTAATTCCAACAGAAATAAGCTTGAAACAACTTGTAAACTTACACAGTCCTGAAGGCTCCAATATGGGAAGAAGCATGCGCACGCAAACACACACACACTTGCTTAAAACTCAGCTGCTAAGCAGGCACTGGTTAACAGTGTTCTCTTGAGGTAGAGTCTCATGGAGGTTTTAAAGTGACACTCCTGGTAACAAAGAAAACAGTGAAAACAAATTTTCCAGAGCTTAACCCAAATCCTTCTCTGTTTAGGGTAGGGTTTGTTTGTTTTTTATTATTTTAAACTCAGACATGATCCTTTGTTATTAACCAGCCTGAATAATGAAATCTTTGTTGGCTCTAGAGAAGAGCCAAAAATGCTGGACTGAACATTCCCAAACTTTCAGTAAGTTGTTTGGATTTGGGGTGATTTTCCAGCCCATTAGAGAAATCAGTACCAGCTGACCCTTCCTGACCCATATCTGAACTTTCCAAAAATGGTCCAAAAAACGGGATGTTTTGATTCAGGTGCATTTCTTCTTAAGTCATACCTTTGTGAAGCCCATGTTCACAGCTGCTGCAGCCTTCAAGACTGGAAAAATTCTGTGGGTTTTCAGCATATGCACTCCCATCAGTAGCAAGACAATTTTCCGCCTTTGAACCCTGAAGAGTTCCCATTACTTCCACACGTGTGATGCAGATGGGATGGGCATTCACATGGGTGGAGTGCAACTTGGGAAGCAAGCCATTAGAACATGAGGACAAATCCAAAACTTACTTGCCCTTGTTCACCTTTCCACCAAGCACAAGAGAAGATGTATAGTGCAAAACTACCCATCAATAAGAGAATGGCAGCCATCTGCTGGCAGATAGGAGATTAGGAGAATTATCCTTTGGGGTTCCTCCAGAACTCTGGAAGTGCAGTAAAATAAAATTTTTGCCTTTATGTGGAAATGGCCACCTTTGGAAACAAGGCATCCTAATACCACCCGGCCCAGAAAGTAACCCCCCTGACCTGTGTTTTGCCAGATGACAGGACAAACAGCCCCGGGGATAAATATTATCAGGAAGATACACATTTAAAAACCAATATTAAATAATCCTCAGCATTAGCTTTGAATGCTGTGCCACCATTTTCTGGAGTTCTGAACCTTATCTAAAGAAAGCGTGCCATTTCTTTAATCTACAGACAAAAAGGAGCCAGTTTTGCATCTGAAAATCAGCTGGTTATTGATTCTACTCCTGTTAATATTCATGAAGCTATATGGCAAGACTAGAGATTTTAACACAGTGCCCCCAGACTCTAAATCAATTCCCATTGATTTCAATTGGCTTCTCCCATCCAAGCATCGACCTTGCCCCCTCCCTTGGAAACATGCTCTCAAGGTCCTTTGAAACACACTTGCTGTATAATGAACTTGGGAGTCAGAAGGATCACGTGTGCTTGTGGTATGTTCTTTTCTCTTTCACCAGTTGAGCTTTAGAGTGAGTGGATGCAATTCTGTTTTGATGGGTCTATGTGTAAAACGTGAGCCCAGGCCCTGTAGGTCTCCCACATCAATTATTGGAAGGCAAAATATGTTCCTTTGAAGTTGTTTGAAAAATTCAAGACTAATGTGGCCAATCAACAAGATTCTGGCCTTTTGATCCTACACAGGTGTAGGATAAGTGTACTTTAATGAAATGATCTCATTATCTCTTTCATAGAATTCTGGTGTTCATCACAGAAGCAGGTTAAATGGAGATGTGGATGCTCAGCACCTCTGAAAGTCGAGGCTTGGGGGCCTCAAGTCAAGAGACCCAAAATTAGAGAGTTCTTTGGAAATAGCAGGCCTTCATGCCTGACCCTGTGAGGTGCAGAGCACCTTAAAACTCTGAAAGTTGAGTGCTCTCGGCAATGGTAGTTAAGGGAGCTCACATCAGAGGATAAGTTTCCAAATCAGATGCCTAGGTTAGGTGCCCAAAATCAGGCCAGCATGTAAGTACCTAAAACCAGTATTTGGGCATCCAAGTACCCATTATTCACCCAAATGCAGAATTAAAGAACCCAGGTTTGAAAACTTATGCCATTTACTACTATCTTTGTGTCATAATATCAAGCTTTCTGAGCCTCAGTTTCTTCCATCTGTGAAATTGGTACAATACTACTCGCAGGGCCTACCACACAGCGGAAGAGGGACACTTTTAGGGAATTAACATCTACACAGTGTTTAAGTCCCTCAGTTGAAAGCTGTTATGTAAGTATAAAGCATTATAGCTGGGAGCCTTATTATAATGAGGATGATTTTTATCATATTGGACCAGCATCACTTTCAGAAGCAGCCAGTCCCAAGGACCATAGTTCATGCAAAGATCATAGCAAAAACGAAAGCTCCTGGTTCCCAACTCTCACATTTAGGTTGAGTATCTTTGAGGTGCTCTGCAAATATATTCTACTGCCTCTTCATTTCTGACATACTATCCACAGATTAACTGGCTGTGCCTTCATCAGTTATTTGCACTGATCGTATTTGAAAATGATACATTCAATGTACATTATAAATTATATTAGTTTCACAAAACCATCATAAGCAAATAAGATTTTTTAGTTTAAATATGGCTAATAAAGGCTGTTGCTACATTTAGCAGAAATAAAGCACAAATATGTAGCCTTAAGGTAGCATTGCTTTCTAATTGCTCTCCAAAGGCTTACATTTATTATTGATCAAGCTACAGTTTTCCAATTCCAGTCAAAAGGTATAATTTTGCTTTCATCTTGAAAACTAACTAAAGGAAAAACCCCAGTGTATAGTGGAAGAGTGAGGTCCTATGGTCTCCCAAATATTACCAATTTAAGGGGCTTTGCCTCCCGCCCCAATTCTAGCAAAATATCATCATTGCACCAGTCCTGGGAACCAGTCTCGAAAGCTACTGATAGGTACTGAGCATTACTGACTGAGAGCACTCAGCACCTTGCAGGACTAGGCCTCCCGTGAAGAGCTATAATAGCTTATTGGACACAGCCATAACCGTAAACTGGGCATAATTTGTTTTTCTTAGATAATCACCTGCATCATTCTACAGGACTCCATCTTTCTAAGGCAAGATACAAGACACTTGGTAAGGAAGGAACTGTAGCTCCCAACTCCAGGATGAATCTATTATCCCCCACTCTCCACTGAAATATTCCTTCCACTGTTCTGTGCAAAGTCCATGGCTCCCAAGAATAGGCACCTCACATGGAGGTCAGCTCTCCCTGTGCAATTATGATTCATGATCTCCCACAACGGCCGGAAGAACGGAACTGCCAACCTCAAGTGTGCAAGACTCGTGAGCAAAGAAGACAGCTTTCTGATCAGTCGGCCAATGACCGTGCAGGGATGTGCATGAAAGTGTGAATTTTTTGAATCTCAATAAATCTTTGGGGTTCAGGCTGGCTTTGAATTTGAAGGAGAAATCTAGATCCGTTCCTGTTAAATGGAAACCAGTTTGTCAATCCCCTATGTTGTACTTCAAATGCAGAATTAAACTTCAACAGCTTGAGTCATGTGAACTCTGCAGACCAAATGCCAGTGGAGAATTTATCCCTACAATTATACATTTCCCTTTCAGCTTCCTGAAAGCCCACTTTAGATGATACTTCTCTGCCCTTCTGTATTTCACTTTCCTTTAGTTTAGTGTGCACTCTTCTGTGTCTCCTGACTGCCATTTTCCCTTTCTGCAGGCTCTTTCCTGTCTCCAAGTGGCCTTCTCCTATCTCACTTGCAATCAGAGAAGGCCGGACATCACTCTGCTGAATGGAAGGAAGGCTCTGTAATTAACTGGATCCTTTGCTGTTTACACAAACACGTAAAAATACACAGACAGCCAAAAGGTCAGTTTCATTCTAGTATAAATGGAATTAAATATGAGGGGGTTGTCATGGAATATCACTTAACTAATGTAGGCCTGATTCTCTTTAAAAGCACAACAATAAAGTGAATTTAAAAAACTAAAAAGGGATATGGGGGCGGGCAATTAATGACTATTTATTAATCTTTATAATTTTATTCCAAAATTAAGTTTTAAAAATCTAAGTATTTTAATATTTAAAATATCAACTTTGTTAGCAGCACACCAGACATCAGGATGTATCTATTTTGTGAGCAGAACTGAGCTGATGATAGAAAAATAAAGACAGGAAAATCTGAGTGTTCTTTCTTTCTTTTTTTTAAAATAAACTGGCTTTAGCCACGTTCTCACCTCTTTTGTCTTTGTTTTCTCTCACCACTCCAGTACATGATTTTACTGACAGGAGAGTTCTCCAGAATAATGAATACTTTAGGATATTTGCAAAAGTGAACTTCAAGTTTGTAGTTACGAGCCATTGCACCAGAAAGCTGATTGTAAGAGTTACACTTAATTGAGCAAGGAACAAAAATCTACTATGTGACCTCTGTTTTTCTAATCAAAATAACCTGAATTTTAATTTTCAAAAACTTATTGTGGAATAAACTGCACCACACATTAATCATAGGAATCCAGTGCCAAGTAATTCTGAATAAACCAATACATCATGGTTATTTGCAAACCTAGAAATATAATCACAGTTAGCCGAAGTGTAGTAAGTACTGTTTGTCCTTGTCTACACCTACAGGTTACCCCTGGTCAGCCCTAATTCAGGAGCGCAACCCTCCTCAGGACAATACTGAAGCACCTGCTTAACTTTAAGCATGTACTTAAGCTCTTTTAAAGTTTATGGGATATAAGTACATGTTTACAAGCTTCCCTGAGTTAAGCCCTCATATAACACAACTTCTGACAATTGTGATCTCTCAGTGTTACATTTATCATGTTGAGTTGAGGCTTTGTCTATGAAATAGCTCTGGATGTATCTAACTTTAAGTTTAAAGACATGCTAAATTGGGGCCTTAATCCATAGATATGGGGATAAAACAACAACAAGCAAAAAAACCACGCAAAGTTCCATGGGTATCAGTTCAAAATTAAAAAAAGAATCTGTTTTAATATTCTCATGTCCTGCTTTTTTTCCACTAACATTTAAGCACTCAAATTTTAAGTTTTCACTACCAAATGTTACCTCATATTGTTAAAGTTGCTTTGAAATACCTTTAATATGAAAGCTGCCAGAAAACCTTAGTTCTATCTCATTTAGTACAAGAAGCTGAAGAGTTACATTTTCAAACCTATGAACCAAATGCTATCTACATACATATTTAATATGTAATAATTAGAGATGAGGAAGCAGCATTAAGAGCAGAACTATGCTTGGTATAGGGGCCCGATTTGGGTTCAGTCCAGAATAAAGACATAGGGTTCAGAAAATGATGAGCTACTCTCTTGAAGTTTCAGCACAAATCAGCATAATCCTGAATGATGGAAATCTTGAAAGATAAATTGTTCCTGTGGCCCCTTTTAGGCTGAAACCTTAGAGGAATGATGGGTTTTGCAACATCTGGGCTATATTCAAACAAAACTAAATCCTCTTTATTTGTCTTGTAGTCTTTATTTGTCTTTGTAGTCTTTATTTGCATTATCAGTGGGCATTTTTGAGTGAGTAAGATTGCAGGATGAGGAAACAGCTGAAGACCCTCTTTCTTTCTTTCTTTCTTTCTTTCTCAAAGTGGAACAAAGCAAGGAACTCCAGGAGGCTTGTAATAAAATAGAGTTTCTGCATGTTTTATTGTTTGTTCTAAATGGGCAGTGCTAGAGAGCAGTCTGCTTCTGTTAGTCACTTATGGACTGCATCTCTGCTGCCATGACGGGTTTTAAATTTTGATTATCCCTTTTTAGCCCTTTCAGGCTGGGGCCATGAAATGTCAGAGCTTGAACAAAACTGAGTCCTGTCGGCCCATGTTCATACAAATAGCCCAAACCAAGATGATTTATTTACAACAGTTAATACAATTGGTAGTAACGACTTTATAGGCAACCTCTAAGTGCAGGCGAGATGAAAAATTTACTAAATTGGAGTATAAAAATTCATAAGAAAATGTACAGAATCAATATTTCATGGACCTTGCTTTACCTTTCCTTACACAAATCTACTCCAGAGCTCACATTAAAATTTAAACCAGCTTTGTGCGACAAGTTCAAATGCTGGGGCCATTTCATATTAGTTTAACTTTGGAGGTTATTTTGTTTGTTTGTTTGTTTATTTCCTAAATTGGAAAAAAGCACTTAGGGAGCTGCACAGCCAGATGGCTGCAGTGCTTCCTCTGTTGCCTTCTTTTTACAGTAAACCAACCACGGATATAAATAGAAGGGATATTTTTTAAAAAAAAGAATCAGCAACCTGAAAGATATCTGCATTTTCTTTAATGTAAGGTGGGATAAAAATGTCTTAGTACAACTGATCATCAAGGACTGTTCTGGGTGGGAATTGGGCACCTAATTCGTTAAGGCATCTTTGGAAATCCCAGCCCAAAGGGTCAGATGTTCCAAAGGGTTCAGCACCCAACAGCTACCATGCAGGCACCTAAATGAATTGGGGAGATTTTCAAGAATGCTTGCACCCAGCATGTCCCATCATTCTCAACAGGAGCTGCTGAGCAGCACTTTTGAAAATACACCCACTGCATTTAAATATCCCCATGGGAGCGGGTGTCTCCAATTGTGGGCACTAAGCAGTTTTGGAAACCTGACAGAAGGCTTTTTATTGTCTGATGGCTGCTTGGGGTCCTGCCTACAAGCGATTTGATGGCTCTCCTTTCTGTTTTTTACGGAACAGTTGCACATCATGTAGAAAAATCTCCATGAAAAGTGGCATTGTTAATGGTAACTTCAGGAGAGAGGGTTAAGAACTGAGTGGGTCATGGAGAATGAAGTTTCCACTCCGGAGATGTTCCAGTTTGATGCACAATGACAATTAATTATTGGGAAAGCCTGAACTGCTGATGCATTTGTTACATCAACCATTTACAGCCATGTGCTATATCTCTGCTCCTTCCTATGCATTTGTCTGCTTCACCAAAATACCCAGTTAGCATGACCTTTTGTGGCTTTATTCACCTCTTACTGCCACATAAGCCAGCTGAAGTGTTTGGCTTATACTGACTATTGGGATTTTTTCCCCCCCTTTAGAACAAAATGGAACAATGTTTAAAAGTTAGATATTTATTGTATAAATTGTACCTATAAACAAAGGAAAGCAGGGCCTCAGCCGAAGTAAAAATTTACCCTTAAGTACTTTTTTATTTTTACCCACAATCAAATAATAAGACATGATAATAAAAAAGTGAAAATATCTTAGACAAATTTTGTAGGTATTCAGTACACATGCAAAGGAATTTGGAACATTGAAAGTTTGGCTCTTACATTCCACAGGGCAATCATCTTCAGGTTTTAATAAATATGGGTCCAGATTTTCAGACAGTTTACCTGAGCAATTATGCATGAAAAAATAGGTTAATTACATGTGCAGATAGCCAATCAGGTAAAACTGCAATATTTGTTTGAACTATTTAGGAGCACAAATGAGCTTCTAAAACTGTTTCACATTTGACTCTTGAGGTTGGCTTTATGTCTACTATTTGACAGTGTCCTATTAGAGGATAAGGTCTACATTAAACCAGTTATTCCACATTAATAAAGCATCATCTGAGTGTTAAAAATAATTTCCGTAATGATACAAACAAGTGTGTGTGAGAAATTTAATGGTAGTGTCCCAAAGTGAAGAGGAGACTCCAATACATTAGCAAAAGCTGGTAATCACTTATTACTTATTATACTGTAATTCATTAAGCTTGTAAGAAATGTTTAGATACTTAACTGGCATTTAACAATATAGCTATAGCGAATAAATGAGACATTAAATCCTCTTTTAAAATGCCCATTACATTTGCTTTAGAAATTAATTGATCTAATTTGCTAGATGTAAACCATTCTGTTCTATGCCAGTTTAGAAGTTCAAGGTATTGATGACGGACAGAAATGAAGGTATAGGTGACTTCACATAGAGCAAGGTCTATGGCTAATGGGTTGATCGTCTTTATACGTGATCACAATGAATAGGTCAATATGAAGTTTTCATGTCAAATGAGGCTGTTCTTCTCTCCCAACGTCTAACAGTATCACTGCTACATTTCTAATTAGCTTTAAGAAAGGGCTTCCGCACTGTAAGTGACAGACATCTAAAGACCTCAAACCTGCTTGCTCTCAAAGTGACTACAGCTTCCACTCTCTTGGTAAACCAAGCACAGTGCTTTGTTCAACCTACACTGAAATCTGATCCTTCAGACCTTATTTTCATGAGATGTCTCAGTGACTTATATTTTTGGAGGCCCCCAAATTGGGGTCATTATTTTGCTTTCATATGGCTTCATTTTGGCATCCACAAATAAATGTGTTTTTCACAAGAGGCAGCATTTTCAGAAGTGCCCAGTAGCGTTGGGTAACTTAACTTGACACACGTAGGTGCTGGTTTTCAGTATGGCTAGGCATCTACAACTCCTGCGGTCAGCGGGGGTCAATGAGAGATGCAGGTGCCCCACACCCCTGAGAATTAGACCTTAGAACTCTTAGCTTAGGCACCCAAAATCAAAGGTACTCAAAAGTGGTGGACACTTTAGAAAAATTAGAAATTAAAAGGGAGTTAGTTGCCTGGGTACTTTTGAAAATCTCACAAGGCTCCTATCTGCATATTTAGGCACCTAAATACCTTTAAACATCTGGTCCCAAGTGACTTATGAACCCATGTCCCATTAACTTTCAATTGGAGTTTGGACTCCTAACAGCCTAAGTCCCTTTTTAAAAATGGCACTTTGACTTTCGTGGGACCACTTACATGTATTAAGGTTGCAGCCAGACCCTAGAGCTTTACATTTAAGATAATGTATGCACAAAAATGTCAAAACAACTCTCTCAATGGTCACAGAGAAGATTGCAGTTTACCTCCCAAAGAGCATATTAGAGACTGAGTCTCATTTACATTAACATCTCTTAACACAGCCAGTGCATTGTTAAAGGGTCTTAGAATAAACCAGAAAAAAAAAGAATCATAGGGCTAGAAGGGACTGCAAGAGCTTTCTAGTCTAACCCCCCTGCCAAAATGCAGGATTTGTTATGTCTAAACCATCCAAGACAGATGGCTATCTAGCCTCCTTTTGAAATCCTCTAGTGAAGGAGCTTCCATAACCTCCAGCTCACTAAAGTTGATTAAGGATCCCAAACCATTAATTCTCTGTGTGTAGACTTACAGTTGAACAATATATTCAAAAAGTAAAATATCTGAAAATCAGTTTCACCTCCACACTAAGATCCGAGTTCAGCGTTATGAGATTGCCCTGTAAATAGTGACAACCTCATAATCATGTCAAGCAATATAACAATACCATTCCCTGCATTATGAACTGTTCTACGTTGGGCGTGTGGGGACGCGATGCCTAGCATAGGTGTACTTATACCACCAATATTGTGCTTTTGTTGGTATAGCTCCTCTTGCTCAGAAATGGCAGGTGGAAGTTGGGGCTGCTGGAATAGCACAGGGTTTTCCGGTACCAGCTTTGTCCATGCTAGGAGCACTGTGCCGTACTGTATACCAGTATATCTATAACTGCAAAGCACTCTTAGCTTAGTAATATGTAACAAAGGCCAAGTCTATCTGGCATAGATTAGCTTAGTTCCATTGACTTCAATGCAGATATGCCAATTTACATTAGCTGAAGATCTGGCTCTTTAGCTCAAGAATCATATTAATGGTATCAAGGTAGCAATGGCTAGCATAGGGATTCTAACATGAATGACTAATGTCACTTCACTATTATGATTTCCTTTAGTATTGAATATTTCCCTATGGGGCCATTCAACCACCAAAGGGCCCAACCCTGCATGGTGCTGAGTGCCCCCTGTGAAGTGCTAAGCACTCAACTCCCAGTGATTCCAGTAGGAGATGAAGGTACTCAGCCACTTACAAGAGATGCTCAGTGTCTCATAAGACTGGACCATAAAGGATGCCACACAGTCTATACCCGCTTTGAAATACTCTAGTATCTCTTCTTACGGCAAATACCTGGGGGTGGGGAGAGGGTACAGAATTAACTTTAGCCCTTAGCCAGTCTTATAAAGTCTTTTTGTGCCACACGGCTCCATACCCCGCCTGAAGTTGGCAGCATTTACATTCACATGACATGCACTGTGTACCCCAGGGCATCTTGGAGGTTAATATCGTCATCCTGAGATGCTTCTCAGATGCCAGACCAGCTCAGCATCAATTTGACACAGATTTCTTTTGGGGAATCTGGGTTATTATTTCTGGGAGTGCTGTCCATTTGACAGACAGGACTCTGTGTCGCAGCATTTCCATCAGTATCCTCTACAGCGTCTGCTGTGAAAGTCTCCGAATTAAACATTTAAAGCAGCAATTAAATGAAAAAAGCAGCAATCTGATGTTTACAGAACTTCATAGGTAATTTATAAGCTTTTCATTCCAGTTCCCATTTTGCTTTAACAACTTAATTTGTAAAGGGAATGCATCTCTGCTTATGCTGGTTGTGTATCAGAATTCAGCGAGGGCTAGGTAGTGAAAAATGCAGAAGGCTGAGGAGACATCACTGGGGTGGTTTCCGACATGTATCTACGTTTTTAACAACTGCTTGGAAAATTATGTCCATTTATTTTTAAAACCTTTGTCATTGGGTGTCACTTGTTTGTATACATTCTATATAAAATAGGTGCTTTGCTAGAATGACACAAAAACATTTCAGAGCGATTTTTTATCTCATGCAAAGCAGACTGCTAGCCCTAGCTATATTCTGACACACTGGGCCAAATATATCCCTTGTGTACGTTGCTTTCAACTTTTTTTCTTGTACTGGCATTGCCCATTATATGTATAGGAAATACCTTTCAACCCAGTTCAAGTTTTCAGATCAGAAGAAACATGTCAGCCAAAATTTGCCAAGGGGCAGAAATCCTAATTAGGCATCTGAATAAAGCAGCTTGATTTTCAGAGGTGCTGAAGACACACATCTCCCATTGCCTTTTATAACCACCACTCTAATTCTAGTGAAGTCAGTGTAGTTCAGGACTGAATATGACTCAGTTGAGAGTTTTTGTGAAACTGAATCTGAAGTTCACAGGGGTTCATGGGAATTCTGTCCTCTGTTTTATTTCATCTAAGCTTGCAACTCTTGACTTTCAGAGTCTGAACAAACTTAGTTGTAATCAAATCACATGGAACTCATGAAAAATTGGTCCATGGTTTGCAATACAGGATGACAAAGTTTTAGTAAGTTTTTCAGTAAACATGGACTGGGGTTTGACCTTGTTCTCCTTTAAATAAAAAAATCCACAAGAGAACATGCTTTGAGGTTTCAGAATATGCACATACACACACACTGTTCAGATACATTCCACTCTGCAACACAGACTTATTTCAGTGAGCATCAGTGGGATCTTCAGAGATCATTTTGGACATATGGGAACTCTAAATGCAACTACAAAAATATTTTGCAGCCTCAAGATTTTAATAGGTCCTCTGGGGCATGGCAGGCTGTTTTAAGTCTCCAACAGGGCCCAGTGGCAGAGTTAATAATTAGCCAAAGGGCATTAGAAATGTGACTCTTTCCAAATGGCACGTGCTAGTATCTGAGACACCAAGAGACGAGGAGGAATTTCACGTAAGTTCTGAATCTCTCATATGGTGCTGGGACAGTGAAGGGGCATGGATTTTTTGGGAATTCTTTGATATTAAAAAGGTGACAGACACCTTTTACTCTTTACCTCACCTTTGACCTGTATTTTCTATGGGTTTTTTTGCAGCTCTCTGACCTAAGGATAGGTGATTTAGCCTTTTCCTATTACACCTGAGTTACTTGATGCCCACATCACCTCTTGAGGCTGCATCTTCTGTCTGCAACTGGATAGGTGTTCTTTCTGGCCCTGAATTCAGCAAGGCATTCAAGAATGTGCCCAACGTTAAGCACGTGAGCAGCCTACAGGAGGTCAGTCCTCTTCCCCTCAACCATGGTCTGGTTGAACGAAAAAGGAATTCAGTCTGCATGGCCTACTTCATTTGTGTCCCCTTTGCAGAGATTGACAATTGGGGTATAAAATTAGTGCCAGTTGTAACATGGCCACCTGTATCCACTGGGTACTAGAGTGAGAGCTCATTCCCTGCAGACCACCATGTCACCATCTGATAGTAACAGCTTTCAGCCTCTATGTATGTCAGCTGGAATCAAACACAGACATTCAAACCTAGATTCTCACTCAGCAGAGGAGAGTCCATGCAGAGGCACTAATAAGAGCAAGTAGCAGCACGCAAGAGGCAGGGAATCATGGAGAAAATTAAAACCCACGCTTCCCCTTCCTTTGTTCTACTGCTGCCAAACAGACATTTGATTTCCAGTCACATCCATATTTTCCCATATTTCAGAAAGCTGCCACCAATATCCATCCATTCCACAATCTGTCCCCTCCTCCCTTCTGATCTGGGCTCTTTCCTCTCCCATCCCCACCTCCTGTGGGACCCTGTGGGTTCAGAGTCTCTCCTGGCAGCTCAGCAAGCTTGGTCTGACAAGCTTGCTGAGCTGAAGTATTTTCCCAGCAGTTCTTATCAGGAACCAATGTGTCAAACAGGATGAAACTAGCTCTCCATTCTTGGAAGATTTACTACAATTCCCCCTAAGCTCGCAGAAGCAATGTTAACACTAACCAGCTACACAGTCATGGAGTGTAAATACAGGCTTCTCTCCCAAGTAACAAGTCCGATAAATGCTTTCTGTGATAAGGCTCTGTTGGTTTCCCCATTCTACCATTTGCTCTCTGATAAACATCTCCATGGGGATCTATTAATAGTGCGCTTTCAAACAGAGATCTGTCTGGGAAAAAGAGGCAGCGAACTAGAGTTTCCCCTGGCGAGAAACTATGTTTTACACCTTTGTCTAGCCTTGCTCTAAATGAACAAAGCATGTTGCAAAGCCACTGCCATATTCTGTTAGTGTACCCGCACATGGAACA
This sequence comes from Eretmochelys imbricata, assembly GCF_965152235.1. NCBI lineage: Eukaryota > Metazoa > Chordata > Testudines > Cheloniidae > Eretmochelys > Eretmochelys imbricata. Next base: position 22,353,860 of record NC_135584.1, read on the forward strand.
TGTTCTGGCATAAGGTGTCACAAAAAACAATTGAGGTGGACAGGTGGAGGAAGAGGGGGTGCTCGCTTTGCAAGCTATTGTGCTGGGGTGGAAATGTGGAGAGAAAGAGTTTGATTTTTAAGTCCTTGTAACGCCACTGGAGGAAAGGGTGGTAAATGGAAAAAATATGTAGATACTCACCTAGCACCAAGCTTGTTGCACTATTTATGACTTGTGCTCTTCCTGCTTGGAATCAGGGATTTGAGTGATTATTTACTCCTTTAAAAATAAATGCCTATTTCTAGATAAATGCAAGTGTATGTTGTTTGCTGAGCTGTCACATGCTTTGGGTTCTTTTATTTCTACTGACAGCTAAAGCACAAGGGAAGGGAATGGGAGTTAAATGAAAGCTGCTAAAGAAGTGCAGCGGAAATGCTTAGCAATGTATAACATCTTGGTTTAGACTCATTTACTCTGGTTTGGCTTTTGCTTGTCAGCAGGGGGTCTCTGAATCTGAGCTCTTCCCTTCATTGGTGGATAAGCAGGACTAGAATATGCTAAACCTCATTGTGGCCTAACCCTGGAATTAGCAGAGTTTAGGTTCCTGACGCCATAGGGCCAAACTCACCGTTGGTGGAAGGCAGGGAAAAACTCCAAAGCCAGAAGTTACATTGACTTACGCAAAGCAGTGAATGTGGCCCTTAGAGATTTTGGGAAACACTGGTTTGCACCAGACTGTGGGGCAGAGATAACAGTGAGTAATGACATTGGAACTGAACGGAGACTGGGCAGTTTCTAGGCTGGTCGGAAGGCCAAAAAACAAATGGAGGCAGATGGGAATGAAGTGTTGGTTGGGATGAGAGGGGAGGCAATTAGGACCCTGTGGTCTCTTGAAGTATGATAAGTCAAGGATGCAGTTCAGGCCTCATTTAGGTTGCCGATTATACTAAGCTCCCACTAGGACAATGAGCGTTGAATGGCTCTCAGCAGCTTGCACACGGAGGCAACTCCCATTAGGCAAAATGGGCTTGAGAGTAGAGCCCTGTGTGGGACAAGTGTAGAGTCCTGAAGTGGGACTGGGATCCCGCAGGTCCCACAGGACCTGCTACCATAATAGTGGGATTAAAGAATAGTCCTGTGCAGGGCTCTACTTCAGAGTCATTATATTTGCACCTACTTTGAGGTCCTTTACACTGCCTAAGTGGTGTCAAAGGGACTTAGTGTAACTGAGAATCAGGTTCCAATGAGAGCTGCAGAATTGGACCCAGGGACTTCTTACAGAAATCTGCTACTCTCACACTAAAACTGGCAATGCCCCAGCTATGTTAAACCTCTTCCAAATACATTTGACAGATTCTTCCCCAGTTTGCAAAATGACACCTGCTGAAACTTAAGCTATTAGTGCAGTTAATAGAGTCATCACATGGAAAGTATTCATGTTTTTCATGTTGTTGGGGACAATTGTTTTGCTGTTAAGGATATGGTCTATAAAGAATAAGTATTTATGTCATTGTGGATGTCAGACAATTTAATTAGGAACTACACGTACAACTGGATTGGCCTCAATTGAATCCTTGAGCTAGATATAGCCAAGGCTTCCATTGTTTGTAATATAAACGTATTTGACTAGCACTCTGTTGTGGTGAGTTTTCTTTTGGCCAAAAATCTTTTATTACTATTATTTTAGTGTTTTTTAAAAGTGCTAGATTAACCAGTTGTGGCTACTTGAAACCCACAAAAAGAGTAATACTGCAGGTGCAAAAGCACAGGTTGCCAGAAGGCAAGATTCCCCCTGAACCCCATTTATATGCCTCACTCCTGATCTGTAGGATGGCAGTGTGTTTCACCTGCCCAGATTCTAAGGCCAGAAGGGAGCAGTCAAATTCTGTGCTGAGACGGAGATGGGAATTGAATTCCCGCCTATAAATAGGCAGAGAGAAGACTTGAATTTTCATCTCATAGCTCCCCAAAAAGTGCCTTGGTCACCAGGCTAGAGAGTCACACTCACTCTCTCTCTTTGGCCCAATTAATATTTAAGTATTTTTACAAAGTGAAAGAGCTTCAACAGAGACAAGGAGAGCAATCCACCCCAGACTAGCCTATAGCATGGTGGTTAAGATGAGCATCAAGGAGGGCAGAGATCTGTTTTCAATTCCCTGCTCCAGATCCAGACCTGTGTCTCTCCTGCATCTGAGACAAGTGACCTAAGCACCGGGCTAGAAAAGGGGACAGATGGACATAATTTGCTGTCCCAAACCAAACTTTCCCAATTTGCTAACATTTTCAGAACAAAAACTGAAGATGAATATTTTTCCTGAGTTTTTGGTTTGCTGGCCCAACCACAAAAATCAGGTATTTGCCCAGCTGTACAGTGGACGCATCTCTTGTATAACCGACTCAGGTATAACTCTACCTCTAAAAATGGTGGCCTGTCGCTTCAGACAGAGTTCAGAGATTTAAAGGTGCAATACACCAAAAATAAGGACCCTCGTTTACGGAACAGACTCAACTCCCATTGATAAAACGGAAGCTGAGGATGCAATGGTGTTATAGCTAAATATATACAGCAGTGGCCATCAAGGAGATAGCAAGTTTTGGTGATGTGAACATCTCACCTCAAGGAAGCTGTGCAGAACTACTGAAATATTTTGCACATGCCACTGAATATCTAGCACCTAGTAACAGCTTCCATCATTACTGACCTGGTCTGAATTTGACCCTCAGAGCTACAGGTGAAAAGCTGTATGCCCACAGACATGTACAATAGACCTCTTCACCCAAAAAGACAGAGGAAACCATCAACATAATGTGGACTGTAAGAGAGTTGAAGGCTACTCTTTTTCCATTATTCTTTAAATAATCCTGTGATTCTTCTCAGGAAGACTAAAATCCATTCCTTAGGAAAATTATATTGCATTAACAAAAAGTCTGAGCCCTGTCCTCAGTCCCGCTGCACTCAGGTTGGCTGTTACACATTCGGCAAACATTAGAGAGAGGTGGTCCTCTGGGGACACTGCCACTATTGCAAGAGAGAGCCCTGACAATTATGCAAAGGCACCATGCTCCTGTATTATTTAGCACAGAGAGGATTTTCTTCATGCAACCCTTTTGTGCTCCCAGATGTTTTAATTACTGAGGAAAGGGAGCGGATGATTCTGCCCATATGTCTCCATTCCGCATAAATAAATATTGTCACCAGCCCGCACAGTTTCACAGAGCTGTCGACGATCCCGCTGACACTAAAACTGTCGGGCCCGATAAGCATCTTCAATCCTTCAGTGAGCATGCTAATTCCAGGAACTCTGAAACTGATATCCCATGAAAATATTCAATCTAGAAACAATTAGGCTCACATTGCTAGAAAATGGTTCCTCTAGGAATTTGGGTGCTCGCTTGATTGGAGTCATGAGCAGAAGCTTTAAGCAGAGATGGCAGCACAGAGAAGCAAGGAGGAAAGCGCAGGTGAAATAGTCTGTGAAGCTGCACCTACCCCAAGGTAAGTACTGTAGTTACCCAAGTGCTGAGTTTTCCATTCTGAGTCCTGTTCCCAGAGATTCAGGACACAAGAAATTTCTCAAAGCATTTCTGGTTACAAGTGTGCTTTATTCATTTAGATTAATGTGTGCATTACTAATCACGTTTATTGCAAGAGTACCTTGGAACAAACCAAAGTCTGGGCCTCATTGTGCTGGGTGTGGTACAGAGTAGTAGATGGTCCCTGCGCTGAAGAGCATACTCTCTAAAAAAGACAAGATGGACGCAGAATAAGGTAAAGGGAGAGAACACACAGCTATGAAAACAATCCCTCCCCCCATTAATTAACACACCTCACAGCCATCACCAATAACCCACCAGCAAAAGAGCTTTACAACCTCCGACAACAGCCTTTACAATTCCCTCAGAAATTGTGCGCAGAGGATGAGCCTTACAGCATGCACTGAAGGTAAATAAACTAGGACTATTTTGGAGCAAGTGGAGAGCTAGTTCAAGAGCTGAGGACAGGAACAGATTAAGGCATGTGCACCACAAGCTTGTGCTTAGGGCCCGAGCTCCTGGAGTCAAGCATTTATATTTGCTAACATAACACGTTCAGCTCTGCATTAAGATCATGGCTATCGGGGCGACGCTAGGGAGGGACGGGAATGGTCACATGCCCCTCCCCAAATGCTTGGGGAGGGGGGCACATTCCAGAAGGGGTGGGGAGTTACAGCCTGGCTGGATGGGCATCTGTTTTTTATTAAAGATTGAAACAAAGAGAAGCAATGAGCACCTCTCTGGCTTGTAGGATAAGAGGTAGAGTCTGTGTATGTAGTGGTAGCCCAGGGGAGAATGCTCGCCCACTCACTCCATTGCCCTCCAAGAATCCTACGTCAGAATTAAAATACCCTGGATTTCCTCCCTCGGGATTAACTATGGAGGGACCACAATTCCCAAGGATTTTCTGTTCATACCATCATGTCTGCAGACAAGTGAACTTCGCCTTGCTAAGACCCCTGCTATAGGGATTGACAAGAGTGGTTCAAGGCCATGGGCCAGCTGAGTTCTCTGGGCTGGGGTGTAACTGCTTGAGCTCTCTGGTTGGATGCTCAAGTGGTCTGAACTGGGACTTTCTAACATGCCCAATGCCCCTTCCTTGCCCCTCTTCTGAATGAGGAGGTCTAAACTGGGGAAATAGGCACTTTTTAAAAACGTGTTTGCTAACAAGCTTGAATTATCACAGTTTTCAAAATGACCTATTTCCTAGTCTAGACAGGGTGGGTCAATGTCATATCCCCACATTCCATTCTTCCCTCAGGTATAGGCTTTACAGAGGGAAATTGCTCTATTGTGTAATAAGCAGGGCTGTGGGTGTGTTTTCCAGCAATCTATCTATTCCAGGGCTGTGGGTGTGTTTTCCAGCACATATCTATTCAGGGGACACCATCACAGGGCCTAATAACATCAGCCACACTATCAGAGGCTCATTCACCTGCACATCCACCAATGTGATCTATGCCATCATGTGCCAGCAATGCCCCTCTGCCATGTACATTGGCCAAATTGGACAGTCTCTACGTAAAAGAATAAATGGACACAAATCAGATGTCAAGAATTATAACATTCATAAACCAGTCGGAGAACACTTCAATCTCTCTGGTCACGCGATTACAGACATGAAAGTTGCGATATTACAACAAAAAAACTTCAAATCCAGACTCCAGCGAGAAACTGTTGAATTGGAATTCATTTGCAAATTGGATACAATTAACTTAAGCTTGAATAGAGACTGGGATGGCTAAGTCATTATGCAAGGTAACCTATTTCCCCTTGTTTTTTCCTCCTCCCCCCCCCCCCAGACGTTTTTGTTAAACCCTGGATTTGTGCTGGAAATGGCCCACCTTGATTATCATACACATTGTAAGGAGAGTGATCACTTTAGATAAGCTATTACCAGCAGGAGAGTGGGGTGGGAGGAGGTATTTTTTCATGCTTTGTGTGTATAAAAAATCTTCTACACTTTCCACAGTATGCGTCTGATGAAGTGAGCTGTAGCTCACGAAAGCTTATGCTCAAATAAATTGGTTAGTCTCTAAGGTGCCACAAGTACTCCTTTTCTTTTTGCGAATACAGACTAACATGGCTGTTACTCTGAAATTTTTCCAGCAATGTGTCTTTTGGTTTTCATTATTCACCCTCTCTCGTAGCCTTGAGACAGAAGCAGTTGGGAGACAGGCCAGTCCTTGCCTACAGACAGCCCCGCAACCTGAAGCAAATACTTACCAACAACCACATACCACACAACAGAACCACTAACCCAGGAACTTATCCTTGCAACAAAGCCCGTTGCCAACTGTGCCCACATATCTATTCAGGGGACACCATCACAGGGCCTAATAACATCAGCCACACTATCAGAGGCTCGTTCACCTGCACATCCACCAATGTGATATATGCCATCATGTGCCAGCAATGCCCCTCTGCCATTTACATTGGTCAAACTGGACAGTCTCTACGTAAAAGAATAAATGGACACAAATCAGATGTCAAGAATTATAACATTCATAAACCAGTCGGAGAACACTTCAATCTCTCTGGTCACACAATCACAGACATGAAGGTCGCTATCTTAAAACAAAAAAACTTCAAATCCAGACTCCAGCGAGAAACTGCTGAATTGGAATTCATTTGCAAATTGGATACTATTAATTTAGGCTTAAATAGAGACTGGGAGTGGCTAAGTCATTATGCAAGGTAACCTATTTCCCCTTGTTTTTTCCTACCCCCCCCCCCAGATGTTCTGGTTTAACTTGAATTTAAACTTGGAGAGTGGTCAGTTGGAATGAGCTATTACCAGCAGGAGAGTGAGTTTGTGTGTGTATGGGGGTGGGGGGGTGAGAAAACCTGGATTTGTGCTGGAAATGGCCCACCTTGATTATCATGCACATTGTAGGGAGAGTGGTCACTTTGGATGAGCTATTACCAGCAGGATAGTGAGTTTGAGTGTGTTGGTTTTTGAGAGGGGGGTGAGGGGGTGAGAGAACCTGGATTTGTGCAGGAAATGGCCTAACTTGATTATCATGCACATTGTGTAGAGAGTTGTCACTTTGGATGGGCTATCACCAGCAGGAGAGTGAATTTGTGTGGGGGGGTGGAGGGTGAGAAAACCTGGATTTGTGCTGGAAATGGCCCAACTTGATGATCACTTTAGATAAGCTATTACCAGCAGGACAGTGGGGTGGGAGGAGGTATTGTTTCATATTCTCTGTGTGTATATAAAGTCTGCTGCAGTTTCCACGGTATGCATCCGATGAAGTGAGCTGTAGCTCACGAAAGCTCATGCTCAAATAAATTGGTTAGTCTCTAAGGTGCCACAAGTACTCCTTTTCTTTTTGCAAACCCCTCTCCTGTTTCTCCTGGGAGTGTGATTTGTATCTAATGTTGGAAGAACTGTTCAGCATGTTTAGCTGATGGCCTCCTTTCATGCTATGCCCTTAGCAGCACATTCCGAGGTGGCACCTCTTTTCATATGTAAAGTCTTTTGACTGAAGAAGTTTGGACAGGTCAGGTGGTTTGTTAGCATTAGCACTCTGATTTCTGTAGGTCTACAGCATACACGCCCTATTCCCATAGTAGCATTTTGGTGGTCTTGCTATGTAACAAAAGAGCCACTTCCAGCCCACATTGGAAATACAGAAAGTTGCATTGATGGCAATGTTTTCACTGCAAAGAGTTTGCCAAGAAAGGATAAGGACAAAGTGTTGTTAGCTGCTCTCTCCCACCAGGTGCAAAGTACACCCTGAGTGTCACCTTACTGCACCCATCCCTGCAGTGGCTGAGTGTTACACGCATACATACTTCAATATTATTTCTGTTATAATACATGGACACCTAATAGGGGCTTATAAATTGCAAGCTCTGAAAATAGTGTACACAGAGTGGGGTATTAGAAGGTATGCTGTATTGTATATAGTGGGGGGTTGGAAGGTATGGCATATTGTGTACATCCGATGAAGTGAGCTGTAGCTCACGAAAGCTTATGCTCAGATAAACTTGTTAGTCTCTACGGTGCTACAAGTACTCCTTTTCTTTTTGTGTACAGTGGGGTATTAGAAGGTATACTATACTGTATTGTATACAGTGAGGTATCGAAACGTATGGCAGTTGCACTTTGAAAGCTAGGGGAATAATTAATTTGTTGTAATTCCACTGACTCCAGTGGGAAAAACAGAGCTAAAAGTCACAATATTACAACAAAAAAACTTCAAAAACAGACTCCAATGAGAGACTACTAAATTAGAATTAATTTGCAAACTGGACACCATTAAATTAGGCTTGAATAAAGACTGGGAGTGGATGTGTCATTACACAAAACTATTTCCCCCATGTTTATTTCCCCCCCCTACTGTTCCTCACACATTCTTGTCAACTGCTGCAAATGGCCCATCTTGATTATCACTACAAAAGGTTTTTTTTCTCTCCTGCTGGTAATAGCTCACCTTAACTGATCACTCTCATTACAGTGTGTATGGTAACACCCATTGTTTCATGTTCTCTGTGTATATAAAATCTTCTTACTGTATTTTCCACCGCATGCATCTGATGAAGTGACCTGTAGCTCACGAAAACTTATGCTCAAATAAATTTGTTGGTCTCTAAGGTGCCACAAGTCCTCCTTTTCTTTTTGCGGACACAGACTAACACGGCTGCTATTCTGAAACCAATCAGACCACCATTGTGCTATAGAAAGTGTACATGGTTCCTAAGAGTTCTAGAAATGCCTAGATTAGAGAGACAATTCCTATTTAAATTAATGCAAATTATGCTTCTAAATCCCCCAACAAGCTTTGAAAAATCTCAGCCTTAATGTAATTTTTGTTCATTCAAATATGAAAGCAAGAAAAGTAACTTTCACTTATATGGGAAGTGAAGAACTTTATGCAGCGACTGTGGATGAAATCCTGGCTGTAATGAAGTCAATGGGAGTTCTGCAAATGACTTGAATGGGGCCACGATTTTACACTGTAAACCAATCTCCACCTCGGTGGAACATAATAGAATATAAATGCCATAATAGAAATAAAGTGGCTCTGCTTTTGATGAGCTAGCAATTTCAGAGAGGAAACCAGTTTGTTTGTATTGACTACAGGGCTCCCAGCATAGCACTCATTATTGAAGTGGATTTTCCACCAAGATGTCCCTCTGCCAGAGTGATTGGCTCAGCCATGAATACTTCATTTTAAAGAAAGGTTTTATCTTCACATCCATTTCAGAGCTGAACTTTTCTGCTGCATATTACATGTGGTTCAGGCTGCTACAGCATGCAGAGTGGATATAGCTTTCTTTTAAAGAAACAATGGCTGGCTCTAGAAGGATGACACGACAGGAAGTCTCATAGGAAACAGCCCTTAAACTGCACATGCATTGCAAGGTAACACCTGTCACCCTACATGGGCCCCCATTGTGTCTGGATCCAAATGAAGGTCTGCACCCAAAATAACACTCCCTGGTATACTTTCTGAAATCAAAGACCTTAAACTCATTAAAATAACATAGCACTTTGTAAGACACTGAAATCCCATAGGGGAAATGCAAACACTGATCAAACTAAGCCTCAGAACAGCACAGGGGAGAATTAGTTATTATTCACATTTTACATAAGGGAAATGGCCCAGGCATTCTAAGGCAGTATGCCCCTATGTAGCCCACCCCTGCACCAGGATCCCACCCCTCATTAGGGTGGCTGCAGGTTTCAGAGTTAAGATGAAGGGGATTAGTTCACAGCTCTTGGAGCTATTGTTTCAGGCTGTTTTCAGAGTCAGGCTGATATGGGTTATACTGTTCCCATCGTCAAACATTTCTTTGCATCCATGAAGGACAGAAACCTCTTTTAAAAATGAAAACTGACATTGTTCTCATCACGTGATCCCAGGAACTGCGGCTGTAGGTACAGTGCCTCTCCCGATGCTGCAGCCCTGGGAAATGGAGGGTCCTATGCTTTAGCCACAAAACAACCCTCCCACTAAAAAGGTGGACATAGCATCCTTTCCATTCCCCATAGGAAGGGATTCATGAGGGACCTGGGGTTTTGTAGGGAGCTGATAGTGAGGGGCTGTTTTAATTATTCTCCAACTCGCTGACTCCACCTTAATCAGAATATATTAAATAAAATGTATAGATGCTGGAGACTGGAATACTGCAGTTCATAACTACAATTAACCACTATTAATTAATGGCTGAAAGATAAATGAGCCATGGGATCCATTTATTCCTGGGTTGGGAGTATTTAAATTCACAGTAGGACACCAGCCCATTTTTCACTGCAGTGAATTAAAGCAAGAGTGAATCAAGGCTCGACGCGGGAGACACTTGCAGATCAGTTTGGTTCACATTTCACCTCCTTGCAAGTGGCAAAAGAAGGACAAATGACACAAGCCCTGGAATTTTATTCCTCCTGCTCAGGGCAATGAGAACCTCCAAAGTATGAACACTGTCCAGCATTCTTATCAAATTCTGCATGGGGAGGGCCAGAATGGATGGAGATCCCCATAGCCATATAAGGCAGCTGTTACCATGGTCTCCATTTACTCAGAACTCAGCATGCCACATCCAGTTACAGGACATTCCAGGGTGGGGCGAGTCAACAACACATCTTACATAGCCCGCCGACATTGTTCTTTACCTTGATTTCTTTTGCTTTGTGTTAAGAATGCACCCCACTTGAGAAGGATTATTAAAATCAAAATAGAACTAGTTTTGATCTCTACCGTCCACCTATGCTTGATAAATCCTGTCCAGGCTTGCCATAATATAAAGAGATGATGCTTTCCATGATTTGCCCTGGTACAGGTACAGTGCAACTTTCCTCAGAATGTAAAATATACCTTGGTTTGTCCTGGACACATAATGAAGATTTTCACATGAATCTAAGTGGGGCTGTGACTGTCCTGGCTACTAGGGATTCAGTGATCATGTTTTGCTTTTACACGAAGTTACAGCGAAGCCCCCAACTTGTTCTCATCTCCCATTGCTAGAAAAACCAACAGTGGCTTCCCCTTTGTGTGTCTGGTAGTGCGGAAGGAAGCAAGGTTGGTCCAGAGGGGTCACCTAGAATTCAGGAGACTGGGGTCCATTTCCTTGCCTCCTAAGGATGTTGTGAAGAGCTCAGAAGCTATAGTAATGGGAGTCATAAGTACCTACAAAAGATGAATAAACCTTAAGTTTTGGAGCTGGGGTGTTCCTTTTGCATAAGCCCCCAGTTCAAATGCCATGTTTTCTAACTAGAGCTGGTCAAAAATGGGCATTTCCATTCCCTGGGAAATTCCAATATTTCAACATTTGTTTTCATCCCAAATCAGCACAAAAAGTCAAAAATATGGATTTTTTTGTGAAACACAATTCAAGAGCGTTTAATATTTTGCTTTGATATTTCCAACTGAAAAACCCCATTTTGACATGCCCAAGTTGAATTCATTTAGATACGGTTCATGGCTGAACTGCAGCCTCTTGAGTCGCTGTGGTGCCTCACGGGCATTGTAGTGTGAGTACCTCATGGCCCTATTCTCCTCTCTGGGCTGTGCTACATTTGCATTGTAGAAAATTTTGATTTTGCACAAATGGTATTTTCTGACCAGCTATATTTCTAACCTCTTCAGCCTGGAAAATGGGCTCTAAAATTTCATGGAAACCAGCTTTCTTATCAGATTTGCAATGCTTCTCGTGGGATCAGAAACACGAGCCTCTCATGCAATATTTTGGCACTTTCATCTCCACAAATCAAGAAATTCAGAGGAAATGTAAAAATTGAAAATGACAACTAAATATTTACTACCTTTTTCATACTAAAAAATGTTTGGGTCAAGGTTTAGAGAAAGGTTTTGGGCAGTTCTTTTTTTAAGATCCATTTTTCCATCCCTTGTGGACACTGGGGCTTCCCAATGTCTCGGAATTTTGTGACTGTAAAAACTCCAGTGATAAAATCATTAAGAAGCCAAAGTGTTATGCTCAGGCAAAACTCCCATTGACTTCTAAGTTTGTTAACATGAGTTACCACTCTGCAATAAGGGCATACATTTCCCTCAAAGTAACTCACAGATGTTATCAATTCATGCAGGAAACACTCAATCCCCATGAACGAAAAGTGGGGAATATGCATTTAATTACTGGGGTGAATCCTCAGAAGAATACAGTGTCATTAGCTAGTGGTTGTGTGTGCAATGAACTCCTTCCCAGGGAACTGCATTTTAGTACCGCAAAAACAAAATAGGAATCTTTTTGTTGCACAGATTAGAACTCTGGAAATACAATAAAACATCAGATTTAGTTATTAATTGGATTAGCAAGGGCAATAAAAAGACAAGTGGGTTTGAAATAATTTGATCATAAACTTCTTTGACTCAGAGATGAGCTTCTGTTCTCTTCTCTGTTCCTAAAGAAAGAAATCTGCCCTCCAGACCTATTGCAGACTAAAGAAGAACTGAGAAGAAGAAGAAAAACAAACATTTTTAGGTAAATGTAGCTAATTCTTGTTGTCTGTACTTCACCTTTAATTTCCCACCCTTCCCCAAGAACTTCTCCCATGTGCAGAGTTCCACAGCCATTTTGTTTTCAGGGAAGTCTGTTGAGGAGAGACACACACTATGCTCTCTTCTGAACATTTAGCTTTTGCCCTTTCTTGCTGTTTTCCTTAATCTAAAGTGATACATTTCTGTTTGAAAGCCTATTTTGCTTAGTCTGTATGGAGACACAATACAAGCAAATAATCTCTTACTGAAGCCAAAATATTCAACACAATAGCAAAGGGAATGCAAAGAGTGACTGATGCCATCTTACTTCACCTACAAATCTTGGCTCAAACTCCGCTCCACTTGGTAGGAGACTGGAAGGGTGTCAATAAGGACACAATTTGGGCCACTCTTTCTTAAAACACTTTCTCCAGTGAAACAGGGATAAAAGGACGTACCTATCTATCTCCAGGGTGTTTTGAGGATTAGTCAATGTTTATAAAATGCTCTGGTGTCTCTCTCCTAACTGTAACGTCAATGAAACTCTACTTCATAGCTATTCTTATTTAGCATCAAGAAGGAGAAATATAAACTAATAGAATTAAAGATCATTAACTTGGACAACAATCCCCTACATTAAATGCATGGGATGAGAAAGAGCTAAGGGATGCAGCTGAGAGTGCTGGTGTTCATTTCTAACCTTGTTGCTTTATCTCCACTAGCACAAGCAAATGTAATTATAGACAACAGCAAGAGGAGGACTAAGATCACAGACTCGTCCTGATTAAAATAAATACCTAAAGCATATGGGCACTGAAGTGGAGCATATGGATCAAGTCCTAAAGTACATGACCCACCATATGCTTACACAGCCTGGTTCAAAGGCAAGCCCTCTTTCCTCCTCCCCATGTCTTTGGCTGGGTCTTGAATCAGCTGCTTCTCAATGTCTTGTGCCATTGGGCAAGTTTGCTTTTGATTAATGAAGTGAGTTTCAACCCAGCATGGGGAGAATCCCAGGTAAAAAGTGGACAGATGGTGGGTCCCAGCTAGTCAGGCAGTGACTGAAGTGAAGCATTCCCCTTGCCCCTCTCTCAGGCCGTACCTTACACTGAATCCTGTACCCACTGCATTTATCTAACCCTCCTTGCCTTCCATTTCCTTAAGAAAATAGCTCTTAATTTCCTTGACCTATCGTGTTGACCTGTGAACACTGCAGGGAACATTAACAAGCTGCTAACATCGGCTGGGATATGCCATCTGACTTGCATGCTGAGGTGCTTTAGCCTCTTCCTCCCAAAGCCCATGTTTTCTCATGCTTCACAGGCCCTAACCAATCTCATCTGCCTATGGATGCCTAGCATATGCTACATGCCTGGCACAGCCCTGCAGGAAGTAGCCCCTTGCAGCTCTTTGGAGTCTGGCAGATGAGAAAGAGAGCATAGTTAGCAGTCAAGGATTGTGATCACTGATGTGTAGGGCTGGGAGGGGAAGAAGGAAACAGAGCGGCAGCGATAGAAAGAGATTCGTGCAAATGAAATTATACAATGCGAGGAACATCCTCTCCCCCTCCAGATTAATGCAATGTTAACCTTATGAAGTTAAACTCCAAGGAGTCCGGAAATATGGACATGAAGGTTTGCACAGCAACATGGGCTCACCTGCATTTTCAATTGCTAATCAGGTCAGTGCACACGGGGAGGGGGGAGAGACATATTCTGAGAGCCCTCTGCTCCTACACGCCTGAGCAGGATTCCACGGGCCATGGCATCGTGCTGGGGAGTGCATTTTGCGTCTGTTGCGAGTGGGCGCAGTGTGTGCTCCAGGCTAGTACTTGCTGCTGACGACAGCATTCATGCTAGCCAGCTGTGGGGGACTTGTCATGACTCCTTAACCTGGCCCACATTCCCTTGGGGAGGTCATGCCTGGACTGGCACACAATCTGGCCATCTGTCCAAGCCCTCTAGTGTAATGGAGGGATCCTGCCCTACTGCTTGCACAGAGAGAAGAGTTGTCTTTTCTCCTTCCTGGATTTCAGTACAGGGGCAATACTGAGCCTTACTCTTACATATATAAAGTGCCCAAATGTGCAACCGTACAGAGGCTGTAATAGAACTACCCAGGTAAGTAATCACTACCAGGAGTAAGGGTTACACAACTGAGGCCAGAGCAGCATTGCCAACACTGAACATTTAAAAAAAAAAAATCTTAAGATTGGCTTTAAAAAGTATTAATTTGGGGGTTTCTTTTCATTTGCCTTCTAGTTTCTGAGCCTTTCAGTTGCACGAGGATCAAGTTTTCATACTTTCCTCTGCAAGCATGAAGGCTAGAAATTCACATAGTCACAGGACTCCAAGAGCTGGGGCTAAAGAAAACTTTCCAATACCACAAGAAAATCTTGAGACTTGGCAATACTGTATGTGTAATATGGCAATGTTAATGGTGACATGAGAATACTGCATTTCCTTCCTTACACTGTTTTAATTTACAACTTTTAAGTTGCATTAACATAAATGTTTTGCAATTCAATTAATTGGTTTCTTTTGAAGTGGCAAAAGAATAAAAAGAAAGGAAAAAGGGATAAACTTTGAAACCCTAGTTTTTAAATTAAGCCTCTCTATAGAGTCTGAGAACTTGGTATAGGACTATCAAATCACACAACTAAAGCCTAGCAGAAATTCCATGCTGCACATTCTTGAATCTTAGAAACTTGCTCATTAAGGATGAGCCATCAAAATACGATGCTTTAAAATTAAGCTCTCTTTGAACTGTGTGGTCGGAGCTATATTTCAGGGCCAGATTGTGCCAGCTCACTAATGTCAAGCAATACTTTACTACACAAGGAATCCCATAAATTAGTGGGTCTACTCAAGAAGTAAGGTACTGCTCAGTGTAAGCAAGGGCAGCAAAATTTGGCCCTAAAAGAGAAATGGATATTGTTGTTCCTCCCATCTAACTGTAAAACCACCTTCACATGTTCACCTATGGGCTGATACCATGCACGAGAAGTTTTAGAACAGAAAGAAAAAATGCTGTAAAAGCCAACAAAAACAGGGAGTCATAATGGAGGTTGGTAATGCAACCTTAATACGGTGATAATGAATCTCCCCAGGAAATGTAAGGTTAAAGCAGAGTTTGTAGAGTTTTGACACCACAGTTCACTATTTTATCACATTCCCTTACGGAGTGAAATATTTTCCACACAGTTTTAGACTGTTTCATGATACATCTTGTCCTTCTATTTATGAACTTGGCAAGATCTAAAACAATACAAAATTGACCAATTTCCATATTATTATAAATAGCTTCTAGGAGACTATATTTTATTACACTGGCACATTAAATATACCATATAGTAGTCTGGCCTCCATGACTTGTGCAGATCCCAATTCTGGACCAAGACTCATTCCTAGTAACATCTGTGAATTGAATCAGGGCAGTGGCTGAAGCTCACCTTTTTAGTGCACAACGTATGTGCATTTCAAAAGACCTATCTTAATTCCATTAATCATAGCTAATTAAAGATAAATGTAAAGCATGGGAAATGCCCTTATATCTAGCTAATATTAACTATATAACAGAACTGGTTGGGAAAACAAAATCCCTACAAGGAAAATCTCAACTTTTTGCCCAATAACCAAAGCCCAAATATTTTCATCTGAAAATGTTTTTGGCCTACATCTGACATCAAGCAATTCTCCAGATCTAGGAGCAGAAACTGCCAACTGGAAAGAGGAGATTCCCAGTGAAACACACAGCACTTACTGCTAGACCTTTTTGCACTAGCTTTACTGCACCTAAAGCTATTTTAGGTCATTATTAGAGATTTATGGCTCCCACATAGCCCCATACAAGTGGATTCATAGGACCTAATCTGCAATGCATTGAAGACAACAGGCATTTTGCCACTGACATCAGCAGATGCAAAATCAAGGACCTGGTTTTAGGGGCAGAGGAAACAAAAAAATTGGGATTACTTTTTTAAATGGTTTCTTTAACATATGTATAAAGATTTTATGCCACCATGTATTCCCTGAATATCAAAAGGTACAGTTTGGTTTGGGTACTGATACTCAAGTTATCCATGCATGTAACCTGAACCATATCAGATTATCACAAGTTTTCTAGTTCTTGTTTGAGTGCTGAAAGCATAAGAACAGCCTCACACATTTTCATATATTGGCTTCCCTGCCTGCCCTAATTAACACAATGAAATGCAGAAATTCCATGTATTAAAAGAGACATTTACTGAATTATTTTGAACCTCAAAAAAGATATGTGATTGATTAAAGTGTTTCTCTGACAATCTGGCCATTTCTAGAAAGAGTAAGCATATTCTAGTGGTTAAAGCTCAGGCATGTGGATTTGGTCCTCAACTTTCTAGGTCCTCCGATGCTACCAAAGTGCAAGTTATTTTATATAAAATTTTCATAGGCTGGCTCCCCTTTTGCATGTTAAAAATTTCATGCGCACACTTAACCAAGTATTTGTTTGCACCTCCACAATGTAAGAATGTCTTCTGCATTTTCAGGAGTTACACAATGGTTTATGATGGTATGAATTCTAAAAGATGTAGGTGAAAAGATGTTAGGCTATTTCACACGCCTGCACAAGAATTTGTACCTGTAAAGTGAAGGCACAATGAAGTGTGCACATCACTATATGCCTACAGTAGTGGAAGCTGGGTATATGCCTAGGTGAAAATTTACCCCACTGGCTCAGAGGTTAATCCATAATTATGTCTATTCAGAAACAAATATTCTTGACAGAAAATAAATTCTGTCCTGCTTCCAGGATAACCAGGGGAATAAAACAGAGCTACAGCAGTCCGGAGATTGTATTTTGCTAGAGCCAAACACAATATGAACCTCAGAAGTCTAAGTTCTGCATCAAGAACCATGTTAATATCAGCTCCAATAAAAACATGAGGGGGTGGGAAGGGAGAAGAACAGGAATTCTCAAATGGAAATGGATTGATTGGTAAATAATTATTCTCAGTCTAAGAGGATATTATCACAATGGAGATGTACAAACAATTAAGACTTTTGTATAAAAAGGGTACCTGACCACCCTCATCTCAAATAAATGCTTAGTTCCATGGTGTTTGTGTGTGTGTGTAGGGAATGGGAAATGTCTTATGTAATTCTAGTTAGAACGAGTGATTGGGCAAACGCCAGACCTCGATTATCTCAAACTGATAGAGAGAGCACCTGTATGTTTAGAAACAGAATTTGTTCAAAATATGCAGCTCTTTGCTCCCATAAAACATAAGCTGCCATATTTCTGCATCAGATGTTACAAACACAATTGACTTCTATTAAATTTCAATGTAAACCACTTTGCTTTCCTAATGCAGCATGAACTTTAACTGTGGCCATTTCAGAAACATTACACAGGTACCATATTACCAAAGCTACTCATTTGCCACCTCATAGAGCAGCAGTTCTCATCTAGGGGTCCATGGCTCTCTGAGAGACCGCGAACCGGTTTCAGGGGATCCGCCAAGGAGAGTGGGTGTTAGACTTGCTGAAGCTCCTCCATCGTGCCGCCCGGGGCTGAAGCTGAAGCCTGCGCAACTGAGCTTCACGGCGCCCTGGGCAATTGCCCTGCTTCTTACCCCCTCATGCCAAACCTGGCTTTTATATGCAGAAAAACAGTTGTCGTGGCACAAGTGGGCCATGGAGTTTTTATAGCACTGGGGGGGGAGGGCTTCAGAAAGAAAAAGTTTGAGAACCCCATCATAGAAGGCACATTTTTCCTTTCCTCCATCAGATGTTTCTACTTGAGAGGAGCATTCCTTAGTTCTCGCTTATGCGTACATATGCATACATTATAAGCCCTCTCTAGTGCCTATATGTAATATAAATATTATAACCTTAATTAGCAGATGGTTGAAAACACTCGTTGGCATGGCTTCATTTCACAGGACTCAAATAGCCATCTACTGAAATAATTCACTAACTAAATGGTATTTACTGGCTTATAATAAGCATTTGGTGAGTATCAAGAACTAGAAGTTTCCCTCCCTTCATGAAAGTCAGTCAATCAAACTGTATTTATAGTGGGCTATGGGCTCATATTAGAGTATTCCTGCTAAACAACTCAGATTGTTCTATATTTAGGACAAGTACTGTAATACACATCACACTGCATTACTTGTCAAAAGACATGGCAATACCAAGGATTGCTATTTAAGTAAAAAGGGGGACAGTGATTGTTGATTAGCTGGCTATTGCTGTTTCCCAGGCTAGAACCTGACCACAGATTTAGCGACCAGTTATATAAGAGCCGTGGGAAACACAGTAACTTCAGCTGGCAAGAGTTCACAGGAACTTTTCCTTCAGTTTTGACTTGTGCCAGGTCATATGCCCTGAGTTTCAGGTTCAAACAAAAGCAAAAACTCAGAGTAAAACAATGGAAGTGGCACAGCATCACCTAGTTTCAGTCCATATGGTCAGAAAATGACTGGCCAAAAATTGCTTGCCTTCCTCCCCCACTCATAAGTTCAATGAGCCACCAAGACAAGTAACTCTGACTCACAAAGGTCATTTCGGACTCATCTTGAGGAAAGATAAATTCAGAAAAACCTATCCTGAATATTCTTTTTCTCCCATCAAATGCAGATGCCTCTGTAGCATTTTAGCAAGAACCAGGCCCTGCTGTGCAGGGGGTTCCCTTGGGCTAATGGTTTCCACCTGTCTTCTAGCTTGGTCTGGTTCCTCTAGGCTTAGCTGTGGCCATGCATCCTGATTGTTCCTTGGGCTAATCTGTCAGCCTTCTGCATCTATACAAACAGCAGCTCATGCTCTTTGCCAGTAGCCTATAGCCTCTTCCCAGCAATCCCTTTCTTCCACTCCCCGCCCTCCCCACATGCCCTTTTCAAGGGTATCCAACCCAGCTGATTGGCCCAGCGCTGACCAAGTGGCTGTAGCAGATCAGGACTGAACAACTCCTCTAGAGTATCATTCCCATCCTCCAGTGAGAGGAGGGCTGACAACTCTCTAAATAGAGCTCAAGAGTAGGGGAGAGAAACCAAGCCTACCCACTTTGCACATCCTTTGGCCAAAAGAGACTTAGCTAGGCTGGTGCTTAGACAACTCTGTTGTTGACACATAGAGTGGGGGCTCCATGATGCTGTGCTTGCATATAGTAAAAGACAGCTGCTGCCCCAAAGGGCTTACAGTCTAAATAGATGACTAAGGGTTGAGGGGAGGAAGTATTTGTTCCATTTAATTATTTGGGTGCAACAGATGTGGGGCAGTGACTGAAAATTGCTTTGGCTAGGTACCTGCCAATGACATAGGTCCCCAGGGAAGTGGGGTGGTTGTCCCAGTTAAATTCATAATGAAACGGGGGAGGATGTCCAACTTAGCAGTCTGCACAAGCTGTAAGAGTGAACAAACCTTCAAGTGCATGGGCCCTTATCCTCATCATATCAAGCTCCTGGACTGTTTTATTTGAGGACATGGAAAGAGGTTCTGGGACACTACCTCTTCCCTCACATTGTGCTAAATGACCCAAATAAAAATGCTGAATAAACATTATATTTGGAGAAGGGAGGGGGGTGGAGGAGGAAAAAGAATGACCACTTAAGCCGTAGCTGCCTTTAGCAGATTCTAATTAGAAACCTGGCAGTGCCGTCCACTCAGCAGGAAGCCCGCATTATTAACGGTGGCAATGCATATAAGCCAACTGCAGTCTGCAGGAGCGGCTGCTGAACTGGCACAGGGTTCGCTCCGGTTCTTGGCCGAAACACCAGAGCAGATGTCTGAAGGGTTGGGTTTTGGTTTTTTGTGTGTGCGCAACATTGCATGACCTTATGCCAGAGATAGCATGTGCCAAGGTAAAGGTTGTTAATGGGTCAAGGAAACAGCCTAGCTAGGGAAAACATTGCTTTTAAATGGTACTTCCGTGGGCTATGGAGGGTCTTAAAGTCTTGTGAGGGACACAGAGAGGTGTACAACCATTCATCTGTAATTACAGTAATCTGGTATAGTCAATGCAAAACACAGTGGCCTTTCCTCTCTTGTTATTCTGAATCATTTGTAGACCTTCATGTTTTAATCATATTTTTCCACATGAATCAATACTAGAGAAAGAATGAGGGAGAGAGAATTATGTGCACTGAACAAATACTCTATCTAGCTGAGGTTCTACTGGGGAGGGCTGTTTGCAATTAACAAAGTACTGCCACACACCTGTCAAGTGCAGCCAGCGTTTAAAGGGCCAAGCCATTGTTTAAAATTCTGAGTGCTAGGAAATGTAACAAAATCAAAGTTTTGCACCATCACTTCAGTGTCAGGTTCTGAAGAGTGGGAAGAGCTGTATACAAAGGGAGTACAAAATTTGCTCAGTTTCGAGGTGCACAAGGATCACAAACCTTTCAAATGAACCTGGGCCAGTGCACACTTTCTGCATTGAAATGACTGTGAAAATGGTGAGTTTGTGAGTCAGATGCGAAACTGAGCAAAATTTATTAATTTCACTTTTTCGTTTTTATATATACAAATAGAGCTACTCAACATTTTTTGAGCTTGTAAAATTTTGATTAAAATGTTCATCAACATTTCAATTAACCAGCAGCAAAAATAGTTCAACAAATATTACACGGCATTTTTTGCTGATTTATGACCAACTCCTGTTGCCATCAAACTTTGATTTTACACATATATTCATAGAATCATAGAATATCAGGGTTGGAAGGGACCTCAGGAGGTCATCTAGTCCAACCCCCTGCTCAAAAGCAGGACCAATCCCCAATTAAATCATCCCAGCCAGGGCTTTGTCAAGCCTGACTTTAAAAACTTCTAAGGAAGGAGATTCCACCACCTCCCTAGGCAACGCATTCCAGTGTTTCACCACCCTCCTAGTGAAAAAGTTTTTCCTAATATCCAACCTAAACCTCCCCCACTGCAACTTGAGACCATTACTCCTTGTCCTGTCATCTTCTACCACTGAGAATAGTCTAGAACCATCCTCTCTGGAACCACCTCTCAGGTAGTTGAAAGCAGCTATCAAATGCCCCCTCATTCTTCTCTTCTGCAGACTAAACAGTCCCAGTTCCCTCAGCCTCTCCTCATAAGTCATGTGTTCCAGACCCCTAATCATTTTTGTTGCCCTTCGCTGGACTCTCTCCAATTTATCCACATCCTTCTTGTAGTGTGGGGCCCAAAACTGGACACAGTACTCCAGATGAGGCCTCACCAATGTCGAATAGAGGGAGACGATCACGTCCCTCGATCTGCTCACTATGCCCCTACTTATACATCCCAAAATGCCATTGGCCTTCTTGGCAACAAGGGCACACTGCTGACTCATATCCAGCTTCTCGTCCACTGTCACCCCTAGGTCCTTTTCCGCAGAACTGCTGCCGAGCCATTCGGTCCCT
This sequence comes from Eretmochelys imbricata, assembly GCF_965152235.1. Classification (NCBI taxonomy): domain Eukaryota; kingdom Metazoa; phylum Chordata; order Testudines; family Cheloniidae; genus Eretmochelys; species Eretmochelys imbricata. Next base: position 22,375,205 of record NC_135584.1, read on the forward strand.
AGTCTGTAGCTGTGCATTGGGTTCTTCCGTCCTAAGTGCAGGACTCTGCACTTATCCTTATTGAACCTCATCAGATTTCTTTTGGCCCAATCCTCCAATTTGTCCAGGTCCCTCTGTATCCTATCCCTGCCCTCCAGCTTATCTACCACTCCTCCCAGTTTAGTATCATCCACAAATTTGCTGAGAGTGCAATCCACACCATCCTCCAGATCATTTATGAAGATATTGAACAAAACCGGCCCCAGGACCGACCCCTGGGGCACTCCACTTGACACCAGCTGCCAACTAGACATGGAGCCATTGATCACTACCCGTTGAGCCCGACAATCTAGCCAACTTTCTACCCACCTTATAGTGCATTCATCCAGCCCGTACTTCTTTAACTTGCTGACAAGAATACTGTGGGAGACCGTGTCAAAAGCTTTGCTAAAGTCAAGAAACAATACATCCACTGCTTTCCCTTCATCCACAGAACCAGTAATCTCATCATAGAAGGCGATTAGATTAGTCAGGCATGACCTTCCCTTGGTGAATCCATGCAGACTCTTCCTGATCACTTTCCTCTCATGTAAGTGCTTCAGGATTGATTCTTTGAGGACCTGCTCCATGATTTTTCCAGGGACTGAAGTGAGGCTGACTGGCCTGTAGTTCCCAGGATCCTCCTTCTTCCCTTTTTTAAAGATTGGCACTACATTAGCCTTTTTCCAGTCATCCGGGACTTCCCCCATCCGCCACGAGTTTTCAAAGATAATGGCCAATGGCTCTGCAATCACAGCCGCCAGTTCCTTTAGCACTCTCGGTTGCAACTCGTCCGGCCCCATGGACTTGTGCACATCCAGCTTTTCTAAATAGTCCCTAACCACCTCTTTCTCCACAGAGGGCTGGCCATCTATTCCCCATGTTGTGATGCCCAGCGCAGCAGTCTGGGAGCTGACCTTGTTAGTGAAGACAGAGGCAAAAAAAGCATTGAGTACATTAGCTTTTTCCACATCCTCTGTCACTAGGTTGCCTCCCTCATTCATTAAGGGGCCCACACTTTCCTTGGCTTTCTTCTTGTTGCCAACATACCTGAAGAAACCTTTCTTGTTACTCTTAACATCTCTCGCTAGCTGCAGCTCCAGGTGCGATTTGGCCCTCCTGATTTCATTCCTACATGCCCGAGCAATATTTTTATACTCTTCCCTGGTCATATGTCCAACCTTCCACTTCTTGTAAGCTTCTTTTTTATGTTTAAGATCTGCTAGGATTTCACCGTTAAGCCAAGCTGGTCACCTGCCATATTTACTATTCTTTCGACTCATCGGGATGGTTTGTCCCTGTAACCTCAACAGGGATTCCTTGAAATACAGCCAGCTCTCCTGGACTCCTTTCCCCTTCATGTTAGCCCCCCAGGGGATCCTACCCATCCGTTCCCTGGGGGAACAATATTCAGTATTGTTCAATGAACAATTTTCAGCCTGTAAGTTGTTTGCAATTCATATTTTGCTGTTCATTATTTGTGGTGTTTGATTGGTCACCTGTGTCACAGGAACATTGTTTTTGCTCCCTGATTGGATTTTAGGAATTTTTAAAATAGAAGAACAAATCATCTTGTTCATGCATAATTGTTCCTGGTGAATATAGTCATTCACATGAACAGTCATTGCCCAATCTTTTATGCAAATAGTCATGAATAAAAAGGGGCACAAACATATCTATCTCAGACACTTATATGGCTCCCATTACTTTAGCCTATGACAGTGGTGGCAAAACTGCAGCTTGCCCAATGGAGCGGGTGGGGCTTGGGGCTTCTGCCCAATGGGAGGTGCCTGCCGAGACTCAGGGCAGACTTTCCTACCTCCACCACCCCACTGCAAGGCAGGGTAGGAACCCTGGCAGATGTGCCCCTCAGGTCTGAAACTCCAAGCCCTGGCAGGCACTCCCAGTTCTCGAACTTCTAAAGAGTATCATATGGGTCTCGGAGGGTCAGTATGTTTGGCCACCCCCAGCATATGAGTGCCTCAAAATCTGTAATGTATTTAAACTCACAACACCCCTGGGAGGTAGAGAAATACTATTATCCCTATTTTATAGGTCGGGAACTCAGACAGAGACTAAGGGTATGGCAGCGAGTCTCAGAGCTCCGGGCAATTGACTCAAGCTAATGGAGCTGAAAATAGCAGCGTAAATAGGGTGACCAGATCTCCCAATTTTATAGGGACAGTCGCAATTTTGGGGTCTTTTTCTTATATAGGCTCCTATTACCCCCTACCCCTTGTCCTGATTTTTCACATTTGCTGTCTGGTCACCCTAAGTGTAGATGGTTGGGCTTGGGCTCCAAAACCTAGCAAGTGTCTCAGAGCTTAGGCTCCAGCCCAAGCGTGAATGTCTACACCACTATTTTTAGCCCTGTAGCACAAGCCTGAATCAGTTGTCCCAGCCTCTGAGATTTGCTACTGCAGGTCTTTTTCTGCAGCATAGACATCCCGAAAAGTGACTTGCCCAGTGGAGCCTATGGCAGCGCAGGGAATTGAATGCTGGTCTCTTGAGTTCCAAGCTAGCACTACATCCACTGGACTGTCCTTCCTCTCCTTGCTGAGTTGAAGAGTTACGTGTTCAAATGAACGTTCAGGATCTCTATTTTGCAGCATTCACTCAACTCTATTATAACACAGCTGCTAGATGTGTCAGAAGCAGTTTCCTCTTTCTTTCTCTACCAGCTCCCAAACTCTCAGTCATGAAATACCCCCTTGTTCTTTCTATATATTCAGTACATTATACAGTTTACTTTGGCAACACATCGTTCTGCAACTACCTGACAATGCACAGTTGTCAAAAAAAATGGAAGTGTGAGAATAGGTGGGGACAGTAGGCAAGGAGAGGTGTGAATGGCTGGTAATATACTAAGTGCTACAGTGAGGCACTAGTCAACACCTTAAGGTTTTTTGAGAAGGGGAGAGAGAGCAAGAGAGAAGGATCTTCATGCGTTTTATACGTTTTAGAAACCTCAGTGAGTTGAGATGTCAAGGCAGACACTACCTCACCGAGGAATAAATACAATGGACTTCAGTTAGCCAGCAGAAAATAGAGACCTGTGCTTATGCCAAAGTTAACACCTGATCATCTATCACCCAAGAAGATATAGCCTCCCCTCCTCACCCCAATGGTTTTTCCTTCTTGACTACTGAATGGACTGTTTCAGAAACAAACCATAATGAAGAACAAGAATAAAATCATTTCACATATACACACAAAATAGCATTCACTGGTAGTAAACACATGCCGGAGACGCATGCTAAACGATTTCAGTGAAAATCCTTATATTCTTACACTTACAATTTTCCAAAGAAAATAATCTTTAGAGCTACATTTTTCCATACTTTATCCTCTGCCCAACAGTGAAATTTCTGAAAACCCCCTTTTACCCATTTTTAAATCTTTCCTTTGGGGGGGAGGGGATATACGTCTCCCATTTAAAATATATATTTCTTTCATTTCTTTTCCTGTAAGTAAGTTGGGGTTGAAGTGTGGTCTAGCAGTTGCAGCACAGGAGTAGAAGTCAATAGAGGTGGATTCTATTCCTGAGTCTGCCACAGACGTGACCTCAGGCCAGTCACTTTATCCATTTCCCCTTCCAGCCCTTGTGTTACCTATTTAGATGGTAAGTGCTTCAGGGAGGTCCCTCCCTATGTGTGCATACCGTGCCTAACACAATAAGGCCCCAGTATGGTACAAATAAAACTAACCTATACTTTTCCAGCTCTGCTGTATTCCCTTACCTCTATTTGTAATCTTCTCTTCTAAAACGTATGCTAGAAAGTAATTTGTACTGTCAACAATCCCATGAATCTTTAAGACGAAATTCTTTAATGGTGTAAACTGGCACAGCTCTATGCCCTTCCACAGAAGTTTAATGGACTACAATTTTCACCTTCAGAGAATATGACTGCAATGAATTAGTTTGCTATTGGGGGCAGTAGTGCCTAGCGGTCAGCATACCCTGCCACCTGACATAGATCTTTTTGGGGTTGGAAGGGTCCAGTAGATATACAGAGAGACCTAAGGTCCTGGGAATGTATGGTGCATGGGGAAGGAATCCTGACAGTGTACTTTTAAGGGTTTGACACCTTGCAGAGAGGGTGGGGCAAGGTTCCCCTCTCATCCAACTGACTGGGAAGGAGTTGGGAGAAGGGGCTCAGCATAAAGGCTGCCTCCTTCCTCATAGGAATTGGACACTGATAAGAGAAGTGGAAGGCTAACTGGGAAAGATGTTCAGCTGAAGGGAGTTGGCAAAAGCTTTGCAGCTGACTTAAATCACAACCCTAGCTGGAGGAAGAGGGCTGAGTGGAGAAACTCCTTCTTGGGGGAGGGAAAGATGGACTCTTCCAAGGCAAAAGATGGAGGATTACCTGTCACAGCCCAGATGCTGCAAGAGGGGCAGGGAATGGCTTAGAGGAGGTAGCTGCAGCTGGCAAAGAAGTGGTGAGGAACCATATATCCCAGGCAGGGTTGGCAGATTCCAGAGACCTAGGAGAGACATCAACAAACAGGGTGAAGGTAGGAGCAGTCCAGGGAAGGAGTGGAGAGGATGATGAAGCAGTCCTTATCCACCTAAAACAGGGGACCAGGAGAAGAGAGTGGACCAGCAGTCCTACACTTCCCCAGAGTAAGAAGAAAAGTACAGGCATCAGAAGGTGAGGAGGCTGGGAATCATGCACCCCTGATGGAGGCTGAGGACCAGGCTCAAAGTCATTAGACTTTGGGGTTTGCTATTTGGGACTTTTCTGTTAACTGTGGAAGAGGAACTTTAGGCCATGTACAGGGGCGCTGGAACAATTTGTGTAATGGGGGTGCTGAGAGCCATTGACCCAAACTGTAAACCTGTATAGGATGAAAACCACTTCAAGCCAGGGGGTGCTGCCACACCCCAGCAACTAGTTCCAGCATCTACGGCTATGTACTATGACAGACCATTGTGACACCACAATGATTAAAGTGGGTGCTAGAATGACAGAACCCTGCCACACTCTCTTGTAGGCACTCTGGAGGTAAGAGACATGATTAGAATGGCCCTTGAATTAAAATGGGCTGAATTTTGATACCTGCAAAGTAGCATGTAAAAATATTCCTCGTTCAGGAGACTGCTCACCAAAACACACGGGGTGGATAATAAGGCTGTTAAGAATGTTTTACACCACTGGTTAGTCGGCCTGCCCAAGAGAGAATGTCAGTAACTCTTAATCTTCACATTTTACAGTCCAACCGTGGCAGGAGCGGAGCACTTCCCCATAGGTGCTGTGTGCACATTGCAGTCAGCCAGGAGTTGGGCAAGCTCAGCACCTCTTAGGGGAGATTCAGCATCTCGGAGGGCTGGGTACTTATGGACAGTGATGAACCCAAGTCTCAAAATCCAAATCCAGATTCAGAGTCAAGTTCAAGCACCTTCCCCAAAGCGCAAGAGTGTTAGGATTTGGGATCCCCATTTCCAGTCATCTCTACTTAACGAGGCCAAGAATGTGGGTGCTCTTGTACATGTACAGAAGAAGGGTGATGGAGAAACTGCAGGGATCCTTCTCTAGATGAGGTCAGTGCAGGAGGTCACCAGAATGTCAGTGTTCATGTTCTCTGAACTGGGGGAAGGGAAAAACTGTAATGGCCACAAGCTCAGTCACCCAGTTGTGCACATATTTTGCACCATGCAGATGCATGCATGGGGTGAAATCTCAGTTCTGCTGAAACCAACGGCAAAATTCCCATTGGCTTCCATGAGGCCAGGAGAGAAGAACATGAAATAGAGAAAAGGAAGGAGGAGAAAACAAGGGGCAGACTGCAAATTAGTAGAAATGAAAGCTACAAATTGATTTACTAAATGACATACCCTCCAAATAGCCAGTATGGGAGCCTGATTTCCCACCATCTATACCTAGTGTTGCCTGGGCAAAGGAGGCATAAAATGCTACCATGCCGATCAGGTAGCATTTCACATCCACTTTGCACAGGCATAGCTGATTGAACAAGGTCCAAGACAATGGAGCAACAGGCCTTCCAAGTACAATTTAGTCCTGAGGTTCTGATTGGACAAAAAAACCTGGTTAACAACATGGACTCTTAAGCCGGTGGTTGTGAACAGAGGTGGGGGTGAGAGCGAGGCCCACCCTCCTTTTCTTTGTAGCTAGATGGGAGGGGTGCTGTTGTAACTTGGGGTCATACAATGGAGAAAGTTGAGACCTTGGTGTCACTAAGACTCTTCAGTGGAAACACAAGCATTTGTTCCCCACAATTATACATAGCATTAGTGATGATGTAGCAAAATCTATATCTATGACAAACGGCCAGTTAACAAGAAATGTTACAAAACATGAGTTCTCAAGAAACAGGGGTGAGTAATGCATCCAAGTAAAAGGAGGTGGTAAATGGATTGGCAACCTTTTCCTAAAGATTAACAAGCCTCTCTCACTCTCTAAGTGAATGGTCTCATTCTTTTCAGTAAGGGTTAGGTGAGCCTTAGGGGTTCATAACTCATCTGTAAATATTTGATCTAGGCTGACACTTGGCATCTAGTGCAAGTTCAGAGCCCCAGGAGCAAACATGTTCTCCACATCCAAATTAGACAATCACTTGCCTGTTTTTATATTAGCAGAGTGCAAAGTGATTGGAAGTTAATGGTTTCAAACACTCTCCTCACAAACAAACTGGTTTGTGAAATACATTCTTTTCAGGCTATATGGGGGGCTCCCATACCAGCCAGTCAGCGATGACTAACGGTGAAAGCCTGGCCCCATTGAAGTCTTTGGGAGTTTTGCCACTGACTTCTATGGAGCCAGGATTTCACTCAGAGTTCTGCCCTGTTGTCATCAGATGAGGTAGCCAGTGGATCTTTGACATCGCCCACTGGAAGCACCCACTGTACAGAAATCTGCACTATGACTACTGGAAGCATGTGAGTTCATGAAGGTGTACAGAAGAGACTTTGGGGCCAACAGACAGAAGACCAGGAATTTCAATTATGCTTGTTGGCACCATAACGTCCAACATCAAGAATGTTTTCTATGCCTTCCATGCAGAAAATACATTGGCACTTATGCATAACCAATCACATCATTTACTGAGGCTCTCTGGTGGCTCAGTTGACAGAGCTGCTGCCTACAAGGCCTTGAGGTTCCCAGGTCGAGTCTCAGATTTGCTGATATGCCAAACATATGCACGCTCAGAGAGAGCCATCACATGGGAAGCTCTGCTAATTGGCCAAGTCCTCCCTGGTGTCCAGATCCAAGTGGGAAAGCACTACCACTAGCCTTAAGATTTTCAGGGTCTCAAGCTGCTGGGAAAGGAGGAAGCACGGCTTGAGCTCCTTGGGAGGGGGGCAGTTGAGAGAGGAGGGACATAGCAGTTAGTTGTTGCTTCCTCTTCCAGTTCTGCTGTCTCAGGAGAAGAGCCAGCCCAAGAAACACAGACATGTGGGGTCTCCAGAGAAGAGGGATCTCTTTGCTTTTCTTATGATTACAACTGATCCTGGAAGATGCAGCAGGAAACAACTTCATTATATCAGCTAAAGTGAAAAATAATAAAAAAAAGAGAGAATGGGGCAAAAAAAGCCTCAGAGCCCAGTCGTGGAGTCTGAGCCTTCTCTAATGGTATAATTCAAGCAGATGCCCTCCTTCTGGGCACCGCACAACGGATATTCCAGGGCAGAGAGAAAGAGACAATAAAACAGAAGTGGGTTAAGGTGGCATCACTTCTACATGAGGGGATACTGTCCAAAAATAACATCATGGCTCTCATTCCCTGAGAAAGATGCTTCATGGGGGGTGTCGCTCTCATAAATCTTCCTGGGCCTGCATCTATTTGGCTCCACTTCCACTGAAGTCTGCCATCATCATTTAGCCCCTGTATAACAGGATCAGTTCCAACAGGGAAACTCGTGCATGAGATGCAAGAACCTGCTATTAAGTGGTTAGAGGAACTTGGGAATCCATGTTCCCAGTCTTTGCATATTCATATTTTACTGTAGCTGCTATGTGAACATTTTAATTTTGTTTCTACATGTCTGTCCCTGTGATGAAGCCCTCCTCCTCATTTGTTCCAGTGTACTCTTTGTGCATTTGGCTTGAATGTGGGAATTTCTCTCTCTCTTTCTGGGAGATGGTCATCCTTGTTGGACTCTTTGTAAACAGTGAACCCTGAAAGGGCAGGCAGTTTGGACTGGATGAGTAGCCAACAGTTCATAAAGCTGTAAATCTGGGCTGGAAATCTTGCTAGATCAAGCCCTTATGAGACATTTCTGGTCCAACCTGCTTTCACCCAAGCTGCAAATACCATGATAATAGCCTTCTGCAGCAGCAGGTAGGAAGGCAGGAAGGGCAAAGGTAAATATAAATAACATGTTAAAGGCAATGTTATACAATCCCTTTTCAAGCAGGTATCTCTTGAAGTGAGATTATCAGTGTCTCCCTTACCTAGTAACTCAGTGACGTGTTGATGGCATCTCTTTTTGACAGAAAGACATAATAGGACACATCTTCAAAACTTGGCTTCTATTTGTGCATGTTCAACTGGGCATGTTATTGTATATATATACTGTTGACTGAGTTTATACACATGGCGTTCATTTGCACATACAAGCTGAGAATTAAATCAATTGCAAATCAGGCACCTGTGGGATTTGTACAAATGTACACTTTTGAGTATAAAGGATTTGTTTATGCAACTGTGAGCAAACAACTAGAAAATCTGGCCCCAGGCATAACAATGTACATTTTTAAAGGGCTGAGGGCCCAGCCACCCACTTGGCAAAATCTGCAACCGTACATTTGAATTCACAAAAAGGGATGATGCATTGAGGTTGAATTTGCGTGGACTCAGAACTCTAGGTGTACCTTTTGCATAGCTCTAAATGGAGAGGGAGAGAGAGAAAAACTATAGTACTAGCAGCCCTTAGCCTTGTAGCTGAGCGTAGCAGAACTTAAGAGACCAGGGGAATTTGTAGATGACTTGTTGGAAACCTACAAATTATTTCCAATGGCCCAGCCTTAGGCTGCTGATGTAATGACTTATTTACTCATGTACAGAGAAGATGATGGGGTGGGAGCAACTCCTCTCAGTCAGTCTTGCAGTGGAGCTGAGGATCTGAACCACACTCGATTGTGAGTTTGTAGAGTGGTGCTTTTTTTTTTTTAAATTTTGTTTTCCTTTCCTCCCTTTTCTTTCTTTTCCTAATCCAAGATTCAGACAGGAAAGCAGCAGCAGCAGGCCCACTTTCCACTGAGGCCATGGTGCTTTGGGAACCACCTCAACTGGCTTCTGAAATCATATTTCCAGGATCTGGGAGAGGTTCCCAAAACACTGCTGAGGCCCACCCACATCCAAACAGCAAAGACTCTCTTGAGAAGCTACAGCCAGCCCAGCAAGCCTACTGCAAGACAGATGTGGGTGGGCCTCTGAGTTTTGGACACTTATAAAAGATGGAAATGCAACTTCAAAGGAAACTAGCCGAAGCACTTCAGAAATCAATTGAGCCTGGTAGAAATGATGGTTAGTGGCTTCTTGTGTCCCTCTCATTTCTTTTTAAAGCTATTGATCTTGGACACCGAAAGGAGCTATTTTAGCCTCGACTGTGGCCACAGATGGTCGTAAGGGTCCTGAGAGCCAGAAGGCAGCCACAAGAACGCTCTTGGTAACAGAACTCAGGAGCTGCTACCAAGTAGCACCCCACTGTCATAAGAATACCAGTTAAAGGGATGTATAAAATATAACACCACTTTACACTCATACAGTTCCTTTTATCCACATTTCTCAAAGCACTTTACAAACATTAATTTTCACACCTATAAGGCAAATAAGTACTATTGTCCCTCTTCCTTGGGGAAACTGAGGCAGACAGCAGCTAAGTGATTTTCCCAAGATCATACAGAAGTCCTAAATCCCTAATCTATACACAGACTTGGAGGGGAGAGAGGCTGGAGAGAGGGAGGGAAACAATGTCATCGAGAGAACAAAAATGTTCACCCCAGCAAACTGTTCACTGAGGGCTGTAGTAGAATTTTTCTCTTGCCAATTTTGTGAAAAGTGAAGTTCCCATGTGCCAAATAATTGTTTCACTATTCTAATGTGCAGTAAAGCCCAAATAATAATTACTAATTGCCCATAATGCTGTTCTTGGAAAGGGCCAGTCTTTGTTCTGGGAAATTCCAAATGCCCATAGTCTTTCCTCATATCCAGTCAAAATGTAATTGTAGGAAATAGCCAGTATTTCCCCATACCTATAACTGTAACAGAATATATTCTGTTGCTACTACATCAAAACCCATCCAATAAATCAGGCATTGTAACCTGAGGATCCTTTAAAACGAGTACACAGGGCAGACTCTGTCCTCCAGGAAGTGATGTTGGTGGCTCAGCCAGGAGATCTCTTCCCTCTGAGTTAGGCCTGAACTAATACCCCAGCCTGGTCGTAGTAAATGGCATGGTGCTGCTTGAGGAGCTGGCCTTCATGCCAGATGTAAAACCAAGGTTTTGGAAATCCATGGCCTTCAAGCACCTCAGGGCACTATTAGCAAGAGTAAAAGCGCTAACCCCATGTACTGGCCAAATTCCAATTTGGGCAATTACATCTGTCTACCTAAAATTCTCCTTGAATTTCAGTTCTCAGGTTCCTGTCCTAAAGTCGGATGAAGTGAGCTGTAGCTCACGAAAGCTTATGCTCAAATAAATTGGTTAGTCTCTAAGGTGCCACAAGTACTCCTTTTCTTCTTGCGAATACAGACTAACGTGGCTGTTACTTTGAAACCTGTCCTAAAGTGTTATGTAGGGGTGAGGCATCTGTATTTCTGTGATGGACAAAGTGATCCTGGTGTTTGTAAAATGCTTTAGGATCTTTTCAGGTTTGAAGCAGAAATGAACCCAGCACAGAACACAAGAACCAATCCCTCTAAAGTTTAGATTCAGATCCAATTCCAGGTCCAAAATATGCGACCCAGACCTTCCTGTAGTGTGAAGTGTCCAAATGATTCCAACCCACAGTGATTCGAAATTCAGATACTCAGTTAGAGTATCAGATTTTCTTCAACACACAATCTCACACCTCTTCCCCTGAGCACTGTATTATCTTCAGGTTGTCAAAATGTTTCATACAAATTTTCTGTTTTAAAAGGTTTTTTCTTTTTTTCAAAAATTAAACTTTTTCTGAAAAAACTGTTGACATTAGCTGTTTCTTTGAAATTTTCCATGAGATATTTTGATTTTTTTTTTCAAAATTTTTCACCTTTTTCCTTTCCCAAAAACTTGGCTTTAATTGTAAAAATGTGTTTTTCAATAAATGAAACATTTGTATAATGGTTATGACAGTGATTTTGGTTGAATAAAGTTCAATAATATCTATACAAACTTGTATTTAAAACAATCACTAAATCATGTGAAAGAGTAAATGGGTCCATTTCAAAGTCTGAGAAATGGAAACAACTTTGAAAATGTGAAAAATTTTTCCTAAAATTTTCCCTTTGTTCAACCGGCTCTATAGTTATCTTGTCCTGGGCACGGTAAGCCAATATCCTTTTAGAAGGAAGGTAAAAAACTCAAGACACTTTCAAACAAAATGAGACATGTTTCAACCCAAAATAAGGGAGTTGCTTCTCTGATAACCTTCCCTCTCTAGCTGGGGTAGATGTCAATATCTAATGCAGTGTGTGAACTCTCGATGACTTCCGTAAGGTTAACACATTAGTTATAGCACAGTTACTGGCACTGCATTGTCAGTAACTAATTTGTTGTTTCGAACACTAGTGTGTGATCAAGTACATTGAGTATAAAAAAGTATAAAAGTATAAAAAAGTCCTATACCTTTTCTATTCACTCTTACAATTCTTCCTCTTCCATAAAAGACACACACATAGCCTCTTGTACCTTTGTCAGGATATGCTCTGCAAAAGAGAACAGCATTAGTTCAATTAAAACTCAGACAGTGGCTGAAACATATAATATATATAATCTCACTGTCATGTTTTCAGCAAGAGGGTTGGGCTTTTTACTTGTGGTTTATTTAGCCCCTGTTCTCCTGACCTCCTCCAGGGCTTGGGAAGACAAGGAAAGATCGATAGACTCAGAACACATTACCGGCAATATCTTTCAGCTACTTAGAGAGGAAAACAAAGAAGGAACTACAGTTATCCTACCGTATGGAAGAAATGTGGGGAAAATGTAGAATACCACATGCCAGGGGGCTGTGATCCTAATGCACTCACTGACTGTAGAATGGATTTGGATTTTCCTTGCTTTGAATCCCAACAAGAGGTTAAAAGAAATTGTGGTATGGTAAGTATAAACAAGCCCCAATGGCTACCTGCTAGACTGGAAAGGGATCAGGCTTCCAATTACTTTACTAAGTGGAGCTGTGAAAAATGTTCCTCCTCAAAGTAAAATGAGTAAATTTGGGCTTTTTTACTGGCCCTCTAAAAATGTGATACTGTAGGTAAAAAACCACCATATTTCTTGCCAAAGATTAAGGTTAGAGCACAGGATTCCAAAGACTTGTGTTCTATTGCTGGTACTGTCATTACGTTTCTGTGACACCTTGGGCAAATGGCTTAACCTCAGGTTATTCATCTGTCACATGGGTACTATAATAATACTCAGCTACATTACAGGAGTGTTGTGAGACTTAAGTAATGAATGACTGTAGAATGTTTTTGAGGCCTTCAGATGAAAGTGCTACAGTGGTTGTAATAAGTTGTCTTTGTCATCAGTGAAGGGTACATACTCTAGATAAATAGATCGGCTAAGTACTTTCTTTGGTGTTTACTGAACGCTATTCCTCTGGCTCCACTCAGATTTGTAACACTGTTTTTCAGTATCAAAGACACATTTGTTTGTTAGAAAAACCACTACCTCTCTAATTAAACATCAACAAGTTGTCTGCATTTTTAAAGGATTGAGAAGAAAAAATCTCACAATCACTCTGTGCTCATCAGTTTCACAAAATGGCTTTAACTTTACAGAGGTGACTGAAATTGCGTGAAATTTTACCTTGTGTAAAATTCTTCACTTTTGTCACCAAATGTTTTGGATGCAGTTTGTTTCTTTTCTGCTATTATCTCTGTACGTGATGGCATCTTTCAGCTACTTAATAATCACATACTCAATACACTAAAGGTGGGTCAAATATTCCAAAGCATGTCTCCCTTTGTGCACCCACAAATCGCAGATGTAAATTTTTCACCCTCAATTGTTTTACTTATTTAGATTGATCCACATCTGGTCCCAGAGTCTCGTGACTTCTCACCACTTAAAACCTGCAGTAACTGCTACATCATTTACAATCTTCAATACAAAATTTCACTTAGCCACTCATTCAATGAACCAGTCACCACCCATAGTAGCAATAAACTAAGCCACCAGACTTCAGATACCAACAGTCCTCTCCATTAGCTATGATTTTTCCTTTGGTTCCCGTTTGCTTGATTGACATCTTTAGTATCCAGCTGGACTGAGACTACAGGACTCCTGTTCAATTCACTCTTTACTGCATCCCATTTCAGACTGCATGTGTATGCAACCCGCTTTTATTTACATGTCACTAATATTATTGATTACCTTGATTTTCTTGGTTTATTTTTTTTTAAATCACATTTATAGTGATATCCACTTCTGAGTTTATTCTAGAGTTAACTGGGGCTCTAGTCCTGCAATCAGATCCTTTGTGTTAACTTTTGACTTGAAGTCAATGGGACACTGCAAGGAGGCAGCTGTCCACACCAGTGATCCAACTGCATGATCAAGGACTAAGTATCCATCACTTGCTGGGATGAATTTTAACTCATTCTTGATTGAGAATCTGTACATCAATTTTCATTAAATGAAAGATTTCTATTATGCCTTCTTCTCTGTAGCAGTCAAGTTAGACCACATGGAAATATATGGACCTTTTTAGAATGGGTCAAGGATTCTAAGCAGTTGGAGTCTGAAGGGCGGACTGGGATCTGCATCGTGGTTGAAGCCCGTTTGTTACTTTATTTAAACTGCTTTTATTCGTTTTTTGCTTGTGCCATGCAAGGTGATCCCATCTGCCTTTTTCCTATTGAAGCACATTTTAAATAAGAGGAGACAGTTCTCCCCTCAGATCAACAACTGGAAAAGGGATTAGATAGAGCTGTCTATTAAAGAGGCAAGTAAAGGAGTGGTTTTCTCAGCCAGTCAAAATACAGAAGAACCAAATATTAATAGAATAACCATGCGGAATGGCTTCCTTAGAAGAGAGATCAGCCACCTACAGAGAGTGGTGTTTGCAGATCTCATCACTGCACTGGGCCATCCTCTTTTTCTGCCTTTTTAAGTGATTCCTGAAACTGCTGATTATGGGGGGAGGAGGCACTTCTGGAGTTGCTCTGAAAACATGGTGTCATGGATGGTGTTATAGAAAGGATGAAGGTGAACTAACTGAATCCACATGGAAGTTTAATGCACTTTAACTTATCCACATTCACTTCACAATTTTAGGTTTCCGAGTAGCAGCCGTTTTAGTCTGTATCCATCAAAAGAAAAGGAGTACTTGTGGCACCTTAGAGACTAACAAATTTATTTGAGTATAAGCTTTCGTGAGCTCACAAAAGCTTATGCTCAAATAAATTTGTTAGTCTCTAAGGTACCACAACTTTTCTTTTTTCACAATTTTTCCTTTTCTTTTTTCACAATTTTAGTAATTCATCTTAATGTTCTGAAGTATCCCCATGTAGACAAGCCCTAGGAAAGCATGGGTTTCGTCCCCTTCTACAAGCAGTCCATGTAAGAAGTTTGAGTATGCTACTCCTTCCAGCTAAGGGGCTTAGGGTCAGGTCTGTAAAGTTATGTTGGTGCCTAAAGATGCAGATAGGGATCTAGTGGGAATCCCATTGAAAACAATGGAAGTTAGCTGCCTATGTGCTTTTGAAGATCACGCTGTGTTACTATCTGCATCTTCAGGCACCAACATAACTTTACAGACCTGACCAGTATAGTCCTTTGCCTCAAGCAGTCAATCATCACTCTGTTGGTACTATACATCACAGATTCAAGTCCTTTGTGGGCCCAGTTACACTCAGATTCTGTTTAACCAAGGAACTGAAGTCATTTTATGGAAAGTGTTTTATTCAGACACAGATGATTCTTCACAGACTGGTGCTACTTCAGTAAGAGCATTTAGCACTTACATGAAGCTTTTCATGTTCTACAGGTTTTACAAACATGAATTGATTAATCCTCATCCTGTGAGGTAAGCACAATCATTCCCTTTCTTTATAAGTAAGGAATTTAGGGCTAATAGGTTAAGTGATTTATCTAAATTCACTGAAGGAGTCAGTGTCAGAGCTGAAAATGGAACTCATATGTGTCTGATTCCTACATATTTAATTCACTGCATCACACCTGTCCTAAAACACTCTGTATAAACCAAGTGCCTAAATATTCTGATCGAGCAGGCCCCATATAAACCACATGAGTATTTCTAAGACATATTCTCTTTCTCAAGTCCAGTCAGTAACTAAAATGCCTCGCATTGTTTCCCAACACAATGCGTACTACAGTAAATAAATTATTTTACAGCCCTGGCCCAATTGTCAAAGTGGCCTCAATCAGTGTTGTGTAAAACATTCATCTCTCACCTCAAAATTATGCAAAATCAGCCTGGGTTTGAATTCAGTCTGCATTTATGGGCCAGTAGTGGTTCGTACAAACTTTTCTAGTCTCTGAACTGCTGTGCAAAGGTTTTTGCACTACTGGGATATCTGTGAATATTTATAAGCTTTTGTTCACTGGTGAGTTATATGTTTAAACTGCTTTTGCCAGAACCCGCTCCCCCCCCCACACACACACAGATATAGCCACAATGTTTTCCACTATCCCCACTTGTTCCATCTCCAGTGAAAGATTGAATGTCATGCTACATCCATCAAACTGAAACTTACTCTGTGATTTAACTGTTGGACATTTAAACATAGGACAACAACAGTAACTCAAACCTGAATCTTTTCAAACCTTCAAATGCTGTGAACTCAAAGACCTCTGCTTGGGGAAAAAAATAATGAACCTACTTCAAACTGAATTTGGAAAGGTTCTATAATGTTTTAGGGGATTAGGGTAGAAAAATGGATCCCTCCACATTCCTAACTGAGACTATGGAACACCAAAAGAAGGGAACATCCCAGGAAAATGCATACCATGATTTCCATTGAGCCCAGGGCACGATTTGGGGTGATGAGTCATTGCTGTGTGAAAACTCATGCAGTGTAGACACAATCATTACACCACCATATGGGAGGTGAAATAGTAAAGCAAGGGTCAGCCTATGAAACCCCAATGAAGATATCTCTCTCTCTCCACTGTTTTACAAGTACCTGCATGTAATGATGGGTGAGCCTCAAAAAGTATTGATAGTTGGGTCTGATCTCTCATGAGGACAGTTTTTTTTCCAGGAGATTTCCAGTAATTCCTGCTTGCGGTCATAATAAAAATACCACAAGGATTGTCTGTTTTGTAGTATTTTGATACTTCTGCATAGAGTTGCATCCAGAACCTGAAAGTGTACAGGAGCATTAAAAGGCAAAATATAAAAGTCAGATAAATGACCTTTATTTCAAAGGTTCAGTTGGAGTTGTAAGTATTTGTTTTGAGATAGGAGACTTATTTCCAAACCAGTTCATCCATCCCTATCTGTGTGGTATTTTACAAAACGAGTTGGAACATTGTGTGGGGTGGAGGAAGGTTTCCACAAGACATTTCTGTAACAACAAAAATATTTTGCTTTTGTTAAAAATTTTCCAGAGAAAGTGTTGAGTTTTAATAGAAATACCAAAAAGATTTTGGTGTTTGGCTAAAAAGGTTTTGATTTCTTGAGGTTTTCAATTAAAAGTTACATTTTCTGCTAAAATCAGATACTATTTGTGAAAAAGTTAATTAGTCAAAAATACAATTTCCATCCAAAGCAGTTTATATGGGAAAATTTTCAACCAGCCCCAGTTACTTGTTTGTTTCTTCTTTAAATTACTGTATTATTCCGTTTTTGGTGTTCTGATCTGTCCATTCTTCCCTTTCTTGGGCATGCTGGGAGTTCAGCATTCATAAAACTGCAATACAGGTTGACATAGTATATGGGGTACTCTGGTACTACAGAGCCCTCTCAATAAGTCCATGGAGTTGCTGCGTGATATGTCAGGATGACATCTGTGCAAATAACTGATTGGGGGTGGGAGGGTCAGTGGCTGAACCAAAACAATAAAAAAAAGTTTCATTTCAGATGGATGTGAAATTTCAGGTAGAACAAAAAGTTTTGTTTCAGCTGAAATTAAATATTCCTTTTGTTTCTTTGTTTTGTTTTTTGTTGTGTCCATAAAATTGAAAGTCATTTTGAATAAAAAAATTGAAATGTTTCATTTAAAAAATGTCAAGACAAAACATTTTGATTTTTTGGATTTTTTTTGGTTTTGTTATTTTTGTTTTTTAAATTAAACAATTTGGCAAAGTTCAATATGAATTGGCTAAATGTTTTGGTTGACCCAAAACTATATTTTTAACTGAAAAAGAGTTTCGGCTGAAATTTTTTTGCCCAGGTCTAGTCTCAATGCTGTGTGTTATATTGTTAGGTAACTCAGAGTACAATAGGGTTACATTATAATGACCTTTTATGCTTATCTTGCTGTATGTAACAAGTTAACTGAGGAGATTACCAGAATTCCCTATTTTTTTGGCTGATTTCAGAGACTGATGAGCTCCTTTTGTCATTGAACATTTTGACAAGAATTCAGATCAAAACAAGAACCAAATAATTGTATCCAGGATACTGACTCACAGATTAAATGAACACGTGGACACGTGACTCCAATGAACCATAATACTTTCAAGATCACACAAAACAGATCACACCCAACATTCCCTCTAGGCAGCTGTGAACACAAGGGTAACCGAGCAACCTCTTCCACGTTGGATACCAACGCACTGAGCGGCAGAATTACAGCACTTGACGCCCTCCCTGCCCTCATCTCCTCAGCAGTTCTGAGCTCCACCAACCCTTGGATGATAAGGCTTCAGTGTGACCTCAGTTCTTAGTTTTCCAAAGCACAGATCCACTAAGACACCAGGGGACCTATCATCCCAGGAGATGACCACATAGAACTCCCCTTTGAAGTCACAGGCCCTAAGGTAGCTGTATTGGTTTTAAAGTGGCAAAATCTTTTAAATAAATCTGGTTCTGGTGTCACACAATATCAAAAACCTGTTCAGTTTTGAATTCAGAAAGCTTCGCTCTCATTAAACAACAGAAGTGGAGGTAGGGGAGAGAGAGAGAGAGAGAGAGAGAGACATTTTTTCTTAGAAGCATGTAAAAGTAGTGGTTGACCATTTTCTTTCTAATGAAATGTTTGCCTGATTGGGTCCTGGCAAAGCTGTGCACATGTGGCAGCCACATCAAAAGCAAGGGCACTGGCAGAAGGATCAACATGGCCTGAAGTGGTTTCCTTTGTTGGCATGTGCCAAGCATGTGTTTGATCTCTGACTCTGACAGTAGGGTCTGTTCTCCAGGGCACCTACTGGAGAATGGTATTGTTTAGATTGGTAGTTTTATTCATTTACCCAAAGTAGATGGCATGGACCTAGGCTTTGAAGAACAAAAGGAGCATTCTCTTCCTTCTCCTTTAATTCTACATTTATCTTTTCCTGTCTTGCCATTGCTTCCCATAGCACCTCTTGAAAAGGGAGACTGGGATGGCTATATATGCTGGAATCCTCAGAGTTCACTGACCACATCGTAGGTGAATGCAGCCCTTACTGCATGTCTTCAGTACAGCTCTGCTTTTCCGACTAGCACAGAGTTTGGCTTATTCCCAGTCCCAGTTTTGCCAGCTGGATGAGAAATTCCTGTCAGTGCAACAATTGTGAAACCTCTAAAATTCAGTGATGAACTAACCCAGATAGGTCTAAAAATAAGCAGTGGACCAAATTCATCCCAGGTGCAACTCCATGATGCAAT
Organism: Eretmochelys imbricata; assembly: GCF_965152235.1. Taxonomy (NCBI): domain Eukaryota; kingdom Metazoa; phylum Chordata; order Testudines; family Cheloniidae; genus Eretmochelys; species Eretmochelys imbricata. The sequence continues at coordinate 22,394,169 of NC_135584.1, forward strand.
GAAGTTCTAGTATATCCAGGATAAATTTGGTCTATTAAATTTGGTTCCACATAGGAGGTCCAATTTGGTATTGGATAGTGACCCTTCCTTCCCTTCCCCCCCGCTGACACAGCGTAAGGACTGGCAATCATATACACCAAGGCCAACAGGGCATCCATTTGACTTCTACTGCTGGTGAGTGCAGGCAGCAAAATTCAGTCTATGTAAACGAGAAACTACTAAGTCCTCTTGGCTTGTGTTTTAGGGTATTTCAGTGATGGTTAAAGAAGGTCCTGACTGATGCTTGGTTTAAATAAACACTGTCCCTTGTATGTTAATCAAGATGTTGGGGTGGGAGAGCCCTAATGCTGAGATAAAATGGAAGAAGTTCTCATGGTCCCTCCATTTCCCCCGAAGAGTCCCAGCAGGATTTGGAAAAGGTCTGATAATGCTCCTTCTTTTTAAGTAGTGAATGGAAAAACGTGCGTATTGATATCGAACCTCTAAGACATAAAACCCATGCCTGCCAAAGAGGAGATACATTTTTTTAAAAATAGAAAATCTTCAAGCTCTTATCCTGTGAAATCTTACCCGGAGACAGGAAAGTAAGATGCAGTAGAAGTGGTGTGGTATTATCATTATTACTATTTTTGAGTAACTGTAAGTGTGCTAGGCACATAACAGAAAACTATTAGTCGTAAGCTTACAAATCTATATTCAAAATGCAACAATAGGTGAGGGTCATTAAACAGAGAAAAATGGGACTGGGAGATGAAGGATGAGTGTGACAGTGACAGGGCAATGAGGCAATATTAGACTCTTTTTCTCATAGGCAAGATGGCAGGAAGTCAGGTTTGGGGAGGGATTTGAAGGAGGTGCAGATGGTGGCTTGACAAACAGGTTGGTGGAAGATTTCAAAGCAGAGGAGGAAGCATGGATGAAAGTATGGATAGTCCTCAGGGAATAAGATGAAGGAGCTCCTGAAACTGGCATCAATGTAGTGGAGAAGGCAGAAGGTGGTAGACCAGGGGAGAGAAGTAGGCAGGTGCTATATGATTATAGTCTCAAAGGCAAGGGCTAGAAGTTTAAATTGTTATGCATGCAACAGGGAGCCAGTGAAATGATTCAAAGACAAGGGACCTTGTCAAAGCGACAGGTGAGAAAGAGGATTATGGCAGCAGCATTTTGGATGGGCTGGCGGGCATGAGAAGTTAGTATTTAAAAAAAGCAACAACAACAAAAAAAAAACCACCAAAGAGGAAGATATTGTTCTTTCCAGCTTATCTGTGTCTCATTCCACATCAGGGATCAGCAGAGTGGCAGAGAGGGAAGACTGATTGGTAAAGTTTGGGGACAACTCTTGAAGTAGTGAATGGGAAGATCACATCATAGAAACAGGATAAGATAGAGGCCTCTTTGTAAGAAAGCTTGTTTGCAAACATACCAAAGACAGGTAACTTGCCAAAAGAAGCACTAGTTACCAAAGATTGGATTCACATATAGCAAGGAGTAAGGCACAGGGACAGAGTGTCCTCTAAAGGTTTAAGTTATTAATGGCTCTTACTAGAATGGAAGTTCAAATTTCCTGCAGGGATTTGATGGAAGAAAAAGAATTAATTGACAATTCCTAATAGCACATATAGATCATTGGTTTAGAGACATTGATTTTTTTTATGTATAAACTAGTTAAATGTATACATTTTACCCTCAAGAGTTAAAGACAAGGCTGTGATCTGAAGTAACTGCATATACATTCTGCTTTGTAGCAATGGCATGTCAATACAAGAGACTGAAAAACAGTACTTTATAGTAGTCTGCACTTAAAATTGTGGTTTTCTGTTCCACAGCAGTTAGACCTGATTCAGACAAATACATTCACAAAACAAACAGTGAAATGCATAAAATAGCAGCAGCAGAGAGGTTAACACACTCCAAATTTATGGTACATATCACCACTACAAGTCAAAAACAACAATCAGCTAGCGTTGCATTTTGGCTGCCTTTTTTGAGGAGTAAGGTTTTATGAAATTGACTCCAATTGGCTGTGGCACTAATCTAGAAAATGATATTTTCAAAATAGAATCCACCCTTGGTGGAAAAGGAGATAGAAGGTCATCATCCTCCCAGAGGAACTGTAAACAAGAAGAGATAAGGGCAGTGAATCTGCTGAAAGTGTGCTCTTCTACTCAGGACAACAGAATGTTCGTTCTACTTGTCCCCATCCCACATTTGTAACCTCCAAGGACACAGTCATATGCCACTGACTCACAGGATGCTGGTGCTTATGAAAAACAAGAAAGGAAGTTTTTCTCTTAATCTTGCTCTTTATTGCTTCTCAGATTTAATTCTTTGTAATTGCACACAGAAACTGCAGATTAGTTACTGTAAATATGTAGAAAGCAAGACCAATTCTTGTATACACTAGGGGCTTGAGTAACTCTCATTGAACTCAATGGGAGTTACTATATCCTTTGGCCTGAGACTAGAGCCCTCTATATACACCTGTAAGAGGCAGAGCAACCAATTCTGGAGTGTGTATGAAACTCCAGTCTAGATCAGGCTTTGAAAGTTGAAAATGGTCCCTCTGCCTTTATAATGGGGCTTGAAAAAGACTCAGAGCAAAACACACCAAACCATGGAGTATTTGGCATCAGGATCAGGTGTTACTCTGTAGTATGTGTTTTCACTCAATATCTCTCAGATTAAAATTCCCAAAGCTGTTTAACACTGGGACTGTATCAGCTCCAGGGAAGGAGATAGGCTCCAAAGCAGAATTTGAAACAAGGGGAGCGGGGGTGCTCCAGAATTTGTATTAAAAGTGGTTAAGTTCAATAAAGGGATTCCCTAAAAATGGCACTGTGGTACTGCCCATACCCTATTTCTTTTGCATCTCCAAGTCCTAGCTGATCCATTTTTTCACTAAAACCAGGATGTTACTGCTGTCCATTGTGCAAAGCCTATACAGGCTTTGAAGAGCGAGTTTTATACTTTTTTGCTATGCACAACATCAACAACAGAATGGAGGTGTGTGTTCCAGCTGCAGTCTTTACTAACGGCAAGGAGATGCAGACAACGGCATAGAGCAGAAAAGAGCTCAGTTTGATTTTCAGGTGCCAGGCACAGTTTATCACACTAGCATTTTAGAAGGTTATTTTGTTTTGACATGTAAATTGAGGAAATTGACTAAGGAAGCCATTGATGGGGAAATGGACATAATTCACTGACCTGCCATAACTGCAATGTAATTTTAAAAAGTTGTCTTAGATCAGTGGTAGTTATAGCAATGGAGTTGCAGATAATTAAGAACTCACTCACTTTGGCACACAATTCAACACTAAAGTAATTAAAGTAACAGGAATATTTGGAAAGCAAAAATGCGGGCAACTCCATCAGCTCCCTTCCAGTGCATTGAAAAATATGGATTTTTTTTAAATGGGTTTAGAAGACAAAATGTATAAATATTTTTCTTGAATACATAGGGACTGTCCCTACTAACCTGGGATATTTTGATCTCTATCTATCTGAGGCACTTACATGGCTCCCACAAATATAGTGCTATCTTCAGTGTATTTATCATCCCAACATCCCTTCCCTGTGAGGCAGGGAAGTGTTAGTATGCCCTTTTTATAGATGGGGAACTGAGGCAGAGAGAGACTAAGGGTACATCTACCCTGAAGCTTGGGGTGTTATTGCCAGCTCAGGTAGATATATGTGTGGTAGCTTTAATTAAATTAGCACATTAAAAAAAGCTGTGGCCATTACTACCTCTGGGTTTCCTTAACATTATGCAGAATGCATCTTATGTTTCCAGCAATGTGAATGACTGCTCATTTCAGGAAATATCCAGCAACTCACACCAGGAGAAACAAGAAGTCATGCTGCTGACAGATCCAAGGAACACCTCGAAGAAGTCTGAAATGGTGATTACCTTAAGCCTATAGTTTCCCTGTTCCTTCTCAAGATATCCCAGTCTGAGTGACCTCTCTGTTTGCACCCTTCAAACAAAGACTCCAAGAAACTTTCCACAGGAAAACAGCTGCAACCAAATTTGAAGTTCCGCTCAGTCCTTACTACCACTTGGGTTTAAAAGCAGAGTCATTGCGTATTTAAATTATGTTTTTGCTTTAAATTAAGGAGAAAAAGCTGGCCAACCCTCCATTTTATTTTATTTTATATTTTTTCCCTTCTTGTATCTATCTGGGGGCTTGATTACATAGGAGTTCAAGGTGCTCATCATTTCTCAAGATCACACCATGCCGTGTTGTTTCAGCCACGTTGGTCCCAGGATATTAGAGAGACAAGGTGGGTGAGATAATATCTTTTATTGGACAAGCTTTCAAGTTTACACAGAGAAGCTTGAAAGCTTGTCTCTCTCACCAACAGAAGCTGGTCCAACAAAAGATATTACCTCACCCACCATGTCTCTGTAAAGTTCACGTCATTCTGCTTTATAAACAGATGCTTCGGTAGCTCATTATTTTTTTTTTAAAAAGTGCCATCACTCAGTAATCAATGAGACCCCTACAACAAACCAGCGTGTACAGCCCACCATACTTCCTATTTTCTGTGATATTACCATTTTAACTTTGGAAGTGGCTATAACAGCTAGAGGGAAACATGGGGATATTCTTCTTGATTTTAAAATGACATATCTGTGTCCAGGGCAGGGCTGTTATGTTTGTTCAGCACAAGAACCAGACACCCTTCGTTTGGGAGTATTCAGATGTAAAATTGAAAACCCGACTGCTTGTGTTCAGTATTTTTATAAGACAGGGAATTAGCATTATTGCTCAAGCCAAATTCCAGTTTTGGTCATTAAATGCTGCTTGCCTAGAATTCCCCCTCCAGTTTGTTATATCAGATATGCTGCTTCACTTCCTGTCTTGGAATGCCAAAGCTGCGTGCTTTTAAACAGCAGCTGCTGTGTTCCACCCTGGGGTTAGCTGCATTTGGATGAAGGTGGAAAGGATGTATATATATGTATGAACAAATAACCCAGACGTTCAGGGTGACTTATTATGCCTGCATAGAGTTTTAAATTAATCACAGCAGGAGACACAGGGACATCTAACAATTTCATCTGGGTTACTAAAATACAAGTAAATAACTTGGGGCTGTTGCTAATGGAGAGAAGAGGACGAAACAAAACACCATACTTGTCACCTGTTAGGTGGAGTCATTAAACACAGAACTGCTCTAATTTAGCATAATGTTCTATAAACAAAGCAATTTATTCCGATTGATTTGTTAGCCTGTGCACCTCTTAAGCTCTATTTTGAGGACTAAAGTGATTTATTGGCCTTGTGTTCATCCTCTGCCCTGGGGTGAATTCAATATACAATAATTACAGAAAAAAAAAAATCCTAAAATACAAAACACATGCACTCCCCCCCCCCCGCACCCCTTTAAGCATCTGGTAAAGCAAAATGGGTTTCTCACACATGCCAATCTGCTCCACACTGCATAATCTCCCCATAACCCTCATCCTTCTCTCTGACCTGTAACCCAAAGTTCATACAGAAATAATAAACTCACCTACCTTCTGCAGCTAGCCTTTGTTACCTCTACTCCAGGAATAGGTAGACCCAGAAAGGCTCTGGGTGGGCCAATGCCTCCAATTCTACCTTAGTACTTTCCTGTATAAACAGTTTCCACACATAGTTGCACCTAAAGGAAGATTCCTGTGTGCTTCTACATGATCAAGAATTCCTAACTGGCTAAAACAAAAACCTAGAGTCTAATGTGAAGCAACAGGTTTCTTTCCTTCGAACAAGCAAGCAAAGGTGAGTTTCCTAGCTTATAATGGTGAGTATGATTCCAACAACTGAGCAATACTTCTGCTATAGTAGTCTGATCTACACTGATGTTACTCTTGAAATCAATTAACTTATTCCAAACCTATGCAAGTGTAACTAAACAGAATGTAGCCTGAGACAACTGAGGTAGAAAGTCATCTCATCACACATCCCTCATGATGGACAAGTGTCAGAATTTTAGCCATTCCCCTGCATGAAAAAGACCTGTTTATATGTGTGCTTATTTCTCTAATAATTAAAAAAGACTTGATCCTGCAATAATTACACATGTGATTAACCTTTATATGTACACAAGTAGCCTCCTTGACTTTAATTGACTATTACCGTGAGTATAGATTACTCATGTGAGTAAAAGATGTAGGATTAGACTTCATGGGATAGACCAGAGGTGAGAAAACTACAGCCCACGGGCCACATCCAGCATGCGAGACCATCCTGCCCAGCCCTTGAGCTCCCGGCTGGGGAGGCTAGGCCCGGGCCCCTCCCCTGCTGTCCCCCCTCCCTCACAGCCTCAGGGCAGGGCTGTGAGCTCCTGCCGGGCAGTGCAGCGGCGTGGCTGGCTCAGGCTGGGCAGCGCAGCTGCCAGTCCTGCTGCTCTGAGTGGCACAGTAAGGGGGAAGGGAATGGGGGTGTTGGATAAGGGGCAGGAGGTCCCGGGGGGCAGTCAGGGGCTGGGAGTGTGGATAGGGGTTGGGGCAGTCAGGGGACAGGGAGCAGGGTGGGTTGGATAGGAGATTAGGGGCGGGGGGTCCTGGCAGGGGGTGGTTAGAGGACAAGGAGCAGGGGGGGTTAGATGGGTCAGGAGGGTTCTGAGGGGGGCAGTCAGGGGGCGGGAAGTGGGAGGGGGCAGATAGGGGGTGGGGGCCAGGCTGTTTGGGAGGCACAGCCTTCCCTACCCGGCCCTCCATACAGTTCTGGAACCCCGATGTGGCCCTCAGGCCAAAAAGTTTGCCCACCCCTGGGATAGACCCTCAGCTGGCATAAATTGTTATAGCTCTACTGAAATCAAAGGAGTTATACCAACCTACACCAGGTAAGATTTTGGATCAGCATGTGTAGGATTTTCCAAAGCTGAATGTTGCTGTTAAGGCTTGTATTATTCATTTGCAACAAAAAGTAAATTGAAAGGTTTTTATAGATGTATGTGATTTAAAATAATGATTTGCATACACGACTTTATACATTCATCTGTTGTATTATGGCAAATCATGTATAAATCATTAGTCCACATATGCAGCATAAAATTTATTTGCCAATCAGTGTTGGGCTTGGTTAAAGGAATTAAGTGAAATGTGTTCCAAAGTTTAGTCTTTGTATAAACAAACTTCTACAAAATTTGGGACCAATCGAAACACGGTCTTGGTTTTTTAAAAGAAATCAAAAGGACTCGGTATTTCTTTAAATAAAAATAAATATTTCCTTACGGTGTTTAGTATAGGACAGTTGGAGAGTTAAATGTATTGGACAACTAGGTTTTCATCACCCAAGCTGAGAAAAACACAGAAAATAAGAAAGGTTGAAAACTATGAATGAAAATATGAAAGGGTTAAAAATGGACAGTGGGAATACTACAGACTGGCAATCAAATCAAATTGGCATGGGTTAAATGACTAAAAAGCAAAGGATAATAAAAGTAAATGGGCACGTTAGGCAGAACAAGGTGGGAAACATTTTAAAAATATAGAAAAAATGGAATGGGAAATAATCTTGTGTTGTGTATGGCTCTGTGTATGCAGTCACACTTTCAAAAGTGGCCCCTGATAACTGCAGTCACCTAAACCACTGGCCATTCTTGAAAATTATGGCCTTAGAGTTTAAATTCTTCAGGGCACAGTCCTGCCTTCTTGACTGTTTATAAATCACTGGTACACCTTAGGGCACATTATAAAATAAATGCAAATAGCATAAATATTAATACTATCTAAGGGCTAGATGTTGCAGAGGGATCCGTAGGCCCATGGCTCTGTCTCTGTGCTGAGCCCCATTGACCCCTGTGGATGTAGCAGGCTGTCTCCATGGAGCTATCTGCAGGATCTAGTTCCAAGGAGTTATTTGTAACGTTTCTTAAAACATGATTTTTAACCCGACAGTGTTTTCCTAAGCACCTAAATGTTCAAAAGAAATGACTGGCCCTGTTAGAAAACAGCATGTGTTTTTCCCATGTGCAGTGTTGTCAAGTCTCGAGATTTTATTACAAGTCTGATGACAGTTGGTGTTTTTTCTTACAGCTCCAGCTCCTGGAGTCATGTGCTTACAGGAGAATCTCAGCTTTAATTTTTTAAAAAGTATCTGGCCCTCAAGGTTGTGGAGAAAAGCTTGGAAATATGACCCAAGTGCATCCTAAAGCTCAGAAGGCAAATGCAGTATTTAAAAAAATCTATTTTGACTATCTTGGCATGAGAGGGTGGGGGCCTTGACTCATGATTTCTGAACATTTGAGTGTACGGAACACTGCAAGTGTGATTTACCCCCAACAAATCTGGTTCAAACCCCAAATGCATTGCAAATAGCAGCCTCAAACTGTTAGGAGATATGCAGCTAAAGCACAGTAGTTGGCCAAGAGAATCCATGACCAGTTTGTGGGTCCAAACGACAACCCAGTTACAGGCCCCTACTAGGTATGTAAGCACAGGCAGATCTCTACCTGCAGCTGAATTCAAACATATTCATGGTTTATATTTAACTTTGTGGTCAGCTTTAGTTAAAACTCAATGGTTGGCCCTCAGCATGTGCCTACAGCTTAAGTGATTTTGCAGCTTTATTACGTACAATGCCATTCCTGAAGCTTCGGCACAGAAGGAGATAAACAATCCACTACTCAGCACCCTCTCTTCTCTCCTTCCTCAGGATTTTTAATTCAGACAAACCTAGCTCTGTTGCCAGGAAGGCAAAGAAAAGGTCAACAAACTCCTTTGCTGCAAGTTAGTTTGTCAAATCCCCTTCTCGGCAGCATGACTTTACATGTTAATGTGAGTGTTTTGCCTCTGTGTCAATAGCCCCTATTGTGTGCATTTGTAACACAAGATTTATGGTAAAGCTTGCAACATTTTTCAGGCATAATGAGCGTTTATTCCCCATTCCAGGTCTATAAGCAGAGGCCTGACAAGTAATTATTGACACATTGTGTAGAAATAAAAGCGGTGGGCGAGCTGCTGTTTCAAATGGCAGCGTGGGTAGGGGAAGAGGAGGGGCCGTGTCAAAAGAGTGACAGCCTTGGTGCCCAACATTGTCAAAGCCGATGTTGACTTGCACTGTTCTGCGTGTCTGACTGTATTTGTGCTCCCTGTCACTGGGGTGTGACATGCCAAAACATGAGGGGCGCTCCTTTTCTTATGCTAATGCTGTGTACTGACAGCTTTCTGATCCCCGGGGCTGTGTTAGTGCTCAACAAGTCAAGGTGTGACAGGCGGTAGACCCCTTTGGCAGTGTGTTCTCGGTACCACACTAACCAAATACTGTGTTTCTTCCAGGACTAATGTGGCCCTCAAGAATAATAGTAGTCTATTAGTAATACTGAGAATATACCTGGGGATAGCGACTATACATATACCTGTATGCATAGTCCCTCACTCTAAATTCCACAGTACCCTATGTTAAATAACCTACTGTAACCATTTATTTTGCTTCTCCCAGCCACAGATCACTATTAAGGTGACCATACAGAAGAGAAGAATGCTGAAATGCAATACCAATAGTCAGTTTTAGCAGCTTCTTTCTTCTGGGTTCAAATTGAGCTTAGGTTGCACAAGGAAAAATTATTTCATAGCTGCAATCTAAGCCTGAGTGGACATTTGTGCGTAACTGGTAAAATCTGCTCAGGAGAAACCCAATCACAGAATAGCATGAAATATCACTGGTCAGGACGAAGGTGCATTGGCAGAGCTATGTGAAGGAAGCTTGCTCAACAGCTGCTTGTATTATGCTTGGCTCTAGTCAGTCCTATCAGACTAAGTTACATGAGCACCAAGTTCATCCACAAAGCAAACCAACTGTATTTCGTGCTTCATACATGAATGAAAGCTGGATAACAGAGGGCATAGTTCAGACAGTTCCAGTAGTGATGGGTCAGCCTCATGAGGCTTCGAGTTTGGATTTGATTTGGAGAAGCACACAGGTCTGGGTATTTATGGGACGCTTATCCAAATGATCCAAAACTCAAGCATCAGCAAAACTGAGCTAGGAATCCTGCCAGACTTTTTCACAAGATTTGTAGTACTTCCTTGCTTCTTGTTCCCAGGCATAACCAGGAAGTGAGCTGAGTGAAAATGGAAAATATTTTTTAGAGAACTTATGATTCTTGTTTTGAGGGTCAAACAAGTTCATAGTTGAAATTTTGTGTCTACGTTCATGTCTGGTTTTCTCTTATCTGTGCTTTATCAGCAGTTAGGTGATAGATTAGATTATTATCTGGACGATTTTGCACATTCTCTGTGCTGAGAAAGAGAAATCAAAGGTTAATAAAAAGTTACTAAATTCTAAAATTCAAGCCAATCTGAAAAAAGATCAGATTATGGTGCTTCCTGAGGCTCATTTAAGATTGGTGCCCCATTGTTCTAGGCACCCTACCTACACAGGAAGACAAGATCCCTGCTCCAAAGAGCTTGAGCTCAGATTTTTTAAGGCATTTATATATTGCTCCACACAGCATTGCAATACCTAACTGATGTAGGAGCCAAAATCTAATTTTCAAAAGTGACTTAGGCACTTATGTCTCATTGAAAGTCAATGGGAGTTAGACTCCTAAATGCTTAAAGCCACCTTTTAAATTGAGACTTGGGTGTTGCAACGCTGAGCAGAGCAATGCATAAATACTGTTAAAAATCTGGGCCTCAGTGCATAAATCCTAGAAATTGGTACAGTAAACAGAAGGGTGGAAATGAAAATAATTTCATCATCAGCTCTCTAGAGTCAGATAACATTAAGGCTGAGAGTTTCAAAGCTGCTTGACAGATTTGGATACTATTGGAACTCTTAGGTGGTTTTGAAAATCTCAGCCTAAATATATTTCAGATCTCATTTGTCCAGATGGTGTAACACATGGGGAGATAAGTTTCATAAAGTTCATACACTTTGAACAGATGGGTAGCTCTGTAGAACCTCCTGTACATGTGGCACTGATGATATCTGCATCACCTGCCTTCCACTAACATGCCAGATTCCTTCGTTGTTTTTTTTCCTGTGTGAATTCAGTGTTGGTGAAAGGACCCAGACTGAGATATGGTCTTATTTTTAAAGACATTGGACTGGGACTTATAAGATGTGAGTGAGATCAACTTCCAGAGATTCCCTGTGCAACATGGGGCAAGTCACAATCTCTGTATTTCAGTTTCCACATCTGAAAATGGGGAGACTATCCTATTCCATAGGGCTGTTTTGAGGAATCCATAAATAAATGAGGCCATTGAAGTTCCTAGCTAGATAGCTCTGCAGACTGTCATTCTTTACTTGTTCGGTATGCGCCTGAACTGGGAATCCTGGCTCAAAAACTCCACAAACTTTGAAGAAGTTCAGATCAGTAAACAGCTCCTGGCCCAAAGCTTGTATTGGGCCTATCTTTCGTATAGGCCTTAAATGGAGCTTTGCATCTGAACTCTCCTATATATGGGAAAAGTTCTGATTCCTTATTGGAAGTTCACGTCCCTAGGTCATCTCTATTATTGATCCACAGGATAAGTACAGCATGGGCAATGTAGTGAAGACTTCCCCACATTTACCTGCTAGCCAATGAACTTCCAGATCAGGATTAGGGTACACGAGTACCTCTCCAGGCACCTTTACGTCGTTGCTTTTCTACTAAGAACCCCTACAAGGGTCTCAAATGGGCTTGTGGCCTTCACAGCGTTTACTTTGAAGACTGAAGCGGACAGCTTGAACCTTTTCACTCCTACTAAATGAACACAATTCCTCCTGAAGGGATGGGTATTCTGAACGGAAATGCTCCTGGATGGTTTAAGAACAGAGGTGGTAGTTTCTAACAGATCTGAGTCTGATTTTCAGTTTCCTTCAACTTGTGTAACACGCACCATGGACACCGGACTCCCATGATGCACACCAGCAGCTCCATCAGAGACGAGACCACGGTGCACAGGGGGCGGCTCTGCCAGTTTTGCCGCCCCGAGCAGCTGCCGCCGAATTGCCACTGCCACAACAGCGGCAGAGCTGCCACCAAATTACCACCGCGGGACACGGACTGCTGCCCCATTCTCATTGCCACCCCATTGGTGCCTGGAGTCAGCCCTGGTGGTGCATCATGGGAGGTGTAGTCCTGCGAGGGAGTCCAGCCCACAGGGTAAAATGTCGGCATGAGGCACCACAGCAGCTGAGGCAGACACAGATTAATGAAGAGCTGACCCAATATAACACATTTCATTTCTGGCTGACCCTATCTGACACAAAACAGTTTTTATTTTCTGTCAGGAAATCAAAACACTTTGGTAAAACTGACACCTTTGTGTGTGTAGGAAATGTCTGTTTTGTAGAAGCCACATTTTCCATCAAGTTTCAGAGGAGCCGCCGTGTTAGTCTGTATTCGCAAAAAGAAAAGGAGTACTTGTGGCACCTTAGAGACTAACAAATTTATTGGAGCATCCAAGGTGCCACAAGTACTCCTTTTCTTTTTCCATCAACATGCTGATGAAAAATTCCCAATATTACCAGCTCCAAGAATTCAAAAATGATTTAGAGTCAGATGGGCAACTTGTTGAAATATGACGAGATTTTTAAAATAATAATCCTTCTGGTTTTCAAGCCTTTGGAGGTCACATTTTTTTAGTTTTTCTCCACCACCATAATAGCTAAACTTTTATTTAAAAAAATAAGAAAGCTGAGATTCCCAGATTTTCACATGCCTCCAGCAACTGAGGCTTTAAGGAAAACAAGAAATATCACGAGACTTGCAATAAAAATGCAAGAGTTGGCAACAAGGATTCCCAACCAGCCTTAGTAATTGATCATACCATCAGTAGGGTTTGGCAGCATTTTACACTAATTTAACACTCACTTTACAAGGTACAGGTCAACAGAGAATCAGGGCCCTGGCTACCTTTCTGAGAATGCAAAAGAAGACAAAACATACACACCTGGGAAATACAGACAGTTACTGGCTTCAGGCTCTGTCCAAACAATATAGGGAATTAATAGAATTGATGGACGTTACCTTTTCCTTGATCAACTCTTCTTCTAGATCAGCTCTTAGTCCAAAATTGTCAGTGCTGTAATACACTATGAAATGTAACAATGATTTTTTCTCATCTCTGCTCAAAGTCTTCAAAATATAAACACAAAGATTTACCAAAAAACAACAACAACCACGCCCCTCTTGCAATTAAATCATTTAAATGGGCATGTGAGACTTGAATCCAGTTGTGGTCTCCAATTCTACTCTGGTACGGGAAAGCTTAGGATAAGTAGGTGAATTTACAAAGAGAGAAGAGTAATTTTCGATCTCTTAGCACAAATGATTTACTATTTTTCTTCCGATTTCCTTAAGAGGATTCCAAGATGCCCCTGGGCTTCTCTGCTTTTATATACACAATTTCATTGATCCCTTTAAACAAAAGGAAAAAAGATTGCAGTGATCACACTAAAGAGGGAGGAAGAATTCACTATACAGCTACAGATACATTGTCCCATCACCAGCAGCTTGTTCTATGGAGACAATGCTTTGCACAAGTACCACTGGAACTGTAAATTTCTCTAATCCTAAATGCTGCAAGCAGCATGTTCTTAGTCCAAAAGTTAAGGGAATTGCATACAACTCTTCTTATATTTGCAGAATTTATCTCAGTTATAAGTCTCCAAATGCATCACTTCCATAAACACACAAAAACAAGAATATACCTCTGAAGTAGCAAATCATCCTTGAAATTATGAGCTCCTGAAATCCATGTGTTCTTCCTCTGTAAAAACAAGACCCTCCTCCTACCCTAAGTAAATCTAAAGTCTCAAATACTACTTTTAATAAAACCTTGCACAATTAGACCAAATTGCTAGAATTCATAATTGGGTTACTGCAGGCCTTTTGGCCACTGATCAAATAGTATTTCTGATAACAAAATGTGCCATTCCGTTTGGTGACAAATCTGAGGAACTGTCCCAGATTGAGGTGTCAAAAGAAGAGGTTTTGGAACAAATTAATAAATTAAACAGTAATAAGTCATGAGGAAAAAATGCTATTCACCCCAGAGTTCTGAAGGAACTCAAATATGAAATTGCAGAACTACTGACTATGATATGTAACCTATAACTTAAATCAGCCTCTGTACCAGATAACTAGAAGGTAGCTAATGTAATGCCAATTTTTTAGAAAAGGCTCTTGAGGCAATCACGGCAATTACAGGCTGATACACCTAACTTCAGCACCAGGCAAATTTGTTGAAACTATAGTTGGAGTCCTGCATAGATACAAATTTATATCTGTGGATGCAGATATTTGCGGATATAAATCGGTATCCGCGGAACCGTAGGGCTCTCCCAGGAACCGCAGCGACAAAAGGAGCCGAACGTGGGGCCGCTGCTCCCAGGAGCCAGCGCCCTGCACTGGCAGCTCCTCCAGTGCAGCTGTACCTCCCACAGCCCCGCTCACAGCCCTGTCCCTGTCCCTTCCATGCAGCTATCCACATCTCCTGTCTGGGGGCCTGTGCAACCCTTGAACACAAGAGCGTGACCAGGAGCAACTGTCGGCGAGTCTGGTGCCCACCCCAGTGAGCAGGGGTGGCGGCGGAAGAGCCTCGCTAGGGGACCTGCTGGTGTGGGGCACTGGCTCCCAGGAGCAGCGGCCCCACATTCTGCTCCTTTCTCCTCTGTGGTTCCCGGAAGAGCCCTGCGGTTCCATGGATACCGATTTATGTCTGCGGATATCCACACCCGCGTATATAAACGTGTATCCGTGCAGGGCTCTAACTATAGTAAAGAACAAAATAATCAGACATAGATAAACATAATAAGTTGGGGAAAGAGTCAACACAGCTTTTGTAAATGGAAATCATGCCTCACTAAACTATTAGAATTCTTTAAGCATGTCAACAAGCATATGGACAAGGGTGATCTAGTCAATATAGGTTTCAGAGTAGCAGCCGTGTTAGTCTGTATCCACAAAAAGAAAAGGAGGACTTGTGGCACCTTAGAGATGAACAAATTTATTTGAGCAGAAGCTTTCGTGAGCTACAGCTCACTTCATCAGATGCATGCAGTAGAAAATACAGTGGGGAGATTTTATATACATAGAGAACATGAAACAATGGGTGTTACCATACACACTATAATGAGAGCGATCACATAAGGTGAGCTATTACCAGCAGGAGAGAAAAAAAACCTTTTGTAGTGATAATCAAGATAGGCCATTTCCAGCAGTTGACAAGAACATGTGAGGAACCTTTGGGGGGGGGGGGAAATAAACATGGGGAAATAGTTTTACTTTGTGCAATGACACAGCCACTCCCAGTCTTTATTCAAGCCTAAGTTAATTGTGTCCAGTTTGCAAATTAATTCCAATTCAGCAGTCTCTCCTTGGAGTCTGTTTTTGAAGTTTTTTTGTTGAAGAATTGCCACTTTTAGGTCTGTAATTGAGTGACCAAAGAGATTGAAGTTTTCTCCGACTGGTTTTTGAATGTTATAATTCTTGACGTCTGATTTGTGTCCATTTATTCTTTTACATAGAGACTGTCCAGTTTGGCCAATGTACAGTGTACTTGGCTTTTCAGAAAGCCTTTGACAAGGTCCCATACCGAGGGCTCTTAAGCAAACTAAGTGGTCATGGGATAAGAGGGAAGGTCCTCTCATGGATCAGGAACTGGTTCAAAGATAGGAAACAAAGGGTAGGAAAAAATGGTCAGTTTTCTCAAAGGGGAGAAGTAAATAGTGGGGTCTCCCAAGGATCTGTACTGGGACCAGTGCTGTTCAACATATTCATAAATGATCTGGAAAATGGGGTGAACATGAAGTGGCAAAGTTTGCAGATAATACAAAATCATTCAAGATAGTTAAGTTTAAAGCTGACTATGAAGAGTTACAAAGGGATGTCACCAAACTGGGTGACTGGGCAACAAAATGGCAGATGAGATTCAATGTTGATAAATGCAGAGAAATGCACATTGGAAAGAATAATCCCAACTATACATACAATATATTCGGGTCTTAATTAGCTGTTACTACTCAAGTAAGAGATCATGGATAGTTCTCTGAAATCATCTGCTCAACATGCACTGGCGGCAAAAATGCTAACAGAATGTTAGGAACCATTAGGAAAGTAATAAGACAGAAAATATCATAATGCCACTATATAAATTCATGGTACACCCACACCTGGTATACTGCATGCAGTTCCGGGCGCCACATCTCAAAAAAGATATATTAGAATTGGAAAAGGTGCAGAGAAGGGCAATAAAAATTATTAGGGGTATGGAACAGCTTCCATACAAGCAGAGATTTAAAAGATTTGGACTGCTCATCTTAGGGCTTGTCTACATTACCCGCTGGATCGGCAGGCAGCAATTGATCCAGCAGGGGTCGATTTATCGCGTCTAGTCTAGACACGATAAATCAACCGCCGAGCACTCTCCCGTCGACTCCGGTACTCCACCAGGGTGACAGGCGCAGGCAGAGCTGACGGGAGAGCGTCAGCCATCGACTTACTGCAGTGAAGACACCACAGTAAGTAGATCTAAGTACATCGACTTCAGCTACGTTATTCACGTAGAGAAGCTGCGGAACTTAGATCGAACCTCCCCCTTCCCCTGCCCAGTGTAGACCAGGCCTCAGACAGACAACTAAGGGGGGATATGATAGAGGTCTATAAAATCATTAATGGTATGGAGAATGTGAATAGGGAAGTGTAATTTACCCCTTCACAGAACACAAGAACCAGAGATCACCCAATGAAAGTAACAAACATAAGGAAATACTTCTTCACACAACACACAGTGCACCTGTGGAACTCATTGCCAGGAGATGGTGTGAAGGCCAATAGTATAACTGGGTTCAAAAAAGAATTAAATAAGCTCCTGGAGGATATGTCCATCAGTGGTTATTAGCCAAAATGGTTAGAGACAAAACCCCATGCTCCAGGTGTCCCTAAGCCTCCAACTGCCAGAAGCTGGAACTGGATGACAGGGATCACTCAATATTGCCCTGTTCTGCTCATACCCTCTGAAGCATCTAGTACTGGCCACTGTCAGAAGACAGATATTGGGCTAGATGGACCATTGGTTAGACCAACTATGGCTGTTGTTATGTAAGGATATTTCCTTTTTTTTTTTAAATCAGCTGTCTAAAGGTTAGCGAGACAGAAGAGGAAGGCTTGGTTTTGTTTGTCAGAAAATGCTTTACTTGTCAAATCTGCACATATAACACAATGTATGAAACAGTAATATCTGGATATGGTAGCTACCTCTGCTGGTTAAAATACAGTGGTACTGGGTGGTGAAGAGTATCAGACTGGGAGTGTAGCCTTGCCTGTGTAGTCCAATATCATACTGTCTGACAAAGACACAGACACTTCAGAAGGAGATCCAAAAGGAAAAGCTACCAACCCATAAACCTGGACATCTGTGAAGCATGGAGGAAATCTGTAAAGCTGCTTGTAGAAATTCTGATTGAACAATATTTTGTTGGAATATGTATTTCCATGGAAATTGAAAAGTTTTGAAATCTGGTCTATTTCACCAACCTTTTGTTTTGGAAGAAAGCTGAAAAAAGTTCCCACAAAATAGAAATTGCCCATTCCAATGCTTGCAGAACAAAATGTTTTAATTTTGTTTTGAAATGACTTTGTTTTGATTTTTTTTGTATTTCTTTTATAGTACAAAAATGTAAAGTAAAAATTGAAAGGAAGAAACATTATGCTTTTGTCAAAATAAAACACTGCAATGGACCCAAAACTAAAACATTGGAAATTTTCCTTTGTGGGAAATTTTAAATTTTCATTCCAAATCAGAATGAAGCCAAATTTCAAAATGTGAGGTACTTCGTGAAGCAGAACTTCTGTCCCCTGCACAGCTCTAGAAGTTTGTTCCTGACTGTGGTAGCTAATGAATTTATGTCCTGAAGCCTGTTGACTGGTAGCCTCTCTAAGGGTATGTCTACACTACGAAATTAGGTTGAATTTATAGAAGTCAGTTTTGTAGAAAGAGTTTTTATACAGTCGATTGTGTGTGTCCCCACACAAATGCTCTAAGTGCATGTAGTTGGCGGAGTGTGTCCACAGTACCGAGGCAACCATCGACTTCCAGAGTGTTGCACTGTGGTTGGCTATCCCACAGTTCCTGCAGTCTCCACTACCCATTTGAATTCTGGGTAGAAATCCCAGTGCCTGATGGGGCTAAAACACTGTCGCGGGTGGTTCTGGGTACATATCGTCCCTCCCTCCACGAAAGCAAGGGCAGACAATCGTTTTGCGCCTTTTTTCTTGAGTTACCTGTGCAGATGCCATACCACGGCAAGCACGGAGCCTGCTCAGCTAACCATCACCGTATGTCTCCTGGGTGCTGGCAGACGCAGTACTGCATTGCCTTTTAGCAGCAGACAGTGCGGTACGACTGGTAGCCGTCGTCGACGTCGTCCTGGGTGCTCTTTTAACTGGGCACCTGGGCAAACATGGGAGTGACTCAGCCAGGTCATTTCCCTTGTTTCGTCTCACGGCGATTGAGTCCTACCGGCAGTGCACTGTCTTTTCATCTGCAGCTAGCAGAAGACAATGGCCAGTAGTCATACTGCACCGTCTTCTGCCGAGCACTCAGGAGATGACGATGGCTAGCTGTTGTACTGCACAGTCTGCTGCCAGCAAGATGTATAAAGATAGATGAAGTGGCTCAAAACAAGAAATAGACCAGATTTGTTTTGTATTCATTTTCTCCTCCCTCCCTCCCTCTGTGAAATCAACGGCCTTCTAAACCCAGTTTTGAGTTCTATTCTTGAAGTTTTGAGTTCTATCCTTGAGGGGGCCATTCAGTTTCTTGCAAAGCCACCCCTTTGTTGATTTTAATTCCCTGTAAGCCAACACTGAAAGCCATGTCATCAGTCGCCCCTCCCTCCGTCAGGGCAACGGCCGACAATCGTTCCGTGCCTTTTTTCTGTGCAGACGCCATACCACGGCAAGCATGGAGCCCGCTCAGATCACTTTGGCAATTAGGAACACATTAAACACCACAGGCATTATCCAGCAGTATATGCAGCACCAGAACCTGGCAAAGCGATACCGGGCGAGTAGGCGATGTCAGCGCGGTGACGAGAGTGATGAGGACATGGACACAGACTTCTCTCAAAGCACGGGCCCTGGCAATGTGGGCATCATGGTGCTAATGGGGCAGGCTCATGTGGTGGAACGCCGATTCTGGAAACAAGCACAGACTGGTGGGACTGCATAGTGTTGCAGGTCTGGGATGATTCCCAGTGGCTGCGAAACTTTCGCATGCCTAAGGGCACTTTCATGGAACTTTGTGACTTGCTTTCCCCTGCCCTGAGGCACAAGAATACCAAGATGAGAGCAGCCCTCACAGTTGAGAAGCAAGTGGCAATAGCCTTGTGGAAGCTTGCAACGCCAGACAGCTACCAGTCAGTTGGGAATCAACTTGGAGTGGGCAAATCTACTGTGGGGGCTGCTGTGATGCAAGTAGCCAACGCAATCAAAGATCTGCTGATATCAAGGGTAGTGACCCTGGGAAATGTGCAGGTCATAGTGGATGGCTTTGTTGCAATGGGATTCCCTAACTGTGGTGGGGCCATAGACGGAACCCATATCCCTATCTTGGCACCGGAGCACCAAGCCGGCGAGTACATAAACCGCAAGGGGTACTTTTCAATAGCGCTGCAAGCACTGGTGGATCATAAGGGATGTTTCACCAACATCAACGTGGGATGGCCGAAAAAGGTACATGATGCTTGCATCTTCAGGAACTCTGGTCTGTTTCAAAAGCTGCAGGAAGGGACTTTATTCCCAGACCAGAAAATAACCATTGGGGATGTTGAAATGCCTTAGTTATCCTTGGGGACCCAGCCTACCCCTTAATGCCATGGCTCATGAAACCATACACAGGCAGCCTGGACAGTAGTCAGGAGCTGTTCAACTACAGGCTTAGCAAGTGCAGAATGGTGGTAGAATGTGCATTTGAACGTTTACAAGCGCGCTGGCGCAGTTTACTGACTCGGTTAGACCTCAGCGAAACCAATATTCCCACTGTTATTACTGCTTGCTGTGCTCTCCACAATATCTGTGAGAGTAAGGGGGAAGACATTTATGGTGGGGTGGGAGGTTGAAGCAAATTGCCTGGCTGCTGGTTACACACAGCCAGACACCAGTGTGGTTAGAAGAGCACAGGAGGGTGCAGTGCGCATCAGAGAAGCTTTGAAAACCAGTTTCATGACTGGTCAGGCTACGGTTTGAAAGTTCTGTTTGTTTCTCCTTGATGAAACCCCCCACCCCTTGGTTCACTCTGCTTCCCTGTAAGCTAACCACCCTCCCCTCCTCCCTTCGATCACCACTTGCAGAGGCAATAATGTCATTGTTGCTTCACATTCATGCATTCTTTATTAATTCATCACACAAATAGGGGGATAACTGCCAAGGTAGCCCAGGAGGGGTGGTGGAGGAGGGAAGGACAAGGCCACAGAGCACTTTAAAAGTTTAAAAATTATTGAATGCCAGCCTTCTGTTGCTTGGGCAATCCTCTGGGGTGGAGTGGCTGGGTGGCCGGAGGCCCCCCCCACCGCGTTCTTGGGCATCTGGGTGAGGAGGCTATGGAACTTGGGAAGGAGGGCGGTTGGGTACACAGGGGCTGTAGCGGAAGTCTGTGCTCTTGCTGCCTTTTCTGCAGCTCAACCATACGCTGGAGCATATTAGTTTGATCCTCCAGCAACCTCAGCATTGAATCCTGCCTCCTCTCATCACGCTGCCACCTTTCAGCTTCAGCCCTCTCTTCAGCCCGCCACCTCTCCTCCCGGTCATTTTGTGCTTTCCTGCACTTTGACATAGTCTGCCTCCACGCATTCGTCTGTGCTCTGTCAGTGTGGGAGGACAGCATCAGCTCAGAGAGCATTTCATCGCGAGTGCGTTTTTTTCGTCCTTCTAATCTTTGCTAGCCTCTGGGAAGGAGAAGATCCTGTGATCCTTGAAACACATGCAGCTGGTGGAGAAAAAAAAGGGGGACATTGGTATTTAAAAGGACACATTTTATAGAACAATGGGTACACTCTTTCACGGTAAACCTTGCTGTTAATGTTACATACATAGCACGTGTGCTTTTGTTCCAAGGTTGCATTTTGCCTCCCCCCAGCGCGTGGCTAGCCCCTCACCCCTCACTCCTCCCCATGGCTAACAGCGGGGAACATTTCTGTTCAGCCACAGGCAAACAGCCCAGCAGGAATGGGCACCTCTGAATGACCCCTTAAGAAAAGCACCCTATTTCAACCAGGTGACCATGAATGATATCACTCTCTTGAGGATAACACAGAGAGATAAAGAACAGATGTTTGAACGCCAGCAAACATACACTGCAATGCTTTGTTCTACAATGATTCCCGAGTACATGCTATTGGCCTGGAGTGGTAAAGTGTCCTATCATGGTGGATGGAATAATGCTGCCCTCCCCAGAAACCTTTTGCAAAGGCTTTGGGAGTATATCCAGGAAAGCCATGAATGCCAGGGCAAATCAATCATTAAACATGTTTGCTTTTAAACCATGTATAGTATTTTAAAAAGGTACACTCACCGGAGGTCCCTTCTCCACCTGGCGGGTCCGGGAGGCAGCCTTGGGTGGGTTCAGGGGGTACTGGCTCCAGGTCCAGGGTGAGAAACAGTTCCTGGCTGTTGGGAAAACCGGTTTCTCTGCTTGCAGGTTGTGAGCTATCATCTTCCTCGTCCCCCAAACCTGCTTCCATGTTGCCTCCATCTCCATTGAAGGAGTCAAACAACACGGCTGGGGTAGTGGTGGCTGAACCCTCTAAAATGGCATGCAGCTCATCATAGAAGTGGTATGTTTTGGGCTCTGATCTGGAGCGGCCGTTCGTCTCTCTGGTAGGCTTGCCTCAGCTCCTTAAGTTTCATGCGGCACTGCTTCAGGTCCTTGTTATGGCCTCTGTCCTTCATGCCCTGGGAGATTTTGACAAATGTTTTGGCATTTTGAAAACTGGAATGTAGTTCTGATAGCATGGATTCCTCTCCCCATACAGCGATCAGATCTCGTACCTCCCATTCGGTCCATGCTGGAGCTCTTTTGTGATTCTGGGACTCCATCGTGGTCACCTCTGCTGATGAGCTCTGCATGGTCACCTGCAGCTTGCCACACTGGCCAAACAGGAAATTGAAATTCAAAAGTTTGCGGGTCTTTTCCTGTCTACCTCACCAGTACATCTGAGTTGAGAGTGCTATCCAGAGCAGTGACAATGGAGCACTCTGGGATAGCTCCCGGAGGCCAATACCGTCTAATTGCGTCCACAGTACCCCAAATTCGACCCAGCAAGGCCGATTTCAGCGCTAATCCCCTCGTTGGGGGTGGAGTAAGGAAATCGATTTTAAGAGCCCTTTAAGTCAAAAAAAGGGCTTTGTCGTGTGGATTAAATCGATTTAACGCTGCTAAATTTGACCTCAACTCCTAGTGTAGACCAGGGCTAAGTGTTATAAACTCATCTGTTGTAAATGCAGATGAATTCTTTGTGCACACAATTTGTATAATCCCTTTTACAATCTTACTATGTTATTTGACTCTGTTTTGTGGCAATGAACTCCCCAGATTGGGTGCTCTGTAGCAGACTGTGCCTGAAAAAATAGTTTATTTGTTTGTGGGAGGATTACTCCTTGTAGACAGATCTTCCAGTGGCACAGAGACAGTGGAACAGCTCCCATGCCTCGTCCTCTTGTGTTCAGGGTAAATATCGTAGGAGTGGCTTTTGAGTTGAAAAACATGGTCCTTTGCTTGAATTGTGGGGGAGAACAATGCCCCAACACTGCCCTGCAACACATGCACCAAGGTAACACTAGATAAGGCTATCACGAAAATATTATTTGGTCTTTGGATATATGGTCTAGTATTTCCCGCTGTTGAACTGCTCAATACTTCACGTTTACTTGGCATTCTGCATCATCTTCTACTGCTGCCGTCCTAGCTCCCCATACACAGGTTAGGCAACGTGTCTCAACCCTGAACTGAAATACCCTCAGGTAGTCTAGTAGTCCTCCCTTTACTTTTGCCCCACAGTCTACCATTACACTTCGATGTTGGCCTTCAACATCAACCTTGCTATTCTACCTCTACGTTCTGATCACTCTGCTAACAAAACCTTACTTTGAACCTGTAGAAACCTCCTGCTATTTCAAATCCAGGGCTCCTCTGAATATAGAAACTCACTTCAAATGGTGTAGTGGCTGGGTTTAACATATTTGTGCCTTTCATTTTGACTTTCAGGACACATCTATGTAGCTATCTAATATTTCTGGCTTTATTCATCTAGTCCCTGTCCTATAGAATCTAAGCTGAAGTAGCACAGTGTGATTCTTCCCCCACCCTCCTTCCCTGCCACCTCTTTTCTTGAAACCAACGGGGAAGTCAAAACATCTCAACTTCAATCCCAGTGCTGAAGATTTTTAAGTACCAGCCAGCAAGCCAGGGCCACTGGTTCCAAATGCTGTTAGTGGCTGTACCTCTTGTTGGATAGGAATTGGAAAAACCAGAAGTAACAAAGCTTGATTGGTGTAAAATTCAACAGGAGTAATACCATCAGACAGAGCTGGTTCAGCCAGCCCTCATCAGAAATACAAGATTCTGCAAGTTTCCAACAACTATTGTGCTGATATAAATCTGCTTTTGGCAGTTAGGAATTGCTCTGTTCTTGGATAGTCATTTTACGTTTGCAATAAGCTTCAACTCTGCAGTGGTTGCGGGGCTGGGAAGAGGGCCAATGCCGTCATGAGGAGGGTTCAGTTTGATTTTCAGAGCTCTAACGGTGCCAGGGGGTGCAGTTAGTTAGGGCAGTATTAATCATCAACCAGTTTTCTGAAAACAAACTGGGATTTTTGCCACATGAGCTCAGGTGTATTAACAAAAGGGGAGCCTTTGATTTTGAGGGAGCTGTTTCTGTTTAACGATGCCCAAAGTTCCAAGACAAGGAGGGCTAATTTTGCTTTCAGTAGTATCATAGAGACCTTTTTGGTGGGGGCTAACAGGATCCCACATTTGTGCTCTCACAAGCAGTCACATTTCACTAAGCAGGAGGCAGTCAGAATTGCCAGTTTTAATTAAGGACGCTAAGTCCTGAAGGCGATTGATACAGCCTGTCTGTGGCAAGAGGTGCCGCCCAGCATCTGAACTTCCAATGCACCATGCCCAACACAACGCCTGCCGCTTCCTTTTAGTAAGAAGCCATTTGGAACATCTCTGCTATTCCCTCCCTCCCTCCCCCGCCGCTCCCCCCCCCCCACAAGTGATGATCTTGATGGATGGGAAAGGTCCTGAATGTGGCAACCATGAGATACACAAACACACTGCTCAGTGAGCTTAAGCCTGCGATGTCTATGCAGTAGAGCTAATGTTGTGGTCTATTGTTAAAGGAGATTGCTTTTCAACAGGCTGACAGGGTGCAGCTGTTAGGCTCTTTGGAAGCTGTTCTGTTTCCTCTCGGATACAGAGTCCCGAGGGAACTCCAGCGCAGTGATCTGACATCGATAGCTGTGCAGACTTGAGGGCAAGCAACATGCTTTCCAATTAATGGAGATTTGCATGTAATTATGACAAATGTGTCCATCTATTGTCAGTGACATCAATGCAGCAGAAGCAATAAGAACACATTGGACAGGAGACTGTCAATGTTAGCTAGGATGATGGATGGTAATGGCTGCTGGACAGTAGCTGAAGAACGCAGTAGGACTGGGGTGGGGAGAGGGGAAAGTGGGAGGTAAGGAGGGAGACAGCAGCCTTTCAGTTCGAGAGCCGCTGTCTTCACATCCAGTCGAGGTCAGGCTATCAAAAAGAAAACTAAACTAAAAACCAGCCAACCCAAGGGGGTGGCAGCTTTGGGGAACAGTGCAGTAATCATTCACCTCTGGCAATCTAGACTCATGTCTTGGTTTAATTTGCAGATGAAATGGGCCAAATGCCATGCTGGTGTAACATTGCACCAGGGAAGAATTTAGCCCCATGGTTTATTTTAATCCCAGCAGATGTGTGTGTGATAGGTTATTCTTAACTCCTGGGTTCATGAATGGTAGTCTGTACTCAAACCACTGATACGTCTGCAACTAGCTCCACCATCAACTTTTCAGTTGAGGTTTATTAGTAGTATCACAATAGTGCCTAGAGACCCTATCCAAGATCAAGCCTGCATCAAACTGTGCACACCATAGAAAGACATGTCCCATCCCAAAGAGCTTACACTCTAAATTGACAAATCAGAACAAAGGTATGCTGTGGTAGGGGGTGGGGCGGGAGAAGAGCAGGGAAACAGAGGCAGAAAGAAGTGTGTGACTTGCCCAAGGCCACCCAGCAGGTCAGTGTCAGAGCCAAGAAGAGAATGAAGATCTCCTGGGTCCCAGGCCAGAGCCAGAGCCACCAGTCAGCGTATCACCTATATTTATTCCCACACAAAAAACATGTGAAAGTGGAGTTAACACTGAGTACACACACCCCAGTAGGGTAAAATACATGACAGGGCTATTAAAGTTATTTTAAATAAGCATTATAAATCTAGAAAATTCAGAATTAAGATGAAACTAAAAAGAAATCCAGTTATATTATAACATGGATATACACATAGTTAATGCACCCAAACAACCTTAATTCTGCCCTCTAGTGATGCAGTGAATTGACCAGTTGATGATGATTAGAACCAAATTCCTTAAAATGCCTTAGATTAACTGATTTTTAATGAAATAGAGAAATTTCTCTATCTTCTCTCTGTCCATTTCTCCCCCCCCTCCCCCCCATCCCAGCAGATTTGATTCCAAACTTTTTGGCTTAGTTCCATCTCTACTGGTAACTTTTAGATTGTTTTTGCATCATATATGCATGTTTCACAGTGAGACCAAAATCAGCCTGGGTGCTTATTGCTCACAGTCAAGACAGCAGGCAGAAAACCCAAGAACAAACATTGCCCCAAAGCTGCCAATGCTTTGGCCTGAAAAATCTGTTAATCAGCCACTCCCAACCTGGACCATATTTTAATTGTTGGTTGGAGGGTCTACAGCCCATCCAAAAGCACACAAGCCATACAGACTCTCCCCCCCCCCCCACACACACACACCCTGCTGCTCAGAGGACTTCCAAAAAAGTAATCTAGGCATGTCATCAGTTGGCCACAAAAATCATACATGATTCTAGTAAACTCTAAGTAGTTATTTTATCAATCATACTGTGAAAGGAGAAGCATGTGTGGGTGTGCACACACAAGGGAATTAAGACCAATACTCACCCTCAAGTGTCTGGTGGAGAAACTGATATTTCTATTCCAATGTTTCTGTTGCTGCCTTGATTAAAAGTAGAGATGCGACCAAGCTAAAAATCCAGAGCCAAACGCCTTTGGGATATTGGGAATCTTTCAGTGGTTTGAGCATTGGCCTACTAAACCCAGGGCTGTGAGTTCAATCCTTGAGGGGGCCATTTAGGGATCTGGCGCAAAAAATTGGGATTGGTCCTGCTTTGAGCAGGGGGGTGGACTAGATGACCCCCTGAGGTCCCTTCCAACCCTGATATTCTATATTCTATACATCTGTAGTGGATCCAGCTCCAAATATCACCTCTATCTGTACAGACAGTGGATCCAAACCCCGTTTTTCTGAACATCCACACGCTTTTCGTGGGAAGGGGTTTGAAAATCTGGATCTAGATCTGAAATTTGCAGCTTAGGCCCATCACCCGTTAAAAGGCAGAGTAAAGAAATCCATCCTGGAGTCCCTTTGGGCATTTCATAAAAGCCCTAAATTGTTGCTAATCTTCACTTCCCCTTGGTTTTTACCTGCACCAGACTCCAGTTTTACAGTCTAATTAATTGAAATGCCCTGCAGAGCAGCAGCCTTACCTGCTGTTGACACCTTGGGGGGCAGTGATCTTGGAGGAGACAATTTTGCCAACAACAAGCACAGCAGGGATAGAGGCAAGAGCCTTCAAAGTATTACTAAGACTGCTTTGCAGAATGCAAATGTCTCAGGACTGTTTTATTCCTGTGACATAGTTTGCTGGCAACAGATTAGACCAGTGGTTCTCAAACTTTTGTATTCATGACCCCTTTCACACAGCAAGCCTCTGAGTATGGACCCCCCCCTTAAATATATAAAAAATGTGGTTTTAATTTGTAATACTATTATAAATGCTGGAGGCAAAGCAGGGTTTGGGAGTGCTGGCTGACAGCTCGCGACCCCCTGAGGGGTCAAGACCCCCAGTTTGAGAGCCCCTGGATTATACATTGTGAGTCTATGATGAAGCTGTATGCACAGTAAAAACAAAACCACTAACTTCACTGCACCAATGTTGTTTCCTCCTTCACAGGCCTTTTATATCAATGGGGTTTCATATTTTCAAGAGGGTATGAGAACTTTTTGAAAAATACTTTGGGGTAATATACATCTCCATTTAACAGACTCTCTGGCAAGCCCCAGCCTCTCGAGTTACCATTTTATCTGCTATAAGACCTGTGGCTGCTCAGGCTTGTGCTGGGGTCCATTTTGGGCCAAGCTCAGGATAGAGGAAGTCAAAATAGTGGCTTAGAACCACCTTTGCTAAGTTTTCTGAACACCAGGATGTTTCAGTCGCAGGCTGCTTAAAGATTCCACTAAAGCAAACAATCCCTTAATGCATCTGATGAAGTGAGCTGTAGCTCACGAAAGCTCATGCTCAAATAAATTGGTTAGTCTCTAAGGTGCCACAAGTACTCCTTTTCTTTTTGCGAATACAGACTAACACGGCTGTTACTCTGAATCCCTTAATTCAGCATCTGGTGAAAACAAGAGCAGCACCAATCTGAAAACTTTTCAAGTTGAACTTCCAGCAGAGTTTGGGTGAAGATGGGGAGGAGTCAAGGAAGAACTTGAATAATATTAATCAGTACAGTTCAACAGCTGCAATATCAGCCCAGGCAGTTTAGGATGATTAATGTCACTTTATAAGGCTGGTTTGTTTTTGCTGATGACGTCTTATAAAATGCATAGACTGGAGGGGCAGTCTGATTGGCCAATAGCAGTACGAAGTCCTGTATATAAGGGCCCAGTCTTGCTCCCATTGAAGTCAATGACAAAACTCCCATTGTCTTCAGTGGAGGTATATATTAGGCCCCAAGTCTTGGTGACCACATGGTTTGGAATTCTGCCATAATGCCTTCCTTACAATCATATGCTTTGGAGAACACCCACAGACAGATAATATACATTGTGAGATAGGGCCAACTCCTGCTCTGCCAATGAACTTACAGCACAATTCTCCCAATTATGGCTTGGTGTTAACCTTAGCATCAAATGGTTTTGTCACAAACAATAACTTATTCATAAATGCTAACTTAGTCCAGAACAACCAGCAAAAGGAACATAAAGGGTAGCAGTACAACCCCATCTCATTGTATGATCTAGCTTTCCAGCTGTGAAGAGGAAACCACTCTTGAATTTCCAGGATTGCCTTTAAATAAAAGCCACACTAAAATGATATTACAATATGAAATTGTTTCTCTGCTTATCTATTCCCTCAGCAGTTGCTCAGGTCTTCCCGGCTAGAAGAGTTCCATATACATTCAGAACATCAATCTAATCTGCCCTTAGAGCTATAGATTTATCAGCACCATCTCTGTTTCATTCTATTGAATGCCTTCAGAAATCTGCCCAATAAGTCTATCGTCTCCACTACTTCTATCCGTCCTCTAGCTTCAGTGTCAGCTCATCTATTGATCTGAAAGAAGAGCTGGTCTTCCACTCTAGTAGCTCTCTCACCTCACTTCACGTTATAGATGTGTTCTTAATTGGCCCTGGAACTTTAGTGGTAATGCATGAGACTTCTCCCAAGTAGAATTCCCCTTCATAGCCCAGATGCAGCTAAAAATCTATGAAGTGGAGGATCTGGAAGGAAAACAGAAAAGTGAAAGAGTAAGTTTTCCTCATGGAGCTTGCATTATTTTTTATTTAGACTGGGATTTTTCAAAGGAGCCTAAGAGAGTGAGGCACTCAATTGCCATTGAAAAATCAATGGGAATTGGGCACTTCCCTAAGATCCCCTCTTTGAAAACCTCAGCATTATACAATCAGGTTGCTTCCATCCCTTCATTAATCTGTGGTGACACAGGTCAGAAATATTTCCTCTTTGAAAATATATGGTTTCCTCCTCTAACCATTTTTTAAAACTACAACAGTAAATAAGCCCTTAAAACTCACTTCCACCGTGACACCTACAGAAAAACTACCCTCATATAATGGCTAGACAAATGGTGAGCTCTGATCGCTGCTACTGGTTAGCAGCGTGCACAATTGATAGCCAGTCAATGGTAAACTTCCTATGATTGTGTCCTTGCTTTCCCTCTACACCTGACTGCTTGTTTGTTTCACCAACCTGTTACATCTTATTTCTTTAGATTTTAAGCTCAGTTAAAGTGTGTATGTGGGACACCGAGCTGGTCAAGGCCTTTAGGTACTAATTCAATTACTGTTAACAATAATTATCCCTAAATCAAGCATGGACCAAGAAGTCATTTAACTGATGGGCCAAGATGCATCCAGCACATCCAATGATTTGCATATAACATTGGCAGGAAGAAGACATTTCTTTTAGCTCAGCACTAGCACTGAGGGAAACTAATTCTTTAGGTTAAATTTTTGAAAGAAAAACAGGAAAGCTTTATAGGATTTGGGGCAAGAGAAGAAAGAAGGGGCACTGTGCAAACTTGAAAGAATTTTGTGAAATTTTTCACTAGCATGCATGCATATTTTATAGATAAAATATATAAATTAGGTCTTTCGATTAATCTAAGGCTGTTGATTAATCGCAGTTAACTCATGTGATTAACTCAAAAAAATTAATCACAATTAAAAAAATTAATCGCGGTTTTAATCGCACGGTTAAACAATAGAATACCAATTGATATTCATTATATACTTTTGGATGTTTTTCTACATTTTCAAATATATTGAGTTAAATTACAACACAGAATACAAAGTGTACATTGCTCACTTTATATTATTTTTTATTACAAATATTTGCATTGTAAAAATGATAAACAAAAGAAACAGTATTTTTCAATTCACCTCATACAAGTACTGTAGTGCAATCCCTTTATTGTGAAAGTGTAACTTACAAATGTAGATTTTTTTTGTTACATAACTGCACTCAAAAAAACAAAACAATACAAAACTGTAGAGCCTATAAGTCCACTCAGTCCTACTTCTCATTCAGCCAATCGCTAAGACAAACGAGTTTGTTTACATTTATGGGAGATAATGCTGCCCAATTCTTATTTACAATGTCACCAGAAAGTGAGAACAGGCATTCGCATGGGGCTTTTTTAGCCAGCATTACAAGGCATCTATGTGCCAGATAGGCTAAACATTCGTATGCCCCTCTGTGCTTCATCCACCATTCCAGAAGACGTGCTTCCATGCTGATGATGCTAGTTAAAAAAATAATGCATTAATTAAATTTGTGACTGAACTCTTTTGGGGAGAATTTTATGTCTCCTGCTCTGTTTTAGCCACATTCTGCCATATATTTCATGTTATAGCAGTCTAGGATGATGAGTCAGCACATGTTGTTCATTTTAAGAACACTTTCACTGCAGATTTGACAAAACACAAAGAAAGTACCAATCTGAGATTTCTAAAGATAGCTACAGCACTCGACCCAAGGTTTAAGTACCTTCCAAAATCTGAAAAGGATGAGGTGTGGCACATGTTTTCAGAAGTCTTGAAAGAGCAGCACTCTGAACTACCAAAAAAGAAAATCAACCTTATGCTGGTGACATTTGACTCAGATGATGAAAATGAACATGCATCGGTCCGCACTGCTTTGGATTATTATCGAGAAGAACCCGCATCAGCATGGACATAATGACATAACGTTGGTGCATAAAGTTTTACATTGTTTTTTATGTTTAAAATTTTTAAAACAGTTGTTTTGTACTTAATTCTACATTTGTAAATTCAATTTTCATGATAAAGATTGCACTACAGTACTTGTAATAGGTCAATTGAAAAATACTATTTCTTTTGTTTTTTACAGTGCAAATATTTGTAATACAAAATATAAAGTGAACACTGTACACTTTGTATTCTGTGTTATAATTGAAATCAACATTCAAAAATGTGGAAAACATCCACAAATACTTATAAAAATGGTATTCTATTATTAAGAGTGCAATTAATCATGATTAATTTTTTTAATTGCTTGACAGCCCTAATATATATATTTCTAAAGAGCACAGAGCAGAAGTGAGGTTTGTCCTTTGCTTGCTTCTCTTGCTCTTCAGTGAAGTCAATGGTTATAGAAACTGACACAGCATCACACTGAATTGATCCTAGCTACAGATATATGATTCCCACTTAATGGTCATCTTTCAGATATTGCTCTGTGTTGATAATGGGGAAATGACTGATGGAACCAAAAGACAAGCAAATAGGCTTAAACACTCTTTCTGATTGCCAAAAAAAACAAACAAACAAAAAAAAAAACGCTATCCTGTTCTGCTTTGGTTTTTTTGAAGCAGAACTTATCAAGTTATTGGATTTTCCCTGATTTGGCACAATTTAGAGACATTTACAATTTGAGATCTGTGGGCCAAACGTTCGATGGTGGATTTTGCCTCAGCAAACACAGTATGAAGACAGATTTAACCTCCCAGAAACACTCCTTCTTTGCATGCAAACTGATAACTGTGCTTGCAGACAAGTACTTAGACATGCAGTTACCTGGACAATCTGTTGTGCTTACTTCTAGAAAAGTGCAGGCCCTTAGTTATGCCCCACAGTGTTTATACGTTTTTTTAAAAAAGAGAGAGAGAGATTGTAAGGCACTCAGAGCTCTAGATAAACCTTCTTAATAAAAGTAAACAATGTGATTTAATTATGGCACCAACCTTATTCATATTCAAGAAAACAATCAATTTCTGGTTTTAAATCCAACTGGGAACACTTTTGTTTTCGGTGCTTTTCACCGCTGAATTGCAAAGAATCCTGCAATTTATTGTTAAATCTACTGCAGTATTAAGTGTAGTCTATACCTCTAAGATTTAAGAGTAAAAACTGGTTAGGGGTATGTTTTTATTTTACTGAAGAGGTGATTTACACAGGTATCATTATTCCCCTTTCCATAGAGAAACAGCTATACTTTTCACAGGTATATAAATCACCTTTATACAGATTCTGCATCCACACTAGGGGGTTATACTTCTTTAACTACAGCCATATAATCAAAGCAGTTCAACTTTCTAATGTAGACAAGACTAGAGCTGTGTGAATACTTGATTCTTTTTTGGTTTGGTGGCTAAACTGAAAAAAAAATATCCCCTTGATTTCAGGTCAAAAAAGTTTTTTTTTTTATTTCAGACACTAGGTAATCACTACTAATTATTAATTAACTATTATTATTAATAATAATAAAAGCAAAGGGAATTTGGAAACCCCAGTCACAAGAGGAAGAGGTGATGGTAGCCACCTTTATATCCTATAGGATATAATGCTCCCCTGGGGGGAAGAGACCTGGGTTCCAGTCCTTATTCTGACTGATTCAAAGCGGGGCTCTGAAAACTTGGGTCTCCCACACTGCAGGTGAGTGCCCTAACTGCTGGGCTATGGGGTATTCTGGGAACAGGCTTAGTCTCTCCTGCTGAAGCTGTTCCACTTTGTACAAGACCCTGAAATAGCCATTGGAGCAGGGACTGGAACCCAGATGTCTCCACTCTCATGTGAGTCCCCCAATCACCAGGCTATGGAGTCTCTTTGTATACATAATTAAATATTTAGTGGACCAAAGTGGAACAGATCCAGAAGGAGATATTGAGACCCACTCCAGAAGATATTGAGACCCACACACCATAGCCCAGTGGTTAGGGCATTAAGGGGAAGTAGTCCCAAGTTCAAATCCATACTACAAAGCAGACTCAGTGGGGACTTGAAGCAACATCTCCCATATACTGTGGCAGTGCTGTAACTACAGGGCATAAGGGTACCTCACCACCTTTGAAAATGGCTCCCAAGTTCCCTGGTGAATCTAGCCTGAATATTTTTTTGACCAAAACTACTTGGCAAATTTGGGTCGAGTTCACAAATAGTTTTCTTCGACTTAAGCAGCATTTTTCATCGAGTGAAATTTTTTCCAAAAAATTTCATCCAGCTTTAGGCAAGAACTTAGGTTCTGGTTATGTCACGAGCTGTACCCGTATGTAGACCTCCACTGACTTCAGTGGGGCTCTGGATGAAGCTCGTTGCAAGACTGAGGATTTAGAGATGGCTATTTCTCTGTTTTCATGGAAAGCTGTTTGCACTGGATTTTGCACTCAGCGTCTTTATGCAAAAAAAAGCCACAGAGATTTGACTAGCCCTAAATCATTTCTTAGCTCTGCTTTTCTTCAAACAAACAAAAAAAAGAAGAAGGTGTAGGATGTGGTTGAATGGAGACAGGATTTAAACTATATCAGCAAAAATGAGCCATCATAAAAATAATGCCAAAAAATGCAGTTGTATTTTCGACTAAAAGTAAAAAGCTCCAATAATTTTTATGTCCCTGTGACGGGGTCAGGACTCACCACCACCAGCACCTCCTGCTGGTTTCTCCGGGAAT
This sequence comes from Eretmochelys imbricata, assembly GCF_965152235.1. Taxonomy (NCBI): domain Eukaryota; kingdom Metazoa; phylum Chordata; order Testudines; family Cheloniidae; genus Eretmochelys; species Eretmochelys imbricata. The sequence continues at coordinate 22,427,686 of NC_135584.1, forward strand.
TAGCTCTTGTCAGCTGCAGGGCACCCTCTGCGTGGGGTGTCTTGCCCATTGTCTGCTCTGCTGGTTGGGAACCGCCTTGCTTCCCGCTCGGCGGTGTCCGCTTCAGGACACTGCCCTCTGGCAGTGCCCCCCTACTCTGTTCTCACCACCTTCGGGGGGGGGGGGGGGGGGCAACAGCAGTCCTTCGGTTTGCACCTGTCTTGGTGGCCAACCACAACCCCAAAGTCTAGCCCCTCACCTCAGGGGCAAGTTGCAGGCTGTCTTGGCCACACTCCTCTGTGGCCAGGTGCAGTGTACGGAGGAAGAGGGGAACCCAGGCGTACCCACAACTCTGGGTCCCGACCCAGGGACCCTCTACTGGCAGCCTCTCTCTGCCCTCCTTCGCTTCCCTCTTGTCCGCCTATGCTCCCCGGGCCACTTCCCCTTTGGCCCCTTGTACCTTCTTGACCCTTTTTAGCAGGGGCCGCAGCCTGGCAGGTAACCGGGCAGGAGCTCTCCTCTGCTCTCCCAAGCCTGCCCAGCACTGCTCTGTCCCAGGTGCTACCTCCTTACCTCAGGAGGCGGCGCCAGAGCCAGAACCACTCCCTTGCTAGTCAGGGAGAGACTACCCTCTCCTTTGCTAGGCAGCCTTTATATAGGGCTCAGGCTGGCCCTGATTGGCTGCCTCTACCTTTACCCTGATTGGCTCTGCACAGGCCTTTGCTGATTGGCTGCTGGTCTGCGCAGCCTCTCTGGCCTGTTCTAGCCCTTTACCTCAGGGAGTGGGGCACCTCGCCCCATTAAAATCCACCTTTCAAGATGCTGTGGGAAAATAACAGCAAAATGTTGGATTTATTCAGTATACTTTCCTATTGGAAAAATCTAGTTGATACCAATACAGATTGTAGTGTAGACAGGCCAGGAAGGCATTGCCCTGGAAGCTAGACTGTCAAAACAACAGGATCTGTCTGTGCCTAGTAACCTCAGTAAAGTACCCCTCTAATCTAATCTTGTCTCTCCTCTACCATGATGGGCATTGAGCTGACAGTGGGTCAGATTCAGTCTTGGTCTAAGTGAGTGCAACTCCAATAGAGCCCCTTTAAAGCTGGCCTGCAGGGCACCCAAACAGCCAGTCTGTGGGAACTACTGCACCACAAGGAGTGTGTTACCCACTCCACCCCCTTCCTGTCCCCATATATGGGGTTTGTGCCACACAGTTCATGAATCCCCTAGCTGTCCACTCCCACTGGGCACTCATCAATGGTTCCTATTGAGCTCAGCCATGCTATAGGGAAAGGACTATGGATTTCCCTGTGTATGCTCTCTGTGGCCTCTCTACTCCCACTTTCCCCTAGGGTTGCCAGGTGTCCAGTTTTTGACCAGAACACCCAGTCGAAAAGGGACCCTGATGGCACCACTGACCAGGCCATTAAAAGTCCAGTCAGCAGCACAGCAGGGCTAAGGCAGCATCCCTGCCTGCCTTGGCTCCACACGGCTCCTGGAATGCAGAGGCATGTCCCCCTTCTGGCTCCTAGGTGTAGGGGCAGCAAGGGGGCTCTGAGGGCTGCCCCCAACCCAAGTGCCAGCTCCCATTGGCTGGGAACTGTGGCCAATGGGAGCTGCGGGGGTGGTGCCTGCAGATGGGACAGCGCACAGAGCCGCCTGGCCATGCCTCCACATAGGAGCTAGTGGGGGGACATGCCACTGCTTCCGGGAGCTGCTTGAGATAAGCGCCACCTGGAGCCTGCACCCTGTCCCGTGACCGAACCCCCTGCCCTGATCCCCTTCCCGGACTCCAACCTCTTGCCCCAGCCCAAAGCCCCCTCCTGCACCCCAAACCCTTCATCCCCAGCTGCACCCCAGATCCCACACCCCCAGCCAGAGCCCTCACCCCCTCCCATGCCACAACCCCCTGCCCAGCCCTGATCCCTCTCCCTCCCTCCAAACCCCTCATCCCCAGCCCCACCCCAGAGCCAGCACCCCCAGCCGGAGCCTTCACGGTCCCACCCCCACACCCTGTGCCCCAACCCCCTGAGCCAGCCTGGTGAAAATGAGTAAGTGAGTGAGGGTGGGGAGAGTGAGAGACAGAGGGAGGGGGGCTGGAGTGAGCGGGGGGATGGGGCCTCAGAGAAGGGGCGGAGCACAGAAAGGGTGTTTGGTTTTTTGTGAGAGTATAAAGTTGGCAACCCTACCTTACACTCCAGGGAATGCATGCGTGGGGGTTACAGTAGTTGTGTTGAAGCTCAAGTTTGTAATGGACCCTCCACTGCCGGGCAGATTTCTCCCTAAACAGAGAAGACTTTGCATGACAAAACCAGAAAGGGCTTAGAGCTCTTTTACAGCACAGGGCAAACAAGGGGTTAATATGAAAGTTTCTACACCTTCCATGATCACAAAAGTCTACACAAAGCAGAGAAGGATATGAGAAAACAAAGGCTGCAAGGTGTCAGCAAAAAAACCCAAGCAATGGTGATCAAAGATTCCAAGCCCACAGCCCAGGAGAGACTCTGGAGCACAAGGATGTGCTGTGCTAAGCTTGGCAGAATCACTGCTGCAAAGGTTCCCTTTGATGGTTTCTGTAAAAACCAGAATTAGAGTCACAGACATTCTACCCTCACAAAACCACTTCCTTAGGAGAAGGACATATATGAGGGGCCTGGAGACTGCTTCCTTAGGCGACACGAAGAATGCTCAGCATTGATTTTTTTCCAAGCTTCCTGCTGCTGCAGCAGTTTTGCTCTCAACTGCTAACGTGTGGTGTGTGGCAAACCTAGTGTTATTTTTTGAAGGGGAGGTGGAGGTAGAACCCTGGGCCTGATTCTACAGGGAGTTGAGTGTTTTGCTCTATGCTGGGTGCACTCAGCTCCTCACAAGCTCAGACCTTTGCCCAAGTTTGTAAAACTAGTTCTGAATTTAGAAGGGCTTCATCAAACATTTTAAAAACTTTGCCCTTTAGTTGCTGTGACACCCTCGTAGAAACTGGAAAGTAGCATTCTTGCCCTGCTTTTTGCATAACTTATTTCAAATAGGAGGCAGTGTGGCCCAGTGGATAAAGCACTGGGCTGGAACTCAGGAGACCTGCATTCTATTCCTGGTTCTGCTGTCAAGGTAACTGGCCTCCATCACTGTGGTATCTGAGCACCTCATACCTTTACGTATTTATCCTCACAGCACCCCTGTGAGTTTGGAAAGTACTGTTATCCTCATTTTACAGATCAGGAACTAAGCCAGAGAAAGAGACTAAGTGACTTGCCCAAGGCCACACAGCTAGTCTGTGGCAGAACAGGGAACTCAACCTGGGTTCTCAAGTCCCTGCCTAGTGCTCTAACCACTTGACAATCTTACTAGTGGTCTGCTGACTAACCTTGGTCAAATCACTTCACCTGTCTGTGCCTCCACCATCTGTAAAATGGGGATACTGTTACTTATGTTCTTTGTAAAGCTATTTGAGATCTACAAAGGAAAAGAACTATTTTAAAATTAGCTATTTCAGGCAACTGAAGACAACACTACACCTGCTGCCTTTTGTTTACTTCTCTGTGCACCCCACTAACATCAGCGCCACAAGTCAATTATGCAGTGATTGCACGGTAATGAAGCTAACACCACCAACCCTATTAGAAACTAGAGCAACTGATAGCGATGACCAGAAAAAGCTAAATTTCTTAAATAAACATATTCTCAAATTACTTGCTCAGCTGTTCCATCAATGATAAAACTGCTGGCTACTTTAATGGGTGGCAGGTTTGGGCCCTGATTCTGGACACCATCAGATAATGTAGCAGTGTTGCATAACAGCTGGTAAAGAATTAGGCAGAATGAAAAAGGAAACATTTCTCTCTAGAGCCAAACTCTGCAATGAGTAGATCCCCTTATAATTAATCATCTGTATTATTAATCTTTCCCCAATACTATAAAACAACAGAGCAAAATGGCAGTGATGTGCCAGAATTCCTGTTAAGATCTCACAGCCCTCATTAATAAATGTAATAGCAGCATTGGGCTATCTCAGGAGTGTACTAGGTTATAGACTCAGACTTTCATTCAGTTGAAATTTTATGTTCTTGCTTCATGCAAGACTAATGTATTTATTCCAGGGTCATTTAAAAAAAAAAATAAAGTCAGTTGTGCTCTTCTAGAGATATCCCCCAAATTGATGAATTTATCATTTCAAAGAAAAATTAAAGCGGGGAGTAATCAATCTGCATTGAGTGGAGATTAACAAGCTTGGCCCACAGGTTAAGCATCCTGCAATCAAAAGCGTGACTGTAGCAAGGATAGGCCCACTCTGGCTCTAATCTAGCTAGGGTGGCTAAAAATAGCAACGAAGATGTGGCAGTACAGGCTTCAACATGGGCAATACAGGTGTTCCTGGGACCTTTGGTATGTTAGTCCATGCCACTGCATCTTCTCTGCTACTTTTACCCATGCTAGGGTAACTCACATACCTCCTGGGAGTGGTGTTCTGTCCCATCTAGTCGCACCGAGACAACTTAGAGAGAGGTAAAAAATGAGTCTGCTCTACAGCCTTAGCTAACAGCCAGTTGGCTTTTAGCTCATGCATTAGAAGCTCATGCACTAAGCTCCAGAGATCCCCGGTTCGATCCCGCCCACCGACGACCAGGATCTGTTGGCGTTACACTAGCTTAGTTAAAGCTAGGTGGACAATAGTTTGGGTACCATTGTTGTAGCACATTTAAGATGAAATCTAGAATGCACCTCCCAGCCTAAGCAGCTGGCTTGGTCACTGGGCTGATGCACATGGGTTAGAGAGGATTGGGAGGGGAGGAATCCATGGCGCCAGGACTGCAGAGTAGCCTCCATAAAGCATTACACAGCCCCTCAACTTGGGGAAGGATGCAGCCGCACTGCCACACAGAACTGGACTCTGCACCACACAGTGGATGTGCTCCCTCTGCTCTCCCCGCATCATCCAGCCCACAACCCCCTGAAAGTAGGGAACGGAACTGTTTTACTGGCAAGGGGCCGTTTGGGGCTGTGGGGAAGGGGGCTAGATTTAACCCTTAGTGCAAAAAGACTACAAATAGTGAGTGGAATTTTCAAAAATGCTCAGCATTGTCCTAACTCTTCTCCCATTGAAAGCCAAGGTAGAATTCCTATGGACTTCTGTGGAAGGAGAATTAGGCCAACACAGAGCCCTTTAGAAAATCCCCAATTTAAATTGCTACTCAGTCTTGTCGTTGTTAAGATTTGACAATTTCCCTTGCTTGTTTACTGCTTTATAGGTTTGCCAAACACATTACTGAAAATAAACATCCCGGGAGGGAAAAAATATGAAGTAAACATGGTACAAAAATAAAAGGCCAATAAAAATGTTTGCCGATCTTCCCTGGGGCATGAGGAGATGTGTCCTTCAATGGTTGGAGTAAAACTAACATTTTAAAGCAATGTGAATAACAGAAGCCATCAAAAGGTGGCTACTCTAATTCATAGCATTAATGTATTTATTTATTTCAGTTAAGCTACAATGGTGTTAGTTCATTAACTAGTTAATCAGATGGATTAGATAATGTTTGTGCAGCAGTTAGAAATACAGAAAGCACCAGTGTTAGGTTCGTCTGTGTGTGAAATCTGCTTGTGACAAAAGTGGTGGTGTTTTCATCACGATGGAGTCCTGTATTATCTGCTGTGTAGTATAAACATTTGCACTACTCTGGACCAGTCTGTGGCTCCCTTATTCTTGCTGAGTAGCAAGGGTGTCATTTCAGAAGAATTTTAGAGGAGGAAAGTTTTGTCAGCATCTCCCCTTCTACCTCCCCTGCTGGGGCTGCAACTGCTTGTAGGGCATTGGCAGGCCAGTCCCATCTCTAAGAAAGGTGGCATGCCATGTGCAGTGAGGGGGTTCTCACTGATGACCAGCCCAGGGCAGGGGTTGGGGCCTGGCTCTCTCCAGGCTCAGCGGCAGCCCAGGATGTCACTGCTGCTTCCTGTCTGGCCAGTGGGGAGAGGGGATTGGTGCTGACAATGTGGTGATTAGGAGCCCAGGCCAGAACAGGATCTCCTGCAGGCCTGGGGGACATAGCTCCTTGCCAGCCAGCACTGTGGTATGAAAAGTCTGGGAGTGGGGGGCAAGCTAAGGCTTTGGGGAAGGGGTAACTGGCCCCTCTGCCGCAGTGCAAATGACATACCTGCTAGAGTGGCATACATCTAATTCCATGAGTGGTACCACTGACTTCAGACTACTTGCAAAATAACAAGCAATGGCCCATTAAGGTTAAGATCAACCAGTTTTTTAAATTGTGCTTGTTGGCACTTGTTCTAATAGGTTGCATTTTCACTAACGTGGACAAGACTTTAGCGGAGCTAAGGAAACACTTCCTACAGTTGAGGGTAAGTTGCAACAACCTTAACCTTTAGAGAGACCCCATCCCTCCTGAGAGACTATTCCCATCTTTCTGCCCTAACCCCACCGCTTGAGAAAACTCCCATGAAATCAGTAGGAGCTGCAAGAGCTCAGGGCCTTTGAAAAATCAGGCCATTGACTTTAAATGTGGCTTTAGGGTACGTCCAGGCTGCTACCAGAGGGTGGATGGTGGCTCAAGTGGACACACCCAGGGTAGCTTTATTTTACCTAGCTCAGTCCTGGAGTAGGGAAGCTGTGGCAGGAGCATGCTGAAGCATGGGATAGCCCCAAGAGTAACTACCCAAGGTTCCAGGCGGGCTTGTACAGCCCATGCTAACATGACTTCGTTGCTCTGGGACCTGAGTTAGCAAGATTAAAGCTAATTCAGGTATGTTTACTCGAACTGCAATCACACGCTGTGACTGCAATCTAGATGTACCCTCAGCTGCCTGACTTTAGGCCCAGATACTTGAAATGTTTTGCCTTTTTTGGTAACCGAATACTCAGTAGCCCTAGTTAACATACGCTGTGTGCTGCAAGTTTCTTTCCATAAGGGAGATCTATTCAGAGAGGTGCTTGACTGGACTGGAGGAAGGACAGGTTGACGATATTAGTCTAATTGCAATGGAGCTGTTTATCTCTTTCCCATTTTTTACTTCCTTGCCCTTTGTTAATTTCACTGAAATCCTTCTGGTTCGATTGCTAACAGCTGAAGTTCTCACTGTCCACTTGCATGTTTTTTGGCCCCTCAGGAAACATTACTTCCACTAGTGTAAGTGGCAGGTTTCAGAGTAGCAGCCGTGTTAGTCTGTATTCGCAAAAAGAGAAGGAGTACTTGTGGCACCTTAGAGACTAACAAATTTATTTGAGCATAAGCTTTCGTGGGCTACAGCTCACAGTTCCGATGAAGTGAGCTGTAGCTCACAAAAGCTTATGCTCAAATAAATTTGTTAGTCTCTAAGGTGCCACAAGTCCTCCTTTTCTTTTAGTGTAAATGGGTTACTCTGAGATTCCTTGTGGGGATTAAAGCCTGTGTTCTGGGTTTGAAGACTCCTTTGCCCAGAAAAAAAATCATATTCTATAATTGCATATTGGATTTATCAGTCTGCAGAGCCCCCTTGCAGCAGACCAATTTCTCCTACTTCAAGCCTGCACGTTATCCAGAAGGCTCACTTGCTCAGAAGCAAGTAGGTGGAGTTCCTAGAAGGAGGCATTTTACATGATCAGCACCTGGAAAAGGACAGGCAAGTAGACTTTGTGCCTGGGCTGGTAAATTTTGACAATCTTTGCAAAGATAAGAACATTTGGTGATCTATACTTACTTCTGTAGACACCTACTTCAGAGACTGTTTGTAATTACCATGTAACAAAGACTTTGGATGTGAACAATTCATCTGCATTTACCTTTCCCCTGGGTAAGCTAAGTGTCCCAGAGACAGACACAAAATAAACAGCAAGTACTTTTGGTTGAAGTGACTTGATGTGTGGGGGGGAGAGAGGGGTTGTTTTTTTCCTTAGTGATCCTCCTTCTTTATCATGTGTAAAGACAGACAGGTCAGGGGCTAAATTATTATATATCACAATTTAGTGGCTTCTACGCCATGTAAGGCTGAGATGAGCAGAAAACTGGACAATAAAAAGAGACCTCAAAATATTCTGTCACTGTGAAGGATTCTCTTCCCCCGCCCCAATCCAAACACACACATCATGACTTTAATTTTTTCAGTCTTGTACTGCAATTCACTGAGTCTCCTCACCCCCGCTTCCTTCCCCTGCACCGTCCCACCCACACACACTCACTTTGCCCTCTGAACTGAAGCAATGATCCGTTCCCTGTGATTAAATTAGTGTAAGTAATAAGATATCATAGAACTGATTGATTTCCCCAGCAATGGTTATTAACCAGCTCAATTCAGAGGCAAGCAGGGCCATTATTCTGAACATCGATTCCTGAACAGGTCTGCGGGAAAGCAGAGCTCTTAGATACTGTGATATGTGTAGCTTGAATGCAAACATCTAGCTATGTCCAAAAAAAAAGGGTACTGGGTCCCAGTTTTCTTTACAGGATCATTATCCCCTTAGAAAACACATGGCACAAGCTCTTTTTATCAACAACCCTATCACAGGACAATGACTTTTTCCTATATCACCCTATGTTTTCCTTGAAAAGACCACAGCATCTTTGTGTGGGTCTCAGGGTGTTAGTGACAGAAAATTATTACCATTCATCTGGTGAACTATGTGGAACAAGTCTGGGAGGCTTGGCCCAGCTTCTGGTGGCCAGCTGCCCACATTGCAGATAGCACTGTCACAACTGGCACCGATTGTCTCCTTTCTTGGCTCTCTTAGCACAACAACCAGAGAGTGAATCATGAGAGTCTTTCACTTCTAGACATAGAATCATAGAATATCAGGCTTGAAAGGGACCTCAGGAGGTCATCTAGTCCAACCCCCTGCTCAAAGCAGGACCAAGTCCCAACTAAATCATCCCAGCCAGGGCTTTGTCAAGCCTGACCTTAAAAATATCTAAGGAAGGAGATTCCACCACCTCCCTAGGTAACGCATTCCAGTGTTTCACCACCCTCCTAGTGAAAAAGTTTTTCCTAATATCCAACCTAAACCTCCCCCACTGCAACTTGAGACCATTACTCCTTGTTCTGTCATCAGCTACCACTGAGAACAGTCTAGATCCATCCTCTTTGGAACCCCCTTTCAGGTAGTTGAAAGCAGCTATCAAATCCCCCCTCATTCTTCTCTTCCACAGACTAAACAATCCCAGTTCCCTCAGCCTCTCCTCATAAGTCATGTATTCCAGTCCCCTTATCATTTTTGTTGCCCTCCGCTGGACATTTTCAAATTTTTCCACATCCTTCTTGTAGTGTGGGGCCCAAAACTGGACACAGTACTCCAGATGAGGCCTCACCAATGTTGAATAGAGGGGAACAATCACGTCCCTCGATCTGCTGGCAATGCCCCTACGTATACATCCCAAAATGCCATTGGCCTTCTTGGCTACAAGGGCACACTGTTGACTCATATCCAGCTTCTCGTCCACTGTAACCCCTAGGTCCTTTTCTGCAGAACTGCTGACGAGCCATTCGGTCCCTAGTCTGTAGCGGTGCATGGGATTCTTCCGTCCTAAGTGCAGGACTCTGCACTTGTCCTTGTTGAACCTCATCAGATTTCTTTTGGCCCAATCCTCTAATTTGTTTAGGTCCCTCTGTATCCTATCCCTACCCTCCAGCGTATCTACCTCTCCTCCCAGTTTAGTGTCATCCGCAAACTTGCTGAGGGTGCAATCCACACCATCCTCCAGATCATTTATGAAGATATTGAACAAAACCGGCCCGAGGACTGACCCTTGGGGCACTCCACTTGATACCTGCTGCCAACTAGACATGAAGCCATTGATCACTACACAGTGAGCCCGACGATCTAGCCAACTTTCTATCCACCTTATAGTCCATTCATCCAGCCCATGCTTCTTTAACTTGCTGGCGAGAATACTGTGGGAGACCGTGTCAAAAGCTTTGCTAAAGTCAAGGAACAACACGTCCACCGCTTTCCTCTCATCCACAGAGCCAGTTATCTCGTCATAGAAAGCAATTAGATTAGTCAGGCATGACTTGCCCTTGGTGAATCCATGCTGACTGTTCCTGATCACTTTCCTCTCCTCTAAGTGCTTGAGAACTGATTCCTTGAGGACCTGCTCCATGATTTTTCCAGGGACTGAGGTGAGGCTGACTGGCCTGTAGTTCCCAGGATCCTCCTTCTTCCCTTTTTTAAAGATGGGCACTAAATTTGCCTTTTTCCAGTCATCCGGGACTTCCCTGGATCTCCATGAGTTTTCAAAGATAATGGCCAATGGCTCTGCAATCACATCCGCCAACTCCTGTAGCACTCTAGGATTCAGCGCATCCCTTTTGGGTCAGGATTTAGCACACCAATGGGGTAGTGTGGGCAGAGACAGCCTTTGAGACCTGAAAAGTGGGTTTCTGAAAGTCGGTAGGGACCCTGGAAGGATTTGAGCTATTCAGGGGCTTAGAATTCCCAGCCGCCCAAGAGCAGCAGTAGGACTGCCTTGATCTCCTGCCCATTTGCCTGCTGCTGAACCAACTTTTCCTGTGATCTGGTGGGCTCTCACCCCAGCCCAGGAAGTTTTGCAGATGATCACCCAAGTTCATCTAAGGCCCTCTGCTCTGGGTACAACCTGTGGTTTAACACCAAATGTATGAGAAAACATCCAAACAAAGCAAAGCTTTTGCCCAACAAGGGCTACAACCCAAGAGGCTCTCTTTCCTCGCCTCTGTCAGCCACCCTTCTGGGTCCTTAGCCTAACAGAGGGGCTCCTGCTAGGGCCATCCTACTCTCTGCAGAGCTATCCCAGACTGCTTTCTGCAGGATTATACTGCACAACCCACCCATCAGGAGTTGCATGTGAAGTGGGGTTTCAGCATGGTCAAGTCACTGAGGTGGCCTTGCCATCCAGCTAAATCAAAGTCCAACCCCTTCTGGGGTAACCCAAGTCCAAAGGAAAACACCAGCCTTCCATCCCAAACCTGTGCCGGGTCTGTCCTTCTCTTCCTGGGCTCAACTTCCATGCTTCCTGGGCTCAGCTTAGTCCTTTCTCTCCTTTATCTCAGGGTCAGTGCTTCACCGAACCAGGGGGAATCCACATCCACTCTCTACTCTGGGTCTTCAGACCTGGGACCCCTAAATAACTTGGGCCATCCACCCCTGTAGACTCACCTGCCCTACTTCGCCTTCCCAGAGCCTCTTCCTGTACTTGTTGCCTTCCTTCCAGAGCTCAAGCTTCTTCTCCCTTGGAAGAGGGTACTCCACAGCCTTCCTTCCTTGGGCTGTGTTTTAAGCTTCACTGACTTTTCTAGCTCACCCTTACCGGGGTCCAGGGTCAGGTACTGTTCCAAGGAATCTCCCTCCAAGTCTCTTCAGACTCCAGGATCTCAACTCCCTCCTTCACCAAACACAACAGCAGCTGACCATTCATTGGTGTTGCCTCCCCCTGCTGCAGGACTCCTTCTGATGTCCTTTTTTCTCCCAAGTCTGCTCTTATCTCCCTGCAGGCCCCGCTCCTTGTCACCTGAGCCCTTGTCAAGTGACTTCACTCATTGCTTTCACCTGGGGATGCAGGCCAGATCCGTCACATGTGCATCCCTCAACCCTTTCAGAGGATCAGCTCACCTTGACAAACCTTCCCTGAACTAACAATGTGGATGGAAAGAGACAACACAGTGGAAGAACCAAATCAAGTCAAAGAGATCAGCGAAGAGGGAGACCTGCAGTGGCAGAAGGAACTCAATGTTTCCATGTCCTCAAAAGCAACAAGAGAAGCAACAACCTCATTTGGAGTGGGGAAGGAGGCACCTCAAGTGGGACACAAGAGGCACTATGGGGGTATCTCCAGAGAGGAGATAGGTGCAGACTTTAGGGGGGAAAGGAAGAGAGAGGCGGTCCCTGGGGCAATAGGTAAACTAGAGTCATATATTCAAACTGTTAGAAACAATAAGCAGCAACAAATAGTCCCACAATAGTGGAATTGTAGCTTCATCAGTTTTAGTTCTGGTCCAAATAGCCCTCCCCCTCTTCTGGAATTCTAAATGAGATGTATTACACTTAAAAGAATCTCTCTGAGTGTTTGTGTACCTATGGGACTTTTTCAAGTCACTTATTTGTCTGAATGCCATTGATTTTTCTCCTAATTGTTATTCACTATGCTAATTTCCCTCACAAATCTCATATGCTATTGATCAAAAAGTAATAAACTCTCCAGCAAACAAAACAAGCATTATTGCAATGTTGGGAAAACATCATTTAATATCAATACCATATTTACAATTATCTTTAACCCAAATTTCACCCGTGATGCAATGCATAATCAAAATCAGAGAGCTACAGGCAAAAGGGTGATATTAAAAAATTCCCACTAGACTATTTCCTAGTAGATTATGAGAAAAAAGGCTGAAATAGGATAAACTTGAACACCTTAAAATATACAGCTGATGCTGAACAAATGCCACTGAATGAAGAATAATCTTTTTTTCTATTTTCTTTTTGGAAACAGCCACAGGAAAGGTACAGCACAGGTATATCAAGAGCAGCACGTGTGCCAAAAAAATCCTTCCCTTTCATAGGTAGATCCACTTCTAAGGATCATGGCCAATGAAGGCCTTGGCCCCTGCTTTTTTGCAATGGGGGTCACACTTGGTCCTTTCTAGACAGTTTCAAACACATCTACTACAAGTCCAAACACAGTCAAAACCAAAGACATTATTTTCAAGAGCTGTATGTCACAGAGCACAATGAACACACAAATCTATAATGTGAGTGGATATGTGAAAGAAGAACCTTTGAGTGTGACCTGCCATTCAACTCTGCACCTGGCAAAGAGTGAAAACGATTCTAGTGAGCCAACTAATATAAAACAAAAAGCAGGAATGAAATCAGCAATATCAGGGCAACTCTTGCTAACACCTTCCTAAAGTTTCATGAATCCCACATTTTCTCCAACTGGAACTGCAACTAGGTTTCTGTCACTAACCAAAGCACTCAACATCTGTGTGACTGGCCTTATTCTGAATAATGGAAATCTAGATTATGGGCTAGCTGGTGTAAACTGGCATCACTCCATTGACGATTTACACTAGCTAAGGAGCCAGCCTTTGAGCATTGCCTGTTAATTTGTGTGGGAAGAATTCTTCTGCCTCCATCATATCTCTACCCAACTTCCACCATGATATTCCATCCCACAAATCCTGGGGGAAAGCAAGTAATCTCTTGGGTGACTCCAGCCCAAGGTTCCAACTCAGAGGAGCTCCAAGCACAAACTTGACAAATATTTGTAATTTAATGCACAATGCCCAATTCACTTTTTTATATATATTATAAAATTGGGCCAATTTTTGCAGAAAATTCTGCTATAGAGTAGCACTAATGCCATTGTATATATTGAAGGCACACCCTCACTTGGAACATTGTGTTCAGTCCTGGTAATTCCATCTCAGAAACCAATATAGCAGAAATAGAAAAGGTCTAGGGATGGGCAAGGAAAGAGTTTAGAGGCATAGAATACTTCCATCTGAAGAGAGAGAAAAGGTATGGCGTGTTTAGTTTAAAAATGAGGTCAATAAAACTTAGTGGTAGGGAAGGCAGAATGGATGTTCCTTTTATACTTGTAACACAAAACAAAGAAATATCCCCTAAAATTAAAAGGGAAACAAGTTTAAAACCAATAAAGGGACATTTTGTTTTTTACGCAATGCATAACTAAGCTATGGAACTCATTGCCTTGTATATCACACTGTTGAGGCCAAGTGCTTATAGGAATTCAAAAAAATGATTAGTCATTTATATTGATAACTACAACTTTGAGTTACATTAGATGGAATAAAAAAAATACCAGGGCATAAGTCAACTACTAACCATCTAGGATAAGGAAGAAGCTTATCTTATGAGCATGATTCCATAATTGTCATGAGTGATTCCATAATTGTCTACTACAATGTTTCTTCTGCATATCTGGTGCTGCACATTGTTGGTGACGGGATACTGGACTGGATGGACCACTGGTATTATCTGGTATGACAATTCGTATGCTGGTATCTCCTGGCTCAAAGTGTTACATCACATGAAATAAGTTGGCGGTGCCAGACTTCTGGCTGGAGCATAAGAGTCATCCCAAAAATAAGCATCAGAATTGGCATGAACTGGCAATTTCAGCAGAGAAGGCAATGACCGAGTCAGCTTTCGACACTGAACTACCCTCCATCCATTGAGATGGTAAAGGCACACTGATGGAGCAAGGTAGGGAAAGCTTGCACTGCTGCTGCCCAAGCTGTATCCCTTCTGTGGATAAACAGAGCATTTCTGTCTCTAGGGCTGTCAATCTGGTACCTTTCATGTGTGCTGAAACAAATAATTATAGCTATAGTGATAGATGGGGAATGAAACCTTTTCCCCACTCAAAACAAAAAAAATCCATATTTTTGGCCATCAATGTCACTTCCAGGAAAAGTGTGTGAAGTTGCCAAGAGAGGCAAGGAATGGCCTGAATAGATGGTGTACTAAAAACTACCCAGAAGGAGCCAAAAACGCCTGCCATTATTTGGCTTCTCCCTCCTCCACCCCACAAAAAACAGGTGCAATGTGACAACTGTTTATTTAGCTTTACGGCTTCCTCATGTTTGCTGGTGCTCCTTTCCAGTTCCTCAAGGTGGTTATCTTGAAGATAATTGGTGGAAAATACCCTACATAGACTGCGAAAGGAGAGTACTGTCATGCCTGCCAACCATACAACTGATAGCCAGGCTGAATTCTCAGTTATATTAAGACCCTCTAACACCACTCTGGCAGTTAGGTTCTCTTTTCTGAGCAGTTAAAAGGGTCTTAGTGTATACGGGAATAAGGCCCCCAGAGTGGACTTCATCAAGCCCCTGTGACATTTGTGAATTATCTGTGAGCAATTACATTTTTTATGGATGTTTATTATTTTAAATTATTCAATGAATGGTTTATACCAACGTATTTCTGTCTATTGACTGACTGGAAACTACTTGCTGCAACTATTTCTTTAACTATTTCTTATTTGGAATTTGCTAATTAGGATATGTGGTCAGTCACAGAAAGCTATTCTTACACTAGAAATACTAGTAGTCTTTGCTCAGCAATGCTGCAGGTGTACCATTGCTAACAGCAATGTAAGCATTGCTGTAGAAAGGACTCAGGTGTTTTAACCAATTGCTCTGAACCAGGTCTGCATGTAATGCTGCTGATACGGGCACTGGAAAACTGGCAACAACTATAGTCCAGCTAGTAAGTGAATAATAAGTGAATTATCTAGTAGTTAGAGCAACTTCAGCTAAGAGAGGGTTTCAGGACACAGTGAGCCCTGTCTACACTAGTGGAAGCAAGAATGCAGCTGCATCAATGCTGGAAAACAGGTACCAGTTTTCCTAGTGTAAATGCACCCTACAGTATGTGGTCTTTCTGCTCACTGATTGGATGACTTCCCTGAGGGATGATTTTCAGTCCCACAGTGAACTTTCAAGATGGCTGCATGAACATTTCCAGCATGAATAGAGACAAATTCATGAGAGTATTCAGGACACTTCCCTTTCCACATCCTTGCAAACAAAAAAGTTGCTTATATGAATTTCTGTAGAAGGTGAATGGGATTGTGTCCACTTGATTAGAAATGGATGAATAACAGAAAATATGACTATCTTGGACCATATAGGAGTCAGTGCCATGCAGGTTGTGGACTGCATATCACATTCCCCGATCTTCCCCATTTCCCTGACCTGGAATTGACTTGTAACCTGTATCCACAGAAGCTATATTAAATTTCTCCATCTAGATGTGGCTCTAAAATACCAGACAGCTTGTTTCTTACTCACTTACCAGCTGGATTACAGTTGTTACTGGTTTCCAGATCCAGTACATCCAGACTTGGTTAAAAGTTAACTTCAGAACAGTTTAATGCCTACAAATGTTCTGTAATCTCAGGCCTGTGTTACATAGGCTACATGACATTATTTTGTTCTTAGCATACTAGGAAATAAAGTGTGTGGGTTTTGATTCTAGGATCCAGACCATCTGCTAAACCTATCAGAGGTTTTTTGAATTCTAATTTACTGTCGATTTAAAAATAGTCTCAGCATTACCCTGTCATTTTCTGCAAATTATATATTATTTAGTTTGCCATTTTTAAATATTATAGCATCCTCTCCTCTTCTCTCTTATGCTTCAATTTAGATTCCTTATCAACTGCATCAATACAAGTCCCCTCCCAGTAGCCGATACTCTCGTCTCCACTATGGCATCAGCAATTTCAGTATAGCACCTAGCAGGCTGATCACAGACCTGAGAATTGGCTCAGAAACTTCAACTACTCTTTTAGGACTCAACCGGAGTTGTCCAGAACTCAGTCACTGATGCAAGATGTCATCTTTATATCAAGGGGTGACTTAATATAATTTTCCTCAGTTATCCCAAAACACCACAGTGGAAGCTGGCATAGTGCTGCTGATGTTTATCAAGTATCATTGCCTGTAGTTACCAAAATAGGTGCATTAATTATTTTATTATGGTGATTATGTAATTATTAACTAAGCATCTCTCCAGGCATAAAATGTAAACCCTACCTCAGTTGTGATTTTTTTTTCCTAGACAGCTTTGATCTGTGCCTCTCAGATTAAAGGTGGACCTTCATACTTCATATTGTTCTTCTGCACCAAGCCCTGCACATGGTGTCTCTGGACTCCACTATCCTATTGTATTCTCATCCCATCTAAACAAATATATCACGGGACCTATTTCCTGAAACTTCAAAGGGTAACCAAGAATTTGTGCTTCTGTGGCTACATAAGAATTCAGCTTCAAAGTATGGCCTATGGTGGCCACCATACCTTGAAACCAACATTAGACAGAATACGGCCCCCAACACATTTGCACCATAGTTAGTATGATTCATATAATAATGCTGATACACTACTTTATTCATTCATAATTTTAATATTTTATTATGAAGGCAGTGATACAGTGAGGGGGACTGGCAGGAGGGTTGAGATAGTGGGAGCAAAAGAGACAGGGGTAAAAGGAAGAAGAGGAGGAATCTGGAGAAGGAAGGAGAAAAATGGAGATGAAGGCTGAGTGGCATGAAGGGCAGCGTGAGTGAGGCTGGCAGTGTGCGGCAGAGGGATTCTGCAGGGTGGAAAGGTAGTTGGAACAAATAGCCAATCAGCAGACAGAAGGGAGGTCCC
The DNA here is from genome assembly GCF_965152235.1 of Eretmochelys imbricata. Classification (NCBI taxonomy): domain Eukaryota; kingdom Metazoa; phylum Chordata; order Testudines; family Cheloniidae; genus Eretmochelys; species Eretmochelys imbricata. The sequence continues at coordinate 22,444,807 of NC_135584.1, forward strand.
ATAGTAAGAAGTTCTAAGGTCTGCAGGTGTCCAGGGTCTGTGACTATCAGAGACAGAGAGCTGGGGTCCTAGTTGGGCCTTTTGCTGCTCTGCTGCTGCTTCTTCCCCCAGCTATTGCTGAGGAACTCCCTGCTAATTCCAGGGATGCCTCTCTGCTCCAGGCAGGTCTTGCTCTACTTTCCCCAGTCCATGGGGTGATTTTGATTGATCCCAGACTACATGTGTTTGGTTGGTTTTTTTTTTTTTTTATACTCAGCCCCTGACAATGAAGGTCTTGCTAGAGCCACCAAGAAAGCAGAGGCAAAGAATCCCAAATGCAGGAAAGATGCAGGAAAACCAATAATTTCCTCTATTTAGGTTTCACTGTTTATTTTAAGCTATTTTATAAACAAGGACATGACTGGCGAAATTTTCACAGATGGCCCCTAAATTTGCAAGGATACATTTGTGCACACAATCCTTTAGTTTCAAAAGCATACCAAGAGGGTACCACTGAGCAAATTAGGTCGGTAGATTTCATGCTGTGTGATTTCAATCACAAATCCTATTTAGAGACTGGGCTGAGGCACCCTTGAAACTTTGTCCCTACACAAAAAAAAATAAGTTTACACTCTTTAAACGCCTTCCAGCGGAGGATCTCAAAGCGTTTCACAAACATCAATGAATGCAGACTTCCAGCACACTATGAAACAGCTGGTTTTATTCTTATTTATGAGTAATACATATGTCCAGAAGGGGAGACTGAGGTACTGAGTGGTTAAGTGACTTGTCCAAGATCGTACAGTAAATTGGTGGCAGAGTCAGTCATAGAAATCATACCTAAACTGACCAAACCAATGTCAGTAAGGATGGGAATGGTCTTGATCTTGTCATTTAACCAGGAAAAGATTCTGGTGCCAAGGCGACAGACAGCAAGATGGATTACACAAGGCTGCATCAACACTTACTGGCCTCCTGTGTGAAGTCCACTTGTTTTATATTTGAGCTGTGCATAGAATGATTTTGCAGAAGATGTTGATATGTTGAAATTTGGTTTCATTCCACTTTGGGAGTGTCTGGTCACACTGCAGGCTGCTCTAGAGCCACAGACGCTGATGTGGGGCCAGGATCCTGGGAGACATACTCTGCAGCAGCTCACCAGGCAAGGTGTGGAGGAGCCTGGGAGCTGGGGTTTCCAGGATCTTGGCTTCTGTCAGCCTGCTGGGGGGCTTCCAAAGAGCCAGGAGCCTAGCAGTCAGTGCTCCACAGCCCCTCGCCACATGGGATGCCAAGGAGCTGGGATTAACCCAGGCAGGTTTCTGACAGAACCTTACCTGGGTTCCGTCACAAGTGTGACAAAATCAAGCGGTCTCTGAAACATTTGTATTTCAACAAATCCGCGCTCTCCGAGTTCCACTGGATGATTTCCCACCAGCTCCACTTTACATTCCATCGGCTCTTGCAGCCAAATAAACAGCAACTAGGGTAAAGAAAACAAGCTTCTTAGTTACGGTTTGCCTGGGCAGTTCTGTCAAAGCAAAATCAATCACCTTTGTTTGTGTTTATACATATTTTGCACTTCAAAGCCAAAAATATAATGTAGGGTCAGGTTCAGTGCTTAATTTGTGCCAGTGCTCGCCGGGGCTGAGCCTGGCACCTCTAGGCTTGGCAGTCCATAGCCCCGGCACCTCGGGAATTGCCACATCAGTTATGAAATTAAAAATATTGCTTAAGCCCCGGCACCTCTTTCATTACAAATTAAGCACTGGGCAGGTTGTTGCTTTAAGCCACTGGCTCCAGTCAGGGGCAGTGCACACTGATCCAACAGGAGCTATTAGAGATATCGTGCCTGGCTTAGGTTTAAAGTCCTCATCGCTCTACACCAGCAATATGCGGAGATGCAGTTCTGCACTAGCTCAGCTCTGCTGGTGTAGCGTAGATGGGGCTCGGGTGTGTACTGCCCTGCTGGCTAACCCAGCTGTGAGCAGGAAATGATGTAGACTTGAAGTGGCCTCTTGGGTACCCTACAGGAAAAAGCATCCCCCCCTGTAATAAACGGGATGCATACAACAATCTGGATTTATTTCTTGACACCAGTTCCTTTCATGTGATAGGGGTATTAACCTTTGGTAATCCTCATCCACCACAGGGGTCACTATTCACTGATAAGACACACTTGTATCTTATGATTATTTGTCTTATGCTAGTGCCTAGAGGCCACGGCTCCCATTGTGCTAGGTGCTGTACAAACAAAAAGACAGTCCTTGCCCCGAAGAGCTTACAATCTAAGTGTCAGGCTATGGACAACAGGTGCATAAAAGAGATTAGGAGAGCACAAGGAAACAGGAAAGTGACATTATTGAACTAACCTCCAGGAGCTTACTTAAGGATACTTCTGTGTTTTGTCTTTCTAAAATTTCCATTTTGAGTGCCCAAACTCAGGATCCTAAACTTCACAGTCCTGATGCCAAATTTCCCACAGGTGCAGAGCACCACACTCCACTGAAGTCAGTGGCTGCTGCAAATGCTCTGCTCCTTGGAAAACCAGGCCACTTAGATTTAAATGTCTGTGTGCAATTAAGAACCTACCTTTAGATATCTAACTTTGCAAATTCCAGCCTTTGACTTTTGCAAAGAGTGTTTGCATCCTCTCTTCTCTACCAGCCCTAGGAAAGACTAGTTAACTATTAGTTCTTTCTTAGGAACCCAGCCAAGCACTAGAAGCAATAAGGCCTAGTGGTTGGAATAACTACAACTCCTGCCTCTGAGCTTGAGGTAATTATATTATCACTACATATGTAACAGGGATTGGTGTTTCTCACACTGACATGTTGTAGCAGGAGAGCCTGTTGCAGCATAAAAAAGGCAGAGGTTTTAAGACGTTTTCACATAGATTCAAACCCTCCACTCACTAGTTTGAAATGTCCAATCTGGTGCCTAGTGCCTCTATCTTATCCACATCACAAAACCACCATGCAATGTGGCCTGACGATCAGTGGAGGTGTACTGGGAGTCAGAATTGAGGTTCCTTGGGTAGCACAGAATCTTTAATGAGCTCCCACCACACTCGTCTATACTGTATCTGACTGTAGCTTGTGTGATGATACATTTCATAAACACTGAAATGACAAAAAAATACCAATGAGAATCTCCTGTAAAATAGCCTGGTCCTGAAATCCTCACTCAGGCAAATCTCCAATTGGTGTCAAAGGGAGCAAGGATTGAATTTAAAAAATAAAGTGGCTCTTGATTTGGCCCAGAATGAATCAAGAAAGCTAGAAAAAATGGATGATGAGACCAAGAAGTTATACCAAGCTACCAAGCTGTCCTTTTGTAATAAAACAAACAATGACAGTCAGACAACTGCCTGTTTAGAGGGAATTATTAGGGACCGTACTGCTGTCAAGCGGGTTTATAATTCCCTTCCATATATCAATTCCTTAGGACTGGAGCGACCTCTAGAATGGCTCTGTGCAGTACTTAGTGTACCAAACTTCAACTAAACACTGCAGCCTGGAACGATGAAAGCCACAGAAACTGGCATTTGGCAGGCCCTCTTAGATTAGTGCTGTGCCTCGCCAGCTCAGCCTTTGGTTACACTGCATACCCGAGTGAAATCCAAACGCTGCCCCGTCCTCATTCTTGCGGTGGTGTCTGCTTAATGTCAGAGACAGACACCAGAGCACTGTGCCAACACGCAGGGATGGCCAACGGCAGACTCTTCAAAACCATAACTGTGCATTAAGACTTTGTTTTGGCCAGACTCTCGTTTGGGTGGTTTATTTTTACTACTTTTTAATTACTCTAATTGAAGGGGGGATATTTCCCTTCACTTCTCCCATTCAGTCACTTTACCTCCTCCCACCCCACTATTCCCTTTCTGAGCAAATGGTTGCAAACACCACTGCTGGTCAAATTACCACGTTACACTGAGGGGTGGGTGGGTTTTTCTTCCCTCCTCTTCTTTTCCCTTCAGCTGGAAGGTGGACGACAGATGAATTTCATTAGCTGGGCTTGCTTATAGATTGACACACCCTACTGCACATAAACACCGGGATTAGCTAGCTCATTCTAATAAACAAAAGAGTTTAAAAAAATGTGTCCATCACTGGGTTTGTTTGAGGAATTTTGTGTTTACAGAGGGAGAGGGGCACATGAGAACAAACCTACCATTTAGTCATGATTAGAGGAGGAAGAAGAGGGGATGGGATCAGGGGAGAAAGGCTCCAATCTCTATTGCCTGGAATTTAAGAGCGACTCTTTCTATGTAAAGACTGGTAGCCATGCCAAAGATTATGTATTCAGCTCTACAGTGCTTCTAAGACATGGGTCTTTTGTAGCTCCTGTTGAGGTTTAGTTAAAATTCAAGCAAGAGCATTTTGCTGGAAACCACAAGTAGAATCCAGGCATGCACAGAAGGCTTGTTCAGTAATTAGTTAGACAAACCTCATTGCTTTTAGGCATAAATTCAGCCAGAGGTAGAAAAGCAACCCTCTCAACGTGGTGGGCTAAAACAAGAAAAAACACCCACTTCCTTCCAGAGAAGTGGAAAGAGATAGGCTGCCGGATTAACTCTGTGGACATAAAGTGTCCTGTCCTTCAATCCACCCACCCTCCAGCCAACAGGCTTCCAAATTCCCCAAGGGGTCTTGCTCCATGCTCAATACCCATTTTCGCCTCAAACCACTAAGTAGCACGTATTGAGTTGTGCTGTGCTCATAGGCCTAGCTGAGGATTTTGATCTGATGCTGCAGTAAGAGGACAGGAGCGTGTGGAGGAAATTGGTGATCTTGTTCACATGTGGGCTCCAAAAGCAGGAGGGAGAGAGACAGGGCACAGATTATTAGTTGTTATAATTTAGGATTTGTAAAACCCAAGGCCCCAGTGAAGATCTAGGCAGTGTATAAACACATAAAGAGACAGAGCTCGGTCTTGTGAAGTGCTGGGCATCCTCAATGGATCCTTGCTTTTCCAAGTTCTCAGTACTGGTCCAAGCTCTCCCGACTCCTCTGTCCTTCAGGGCCTTTGGCTTCATCTGCACTAGATTTTCAGCCTTATAGAAAGAATGATGCTATAAACAGAGTTCTCGCTAGCAAGGTATTATAACCCAGTTCCCCTGGTTTGCAATGATGACAGGAATAAATCCCCTTATAAGCCACTTTCCAAAAAACTGTCTATGCTGAGACCGTATACAACAGTGGTTCTCAACCAGGGGTACATGTAACCCTGGGAGTACGCAGAGGTCTCCTAGCGGGTACATCAACTCATCTAGATATTTTCCTAGTTTTACAAAAAGCTAAATAAAGAGCACTAGCAAAGTCAGTACAAACACATTCCATACAGACAAAATGAGAAAGTAAGCAATTTTTCCGTAATAGTGTGCTGTGACACTTTTGTATTTTTATATGTGATTTTGTAAGCAAGTAGTTTTTAAGTGAGGTGGATCTTGGGGTATGCAAGATAAATCAGACTCCTGAAAGGGGTACAGTAGTCTGGCAAGGCTGTGAACCACTGATCTGCAGCAAGGTCTTGGAAACCTGTTTATAACAAGACACTCAGTGGGTCAGCCCTTGTTCTTCTGCCCACAATAACACCATGCTCTCAAGAACTTTGTTTAAATGTGATTCTAACTTACACAGTTTGAACAGGCCTAAAACCTTCTATGAAATTGTCCTTCACCTCTGAGGAACCCTGTTAGATTCTTGAAAGATCAGCAGTGGTACTGACAGAAGACAATTAGTAGATGCTTCCACTGATTGCAACCAGGTTACGCAAACACATCTAATTTCCTTTGCGCTCTCAAGCCAAGGTCTGAATATAGAGAGTGAGCAAATTTAGCAGCACAGCTGCTTTTAAGCTTCCTACTCACCCCACTCATAACGCACAAGTGGTACTCCTGCATCACACTGCACTGTGATCAAGACCAGCTGATCCCAAGTTTGTCAAAATGTTACCATTTAAATTCCACTTGAGTTTTTATTATATTTCACCGTGGCCCTTGTAAACCTGGTAAAACGTTGGAGCACCTACACTACTAAATGTTGCCATGTGTATGTGTTTCCCAGTATAAGACATCACAATTCTGTCTGATGCTCTCCACTGCCCCGTGTGGTATTGGTTGCCACTAACAGACTGTTGAGAAGAAAATGTTGCTCCTGTTTCCCTGCCTCAATCAATCAGTGGCTTACACTTATATAGCACGCTTCATGCTCATATCTTGGAGTGCTTACAGTCAAATGAAATAAAACAACATACATTACAAAGCAAGGCAAATTAAATAATTCTTTAAGACTTGATTTAAACACAGTCAACAACAGATCAACAAACTAGATGGAAAAAGAAACTCCACTAACATATTCGTTCAACTATATTATCCTACAAGAGAAACAAAAATATTTTCTGTTGGGGTTCATGCTTCAAATGCGAGATGCGACAAGTAGTTATGTGCTGACATTTCACCTCTAGAGATGCGGCTTAGTGCACAGGTCAGATGTGACTTAGTGCACAAGGAAAGATTAGCAATCTTAGTTTAGACCTTAAGGAACATTTATCCAAGTGGTGTCTGCCAGCTGCTGGCCAGACACATTGGAGTTTTTTATACAATCAGTTGAGTCCCCCAACCCATTTGAACTGGCTGTGTTTTCCAAGGCTTTCATAGCCAAGAGAGGAGCTGGCATCCATCTGGTGTGAGAGATGTTCTTCTACCCAGAATGACTACAGGAAAAAACTCCCTCTGGCAAAGTCATTTAGGGCCTTACCCAATAGCCCTTTGAAGTCAATGGAAAGACTCCCACTGACTTCAATGGGGTTGGGATCAGACCCTTGGCACTGAGCTCAGCTATTTTTGGCTGGAAGCTACCTCTACTCAGCACTTGACTAACACCTGCTTGTGAGTGAAATGGCCTTTGCTCACATGCAGTCCAGGGCGTTAAATGATGGTATGGGTTGTTAGCCATTGAATAAATGTCTGTGCTTTTTTAAAAGGTGGAGAAAGGGAGGGAACATGTGCACATATTCAAGGCTGTGTCTCATTGTAACAATGGCTACTATGTAATATATTACTGAAATTGCTGCTTTCAGTGTGCAGTGATCATGAATCTTGCTATTCCACACACATAATCCTGTTAGTTCACCTCAGATGACATAGGCAAAACACCAAATCAGTTAACTGTCCTCCTTGAACTTTCAAAGTAACGCCTCTGTAAAAAAGTAGCTTTACTATAGCTGAAATGCCTTTGCTTATCCAAGTTACGTCTGCCATGCAGGAAACCATTTCTGCTTTATTTTACCCCATAAAAAGTTAAATTATTAAAAAAAGAAACGGAGCATTTTCTTGAGTGGTTGCAGGTCACTCTGGATCAGTGAGGTTTAACTTTAGTGCGTTGTGATGAAATATTAATACTGAGTCAGTGTGTTTATTTCTCCAAGTGTCTGGAGCCGCTGAGTGTTTATGCCCTGAGATTAGCAGGAAGTGTGTCCATGCATAGCAGCCCACTACTTAGAGAGTTCGAGATTTCAGGACTTGAAGGATGTCCATGGCAAATCAGCTGCATCAGATTTCGTGTCAGTTCTGCTGTTAGACGGAGAGTACTCCTTTGAGGTTTAGTTCCCACAGAACAAAACAACAGACTGTCAAGGCACATTTCTTCGTTCCTTAGTCTCCATTGCAAAGTGGTTCAGAGTTATCTGGAGTGGGCAAACATTTAGGTCACAAACTAACCACAAGCAACAACTGAGATGCCGTGGAGTCCCTGCTTATTCTTGCTGATGGCAAAGACTCTCAGTCAAAATGGATTTCTTCATGTTACAGTCTGTAGGAAATTCAATACTTGTTGAAAATCTAACAAGGGGCTCCTTTTCCTGGAAGATTTGAAGAAAAATTAACTCATGACATTGGAAATTGGCTTTATACCAGGCTTTCCGCAATGTACAGGTCTCACATGGGATATACAAGACATTCAAAATGTCTCACACAAAACATGACAACAGGTGCCCAGAGAAGTGGGACCGGGAGGATAGTTTGCACAGAAGGCTGGGATTCCCAGGTCTGAACCAGTTACAGGGAAGTTGTACCCCATTCACACCCAGCTGGCACTGGTGCACTCAGCAAGCATCCAGAACTTGAGAACAGGAAGTAACTTACTTTTCCTATTCTAAAGATTAGTGAATGAAGGGCAACAGTTAGGATTAGAGGTGAAAAGGCAGGAGAAGGATTCTGAGTTCTGCTTGGAGGCAGGTCCATTTCCCCTGTTCCTGTCCAAATGGGAACACAGCTTGGATCTTGGCTGAGAACCTATCTCACATCCCATTTACAGCAGTGCCATCTCAGCATCACTTTTATGTGGAAAGGTTTCTTTCCAGAAGGATGAGTCACAAAACCAAGGTCCTGACCCCACAGCAATGTTCTGACTCTCTACACTTCCTTGTTATGGTTTCCAGTCTGGCAGCAACAATTAATGCTGAAAGAACTAGAGACGCTTGAAAGGAAACTAGACCAAATTTGGTTTTGCTGTATGGAGGAAATACAGTACAATACATTACAACTTTATAATGCGGGGTGTTTTTCTACAAACTGTAGCCCCAAATGCCTTATAAAGCTAAATACAAAATGTCAGCAAAGAAAGAAGAATTGAGAGATACAAGGAGAAGATATATGTTTAGAGATTAAGCTTGGAAACTGATGTGGCAGAGAGCTATGGGAATGCTGCTGTAGATGGCACAAGCTGCCAAGGAGAAGGCTGTCACTAACAGTGATAAGACTGATGGAAGGGACAGAGAGGAGGCTAGTGCTAGGTGTGTGCAGAAAGCGATCCAAAGCTCTGAGGTAGGTTGAGCTTTAGCAAGAGTAGCTATCAGAGAAAAGGCTGAGACAGGCTCAAAGAAGCAAGAACTAAGATTGCACAGTGGCTATAGTTGCATTAAAGTTTTCCTTGCCCCAGGGACATTTGGCACAACCCCACAGAAGTGGCACCTAACCTATTCCAGTCAAGCATCATGTGCAAAACCACATAACTAAGGTCACACCCAGTCAGAACTTTTAGTGTTCACACACTGGACCCTCTTACAACAGCTCAAATACATCCATCACTCCACCCATTGTAGTTACTCTGGATTTGCACCGACATAAAGGAGCTATGAATATGACCCAATTTATGAAACACAAATACAATGATCATCCTTGTCAGGGGATTGAAGTCCGAACCTGGCAACACCACCCAGTGGTGAGAGTCAGTGGCCAGTGATAGGGGAAGATAGTCCCTCCCTGCTTCCGACCCACGGCCAGTCAAGAGGGCACAGTTGTGCACACATCGTGCAGTGGAGGACCCATATGGACACTACTCAAAAAAGAATAAGACGTTTCTTTTTTCTCGTATGAAAAAGATTTTCATAAACAGCAAGAGGAGAAAAAGGAAAAGATGCAGGTCCCTTTAAGAGCAGAACCCCCTCCCCACACACACACACACACACAAGATTGTCTCCACTTGACATAAACACTTGCAGTATAAGCACTAAGACCCCCACAAAAAAAAAGAAATTAGACAAGTCATAATAGTACCATAATACAACTATAAAGCAGGAGACTGCTCCAGGCATTTGACATGCATCTTGGCACTTTTAATGAGGAAAAGCAAAAGGCTTAGAGTGCATCGGGGGGGGGAGGGGGTGTGTGATGCTGAAGGGCGGGGGGACTTGCTCACTAAAGCCCATCATTCTCCAGGGTTGCAGTAATTCTCCACAGCCAGGCTAACCCCGCCTTGCTCCTCACGCTACATTAGGCATGTTGTACTCCCTTTGGTTTATGGAGGATTGTGGTGCTAAATGAGCTAGAACAGAGCTGCAGTATCAAGGGATGGGATGGCTGTCTCCACCAAACAGCTCCACTAAGTGAGGATTTCTCCATCTTTCTCTCTCAGGATTGAAGCAGGAAAGGAGTCAGACCTTTCCGCCTGATATTTTGATTTACACACACCCCAGCTCCGTGACTGTACCTTTCAGGCCACAGGGAAAGGAGCATTTATCTTGGCTGCCACTAAAGAAGCAATTGTGCTGCATTTTTAATTTCTTAAGGTAGGTCTACACTACTACTTAAATCGATATAACTTGCATTGGTCAGGAATGTGAAAAAGCCACACACATACCCTGAGCGACGAGAGTTACACTGACCTAAGCACTGGTGTGGACAGCTCTATGTCGGCTGGAAAACAAGAATTCTGTTTGGTGAAAAATGTCAAGGTTTGGACATTTGTTTTTGTTCCCCATCAGAACAAAAATGAGACCTTTCAAAATGTTTCACAGAAAAAAACAAGAGACATACAGAATAACCAATAGCCTGGTGGTTCAGGCACTCACTTGGGATATGGGAAACTCAGTTCAAGTTCCTCCTCCAGATCAGGGACTTGAACCTGTGTCTCCTACCTCCCATGTGAAGGCACAGACCAGCAGGCTATTGGCTAGTCCGGGGGTATTGCTCCCTCTCGCCATGCTGAATCTGAGAAACAGTCCCACTGAAAGTTTCATCACAATGGCTACGTTTCTGTGAAAAGTTCAGGTTCGATAAATCCGCATTTTCTGGCTAAAAATGTTTAATCAAAAAATTCTCAACTCGCTTTACTTAGGGGGTTAAATCCCATTTTCAAAGGTGACTCAGGCACTCAGAAGCCTAAGTCTCACTCAAACTAAAGATGGCCCATGACAAATTGGATATTTTTAAAACCTGGCCCCTCTTTATCTGTGCAGTACATTACACACCACAGATATAGGGCAAATATATGCCTTTTCCCAATAAGCATTACCCCCTTCCCTCCAAATCCATGTTTTTTATTGAAAAATGTCACAAAAGCAGCTCAGAAGGGGAAGTAGGGCTGAGCTGACTGATAAAGGGAGTCCTCTATCTAAATCACTAGTTCAGTTCTGGTATGGTAATCAGAAGATAATTTTAAGTCACTACCATCTGATGCTTGGTGGTGTAATGAGTTGGTGGTCTTGGTTCATGGTCTACATGCTTACATACTATGGTGAGGGGTTTTGTATAAAAACCTAAATAGAACAGAACACAGGTCCAGAAGTATTACTGAGAGTTCATTCCCCTCAGGAAATCTGAGCTTAATTCTTAGCTCTTCTTAGGTAGCCTTGGGAAAATAATTCCATCCCTCAGTTCCCCATCTGTAGACAGGGAACAACACTTCCTATTTCTATCCTTTGTCTATCTTGTCTATTTAGACTGTAAACTCTTTGGGTCAGGGACTGTGCCTCACTATGTTTGTATGGATCTCTGCTGAGACCTTTCAGGTGCTATCATACGTGAATAAATAGAGCAAACAATCTAAGTGGAATCAAGTAACTGAGACTAGATTTTGGATCAGTGCCTGTAATTCTGCTGCAGAGCCTGAACAAAACTAAACATTCCTCAGTGTTATCCACTCAGGGGAGCATGCAGGGTTAACATGCTGGAAAGCCAGGCCTTCTCCTACTGATCTAGCTTTGTAGAGTTTGCATAACATGGCACCGTCTGCTATAGCCCGTTCACCTTCTGTACGACATCTACAGCAATCAAGACTTAGGGCAATTAAATGGGATTTCTTAAGTGGCAGCGAAAGAATGTTAATTGATGTGTGAAATATAATTATCCTCCTGGGCTCCTCAGCTTTCTCTTGTTCGTGACTGGTTTTGATTAAACAGCACTACTTTCCAGGCCCTATTGTGTCCACGCGCCCACTCTTTTCTTCTTCACACAAGCCTGCATATGGAGAGAAATCTAAAGAGACTGTAGCCTTGTGCATCACAAAGATTTTCTCAAGGCAAAAAACAAAAGGGGGTGGGGGGTGGACAGGAAGAAATCAGCCACCCTTCTTGGTATTTGGGTCCTTCACTGAGTGCTGTTTTTGGGTCAGAGCCCTGCATCTGGACTCCAGCTCATGCCAGCTGAAAAGGAAACTTTTATTTTGTTTGCTTAAAAGGCAACAAATCTCTGTTTAAAAAGGCAATCCAAGGGGATTTTGCAGGGACTTGACCCGATTGGTCCGGAAAGTAAATTAAATGAGGTGTGGCCAAAGCCTTCTCGAAGCGTGCAAGAAAATACTTTCTTACCAGGATGGTCAGGAAACAAGAGGGCGGGATCCTATGTGTACTGCTAAGCATCACTGCTAAATCATTTTCCTTATTTTCGTTCTGGTGGGCTAGTGTAATGCACTCCACATGGACCTTTATAGCCATCCAGGCGCATCTGTATATCAGGACATGAGAAATGTGAGGAAAAATTAGAACTAAAACCTACAGAGAGATTTTTTCAGACCAAATCTCTGGATCATTATTTTTTTTAAGCTTTGAAAGGTGCCAGTCTGGCAGTCCTTCAGGCTGATTATTTTTCAAATACAGTACAGTATAGGCAGCAACACGGCAAGGCTCCCTATTTTGCCTCAGAACTGACGTGGGGCAGCTGTCTGGCCTCATACTCCAGTCATTCCTTGGCCTCTTTGCTGAGGTCACCAGCTGTGATATACAGTAGGCATTCTTTAAAAGTTAATTCTGGTTTGGATGATATTACTGATTTCAGAAAGATTCTGTATATTTAAAATAGAGACTACCAGTCAGGTAATTTTCCCCGAGTCTAAGTCTAGAATCTAAACCAGGGTTCAGCAACCTTTGGCACACGGCCTGTCAGGGAAATCTGCTGGTGGGCTGGGACGGTTTGTTTACCTGCAGTGTCCACAGGTTCGGCCGATCGCAGCTTCCACTGGCCGCGTTTGCTGTTCCAGGTCAATGGGGGCTGCGGGAAGCTGCGGCCAGCATATCCCTCGGCCCACACCGCTTCCTGCAGCCTGGAACGGCAAACTGCTGCGAGTGGGAGCTGTGATCGGCCAAACCTGCAGTTGCTGCAGGTAAACAAACCATCCCGGCCCGCCAGTGGATTTCCCTGACAGGCCGTGTGCCAAAGGTTGCCAATCCCTGATCTAAACAATAGGGTCCTGTCAATAACTAGGGCTCCCGGGTGCTACAGTAATGCAAACAACAACAAAACAAGACTATCCATTATCTTTAGAAGAGGGACCCTGTGTTTTATTTTGTCTGTGAAGTAGTAGGCATGTTAAACTCTCCACAAAATGCTTTTCACATACACAAACAGTTAAAACCCCCTATATTTAAGCAGGCAATTTCTTCAACAGGCTGGGAAGGCAGAAAGTGAGCAAAAGATTGCTCTTATTTCTATTCTTAAATATTAGATGGTATTTAAATAGAATGGTAACAGGTGGCAAATCCTGCTGGCCCATGGAGAGACTGGGTTAGATCACAAACAATCTATCTAGACCTCACTCAACACTGTAGCCTATGGGTCTTTCCCATGGCAGTGCAGAAAATGGCTCCCAGGCTAGTATTCCCATTATAAGGAACTTTAAGTGCTTTTTGTGTATTTTTTTTTTATGGAGTATCATGTGCTTTTTTAAGTTAGACTGCAGGTTTTGGAGGTCGTATTGGAATTCCCTATGCTTCCATCTATGAATCAGCTGGAGGGGATTGGTCAAGAACCAGGCTACTTTCCATCATGGGCAACCCAGAAGTGAAGGATGGTGTCCCTAGCCTGTGTTTGCAGAAGCTGGGAATGGGCAACAGGGGATGGATCACTGGATGATTACCTGTTCTGTTTATTCATGTTGGAAGACAGGATAGTGGGCTAGATGGACCTTTGGTCTGACCCAGTATGGCCACTTTTATGAAGAAATAATCTTGGTTTCACAACCTGCTACCACTAGGACCGACTAAGGCTTCCTTTAATATTTAAATGCTTTACGGGTTAATTTTCTGGTGGAAATAACTGACTTCAGGACAAGGTCCGCTTCTTAGACATTATAGTGAGCAATCAGGCCTTCTAAACAGCTGCCTTTCAAAGTGTCCTGACTAAAGAGTGTCATGCTGGTGTTCAGATAGTACTGCATATCCTCATTGTGTTTATTCTCCATCAGCGACTTCCATATCAAATTTGATATTTCCAAGCCAAAACAAACGGTTGATCTGTCAACAGTGGAAGTTGCATGTGGAATCTAAGAAGTCAAAGTATGTCTTTTGGGCTCCGTACATTGCTGATAACTACAAAGATTCCAGAATCAGAATGCAGCTGGTAATTCTGAAAGATATTTTCAAAGGCACACAGGGCAGTTAGGTACCTAACACATTGACTAACTCCCATCTCTGCCTTTGAAAATCTCTCCCCTATATCAGTGGATGAGACAGAAGAGGATACATTTTGGTCTCCTGCAGCCACGTGGACTCTGTAGGGAAACAAATACTAGTTGTCATTAAAATGAACAGCTCTAACTTGGGAGACACATGAGGGAGGTTCTCAAAACAAGCCAAGTACTTATTCACATAACTGCTATTAGTGTTAATGGGACAAGCACAGTTAAAAAAACATGCATCAAGTAGAGAGCCAACCCTAAGGAAAGCACAAAAGGGAGGAAACCAGGTGCCACTGAGAGTCACTTTTGTGTCCATTACCATGGCTGCTAATTGTAGGTCTCTCTCCTTCTGTCAGGGCCTAGGAGGAGATATCCTATTCCCTAATAAGAAAGAAAGGCAGAACTCTCTGAACCAGAATCCAGTAAAGACATAAATAAGGAAGGCAACATATAATATCTGGAATAAATTCCAAGCGCATGACCGATACAACAGATAAGTATCAGCAGAATTACAGAGGAGAGAAAGCAAAGCCTATAACATTGTTTGCTCCAGCCACCCTGAAGAAAAATGTTACAAGAATAATAAATTAACTTCTCCCAATTTAGTAAGGAATAATGGAAGTTAAACTGGCTCTGTAGCATCTTTACTGGGTGCTGTATATCTGATAGACAGGGACCTTGTTACAAAATACTGCATATTCTTGTTCTTTTAAGTCATGTGAATTTCTCTGTCATTAAGATGAAATGGATTGTATTAAACAAAGTAGTTAAGATAAGAATGTATGGATTGTGCAAGCCACCAAAAACAGGCTGAGGTCAAAAGTATTTTTTTTTCCTTCAAGGGGAGGCATTATTTACACCTAACAAGTCAAACATATTTAAATTAACTGGAGAGACCAATATTTTTTGAATTAGTTGCATGATCATTTCCCAGAACATTTGAATTCTTAGACAGTCTCACCATATGTTGCTCGGAAGTCCCCATGGATGGGTTGCAGCGCCAGAATGGATCTGTTTCAAATCAACCCATTTTGTAGAGTGTCTGAGGAGGGAGATATTTATGACTTGGGATCTGGTGATTTGTACCTACGGATATTCTCAAGTAGCTTTCCAATAGATCTTACTTGGTATTACAAAACAACACCACTCTTATTCATTAACATTATCTATTCTGTGGCATTTTGCAATATGCATTTTTGAGAATCCCAATTCTTTTTACGAACAATAGACAATTATTAACATCTCATGTCCTCAGAGTACTGGACAAACATTTTACAAAATGAATTAACTACCCCTAGGAGCAAGAGAAATATTAACAACTTTGTTTTATACATGGGAAAACTGAGGCTGCACAGAGAGATTAAGTCACTTGCCCAAACCCACACAATGAGATATATGACAGAAGCAGAATTAGAACTCGGGAGTTCCTGGCTCCCAGTCCAGCACTGATTTGACTAGACCATGCTGCTTGCTCAGCTTTGTATAGTTACCCTATGCAGTACAAGTTTGTTAAACAGAATATAACCTCCTTGTTGCATCAAAAATGTAGCTTTTTAATGGCCCAGCTGGCTTCCCTCCCAACATTAAATCATTCTAGGCTCCCTGCTGCATTTTAATGGTTAACCCACACACACAATGCCTTTTCTTTGAACCTTTACATCTCCCCACTCAGCCACTGAGAAGGAGGGCCAATAGGGGTTGCATGAGAGAGAAGGTGGATGAATGGGGAGAAATATGAGACACAAGGCTGATGATGTCCATGGCATAGTAGTTGGGACAGGGGGATTCAGGAGAGAAAGTACAGGGCAATGATGTGACATTCAGAGTGTGGGTATTATGGATCCAGTTCAGGAAGGTATCCCTGTACAGGAATAGCCACATGGTCCATCTCCAGGCTCCTGTCTTCGACAGTGACCAGCATCAGTTGATTCAGAGATAGGAGTAAGGATCGTCACAATAGGTAATCTGGGATGATCTGCCCCTCATGAAACCCTCCTCCTAACCCCTAAGAGCTACAGATTGGCTAAAGCCCTGAAGCATGAGGTTTCGCAGCTGTTCTGTTTTTAGCATTAACTCTAACAGCTCTGGATATTCCTGCTACGCACTCGTTAAGTGTCCAGTCCCTCTCTGAATCTCGCCAAGTCTCTGCTATCAATGAGATCTTGAAGTCAAAGGGACAGTTGCAGATGTTTGAAGTTAAGCACACGCCAGAGTGAGGTCTTGAACAGGGATGGGTTTATGAATGTGTTTAAGGGTAGGGCAATAAGGAGCAGGGAACTGCGACTATCTTGGAGGATTCGAGGAGAGATATGAGCACTAGTGGCAACCACTGAGGGTGAGCTGCACAAGCAGAGTAATCCAAGTGGTCAAGGCCTCCCTGCTTTCCAATACAAATGCACAGTATTTAGCCATTGATTTGTTACACATCAGAAGAGAGTTAGGGCCTGATTTTTACAATTGGCCACCATTTTTGTGGGCACAATTTTGCACCTTTGCATCTGGAGACAGTGAGATACACAACTACCTGTCTGAGCCTATGTCTCTCCTGCCAGTAGTTAGCAACTTCACTTATATTTGCTCCAAAAATGGAATGCAGGTTCAGAAAAATTAGCACATTTATTTGTGCGCACAAAACTGCACCAACTAAAGTCAAGGCTAGATGAGGCCTGGCTGAAAAGTCAAGTCCATCTCATTAAAGCCCAAATATTTATGATAAAGGCTATAAGTATCTCTCCCTTTAAAGCACTATTGTATCAGAGCACAAACTCAAGAGTTCCTAATATTGGGATCTTATACTACCATTACCACAAATCTTTGATGCAACAGAAGGAAGAGAGGAGCCCTTACTAAACTACAACTACTGTACAGAACGCTCCTCAGCAACATGGGCTACTGCAAGCACGTCAGAACTGTCCTCCATTCTTTACACAGGCTTCCCATAGAATATCAGGTCAAATTCAAGGCCTCAGTCCTTCTTTTCAAGGCATTCATTGGCCTAGGGCCAGCATATCTTAAAGGTCATCTACAGCTCTAGGATAAGGACCATGGTCAATAACTCTACTCCTCTTGCACAATGATGCTTTCTACCATAAGGGTGAAGCTCATCTGCAGGAGACAGAACTTTCTTAGAGCTGATCCTAGACTGGGGAAAGAACTCCCACAGGAACTAAGGACCATCACCATCTCGCCTCATCAACTTCCACTCCAAATGCAAGTTCATTTCTCTTACTAGCAAACATAAATGTAGAGCATCACGTACATATAAAAACAAACAAAATCCCAAGAAAAAAAGGCAACCAAAAGGAAACAGTACACAGCATACACAATTCTCTTCTGGGAAGAGGATGAGAGAAAGAACAGATCACATGTGACACATTAGTCATGTCACTTAATGCACTGCTGGAATGCAATCCTCAGATACTATAATGATGAGGGCTATAAGGAATAGAATAGAATAGAATGATGGCCACATTCAGTTTCCAGCTGGCCAAAGACTTGCTGTATCACCTTGAGCAAATCAGTTCATCTGTGCCTCAGTTTCCCTATCAGCAAAATGTCAATACACTTTTCCCCCCTGCTCTTTGTCATGTCTATTTAGATTGTAAGTTCTTTGAGTCAAGGGAAGTCTCTTATTATGTATTTGTACAGCACCTAGCACAACAGATCCTCAATATCAATTGGGCTATCTATGTATTACTGTGATATAAACAGTAACTAATATTTTGGTCACATTTCTCTATAAGAAGAAGCTTCAAAACCACTGTCTAAATTTCAGTTCCATCTCTTCATTTGCGTGTGGCAGAACAGGCTTCGCACTTGGTGAATTTTCAGATTGGTGTGCTGGTCACAGCAGGCACAAATATTTTTTAAACCTATCACCTCAGGCCCATTATACCAAGCCAAGTCCTTGGATTAGGTTACATCACCCACCGGTTTGGTGTATTCACTGGCTGTTCAGAAAACTGCCATGGCCTGTACCAACTTTGTTGTCAGATCAAGGCCAGCAAAATCTGGCATCACATGCCAGGAGCTTGGCCTGCATCCCAGTCACGTCTGAGCTGTTAGAGATCTGAGAATTTAAAGAGGGAAATAAGCAAATGAAAACCAATAAATAAAATAAACAAAGGAAAGGGGGAGTTTAAGGGAGGGGTAAGGGAAGAAACATACGGGCCCTACTGGAGATGAAAACTTTGTTCAGTATCCAAAATTCGAAGCAGCTCTTCTGTGGGTTGGCTTGTGCTTTTCTACAAACAAGCTGGCCCAGCTTATAACCTGTATCAATTTATCATACACACCAGCAGTGCCAGAATTCATACAGATCTCTGCCCTGCTGTTTGCTAAGCATTTAAAAGACAAATAATTGTGTGTAAACTGCTGGTCAGTCACTTGTCAAGAAGCACCTTTCAGTTATTCAAATCAAAACATTTCTGCCTCCTCCCCCACCCTCTTTTCCCCAAGAGTAAGTGATGCGTCTTGGCAGCTTCTGATAAAACCCAATGCGTAATAATTAGAATGCAAGCTGAGCTCAACCCTGGAATGTCCATGATGTGCAGAGGAAGCCCAGTCTTATGGCTAAATCCACCATATGTCCTGAGAAAGGGAACAAGACACACGGGGGAGAAATGGGTGTTGTAAAAAGCACAAGATCACTGTTTTTCTACTACACATGCACACCAGCTAGAGCTACTTTTAAATGCAGTCTCATGCTCATGAAGCAGAGTGATTCTAATTAGCACCAAACCCTATTTATTCACTATGGTAAAAAGAGAATCTTTATTACATGTCACACAGAGGTCACCTATGTTTGAATTAAGTGACAGTGTATGACTGCCACCATGGGATGTCACCAGGGACTGAACCCAAGACCTGCACTCCTAAAAGCTTGTACCGCTGCCACTTGAGCTAAAAGATTAACTCCTTTAGTGTGTAGCTCTAGTAAATTTATACTGTCTGTGGACCAGCCACTAGAGGTGACACACAACACATGCTGAACAACATATTACAGTGCCACCGGTGTAACAGGATGCTGCACAAGACTAGCTAGCCAGCCTTGACAAACCCACCGAGCTCCAAAGGCAGAAGAGCTCAACATGGTTTTCATATGGCACATTAATCAGCCATATCCAGTATGTGTCCAACTTTCTGTTGATGAATGGCTAAATCATTGGAGGTTGTGGGGTGAAATGCAGCCAGTGCCCAGTGATGTCTCGGAGGATGAAACCCAAAGTTGCATTGACCTTTTCTACTACCATCTCCCACTGCAAACAAGTCTAATCACTTGTCTTTTGTCATTGCTAAGTCTCTCACACTTTCTTCCTCCCACAAACAATGTGTTTCAGACTGTTTTTCTCCAACTGTATTCACTTGGGATTTTCCCAAGATATATTCAATTTTGTTATTTCTATATTTCTGATCTCTCTCTTGTATCATCACTTATTGTTACCAGTGCAGCTTTTGATGCAGAAGGACAAGGGAATCATTGTTTAAACAAAAAGGGAGTATAGCTGGATTTGCCTTTGCTGCACCCCTTTGTGGCCTGTCAGGACACAACTCACTGAGTCATGCGGTCTCCACTAGTAGGTCCCTGTCTCTCACAGGATCCAATGAAGTAGTTATTTTAGCCCTCAATCCAAGGCACACATCAGTCCTACCCTTTCCGGGGTGTTATAGTTCAAAAGAAATCTGGAAAATCCACAACTCAAGGATCATCCAATGAACCTTCAGTAAGACCCCGGTCTTCTATTCAGAGCCTGACTTCAAATAATCTGTACTCTGGCCAGGCTCATAGGATCTGGTCATCCCTTCCACCAGGAGACCCAACTAATCAGCAAACTGCCTCAGTCTTTGGACTGCAATTAGGCTTCTCTTACATCAGGAGAAGCAGAGCTTCGCTCTCCCTGTTCAGCCCTGAAATGGTTTAAGTCTCCTCCTTTTAACTCTCTTCTCCATGTCTGACATCTGCAGCAGGTGTAGCATTGCAGAGCCAATTGTGTCCACATGCTCTCGGTAATCCTCTCCTTTACATTGTGGGGACTGTCTGCCCCATTGCAGGATTCTTGTGAAATAGATTGTTCTTGTTGCTTTGTACCTGACCAATGCACCCTCAGGGCCACATTTTCAAGTGGCATAAATGGATATAGCTCTGTTGACTCCATTAGAATTACACCATTGTACACCAATGGAGGATCTGGTCCTCAATATTGTGAATAATTTGCATATGCAGTTACTATAGTTGCAATCTGCAAATGCAAATGGTCGCTTGGACACATCACTGGCCACTTGCAAATACAGTATTAAACACCAGATATTAGCAGATTCCAGAAAGCTATTAACAAGCAAGCAGGATGCATAACTAGCCATCTATATATGTGCAGATGCTCAATTTGTGCACTCACTCCTTTGTGTGCACAAACTAGGCATGCAATTGTACCTGTATTTTCACATGTGCAATTGGACACCACACTTTTTGAAAATCAGACCCATGTCTTGCAGCCAAATTTTTGAAAGAAAGTTGCAGGTGAAATATGTTAAAAGAAACTTGGAATGGCAAATGTTCAAATAGTTTCTGTAAGGAATTCTGAACAGCATAGTCAATAGCATGACATTCAAATTCCAAATTGGGAACAGAATATCTAATTTTGAATCCAACGTGCAATTAGAAATTTGCGCTGTTGTCGATTAGATTATTACATTAAGTTAAACCATCAGCAAAGAGAAACAATGCCACATGGCTTATATAACTAACAGTGAGATTTGAGACTTCTACACTCCACCACCCCTCACCCACAGCAGGAAGTCTCAGAGCCCAGGTCAACTGACTAGGGCTCACGATAGGTAGATTAAAAATAGCAGTGTAGACATTCCCATTTGGTCTGGAGCCTGGGCTCTGAGACCCTTCCCTCTCCCCTCCCCAGGTTTTAGAGCCCAGGCTCCACTCCAAGCAGGAATGTCAACACCACAATTTTTAGCCTTGTAGCACAAGCCTTGAGAGACCAAGTCAGTTGACCTGGACTCTGAGACTGGCTGCTGCGGGGTGTTTTTTGTTGTTGTTGCTGTGTAGATGTACCCTTTGCACAATCACACATGTTGTTCATAAACCATCTATAGATTAAATATTATTCACTGAAGAAATTCACAATAATTTAAAGTAATGAATGTGCTAAAAAACTTTCTTGTTTCATTACAGATAATTCTCAGACATCAAAAGGTGTAAAGTGTGTGTTATTTCTTTCAAATCTTTCACCCAGCTCTACTAATGAACAGTGGGAAATTTACTCAGTACTGCTTCTACTGCATGTGCAAAGTCTGAGGCCTTGGCTATTTTAAGAAAATTCACACTGCTATAACTGCTTCCAGTGCAACTTACACCTACACAGCTTCCTCTGGTAATTTACTGTAGTAAGTTGCACGGGTGCACAGCCCACTTCATGTGGAAGCTGCTCACCTACATCAGCGTAACTCCATTGATGCAGTTGCACCAGTGTGACTCTCTAAAATGGAGACAGAGCTTGAGTGTTTGCACTTAGAGATTCACCACACTTGTGTCATTTTTTCACATGTACATTTATTCCTGTCTATTATTAGCATATCACCTGTGGGTGAACACTTTTCACAAAACGATCATTGTATAGGATCTATCAGTCCTTGTCCTCAAAGAAAACCTGCACAACACTCTCAAAAGACAAGCCTGGGAGCTTAAATTCATAACTTTGCTAGACACTAAAAATCATGGTCTTAATAAAGACACTGGATTTATGTCTTAATACAACAATCTGTAACCCCCTATCCTGCCTTTTTTTTTTTTTTTTTTTTTTTTGTCCTAGGACCACAGAGATGTTAACTGGCCCTTTTACCTTGAAGTGTCCCTTAGAATATGTGCTAACTACTTATGCTAAACTATCTGTTTGACCTTGTAATTAGCTATGACACTCTGACTACCTATCCCAGACCCAAGAAGAGGTTGGTGTAGCTCAAAAGCTTGTCTCTCTCACCAACAGAAGTTGGTCCAATAAAATATATTACCTAACTCACCTTGTCTCACTAGCCATTTTAATATTTATGCCCATCTCAAGGATTTTTAACGCCTATTAAATCCTTGAGAATCAGAAGCAGCTCTTTTGAAAAAAAAAATCCTATGAATAATCTTTTCAGCCTTTAAAATTCTCTCACTTTGGCTTTAAAATTCACATCTTGCTGATGCAATTCTGTGCTTGGAGATAGTATCTTGCAAAACTTAGTTGACAGGGCAGAAGCACATCTGCTTCCATTTTCATAACTATCTTCACAGTGGAAAAAACTTTTTCATAATTAAAGCTTAGGATGTATAGAATATTGTGGAATGTGGCAAAAGTTAATGTGGGAAATGTATTTTTTATTGTGCTCTCCATTTTCCTCTGTCCTGGATATTAAGGTAATTTTAGAGGGAAGGATTTTGCTGTTTATGTTTCAATGAGAGGCAATCTCCATCATGAAACTTCTCCTAGCAGCAACCTGAAAGAACCAACTTTTATTCCCACACAGCCACTGGCTCAAGCTAAGCAGTAAGAATGTGCAGTAATATCAAAATGAGGCAAGTGCTGCACTAAAGTGTGCTAAAATCGTAGCCAATGCCAATTGTGCATTACTTCCCCATCAAATAAAGGGGCTAGCCTTCAATGTGAAGTAGGGGTGTGCTGAATTTCAAGGCCCAGAATTCAGCCACTTTTGCTGGAGTTGGAACTAAAAAAAAAAAAAGTGTAGTTAAAATTTTTTTCTTGACACATGGATTATGGGGAGTTTTTGCTCTCTCATAATTCAAAAAAATGACTAGATGGATTTTGCACATTTTTTTTTTCAGGCCATCACCAAACAGAACATTTCAGTCATGCAGGCATGAGGGATTGTAGGCCTCAAACACAGGCCCTCAGGTCCCCTGTTAGGGTTCAGACCATGGCTGTCACCTAGTAGCTCACCTAAACTGCTGGAGAAGGGGGCCCGTGAAGCTCTAGCTCACAAAGAACCCCACCCATGAAGCTTCTGATTGGGGGAGATATCCAGTCCCATCGATTGGCTGCAACCTTCTAATTAAACCCAAAAGAGGCACTGGAAGTTGTCTGAGCAGCTAGATTAATCCCTGAGTGGCTGTTACTATGGACCCTGCCTACTTGCCTGAACCCTGCCTGTTCCTGTTCTCTTAATCCCAGACAGACATCTGCTCCCAATACTCCTGTGGAATTCTATGCCATTGCACAATTTTGCAGAATTCCTTGTTTCCCACACAGAATTTCTGGCTGCCACTAGGGGCCGCTGGACTCAGTGAGCGGAGCTCTGAGACTGGCGGGGCTGGAGGCTGCATGCGCTTTGATCCCCATTCTGCAACGGACAGGAGAGGGTCTGGAAGACCCAGCCAGCTCTGGCAAAGGGTGCAGAATAGGATGACCTGCTGACTAGGCCGTTAAAAGTCCAGTCGATGGGGCTGGGGAGCTAAGCCAGGCTGGTCCCTACCTCTCTTGGCTCTGCGCTGCGCTCCGGAAGCAGCCAGCAGGTCCAGGTCCAGCTCCCAGGTGGGGGGGCGGGTTACGGCACTCTGCGTGCTGCCCCCACCCCGAGCACTGGCTCCACAAGGTGGGCCAGTACTGGGGTAAGTGAATGGGGGCAGGGACTCAGATCCTTATATCACTCTGTTCAGCAGGGTACTGTGTACATAGAGAAACTCCCATACTATGGTGGGACAAATCGCCCACTTACAAGTGGGTGAATGTTTTCAAAAGTTCTCAGCATATGAAAACAGGGTGTCATAATGGAAACTCTTCTGCAACCCTAACTGTAGAGTGGTTGCCATCAGCACTGACTATATTATATGGATCTATAGAGATACATATAGTGAAAGTGTTGTGGATTATAGTGCCTTTGTTTTGTTTTTTGAATAAAATTATATGCTGTAGTCCATCAGCAGAGCTCGCTGACTAGAACTTTATCTCAAGGAAACTTTGTCCTCATACTGCAAAAGGAAACCAAAATAGAGGCTTTGGCAGTCCGAAGCTTTCCTAGCAGCCCACTCATAATAAACCATAGGAAAGGACATGATGGCCTACTTTTAAAGGAGTGGACTGCCAAATCCCAAAATAATAAGAAAAAAATATATGGTGTAACAAAAAAATGCCTTTAGGTTGTGGAAATTATGACTTGATGACATCCCTCACCCCTTTTGCTTATGATCTAGCTGCACATATACAAGACCTTAATTATAGAGCTGAAATCAACAATCAGGCATAGAACATGCTTTCCGCCAGAATAAAAAAATAATCCAAGTGTAGGGAACCTAACATGCCTCGAACCAGGGTAGTGGAGTGGATGCTGAGCTCAGGGAAAAGGTTGACTTTCGAGGTCTGTCACGAAGAAAGGAACAGCCCCTCAGGGCCTTTATAAAAGAGTTTGACTTCCATGCACATCTGAGGTCTATCCTACCCATGGGCCCTGTCACAAAAAAAGGAAGCAAAGTATTCCCACACACCAGCTACACCACTGAGGCCTCAAACCCTCAATCCAAGCTGCTCGGAAGTCACAAAAATAGACTCCATGATAACATACGGGCAGTGTTGTAATATTATAATAAAGGAAACACAGGAGCCAAGTTCTGTCCTCAACTACATCAGCGTAAAGCTGCAGCAACTCCACTGGAACCAGCGCAGTTATTCCAGGTTTAGCCTGCTCTAGATGATGAAAGTGACTCAAAACCAGCGGCACTGAGGGAAAATAGATTTACACAACGGAGTCTTACGTGCATATTTTCTTTACCTAAGCTGAACCTCTCTAGCCATAACTCAGGTAGGTCCCGGTTATTCCCATCTCTGGGTTGGGAGAGCCAGCCTGCAGCTCTGCTCCTGCCTTGAAGCCAGCCCTGGCCTGGTCTTGCCTCATGGCAAGTAATCCAGTCCTAACCATCAGCTTCAATTCCTGACTTTGACTGACCCTTGGCTTGGGCACCTGGCCTCTGACTCCAGCTCTGACCCTTGGCTGCAGCCACTGCACCTGACTCCTGCTCCAACCTCTGGGCACGACCCTCCACATCCTTGGGTCTGTCGGTCTGGATGTCAGTCTCAGTCTGCTGACAACTCATTCAACTCCCAGCCTTCCTTCCTTTGGCCAGCATTTTTAAGGTTTAGAATCCTTTTTGGTCTGAGGCTTTGGTCTGGGAAGAATACACCTTGGCAGACTAGCTGGAGCCAGGCAGGGGGTATCCCCAATCGATAGCGTCTCTATTGTTTCCCCACAAAGCTTTATCTTTGTCATTGTTTCTTTTGCTGTTGGTTTCTCCCGTAACAGCCTCCTTTGATTTAATTCCTGGCAGTCAGGCAGATTAATATCAGACAGGAACTGAGGGCATATGATAGTTATAAAAAAATACCACACAGCTCCCTCATTGTCCAGACCCAAATGGCTAGACCACTGGAGTAGTCTGCACTGCACCAGGCTATGTAGTCTTATGCTACTTAAGAGCACACAGACGTTGATAACAAGACAGCATTACACATTGTCAATAATTTTCCTCTTTACCTCTCCTAAAGCAGACCAATCAGAGAAGTTTTTTGTAGGGAATTTCTCTGTGCTTGAAGCGAGAACTTTTTTCTCAGGCAAAAATGGTAGCTATAGACACTAGAGGTAAAGCACATTAGTGATCAATTGCAGCAAATGATAGACTTTCTCAGGCCTCCAGTCACCTCCAGGTGGTGAGACCCTCACAGACTTTCTCCACTGAAACAAAACACTTCCTCCCAAGCATTGGCCACTGTCAGAAGACAGGATACTGGGCTAGATGGACCATTGGTCTGACCCAGTGCGGCCGTTCTTATGTTCAGACATCTATAGTTTTTCCAATGCATTCAATTTTGTGTGTGTGTGTAGATACACAACTCCAGCAAGCACAAAGGAGTAGCACAGACCACAGTTTTGAACCATGCTATGATGCTTAGAATTAAACTGGTGACTTTTGGATCCCAAAGAAATAAGCTTTCCTCAGGACATAAAAGAAAATCTTTGCTACACCAGCACCTACGCCTTCTTTTCTAATGCCTGGTCCACCCTTAAAATTTAGGTTGACATAACTACAGCGCTCAGCAGTGTTAAAAATCCACACCCGTGAGTGTCATAGTTACCCCACCTAACCCCTGGTGTAGACACAGCTAGGTTGACAGAAGAATACTTCTTTTGAACTAGCTATCACTGCCTGGGGAGGTGGTGTTCCTACATGGATGGAAAAAACCCCTTCTGTCACTGTAGGCTGTGTTTTGCTGGCAGAGCTATGGCACTGTAGCTAAACTGCTAAGTGCCCATAGTATAGACAAGGCCTAATCCTTTAGTTACCAGAGCATTAGGCTATTCTAATTTCCCTTCCCCCTCCCCCACCATCACTCACACACACACACACACACGCATGCACCACTACCATTCACTCTCTCTTTAGGGCTATGGTACTTTTCCTTTAAAGAAAACCTCTCACGTTATTTCTTCCAGATGACAAGTATATTACAGTTTTGGCATAGACGAGTCTGTGTCACTATCACCATGCAAGAATAAGACCCAATTTCTGAATTTTACTGTGATAAAATACAGCTAAGTGGTCATCAAGTGAAACCACTCAAGCTCTCAGATCAATGTTGCCCCTGTAACACTCCATAGCATCTGTCACAGGTTGGCTAGCCCTTGAAGGGTAGTTGGGCTCAGCCACACCTGTGCCAGATTAGCTACCCATCCCACTCATCTGGTCCTGATCAGCTGGGTGATTCCTTGACTCAATTTGAGAGACGAACCACAGGGAGCAAACTGGTCTCCTATGGAAGGCTGCAAAGGAGGGTCTAGGAGTCCTCCAAGGAATCAGCCTGGGAATTAGCCAGGGTTCTATCCCAGAGCACAGAAGTGGGAATGGTAACCCATCGGGGTTGAGATTGTGAGGGGATGCCAGGGAAGCAACCTGGGAGTCGGTGCTCTATCTCAGAGCAGAGAAACTTAAAGGTAGCCTAGAAGTGGCTGAGAACTGAGCTCAGAGGGAGGGCTGAAGAGCCCAAGTGGAGCAGAAGAATGTTTGATTTGTGTGGGACTTTTGTTTGGACTTGTTACCCCAAATCAGCACTGAACTCTGAGTGATGTGGTCAGAGGGTTGATGCCCCAAACCCCACCCTCACCCAGGAGAGACAGAAAATCCTAGGGAAGAGGAAACTGAGGCAAGAACTGGCTGCACCACCACACTCAGCCAGCAGGGCACTAAAAGGCAGGCACACCCCCTGACAGTGTCTAGCTGCTGAGCAGAGTAAATGCAAGATGGCTGCCTCTTTTCAAGTAGCAAACCATATGTCCCTGTGCCTTTTTACATGCTACCTTTATGCCTGGAACAGCCCCCTCCTCCAGTCTGCCTTGCTACTTTGCTGTCCCTTCCTTCAAGTCCTTACTAAACACTCACTTCATTTGGTTGACCTAACTCTCTCCAATGCACGTAGTTCATTTAACTCAATTGTTATTTATCTAGCACTCATCCAGACTCCGTGAAGAAAACTGTCAGCCAGCCCTCTAACTTTATACACGAAAAGCCCTGCTAGAAATTCTAGCACTTGTGCAAACAGTAAAACCGGCTGAATGCAAATGGAAGCATGTGCACGTGCAGAACCCATGCCTCTAAAGCCCTTTACAAATGCTAACATTTGCATGTGTAGCTGTTGGACTATTGGGTGTTGCTGAGTATTATAAGCTCACAAGTGTTTGTACCTGCAAAATACAGGCACGCATTTGTGTATGTCCACTTACTACAGCTCTAGTCACTCTTCTACACAGCCAAAATATATACCATAATGTTTATTTAGTTGTTCTTAGACAGAAAGACACCGCACGTGACAATTACCGATTCCACAGTAAGTCTCCTCGTGGGTGCATCTCCCACAGAAGGGATGGGGAAATTTTCAAAAGAATCAAAGAAGTTTAGGAGCACACGTCCCACCAACTTTCAGTGGGGATTTTGTTCCTAAATACCTTAGGTCATTTTGAAAGACTTTCCTGAGAGTTGCAGCCATATATCTGTGAGGAGAATTCAGTCTTTTCCCATTTATGTACCAAGAGCGCAAGACAAAATTAAACTCATTTAAAAAAAAATACTTTCAGGAATTACTTAATTAAAATAATTTTGCTCAAATAATTCTTTTCTCAAAACAAATAATGGCTGAAAGCGTGCAGGTGATTTCCCACCCCCACCCCCCTTTTTACTGAAGTCACAAACAAAATCACTGTTTAATTAGTAATTCATCATTCGCTGGCATGATATTTTGTTTAATTTGAGAACAAAATGCTTGTATTTGTATTAAGTGCAATGACACAAAATGTGATTCAGATATTATCAAGAGGCACATGGAAGATGGGGAGGGCTGACAGAACAATGATGGGTACAGTGCTTTCAAAGTGCTTTCACGTAATTTACCATTGCTAGGTCCTAAATTGCAAGAGCTATTTATCACTCAATCTGCTGAAAGTTTTGGTTTGGCAAAGGCAAGTCAACTGTAAAATGAACGTTCTATTTACTCTGACCCTATTATTACAAATAACACTTTGTGATGCTACCATGCTTTCCATCTGAGGATCTCAAAGAGCTGCATGATACCCAAGTATGGCTTCTTCAGAGTGGATGGGCAGGGAAGCAACAGCCCAGGAAGTCTCCTGCCTTGTCTGCATTCCCATCAGGTAGCAACCATAACATGGCTGTTTTTTAAATATGGGAATCACTTGCACTGGAATCAGTATTCAGTACTCCAGAAGAGATATAGGTGATGTCCCTGTCTACATGCAGACGAGGTTGCAGCGAGGAGTGCTTGCTACTTTATCAAAGCATCACTCATTAGCACGTGCTCCCCCTACAATAGAGTCACTGTGGTTTAATAATTTAGGAACCAATCTAAGAACTCCTTCACCATCACCCCCAAAAATAAACCTTACTTTATGAGGAGTTTGCCCTGAGGCAAGGTTCATCTTGTATGGTTGGGACTGATTCTGATGCAGATGAGAACATGCAACATTTCTAGAGGCTGGCTGGGTGTTCAGACGCCAAGTCACCACTTGGCAAAATGTTGCAAGAAACAGCTTAGCTTTGGGGCTGAGAAATCAAGATTGCAAATATTTTGTGAACACATAGTCGCTATTTACACACACACACACACACACACACACAGAGAGAGAGAGAGAGACTATCAGGCCTAGCCATCCAGCCCTGCACCATCTTCAGACATTAAACCCACCATGGAAACTTTGCTGGCACAGGGAGAAAGCCTTGGAGTGCGTGTAATGTGGGTGGAGTTTTTAGTGTGAGCTCCATTGTCACTAGAGCCAGCCAGAGAACAACAATTTCACAACAACTTTTGAGACGGATTCCCAGGGCTTTGATTTAATGTCCTGGAAAAGGCAACAGATAGTTAGACAAATGGGTGAGGTTTATCTATCACAAGCAACATCATAATATATGGTCATTTAGCCTGGAAATGAGCAAAGCGTTGACCGAGCTTTCTAAGATTGTGACAGGAATAATGTCAGCTGGCCACTCCTTCTTTGTGTTTTATATGGCCCCTTAATGCAAGGTCAAGATGTAACTATCACTTGGCAAAATTAACAGTTCACATAAGCACACGCACAAGGAAATGCTCTCTTCAAGCAGTTGTGTAATCAGCCTGAGAATTCATGGCCATGAGAGGTCAGAGAGTTAACTACTGTAGCTGGATTACTAAAAGGTCTAGCTAATTTTATGATCAGTAATACCACATTGTAAGGGACTGAGGCATAGGCGGTCTGGGATAGCAGCTACGGCTGGGTTCGTGGCCGCAAGTCAAGGACTTGTAGGTGGTAATCAGCAAGCAGGGATCAGTGTAATCGCTAGAGCCAAGATCAATAGGCAAGAGTCAGGGTCAGAGGCTGGTGATCAGAGATAGTTACCAGGCTGCAATCAGGAGGCAAGAGTCAGAATCAGGCTGGGGGCAGAGACTGGAGATCAGAAAGCTGTGTGACATCTGGAGTTGCAGCAAGCCAGAAGTCTGCATGGTTGCCCAGACAACTTCCTGGACCATCCTCCAGGTTTACGTAGTGAGATGGACAAATCAGAAGGCTACGGAGTGCTGTCACTCTGGACCCTTTGCACAGTACTTTCTGCAGCACTAATAACCACAGCGCTCCTTGGATATGGCTCCTCCTGGCGCCAAAGTAGGAGCATCCCAGGCTCCACATACCAAGGTCTAGTCCCACATATCCTTACATACGTGTAGCTGTGCAAACTAAGATTTGGGTGATCAGATATCATGCTACAGGTTGTCATGTGATCATCAGAGGGGTCAGGAAAGAACTTCTATACCCCTTGGTCCCCATGAACAATAATGCACAATTATCTAAAAGCAAGTGCCTCTAAGAAGTTTTCACTTTCCTCTGAAACACCAGCTGTTTGCCAGTGCTGGAGGCAGGATATCAGACTAACTGAGCCAATCATTTGATTTGGAATGACAAATCCAAATGGCCAAAACTTTAAAACTTGGGTGTCTCAAGTTACGTCTGGACACAAAAATGTGTCTTCCCAAACAATGGCAAAAATCCCCGCGTCCTTTGTTTCCATTTTACAAAACAATAGCAGTTCTTCAAATGGGAAAAAGAATAATTTTAAAGTAAGTTTTAAGACCAGAAGGGACCAGTATGATCATCTAGTGTGACCTCCTGCATAACACAGGCCATGGAATTCCAACCCTAATTACTGAAAAGGACAAAATTATTCTTCCCTACTACATAAGTGAACCTGATTAATCCCCAAAACCCGTGGTTGTACTACGGCCTATTTTCTAGAAAAACTTCTAATCTCTTAAAGACTCCATCTGAAGATGAATTTATCACTTCCCTTCGTAAATAGTTCCCACACTTAAATTATTCTCACTATTGAAGTCATGTCTCATTTCCAGTTTGAATGGACAAAAATGCTTCCGGAAGTTTCAGATTCCATATATGTGTGGAATTCGATATGAAGATTCTAGTTCCTGAAGACAGGCTCATTTTGAGGGGCAGCATAGTCTGACGGATTGAACTCAAGGCTGGGAGTCTGGAACCCAGGGTCTAATCCTGGCTCTGCCACTGGCTTGACATGTAGACTTAGACATCACTTACACCAGAACTTTTCAAGTGTAGGCACTTAAAATCAAGCGCCTAAAACCTTATTTAAAGCACCTAAATGAAAGAGGCCTGAATTTCAGAGTTGTTAAGTACTGATGTTTCCCACTTACCGACAATTTTGGGAGTTGGGAAATTTGAACATTTTTAGATGCAGATCAGATTTGGGCCATATATGCGAATGTAAAATATAGGTGACAATAACAGATATAGTAACTATTAAAGGACCTGTCAATGTTTGTGATATTTAAGAGTCTATGGTATGTGTATTTATAGGCTGTGAAATGTCTTCAGCCAAATACAGTACATACTGCCAACCTGTGGTCAGGGTTCATTTTGGATGGGAGGGTGGCAGGTTAAGGCCCTACAGTTCATTTGTAATGCTGACTGCAAGGCTGCTATTTTTATGTCTCTCAAGAACCTCACAGAGTGATGGACAACAGATGGAGGTGCTGTTGAGAGTTCAGGGAAAGGGATAGATACATTCTCCATTCCTGCAAGCTTCTGCTCTCCAGCTGCAGTCTCTCTTAACAGACAATGAATCATTCGCCTAGAAAGAAACTACATATCTGAATAAACCACACTCTGACTGTCTCTGTTTGATAATTTATTAGGAGAACTGGACCAATCAAAGCTCATCAGCTGACACAGAAGCCAGCAGAATTAAAATGCACAGACACACAAAAACCCTTTGTAAACTACCCTGTAAAATAGAAGTGGGGTCGTGCAAGACCTTGAACACAGAGAAAAACAAATCTATTAATAACCAAAACACAGATAAAGGTTGTGCCTGGTTAGGGGAAAAAAAGGTGGGCTGTAAAAAATCAAAGTTTTTGTGGTCACTTAGTTTTCCATCTGATACAAAAATGTGGGCGTGTGTCTGTGTCCCTAGGACAACCAGGAGTCGGGGTCCAAGAAACAGTTCAACTTGGGGTAAGCATGCTAAAGGATTATGAACACAGGGAAAAAAAATAAGGAAAACACTGTAAATTCCACTTAGCACACAGGAAGGGGGGCACATTTGTGCACTGTCAGAAGCAGATGAGCTGGCAAAGACTGCCCTGCAATCTGACCCTGATCTAGTGTATACCACCTTGTTACGCTGGTTTACACAATCCACTGACTTCAGTAGATCACTCTGGATTTACACCAGTGTGAGATCAGAGGCTGGCTTTTCCAATTCGCCATGGAAGGTTGCTTTTGTTGTGATGCTCAATGCAATGAAGATCCTGGGAGATTGTCTGAAGATAAGAAACTATAGGAGTGGTTACACAAAAGCCACTCTGTGCAGCTTGCACATGTAGAATTGAAGAAGCCCTGCCCTGGTAAGCCTGTGGTGGCAGGATACAATGCCCCAGCCACAGAGGTGCAAAGGGCACCATCATCTGAAAAGGTCTGGGCCCTGTTGGGATGCCCGTCATTGTGCTTTGCAGCTAAAAACTGTCTCAGGGAACTTTGTGGCATTCGGTGCACTACGATGCAGCGTAACATGATCCAGCAGCTGAAGCTTGTGTCATCTCAGGTCAGAAATTATAGGGAACGAATAAGTGGTGGCTTTTATTTGTTTATTCGGTTTAAATATGCGGCCGGTGCAAGGATCAGTTGTCAAATAAAGAACGCTGGTTTAGGCCAAACCTCCAACTGAAAAAAAAAAATAGTCGCAGGGAATGAAGACTTCTGTATCATCACTTCTTGCCCATAGCTGTTGTCCAGTGTGGCAGTGTGAGTCAATTGCTGTGTTTCACATAGACAAGCTGAACATTAGGAATGGGCAAAATTATTCCTACATACAGCTTGTAAAGTGCTTTGCTATCCTTTAGGATAAATGGCACCATAAAAATCCAAGGTCTTTGGGTCACATTGTGCCCTTAACTTGTAGGCCCATCACCATTAAGATGGGGATTTTCAAAAGGAGTCTAAGGCTATGTCTACACTTGGAACTAAGGGGTGTGATTCCCACCTCATATAGACACTAGCTTTCATTGAGCTAGCATGCTAAAAATAGTAACATAGTCCAGGTAGCAACCAGCAGCACCATGCGCTAGCCACCCCATGTACGTACCTTCAGGAGCTAGACAGAGTTGTACTAGAGGCAACTAGCCTGTGCTGCCACTCGCTGCTGCCCCTCTGAGGCTACTGTAACTATTGCGGCTACACTGATATTTTTAGTGCACTAGCTTGATGAAAGCTAGCACAACCATGTCTAAGCGAGCTGGGAGTCACACCCATCGCTCCAAGTGTAGATATGCCCTAAGTACGTTGGGTACTATCAGCCTTAAGAGTAATTTGAAAGTCTCAGCCTAATTATAGCTGTCACTCCAACAGCAGTGTTAAAACATTCTAGCATTCCAGCACAAACTTATGTGGGACTGCATTAGGACAGCTAATCATGGGACCATACCCACTCTTCTGTGGACAGACTATAGTCTATCTCCTCGGCAGCGACAGATTTGCCAAATGAATTATTGAAGCAAAAAGTTCTCCAGGAACAGAAAGCTGGTGAATGCTACAAAAGGGTTACGGCCTGCCAGACCAGCCAGGAAACCTCAGGAATGTTGAGTCAATGTCTAAGATAGCTGGTGTTTCTAAATCTATATTAAAACGGAAATGTAGCACACTTCAAAACACCACCAGATTCTGTTCAGATTGGGCCTGAGGCACTGTTTTCCTCACTTTCCATCCAGAAGACAGTCCAACCCACTAATGTATTGAATAAGACAAAGGAAGAGGCTGATATCTTATCTGGAGGACATATTGATTTGAAGGTCCTGTTTGGATCCAGAAAAAAAAATTCATTGGAAAGAATAGTGGTAAAATTAAGTAACCAATAGCTGAGGTTTTGGTTTTACCTTCCAGTAGCACACAGAAATCCTTAGTAGAAAATAAAACATCCACCCTTTAAATTTTGTCTTTCATACTTGTATGGTATGGGGGGGGGAATTATTACAGTATTTGCAATTACAGAGCTCCAGATACAGATAGTGGTGATCATGAAACCTTTGTTACACAGGCTTAATGCTAGTTTTTTCCAGTGTAGACAGGAGTAATAATTTTTCTAATACATACTTGATTCCAACTCCACTCTAAGCTTTAGGAAACGATCAGCTGTTACAGTAATGCCCTGAAGCCAGATCAGTGGACAGCACTATCCTTCTTTCATTTCCCATTGAAAGCTCCCTTTTATCTCTTACAGTCTCATTGTGCCTGCATCAGAATTCTCAAGCCCTTGATTCCTTTCTTGTTTAATTTCCTCTGTGTTCCTTGCACCCTTAAATTTCACAGAAACAATTTCTCTTATTCACTTATAAAAAGAGGCAGGAAGATACAGAAACTAAACCTACTTCACTAACATACATGTGTAATACTATTATCACAAATATAATGACCTTCATCTGTTATCAAAGATTCCATTCCGGTAGTGTTTCCTTTACACTCAAGAGTTGCTGCAAGGCAGTCACAACTAGTGACACAAGGGAAAGGTATGCAGGATGACATCCTTCACATATATAGAATGACTCAAAATTCAAGGGGTCCCCCTTTCACTATGAACTTGAATACAGGCCAATTTCAGAAGAAAGTTTTACATGAACTTTTTGGAAAAAACAAGTCAATTTTCTAAGGATTTCAGCTGAGATTTTTCTCTTTTAAAAAGAGCCTAAGGGAGTTAGGCACGTAAAAATCCACTGAACTTCAATTGGAACTGGTTACTCAATGAGAGCTAGATGCCTAATACCCTGGGGTCCATTTGAAAATCCCAACCTTCATTGGAAGTAATGGGCATCCAGTAACTCTGAAAATTAGGCCACTAATTTTGGGACCCAAGTTTAAAAATGTTAGCTTCAAGTGCTTGTCCAAGAACTGTACTTCGAATCTAGGTTTCCTATCTTCCAATCCCATGCTTAATCCAATGAACCATGCACTACCAACAAAAAGTCATTTTTAAAATTAAGAATTTTTTAAAATAAGTTCATCTTATGTTCCTTGACTGACACTCACTTCTATTCCCTGCCCTTTCCTCCTGCCTTGACAACAGTGACCTACACAACATTCAGACTGAAACCAAGAGAAAAAGATGATCTGACCCTGGGAACCATCTCCACTTAGATCCACTGGGCTGTGGTTTTACAAAACAAAAACCAAACAAGGTATTTTGTGGGTGGAATGTAATTGTAAGGCACTCAGACGTAATGTATATATCAGTAGTTACACTGATTGCTAGATGGGTGGATAGACAGATGAAGAAAACAGAACTGTTTTTCATTCTCACTAAAACTAAACTGGGAAAGTTTTCCATCCAGTTAATGATGAAAAAGGAAAAATGGTAATTTGTCCTTATTTCTCATTAGGCACAAAATGTCCTGCAGTTCAACACCTGGGACAAATATTTAGCTAGTGTAAATTATCATAGCCCTACTGACTTCAGTGACTTTCACCA
Organism: Eretmochelys imbricata; assembly: GCF_965152235.1. Lineage (NCBI taxonomy): Eukaryota > Metazoa > Chordata > Testudines > Cheloniidae > Eretmochelys > Eretmochelys imbricata. The sequence goes on from NC_135584.1 coordinate 22,480,540, forward strand.
GCTGAGGATCTTCTCTTTATTGTAACCAATAAATAATACTGGAAGGCTATAATCCAAGCAAGATTAAAGGCAAATAAGCAGCGAGTCATTCTGCTAAAGGTCCCCAGTCTAAGGGACAGCTAGACAATCCCTGAAAGCAATCCAGAAGCCAGGAAGTCTGGATTTGGGGAGTAGGTGGGAAATACCAGATTGCAGTTCAGCTTTACTTTGATCTTCTCCCATCTTTTCCCCATCCTCATGACCACACCAACAGAATGATGAATGGATTCTTCACACATCCCTTCTCCACAGAAATAGCAATCCCTCCCACTCCTTTAAAAGAACAAGGGGGTGGGAATCAAAGAATCACTTTGAAATTTCATAACATTCAGCCCTGGAGGCAGAAGGGTTTTTCCAATGTAAATTTCTTTTGGTCACTGCAATATGAACAGAAATCTTGGGCAGCCCTGCATTGCAGCAGGGTTTTCATATTTCCTTTGCCTGCCCAGCTATTTATCATTTTCCAATAATCCTATGCCCTGGAGATATTAACGCTCGGTGAATGGCCCTACTCCTCATCACCCCCCCACCCCACATACACAATAATGTTTCCATGCCTGAAAGTCTGTCCATCAACGCTGATTGGCGAAAGAGATAAACGCTGTCTATACATATGGTAAGTCACAGAAGTCAGAGCTAGAAAAAGATCTATTAGATCATTGCATCCATGGCTCTGCTAGCAATGGATATAGCCCCCAGAGAGAGTATGTTTTTAACCAGATGTAATAAATCCTTCTTCATGATGTGGTGGCCAACTGAGATTTTCACATCCCCAGTTCTAAGGCTAAAGATTGTCTTTTGGAAGCTAGAGCAAATTAGCAGAAACTGACAAAATTTAGTATCCTGAATCTATTGGGAAAGGAGAAAAACTTCCAAATTGCACCGACAGACCACAACCACAATTCTTCCCTCAGTGCCTGATCTTAATTCAGATAAGATACTTACTGAAGTCATCACTTGGACAGCTCTCAACTGATCCTTGGCTGGGATCACATATTGAAAGACAACAGTCACAACAATCCAACAACATCCTTCGAACTAACCCCCAAACTTTTCAGAGGTTCAGAAGAACTCCACCCTTTCCCCCCTTCCTCAGTGGCAGAATCTGGCTTACAAGGGATGTTTCATTCTGGAGCTGTCCAGATGCCCTGCACACAAAAATGGGCAAAGCCACAGAAGGCAAATCCAAAGGGTGCTGCAGCTGGCCCATTGCCAATCCCTGGTATTGTGAGAGGGGAGTGAATTGAGTTTTCACTGCAGGAAAGTTTTGCAGATCTAGTAGATAGTGGGAGGGAGTACCTTCCCTCAAAGAGCATTTCAGAAGGGGATGGGGGAAGCAATGGAACCTTTTCCTGAAGACACACAAGAGGTGCTGAGACTTCTCATTTTCCTTCCTCCCTTCACGACAGCTTCCCTTTCTCTAATGGCAGCAAAGAATCCCCTGAAGACGACTACGGAGACTAGAGGGGACAGGAATCTTCTCAATGAGAAAGGTAGGGCCAACGATGGAGATAGCTAAAAACATTTGAATTGTAGAGCACAGTGATATTGTAACACCGACAGACCCTGGTTGGCGGCAGGTGGGATCGAACCCGAGACCTCTGGAGCTAAAGATATAAGCTTCTACTGCATGAGCTAAAAGCCATACAAATGGCTCTTCTTCAGCTCTGTGAAGCTCAAAAGCTTGTCTCTTTCACTGACAAAAGTTGGTTCAATAAAAGCCATTTTCCTCACCCATGTTGTCTCTCTCACATCCTAGTACCAAGATGGCTACAACACTGCAAACAACAATGATTTTCAACAATACACTTTTGAACACCACTTAGCATCTAGGCTGGAATTTCCAAAGTAGCCTAAGGCCTGGTCTACACTATGGGGTTAGGTCAAATTTAGCCACATTAGGTCGATTTAAAAATGACTGCATCCACACAACCAACCCCGTCCCGTCGACCTAAAGGGCTCTTAAAATCGACTTCTGTACTCCTCCCTGACGAGGGGGGTAGAGCTAAAATCGACCTTGCTGGGTCGAATTTGGGTTAGTGCAGATGCAAATAGACGGTATCGGCCTCCAGGAGCTATTCCAGAGTGCTCCATTGTGACTGCTGTGGACAGCACTTTGAATTCTTATGCACTAGCCAGGTACAGAGGAAAAGCCTTAGGAACTTTTGAATTTCATTTCCTGTTTGGTCAGCGTAGCGAACTCAGCAGCACAGGTGACCATGCATTCCCCCCAGAATCGTAGAGCGTAGAATGTTTCTACGCTCCCCCTATCATCTCTGTCCCTGAGGTTATCGCAGATAAGAAGGTGAAAAAAAAGCACTCGCGATTACATGTTTTCCGAGCTCATACAGTCCTCCCGCACTGATAGGACACAGCTTGACGCATGGAGGCATTCAGTGGCAGAGGCCAGGAAAGAATTAAGTGAGCATGAAGAGCGGAGGCAGGACGCGATGCTGAGGCTAATGGGGGAGCAAACGGACATGATGAAGCGTCTGCTGAGGGAGCAAACGGACATGATGAAGTGCCTGCTGGAGCTGCAGGAAAGCCAACAAGAGCATAGACCCCTGCTGCATCCACTGTATAACCACTTACCCTCCTCCTCATGTTCCATAGCCTCCTCACCCAGATGCCCAAGAACACGGAGGGGTGTGAGAGGGGAGGCTCCGGGACTCAGCCACTCCACTCCAGAGGACGGCCCAAGCAACAGAAGGCTGTCATTCAAACAGTTTTATTTTTAGTGTGGCTACAATAAGCAATGTGGCCTTGTCCTTCCCTCCTCCCCCACCCCACCTGGGCTACCTTGTCCGTTATCTCTTTTTTTAAAAGTAATTAATTAATTAATAAAGAAAGAATGCATGGTTTCAAAACAATAGTTACTTTATTTCAAAGGAGGGAGGGTGGTTGGCTTACAGAGAATTAAAATCAACAAAGGGGGCGGGTTTGCATCAAGAAGAAATGCACACAACTGTCAGACCAAAGCCTGGCCAGTCATGAAACTGATTTTCAAAGCCTCTCTGATGTGTAGTGCTCTTTGCTGTGCTCTTCTAATCGCCCTGGTGTCTGGCTGTTCAAAATTGGATGCCAGGCGATTTGCCTCAACCTCCCACCCCGCCATAAACATAACATAAAAATAACAATGGGAATGTTGGTTTCGCTGAGGTCTGACCTAGTCAGCAAACAACACCAGTGAGCTTTTAAATGCCCAAAGGCACATTCTACCACCATTCTGCACTTGCTCAGCCTATAGTTGAACTGCTCCTTACTACTGTCCACGTTTCATGAGCCATGGGAGCAAGGGGTAGGCTGGGGTAGTGTGACTGTGCGGTGCTGCTGGCTGGGAGAGCAGCCTGAGGCAGAAGCATCCAGATAACATGATATTCCAGACAGGACTGAATCTCCATGAGACAAAACTTAAAGAAGAGAATGACCTGGAATCTTTGCTCCCATTATGTCCTGTAAGAGGAGGAGAGCCATGTCTGTCCAGGCACCCCGATCGACCTCACCAAGGTCTGCCAGGAGCACCCAGGAGACGTACGACGGCTGTCAGTCCTACTGCATCATCTGCCACGAAGGCAAGGAGCTGCTGCTGTGTAGCAATGCAGTACCACGTCTGCCAGCAGCACCCGGGAGACGTATGGTGACAGTGAGCTGAGCAGGCTCAATGCTTGCCATGGTATGGCGTCTGCACGGGTAACCCAGGAAAAAAGGCACGAAACGATTGTCTGCCATTGCTTTCATGGAGGGAGGGAGGGAAGGAGTGGGGCCTGACGACATGTACCCAAAACCACCTGCGACAATGTTTTTACCTCATCAGGCATTGGGAGTTTAACCCAGAATTCCAATGGGCAGAGAAGACTGCGGGAACTTTGGGATAGATACTCACAGTACACCGCTCTGAAAGTTGAAGCTAGCCACAGTAGTGAGGACACACTCCACCAACTTAATGTGCTTAGTGTGGACATACGCAATCGACTGTATAAAATGGGTTTATAAAAATCAACTTCTATAAAATTGACCTAATTTCATAGTGTAGACAAGGCCTAAGGCAGTTATATACCCGAATCATATTGACATTCAATGGGACTTGGGCATTTAGCTCCATTAGAGTCCCTTGCAAATCCCAACCTTAGTGTAGACAAACATAGTTATGATTTAAAATGGGGTCCCTAGGGTACCACGAATATCTGGGCCCAGGATACCTAGAAATCACTTAAGCTCCAGGATGAGGACCATGGTCAACAACTCCACTCCTAAGGCACAGTAGAATTTTCTGTCTTTAGGGTAAAGTTCATCTACGAACAAGAGAGCTTTTTCCAGAGCCTAGTCTCAGACTGTGGAATGAACTCCCACAGGAACTAAGGACTATCACAAACCTCATCACTTTTTGATCCAAGTGCAAGGTGCACTTCTCTCAATTACTTTCTGCAATATAAACACATAGCATGTGCATTTAACAAAACCAAACGAAACTCAACCACTCCATGGCACATACAGTCCTCCTGCAAATTCGTAAGAGTGCACCTCTCAGTCCAGACCGGGCTGCAATGCTACACTCTATTATTCTGGTACTGGAACATCTTGAATCAAGACAGCAAAGCTTGCCAAATTGTGAGGAGATTTTGTTTCAGAACAGAGTCTATGAGGAACTAAGCAGAGACCAGATACATAAAAGGATAGATCAAGAAGTTCACCATCATGCCAGGTCATCATCCAGAACTCGATTCAAGTCTCTTAATGCTTGAAAAGGTTTAGCTAACTGTTCTCTACACCTATCTTGCTGGACATTCTGCACTGCCTGGCCCCAGCTGGGGATGGAAAAAGTACTGCAGATTTATCACTGGTCAAAGGAAAACAGCTGCAAAAAAAAAAAAAGTTAAAAAAAAATTTAAAGTAATTTAAATTTGGTATTGAATGAGTTGTGTTTTTTTCAAAGTTTTCCCACAAACATTTACTTCACAATTTCAAAATTGAAACATTTCAAAAATGCTAGGGAGGGGGAAAAAACAAACAAACAAAAACAAACACTGGCCATTTAATGCAATACAATGGGTCTACAGTTTTCCCTTCCACTTTTTCATTTTGCTTTTTCTATTTTTCCTTTTGCCACCTTAACTTTTCAAAAGATTTGGGAAGTTAAAGTGAAAAAAGAATTTTTAAAAAAAAATTAAAATAGAAAAATACCTGGATATCACTGCATTGCTTTAATGGCAAAAAGAGGGATGTGTGCAGGAAGATATAGAGGCGAACACTGAAAACCCAATGTCAAAATTATGAAATTTCAAGTTTTGATTAAAAATTGAAGCATTCTGCAAAAGTTTAGAGTTTCAGAAAAATGCTGTTTTTCCATCCAAAAAAATTCAAACACTACCTGATCTGCTTGCAGTATTGCTGGCCTGGCCAGGAGCACTCAAGAACCAAATATCTCACGAGAACAAAAATCATGAGAGAGCAGACTCTCTCATGAGATTTTCAGCGAATTTTTGCAGACTCAGAACATTCAAATAATGTGTAGGCTAGCATAAATAGCAGGACTTCACAATAGTTGGAGTTGGGCCTTAAGCAAAAGCTTAGAATTGAACACGTTCACTTGAGGCCATATGTCATATGTCAAAGCTCAAGTTGTACTTGCCAAGGAGGGATTGAAGGAACTCATCTCATGGCACCCACCTGAAGTGGGGGTTACTAACACCACTATGGACATGAAAAGCTACACTATCCCAGTCTGACAGCATCAGAGATGAACTGTAACCAATCCCCACTTCCCCTCCTCTTCCATCCCTTTTGCACAGCAGCAAAGCTGCCTGTTTCTTCAGCAGAGCAATCTGAACAGCAGCCGAATTCATTCATCTGGGATCCTTTTACATTTTCTTTTCCACGCAGTGTCGCATGAACTCTGAGCTAATCCTCCAATGCGTCTGATGCTCTTGCTGGGGCGTGGGTGCTTTTATCCATCTCTGATTACTGGCAGCCATTGAGCCCACTCTCTGTACTCCATGGTCTGGGCTTCTCAGATTTCTCCCTAGTTAGTATGAGTGGGCCTGTACAGAGATCAGAGACCTCCTCCTTCTATAATTGCATTGGGTGTGAACTGTGAATGGTCCTTTTGAGTGATTTTTCTCTTTCCCAAGTACAATTTTCTATGTATATAAAAACATATGCTCTATGTTTAGAGATGATATTTCAAACACACCCAGCGTAAACAGACATTTTTAAAATTTATTTTCTCTCCCTCTTGATGTGGTGAGATTCACAGGCTGTGGGAAAAGGGGTTGGGACAAGACAGGTTTGCATCTGGAGCGGGGGAGGCATTCTTCTCTGTGGTCGTCTGATGAATTATCAAAGTCAATGCACAAGGAGTTTGGGGTCCAGAACTTTTAAACAAAGATTTCTCTCTCTCTCCTTCCCCTTCTGTCTCTGACTCTCTTGGGGATTTGATTGAGTCATATTACACTGGCTGTGATTTCACATCAGTCGTCTCTGGCTTTAATAATATCTTTATTTTTATTGCTATAATTTTTGGCTGCAGCCAGATTCTTAAGAGCTTTGTTGTTAAACTCTGAGCAGAGGCAACAGCATGTACTCAGTGAAATAAGGACCGGGGATGGGAATGATCTGAGGACAATACCAATCTGGCCTTTGGAAGCAGAGATCTCTATATACAGTCAATCAAACTCAACTTAGGGCTCAGTTAAAGGAAGGCCCACTTTCCTTCAAATGGAAAGCTTGATAAGGAATTTCTAGCATGCCTTTTTCATGAGAGCAGCAACTACAGTTGGTCAGAAATTTGTCAGGAAGATTTAATGGGAAGCAAGGAGGAAAACGTTGAGGATATTTTTGCAAACCACTCCCCCCCACACACATCTCCTCCCCGCATTTTCCAATTAGCTCTTGAGCTGCTTGAAATCCATATCCAAACTGTGCAGCTCGGGCCCCAGTTCAAAGCAAAAAACCACAACCAAACAAACATGGTCAAACTCTAAGGCTCCAGATGACAGGAAAGCCCTTTGGGGAGGTCCAGGTGTTCAGCAGAAAAAAACAAACAAACTTCCCCACCCCTTTCTATAATAATTCTCAGAGCCTGCAGCTACATTAGCACATCCCCATGGAGCAAAGGGAAGGAAGGGATTTCATAGGCCAACTCCCTTCCCTTAAAGGGACTTTTTAAAAATAAATAAATAAATAAATAAACAGACAGTACATCTCCATTTTTCAGAGCAGTGCAAATATGAAGCCAAGCAGCATCCTGACCAAGAAAAAAGAGGAATCGCTCATTAGTGACTGCATTTCATCTCTTTCAAAGGATCATCTTGGAGCCCATCCCAGAAGGATCCTGCTGTGTTTCAATAAACTGACTACAGGGTTCGAAAGCTGAGTCAAAGGCACCTCAAGAACTGAGTCAAGAAGGCAGCCTATGCAATCAGGGATTATTTATTTATTCATTCATGTACCAGAAGACGGGGGGGGGGGGGGGAAGAGAGGGGAGAGAGAAGAAAGTTAGAGGGCAAAGGAGAGATACACAGCAAGGTTTTTAGGAATTGCTATTCTTTGCCCCAATAGCAGAATATGTAAGCTTTCAAAACAATCCAGGGAATTCTCCTTCAGCAAAGCTGCTCCACTAGTAAAAGGCTTAAACCTCAACATGAAGACTCTCTGGTGGGGGACAGGGTCCAGGCCTTGAAAGAGCTGTTGTTTATGATGGACAGAATTTCATTCAGTTACTTCTACAGAAGCCATAATCTCACTCCAGTAGGATTCATAATGCATTTAGTTATTTGCCATGAACATTCAAATAATGAACAAAGTAAGCTCCCAACACCACAGGAAGATTCACGGAAAGTCACACTCATGCATACTCAAATTCTAATAGCACTCCTAGATTTCCCCTTCTCTTTTATACAACTCTCAGCTTTGCTATCAGGGAGCAGATACAACAGGTGATCACTTTCAAACCATGAGTAATGAAAAGGAAATAGTTGAAGGGGATAGTCTGTAAACAAGCCACCAGCAGGAAATACAGATAGCTTAAAAATTCTGAATGAACAATTTCATAAAAATCAGCAGCTGTTTGTGAAGGAGAAAACAGGGGCTCAGATTCATCACGTAAGTTATTCACAGTGATAGTTTGTTTAGCGCATTTTAGTTGGACACAAGTAATATGGTGTTGTGTCCATTCCTTGAGTCAATGGCTGTAACCTTTGTGATCAGTTTTCCAGGTTGACAACTCACATTTATGAATTCAAAATTCACTTCCATGTGCACTCCCTGATATCAGCTTAATTTGCACCTGCAAACATTCCCACTGGGAAATATTCACTAGAATACTGGTAGAAAGTGAACAAAAAGCAGATGCTAAAGGCGGACGTTCACCGATGCCACCACTCCATACCACACACATGGAAGGGACCAAGACAGTACTGAAACCTGACATGTGGGCCCGGTATTGCAAACTCAGTGCAGCAGTGAAACAGCAAGCAGAAGGAAATATATACATCGCTAATTGCTGCTGACTGCCAGTGCAGAGCATACACAGGGAGGAAAGAAAGAGCCTTGGTACTGTGGCCCCCCTAAATACTTCAGTTTGCATCACATGGTGTCCCAAAGAGAAGCAAAGGGAGTGGGAGTAGGAGTAGTCATGTGACTCCAATTGCCAGCTGTCCAGGGGAGGCTGAACAATTTAAGGTAAGAATTTAAGAATGCTCAGGTTCCCAGGTACATGTTAGTCTCATTCCCCCCAATCTGCACCCTGTTAAAAAAAAGCCCTATCTCAGAGCCATGGAAAAGTGTCTGGTTTGAAAGCAGCAAAAGCCTACTGAAGACAACAGTGGCTGGAAGAGCCCAAGCTGTGCTCTCAGCCTGCTTGGCAATAGATATATTTCTGCAAGGAAGCACTTACTCTTCTGTTACAAAGATGAACCTTTGTGCTTGGAGAAACTACATTATTTCCATACAAAAAAAGCCTTTTGTTTTTGATGGGTTTTTTTTTTAAACCCTGTGTGTGTGGAATTCAAGGCTGAGATGGACACAGATGAGCATGGCCAGAAGCTCACTTCAGCATAATCTGGTGCTCTGCTTCCTATTTGTGTAACCTAGAGAGTATTTTAAAAGCAAGAGAGCACAACAAACAAGGTCACTTTGTTTTCACTTGGCATTATTGGGTGGTTAAAAAAAATGGATTTTCTTCTAGATGTATTTTTCCTCCTCCCTATAAACACAAAACTTACTGGTCAGTGGTCAGACTGATGTTAACAATTAATACATTATGATGTCCCATTCACATTGGGCCAAACTCTCTCCTGGTATAAATCCACTGACTTCAGAGTTACATCAGCAGAACATGTGGCTGAAGACTTGACCTCATGAGGTGAATAATTTGACCCAAGATTTAACTTCAGTGGGTGACTTCAGGGAGTGTACCAGCCAAAGATGACCTATTAGGGAACAACCATATGCACATTACCATTCGTAATAAAAGAAGAAATTAGGAAGCAGAAAATAGATGATATAGAAGCACTCCTTAAAAAAATTTTAAACCACTTTGGCTATGTCTGCACTGCAAAAAGGGGAGTGTTTTGATATTGAATTAGCTAACGCAATGCAAAATCCTAGTGGAGATAAGGTAGGTTTTACCCTGATTTAGTTAGTTGAAGTCAACCCCAGTTGGGGATATACGGTTGCCCATAACTAGCTAAATCAAGGTAAAAAATACCAGTGGTCTTGTCTGCACTGAAATTTTACATCAAGAGAGCGAACGTGATATAGATGTATCAATGGAAGTGAAGATGAAACTTTGAATGACCTTGTTGTGGAATTTCAGAAAATTTGCAAGGTTCTGCCCAGTTTTACAGATTTGTTCTGAAGACTTTACTGACAACATATGAATTATGTAGCCGGTCTTATGGTTCAGATTTTTGCAAAAAATATAGGTAAGTAATTATTATCCCCTTCACACAGAGGAGAAAACTCATGGGCTGAGTGGTTAAGTGACTTGCCCAATGTACTCTACCCACTTGACAATACATATAAAAACTCTATGAGCCTACAGCACTTTACAGACTACACACACATCACCTCATGTACTCAGGGCTTGTCTCCACTCACAGCACTGTAGTGGTGCAGCTTAGCGCTTAGCTGTAGTGCTTAGTGAAGACGCTACCTACAGCAACGGGAGAGCTTCTCCTGTTGGTGCAGCTACTCCACCTCCCCGGGAGACAGTAGCTTTGTCAACAGGAAAAGCCCTTCTGTCAACGCAGAGCTGTCTATACCAGGAGTTCAGTTGGTATAACTGCGTCACGCAGTTATATTGACGTAAGTTTGTCTTGTAAACCAGGGCTAACGCACCACCACCACTCTGATGAAGCATCAGTAACTCCGTAACAATGAAACACTGCACAACAAGGTTTAGGACAGGAAGTGAAGAAAGCCTTACCCAATGAAAACAAGAGGTAAGACTTCAGGTACTGAGCAATACATTGCCCAGACTAGAATCTGGCAACTGGGTGAGGCCATGGGGTCTCATTACCAAGAGTGATCAAGGACCTCATTTTTGTTTCTCATTCAAAGGAACAACCCCTAGCATTACTGGCATCACTAACTCCCCCCTCCCCATCATCATTCTGGGACACTGAGTCAGTGGACCAATAAAGTGAATCACTACTGCTTCTTCCTGCAGCATTTGAGTTTTCCTTGGAGGTCTCTCAACCAAGTACCGGATCAGGCACAACATCTCTTAACAAGTGAAACGTGACTTGTTTTTTGGCCTGAGGTATAGCAGCACTGAGTGTCTGGAAATATCAAACCTGAGAAGGGGGAATCAGAGCCAGAAAAGACGTCTGAATGACTCGGCAATTGCATTTGGTCTGATGTTGGTTTTCGTGTTGGGGCCCTTTTCAGGGGTGCCATTAAGTGGTACAGGGGAGGGTGCTATTCCCTCCGCCCACCCCAAGTTTTGTGTGCTCACCCTAGCCCCAGAAGGCTCTTAACTGCAACAGCTTGAGTGTGATATGTGATGAGTTCTGAAGCTGGGAGCAGCACAGCCTTTGGGGCTAGGAGTTTGTTTATAAACAGAGGCAGGTGACTAGGATAACAAAAGGCTTGTCATTAAAGTAAATTAAGGATCTTTAAATGATCCTGAAAGCGTTGCCAGGCACTTCAGTTAAAAGATAGGAAACAAAGGGTAGGAATAAAAGGTGAGAGTGGCGAGAGATAAATAGTGGTGTGCCCCAGGGATCTGTACTGGGACCAGTCCCATTCAACATATTCATAAATGATCTGTAAAAAGGGGTATGCAGTGAGGTGGCAAAATTTGCAGATGATACAAAATTACTCAAGATAGTTAAGTCCAAAGCAGACTGTGAAGAGTTACAAAGGGATCTCACAAAACTGGGTGACTGGGCAACAAAATGGCAGAAGAAATTCAATGTTGATAAATGCAAAGTAATGCACTTGGGAAGATATAATCTCAACTATACATACAAAATGATGGGGTCTAAATTAGCTGAACCATCAATAAAGAGATTTTGGAGTCATTTGTGGATAGTTCTCTGAAAACATCTGCTCAATGTGCAATGGCAATTAAAAAAGCTAACAGAATATTGGGAATCATTAGGAAAGGGATAGATAATAAGAGAAAAATATCATATTGCCTCTATATAAATTGGATTTGGAAAAAGTACTGAGAAGGGCAATATAAATGATCACATGTATAGAACACCTTCTGTATGAGGAGACATTAAAAAGACAAAAACAACAAGAAGTCTTTTTGGCACCTTAGAGACTAACAAATTTATTTGGGCATAAGCTTTCATGGGTTAAACCCTACTTCATTGTTGCATGGAGTGGAGTGGAAAATACAGTAGAGAATATAAATACCCAGCACTTGAAAAGATGGGAGTTGCCTTACCAGGTGGAGGGTCAGTACTAACGAGCCAATTCAATTAAGTTGGAAGTGGACTATTCTCAACAGTTGACAAGAAGGAGTGGCAATCACTTTTGTACTGCTAATGAGGCCAATGTAATCAAGGTGACCCATTTCAAACAGTTAACAAGAAGGGGTGAGTATCAGCAGGGGGAAATTAGTTTTTGTAGAGACCCATCCACTCCCAGTCTTTATTCAGGACTAATTTGATGGTGTCCAGTTTGCAAATTAATTCCAATTCTACAGTTTCTCATTTGAGTCTGGTTTTGAAGTTTTGTTGTTGAAGAATTGCCACTTTTAAGTCAAAAAGAAAAGGAGTACTTCTGGCACCTTAGAGACTAACCAATTTATTTGAGCATGAGCTTTCGTGAGCTACAGCTCACTTCATCGGATGCATACCATGGAAACTGCAGAAGACATTATATACACACAGAGACCATGAAACAATACCTCCTCCCACCCCACTGTCCTGCTGGTAATAGCTTATCTAAAGTGATCATCAAGTTAGGCCATTTCCAGCACAAATCCAGGTTTTCTCACCCTCCGCCCCCCCCCCCCACACAAACTCACTCTCCTGCTGGTAATCGCTTATCCAAAGTGACCACTCTCCCTACAATGTGCATGATAATCAAGGTGGGCCATTTCCAGCACAAATCCAGGTTTTCTCACCCCCCACCCCCACCCCAATACACACACAAACTCACTCTCCTGCTGGTAATAGCTTATCTAAAGTGATCATCAAGTTGGGCCACTTCCAGCACAAATCCAGGTTTGCTCACCCTCCCCCCCCCCCCAAACTCACTCTCCTGCTGGTAATAGCCCATCCAAAGTGACCACTCTCTTCACAATGTGTATGATAATCAAGGTGGGCCATTTCCTGCACAAATCCAGGTTCTCTCACCCCCTCACCCCGCTCCAAAAACCACACACACAAACTCACTCTCCTGCTGGCAATAGCTTATCCAAAGTGACCACTCTCCCTACAATGTGCATGATAATCAAGGTGGGCCATTTCCAGCACAAATCCAGGTTTTCTCACCCCCCCCATACACACACAAACTCACTCTCCTGCTGGTAATAGCAGTTTGTGGGGGGAGGGGCGGAGGGGTGAGAAAACCTGGATTTGTGCTGGAAATGGCCCAACTTGATGATCACTTTAGATAAGCTATTACCAGCAGGACAGTGGGGTGGGAGGAGGTATTGTTTCATGGTCTCTGTGTGTATATAACGTCTTCTGCAGTTTCCACGGTATGCATCCGATGAAGTGAGCTGTAGCTCACGAAAGCTCATGCTCAAATAAATTGGTTAGTCTCTAAGGTGCCACAAGTACTCCTTTTCTTTTTGCGAATACAGACTAACACAGCTGTTACTCTGAAACCTGCCACTTTTAAGTCTGTTATTGAGTGTCCAGGGAGATTGAAGTGTTCTCCTACTGGTTTTTGAATGTTATAATTCTTGACTTTTCAGCTTGGAAAGGAGATGACTGGGGGGGATATGATAGAGGTCTATAAAATCATGACTGGTGTGGAGAAAGTAAATAAGGAAGTATTCTTTACTCCTTCATATTGTACAAGAACTAGGGGTCACCAAATGAAATTAATAGGCAGCAGATTTAAAACAAACAAAAGTATTTCTTCACAGTCAACGTATGGAACTCTTTGCCAGGGGATGTTGTGAAGGCCAAAACTATAACAGGGTTCCAATAAGAACTAGATACGTTCATGGAGGATAGGTCCATCAATGGCTATTAGCCATGGTGGGCAGGGACCCAACATCCTGTTCTAAATATCCCTTACCTCTGTTTGCCAGAAGCTGGGACTGGGCAACAGGGCAACTTGATGATTATCTTCTGTTCCATTCATTCCCCCAGGGCACCTGGCATTGGCCACTGCTGGAAGACAAGATACTGGACTAAATAGACCATTGGTCTTATCCAGTATGGCCATTCTGATAATCTTATACAGAACCCAGATATATCTGTTCCCCGCTGTAACCCACTAGACCCCGCTGTCCTCCCAGAGCTGGGATAGAACCCAGGAGCCCTGATGGGGTCTCTGTCTCTCCACAGAGTTAGTAATGAAGTAAGAATATACATTATAATTTTAAACCTAACCAGTGTCACTGAAGTGACTTGCCACAAGATGTCAGAACGTGTTATTAGAGCTGAGTGGGTTTAATATTTATTTAATTTTCTTTCTTTTATAAAGGAATTAGATACAGGGCTCCTGTCAATTAATTGCTAAGTTATCTGCCAAAAAACTAGAGTTTTCAAGTGCCTTAGTAGCCGCAGGAATCACGGTTAAAGTTGACCCCCCACCACCACCACCAAAATCTGAAATGGCACCCCTGGCCCTTTTACTCAGTGCAAACTGCCCTAAGTTGTTTAGTTTGTTTATTTTTGTGGTAGTAGGGAGAGGTTAGCACAGACACCCAACTCAGCCTCTCTCTCAGAACTGCTGGGTGCTTAACACTTGTGAAAAATCTGCCCCTACGCTGCTAGCATACAGGTTTGTAAAGGCTCAGATTTCTGAAAGTCTAGCTCCAAGTTTCTCTTTGTAGAAGACAAGAAGAGTTAACTAACAGAAAAAATATGCACAAGAAATAAAACAATAAAAGGGGGGGTGGGAAGCCTCCATCTCGGAGCCTCCACCTTCAGCTCAACACTGAATGAAAGGGTCTCCAAGCTGCTTTACATGCTTTTGTTGACTTCCTTTCCTCTGTTGTCACTGGTTGTTTCGTGGTTTGCAAGGCTGAAATGTGGGGAAAGGGGGGCTTTGCATGTCAAGTATTGAAGTTTGCCTTTGAAGGTCCCTTTTTCAGATGGAAAAAGGAGCTTCAGACAGAGCTTCAAAGTTTGACTAATCTTTTGTCATGGTGGCATTTTGCCACATAAGGCATAACCCCCCTTTAACACTCAGATCAGGAGCCTGTGTTTTTACATTTCCTTTTAATAGCTGCTCCACAGTCTATTTTCTCTCATTTCATTCCATGGTTTTTGGTTTTGTTTGTTTTGTTTTTCTGTTAGGAACACAGAAATTCTAATGAAAGAGATATTAAACCAGTAAGACCGCAGAGATAACATGCCTCTGATACAGGAGGATCAGAGAATAGCTGTATTCTGGGTCACCATCAATAATCCAATAAAGAGAATATATGCATTTAGTAGATAACTATGTATTTCCGAAGTGCCCATCATTAGAATATCAAGGCACTCAAAATGCAACTGGTACATGACCAGAGTGGGTATCAAAACTATGACCTTTGCATTACTATCATCACACTAACAACTTAATAGACAGGCAACACGTATTTGCAGGCACTGTCAATAATGAGCTCACACATAGTGCTTTTATCCTAAGGGAAGTTTCATTGACAAGTAGCAACTAGTGGGGTAAAACAGAGAAACTGCCTGGTAGAACATAGCAAACCTAAACAAGCTTTTAGGAATGAGAGAGAGGAATACCTTTTCAAAATCCAAATGAAATTTCAATAGAATTTAAATAAATTAATAAGGCAGAATGCAATTACCCAAGTCAGAATTTACCCAGATCCCTGGAATTAATTCCCTACTCTCATAAAAATTGTCATGACATCTTTAATTACCAGAAGGGATCAGGACTTAGCTTTATATCTCAAGCCAAATATGGTATGAAACATATATGCAGTACTAATGGCCAACGAGTAGTGGGAATCCAGAAGGGTCTAAAATTCTGATTCCCAAGGGAGGCTACTATTCATTTTCATAGATGGGCTTGTGTGATCAGACTTGAGCATCTGCCTCCAGAATCCTGACAGACCACATACAGTATGTTGATTCTAGCCTTGTAGTTGTCTATAAACTGACGTTTGCTGCAGCACAAAATGAAAAAAATCAAAAAATTCCTTATCCAAGTTGTATGTCTGAAAAGCCAGCCATCAGATAAGAAATCCTATGCCAGTGAGTTTATAGGAAAAACAAGCCTTATCTACAATAGCTTGCATTGTGCATCTATGCAAAATAGTACAACAAATCCAAGAGAAATGTCTGGGAGGAGGGACCAACTAACCCAGTTCAATTTGTTTTTGCATTTTAAATATCCAGTATTCAGAGAAAGCACAACCTGTCTCCACTCTTCCAAATTACTAACAATGCAAAAAGTGAGGAAGATATCATATGTAGTTGCTCCAGAGAACAAAGACAAGGAAGAAGTGGTGGATCCCAAATCATTTCCTCCAGGTCAGAAGTTGAACTCAAGTTCAGATTCAGCTGGAAATCCCATGTCTAAGATCAAGAACATTATGTACTTATTTAGATTAAATAACAGATTTAAACCTTCACCCAGAGCTGAAAGCAAAATGAGAACTGAACCTTGGGAGAGGTTTAAAAAAAGTCTAATTTTTAGAGATAGGAAAAAGCCAGATCTATCCACCATCGAATATTGGGGGTCTTTGCAATCCTACCCCAGCTCCAGAGTTTGCAAACTGCCCCTATCTTTAGAAGATCCTGAACCAAGAATTTAGATCAAGATTCAAATTTGCCACTTCACAACAGGCCTATGTATTGCCAGCAAATCCCTATCCAACATTTTTCATTCTCATGCTCTCTCTCTCTCTCTCTCAGTACTTCTAGAGGTCCAAAAGTGCAAGTGATGAAATGGTTTGAGCGAGAGCTCTCCTGCAACAATCTTAGCCCCAACCAGAAGTAGGAAGAACCAGACCTCTTGCGAGAAAAGCTGCTCAAAGCTGGTCTGTACAGATATGAAAAGGCCAGCAGCCTCCAGCACCTTGTTAACTCAAATGCTCATTGCCGTCCTCACAAGTGGAGCTGCAACAGTGGGAAATTCTAGGAGTTGGGGGACCAGCTAATAGAGACCGGGCCTTTTAGTTTGCTTGCAGTAGCCACATTTCAGAACGGATTATTAGAGTGATTGCATAAAGCAGACCAGACTTTACTGGTGATATGCTCAGCTCAGCCTCTGAAAAGTGTTTCACCACACTTGATAATTAATCTTTCTACAAGGTCCAACACTTACACATTCAGACAAATAATTTATAGTACAATCTGTATTAGCACCATCCAATGGATTTCTAATACTTCAGAGAACATTATAGTTCTTATCAACTTCAGGGCCAAACGCAAGACCCATCTTCTTTGCTTCAACTTTGCTACTAGAGAAACAACTGACTGGACACCTTTCCCAGCACTAGAGGGAAGAAAAGAACCACCAGATCATGTGGCTAGATTTGAAATCAGCATTAGGAAAAGATTAGATTAATTTCTATAAATAATCTCAGAACCCTTTGAGACTCAAGCAGAAAAGTGGTATGAGGAAAAAAAATGTTCTTGCACCCTCAAGTCCTCCATCCACCTGGGTGTGAGGTGGGAACCAAAGCAACCATGATTTGGAAAGAACTTACTGCACTCTTTGCAGAGGAACGCTGGTGGCAAAAACGCAATCTACCCAGCAATTTCCAGCAGTCTCATTTTCACTCCAGCTTGCGGTTCCCTTTCAATTATCTATGTACAAGCCTATCTCCAGGATCCAATATAAACCACTACAGTCAAAGCCCTTGAAATGCTTTCCCCAATCAGCTCATATATATTTCATTAGGTGCACCTTAGCATTATTAACTTGAGCTTTGTGGGTACTGTAAAGTAGAAGGGGGTGTTTTAAAGATGTTGAGAAGCAAGTAATTTTACACCTAAAATTACTAAAAAAAATACACAGTCTATAAAAAAAAAGAAATAGTAGGGACCAAATCTTAATAATTGTTTCTCTTAATACCAATTCAAGGAGAAGACTCCCATGGCCAATTCAGGGACATGATTCTTTGCTGTTTTACTATGATAGGGCCCTAGCTCTCACCATGTCTTCAGGGGCATTGTGATTAAACACAAGCAAAGTAATCACAATTATTAATTATGACTATTTTATTACTAAAGGAACAGAGAAAATACAGAACACAAGCAAAAAAAATGGTGACTTCAGTTCCAATCTCAGTATTTAAGCATGTTGAAAAAAAGCACAGGAGAAACAGTTATGAAAGCTGGTTCCCGAGCTTGACTCAGGTAAATCTTTCTACTGATCGGAATGAGGGAGCACTTCACATGAATATCTGCCCTATGCCTGTACATGCCAGGAGCATTTCTCTTGCTATTTTGTAATTAACTATATAACGTAACCACATTTTATTCCTATAACCATGTTTTGGAATAATCCATTATTTCCTTTTACTTCCCTGTGAATTATACATTGTGGCATAACGCATCACAGTATGTTACAGTATCAAAACGCAACAGCAGCAACTGGATGAATGTCAGTTTCTCCTGTTCAAAATCCATTCACTCACAGCAAGCCACTCCCCTGTTAATAGGCAGCCAACTCTCACCTCTATTCCTAAACAAGAATGATTCCCTACACACACAAACATCTACAACGTGTCTACACATCTGTGTATATAGTTCAATAAATATCCATGCACATGTATGTATCACTTCACAGATGTGTACCCAGACACCCTCCACACATCCACCCCCTCTAGTCAGGTACAGTACATTCAATGTGCTCCCTCCCAAAAATGTCCATGTACACTCACACCCTGTGCATACATTTACAGATTCACCTACATCTGCACAATCCCTACAAGGAAACCTGCTCACCCCTACACTACATGCACACCCCCTTAGCACACATGGATATGTTTAGGTCTTTAATGCAGTAACACAAATGCACACATACCCCGACATAAGTACTTACATGTGTTTAGGTGTATACACACACATGCACACACCTGTTCATAAACTACACAGCCTCCTGGCCTTCATATATTTGACTAGCCCAGCAGGGGATCTGTCTTTCTATATTTACCTGCATACCATATGTACACATTCCAGCTTAGTTATCTGCTCTTGTATTTACATGCATATCTTCATGTCCATTACTTGCAAATCCACATACATGCATTCATGATACATCCCAAGGACATGCAAGTGTTGGGGATTTCACAGCCTTTGCATTGCAAGGGGGAAATCGAAACATTCTCACATCACTGGAGAAGCCATTCTCCAGATACTCCCGATGCACCAGCTGTAGGAATGTTATTGCATGCTGGTGCATGGAAATCATAGCCGGACACATGGACAGCAGAAAAACAGGGCGGCTTTGCCTTTTTGCCTTCAGTGTTTGATGACTCTTGTATTTCTCCCTCAACCCCCTTATTTTTTGTCCTTTCCATTAAAGAAAATCCAAATGAGGCGGCGTTCAGCTGTTTCTACCTCTGGCGTTTAGGACTATATGGGTGAGATCAGAAACAGGAAGTCTGACTCCACACCAGTGCCACCAGCAAGCTGAGCCCTGAAGGTCAAGAATAGGAACTGCTCGCAAAGAAAGTCTGGAAAAGGAATGGAAAAAGCTGTAACTTCTGAGAAAACAGAGTGACCTTTGTCAGCAACTTACTCTGAGCAGTTTTGTTCTGGACACACATATACAAAGTATTATTAGACATCATAGAGAAGAGGAATACAAGACAAAGATAAAGGCAGAGGATTTTCAAAGCTGCTGAGGAGGTTTTGATGCGCAATTCCCAATGACGTCAATCAGAGGTGGGAGTCTAAATCTCCTAGGTGGCTTTGGAAATATCAGCTAAAAACCACAGCAATATTATTTTTATAAATACATTCCTTGGTGAATGAAAAACTGTTCTTTCAACTGTTCTTTTATATTATGCACACACACACACACAAACATATGTATGTTAGAAAGGTGCTCAGATACTAAGGGAGATGGAAGTCTATAAAGAAAAGTAGGTGGACTTATTACTTAGATCAGATAAATATATAGGAAAGAAGGCTGAGATGTATCACCTTGCAGACTATGGCCTGATCTTGAGAAATGTTGTGCATTCTCGACCCCTAGGTACTTCAGTGGAAGGGAGGGTGCACTGTAGCTCAAAGGTGCTCAGTACCAAAGAGAAATGGTCCCCCATAAAAATATTTCACCCCCTGTGTGCATCCAGCTGGACAAGGCAGCCTGAGTCTTTCCCCAAGTATTAAAAGCAATGTGGAAACTGGATTAGAACCACCACCAGACAATTAAATGTTAATCTTAATGTGTGATCTCAATCAGGGGAAGCAGTCGCTTGCTTTTGGTCTTACTGGGTCCAACATGAACCTGCAATGTGCTGTAACATCCCCTTTCTAACCTGCATTTTACTGCATAAAGCCAATTCCTCAGCTAACCGCAGGATAGAGAACGTACTGAAATAAGACAGATTTGAACAGTCCTGCATAGATGACGACAGATGGGGAGTGGAGGGAGGATATAATGTGTTCTGGCCATGAGAGACCTGGATTCAATCTGGGCCATGTCACATGTTTTGAAGTTAGTTTAATGGTTTTAATTTCATTCCCACCTCACTAAACGCATGTGTCAACTTCTGCTCAGCCAATGCGGGTGTCACATATCCTGGCTGAGGCACATTGGCAGAGCTGCAGGAAGGCAAAGGGTTGGAAGAACGCGGGTGCTGTATCTGAAAGTATCTTAGCAGAGTTTTACAGGCTCCAGTGCTGAGAAATGGTAAAAGCTGCTGCATCTCAGGATTAAAAGTGCACTCTGTCAGATCTGTGCAGGAAAACTTGCTCAGTGTCTACCCACACTGTGCCTGAGTCTTTTCTATTTCCAGAGTGATCAGGCCCTGCTGGGAAAAAAAAACGGGTCTGAAAAATCCACCCAAAAGTGCAGAAAATCTCTTACTGTAAGGGCAACACAGTGAAGATCTAAAATGTTCCATGTTGACATCTAGCTGCACCAGCCCGCAAGCTGTTCCATCTCTGTATCTAATTGGGAACAGAGCTGCCTTGTGGCTTGGTTTTGGGAAGGAGAAAAGTTGCTATAAATGCGGGGTGGGGGAGGAAAAAAAAAGTAACCACGAGTCACTTTCTAAACACGTTAAAAAGATTATCTGTTCAGTAACTCGCAAGTATCTGGACAACCGAGGGTTTGTACCCAGAAGAGAAAAAAAGTGCTTAGATTTTTTTTCTTCCCATCAAATGCACCTAATTATGAAAATGTTAAGAAATGCACCTTAATTTTTTATTATTTGAAATTTAATCCAAAAGATTTTAAGGCTAAAGGGACAGATTTTTGCTTTCATGCTGGCCTTTTGGATTGCTTCACACTATAACTAGAGATCACAGGCAACCTCAAGTCATCGTGGATGTTCAACAGAGTGAAAAGTTCAGCAAGAGGTTAGGTTCTAGAGCCACATCTTCTGTGAATCATTTAACCCAGGACAAAGTCCAGCTGCTCCCAGCGGAGGCACTGTGGTCTATTGGCTAGCAAAAGGAACTGATGAAATCAGCACTCCTGGGTTCTATTCCAGGTTCTTCTACTGACTTGCTGTTTATCCATGAGCAAGTCCCTAACCTGTATTCCTCACATTTTAAAATGGGGCTATTACTCATGGTCCCTCAGAGGGGTGTTGCAATGAATTCACTCATGTTTGTAAAGATGAGATTCTCATACTAAGTCCACCAGAAGGCCCCAAGATTGTTATTGATAAATGAATTGAAATAGTAGCTGTCAGTAGCTCCACAGATTCCAATTTTCTTCAGTCATTAACAGAATCCAATGGGTGAATGAACCAAGAAGTTTAAAATGAATGGTAAAGGCTCCACAGGGGGCAAGAAGTAGTGGAAGGGGTTGAGACAGTTGTTTATGAAAAAAGGAAGTGCAGGCATATAAACGTCATGCTTCAGGGCATAAGCCAGCCTATAATGAGGGCTAGGAGGAAACTTTTGCTGAAGGCAGATTATCTGAAAACATCCTCTGAAGCACCTGGAACCAGTCACCATCAGATAAAAGGTAGCTGAATTAGATGCACCATTGGTCTGATTCAGCAGCGCAAGCTGGAGGGAAAAAAACATCTTTCTGTGCCAAACCATGTGAAGTGCTTAGTGCCCCTACCAGATTCTGAACTGTCACCTCCCACAGAAATCACTTGGCAAGGGTTCTTTAGCACCATGCAGGACCTTGCTCTATCTGAGGTGATCCAGCTGTAGTGGGCGGGGCGGAGGGGAATGTTCCATTCCCTTCTGGATTATGGATGCAAATTGGAAGCAGGGACCATCTTTTTGCTCTGTGTTTGTAC
The DNA here is from genome assembly GCF_965152235.1 of Eretmochelys imbricata. Classification (NCBI taxonomy): domain Eukaryota; kingdom Metazoa; phylum Chordata; order Testudines; family Cheloniidae; genus Eretmochelys; species Eretmochelys imbricata. Next base: position 22,502,621 of record NC_135584.1, read on the forward strand.
AGTGCCTAGCACAGTGGGGTCCTGGGTGATGGCTAGGATTACTAGGTGCTAAGGTAATACATATAAATAATAATTGAAATCACTAACTCACCTATCCCTAGACAGAGAAAGAAAAAACCTCTTTAAAGTTTGCATTTACAAATTAACACAGTAGATGTGAACCCAGGGAAATGACCAGGAATTCTCTTGCCTGTAGCACAGCTAGTTTCCCCCATACAGACATAAACGATGCTCATCAATAGAAATGTGATATTTCGGAATATAAAAGAAACACAAACTGCGCTTACTAGGTCTCCTCTGGTTCCCGTTTAATTTCCTTTGTCTAATGTAAACTCACTGGGCTATGACTAACAGCGAACATATAATTTCTAATTGTATGGCATTTTGTTATGTTAGTACAAAAACATTATCAGAGCCAAGGAAGACAGCAGCAAACAGTTCAGTCTTACTAAGGATTAGATAGGAATGGAAAAACACCATCAGCATCAAGTACGTTCGTCGGGGAAATAGATTAAAAGTCAAGTTTAATGGGAAAAAATTCTCCCCATCTTCCACCTCCTCCTTGTTAGTTGTTAGAACTGTTCTATATATAAAGCAAATGGAACATAGTCACATTTACTACAGAGCTGTGGAAAAGGAAGCTGACAAACACAGCGATTACTATTTGCTTTATTCATATTATTATTACTATTAAGAGAACCACTATATATTGTGTGCATAAATGACCTAAAGCTCTATACAAAGCTATCATCGGGGCCCCAAGTACCCTGGGATTCTGCAGCCACAGAATTAGCTGTAGAATCACTCCTTGCTGCAGAATTGTGCTCTGGAGTTTACATTTCAATTACGAGGCAGATCCCCAGCTGGAGTAAATCCCCTGATTTGCACCATGAGGACCTCATCTCATTGTGGAAAAACCCATGAAAATATGAACTGAGTGTAATGCAATGCAGTGTTGTGTTGCTGAGCCTGCAGGCAGCCTGAAACAACAGCTCTGAGAAGAGTGAACTGCCTTGTTCCTCTCAGTGGTTAAATGTCAAACCCAAAGATTGACCTTTAAATGGTCTACACACTTAACCACTTAATTGCTGAACACCTTAGAAGAAACATACAGCGAAAATTCCCAACTGCCTTGCACACTTACCCAGGCTCCAAATTCTCCGACTGTCCCCTACCCAGCTGATAAAAACCTCCAGTTTCCTCCCTGACAACTTTGCCAATACAGCACAAAAATCAGCATACTGAAGACAGAAAATGTGGGGACATCATAAAATAAATGTAATTAAATATCAGAACAAACATAGGGGCCATTTTCTTATTCTGCTTCATATTTAATTCAGTGAAACCTCCTATTAGATTTAAAAGAAGCTATCTTTTAGCTTCTTTTCCAGTATGCTATCCCACCCAAGGACCCTGCTGCAGAGTCTAGGTTCAGCATGCTGCTGAATACATACAGCCAGAACTGTAGTAAGATCTTTGGAAGGATTGTAAGAATAAGTTAGAACAACACACTCAGGCGTCATTTTTGCAAGTTACCTTCAGTCATTTGGAGACAGGAAGGACTAGCTCTTCCATCTCTGACAATCTTTCACGTATAGCGTGTTTCCTCTTGCAATGTGTATTTAGATATACAACCCACTGCTGAGACTATGCCAGATGTTGAATAAATTGAATGGGGTCAGGAATTAGGCAGAATACACTTATTTGTTTATAACACAGAGGACTTGTAGAAAAAATAATGGATGATCATGTCATTAAAGACTATCATAATGCATACACACCAGGGGGCTGAAGTTACCAGAATTAAGGTTGCCCATGCAATTCACAATTTTTGAGAGTTTGGGTTTGCAACCTTAATGTTCTCAATGTAGTTTTTTGGATGTAATATCCTAGGTTTTTAAAAACGGAAACTAAAAAAAACAAAACAAAAACCAACCCTCCTCCCCCAGAAATGCCATCACATGGAACCAGATGGACTCCCATCTGACTAATCAGCAGGGCGAATGCTTTTAGATCCCCAATCCACAGCACAGACCTTTCCCACTTAAACTAATCAAGTAAATGAGCAGTAGCAAGTCACCATTCTTTATGTGGGCCAGTCATTAAAAGGGGGTTTCACTGATATTTCATGACAGCAGAGGAATGTTGAGACCCAGGAAACCTGGGTTTATTCCAGGTTCTGAGGGGGAGTGTATTCAAGTGATTACAGACACTTCTGACCCACTATGTGACCTTGAGCAAATCACTTCACCTTCTGGGCCTATGCTTGCCTTCCCACAATCTTTGTCAGTCTTGTGTATGTAGATTGGAAACCCTTCAGGACGGGGACCTTCTCTTGCTATGTGTGTTTGTACAGCACCTACCACAATAAGGTCCTAATGGGGCACTGCCATTATACAGATGAGTGCCTTACACCTTGTGCTGGCCCTCTGCCCAAGAATAACTTCATCCCCCACAAAAAGTCCATAAGATTCCAACAGATTTTAAAAGGTCATAGCCCTCCATGATTTTTCATTCAAAAAGGAATCTAGAAACTCCAGTATTCAGCCAAAGAGCCTCCTGTCATTTGACCTTTAATGTCAGTGTTACCTAGGATACACCTTGCAGTGACCAATCATAAATCTTCCAGAACACTGTAACCTTGACACTATTGACCAGCACTGCTCTCATTTAAATTTCAAACAGCCTGCAGTTTTGATTCCTCCCTCCCCCAGCTCTGAAAGCAAACATTATGGATTTTATAGGGAACTAAGCCTTTGCCACACACTCAATTTGCACAATCTTTGCATAAGCGAAAAGGCAGTCAATACAAACAGAATTAATTTTAATTGACCATAATATGCTTACAAAAATACCAGACAGTTTTCATTAGCAAATAAGCAAGCCACAAAAAAAACACATCTATTTAGTTATTTACATGTGTACATGCCCAACGGTAGAGTCACAGTTAATTATGGTGCTTGCTGCTGAACTTGCTTTGTCGTGATCCCACTGAGGCACTATTTAGGTCAATAAATGAGAACGTTGCTTTTTTTGGTTTTGTGTAGTATAACCCAACAATGAGATTTCAATTAGTAGGCCTGTCAAAGAACTTTAATTTTCCATCTAATCACCTGGTCTCCAGTGCCTGTTGGAGGGGAGGGGGAAATCTAAAGATGATTTCCCACCCTGGAAATTCCACTGGAAGAACTTCTCCCAGGTCATAGCTAGACTCAGTTGCAACCTAGAAGCAAGATGTCTAAAGGCCTGAGTCTGCTCGGTTACTTACACCAGTGTAAATCAGAAGTTACTACTGAAGCCAGTGGTTACACATTTGTAAGACTGGTGAGTGGAAACTCAGGAACATGGTCTGTGAACCCACTATAGGTTAAAAGTAAAGAATCAAATCATCAATGGATTTAAAGCTGTGTAATTCTACTGAAATAGATGGAACTATGCCAACTCACACCCGCTGAGGATCTGGCCCAAAGTTTGCTAACAGATTTGTTCTAAGGATGCGAGCAGACAGAGGGAGGGCCTTACTTGACTGATGGCAGAGCAGGTTTTACTAACTAAGGGCTTGTTTATATGGAGAGTAAGAACATAAGAATGGCCATACTGGGTCAGACCAAAGGTCCATCCAGCCCAGTATCCTGTCTGCTGACAGTGGCCAATGCCAGGTGCCCAGAGGGAGTGAACCTAACAGATAATGATCAAGTGATATCTCTCCAGCCATCCTCTCCACCCTCTGACAAACAGAGGCTAGGGACACCATTCCTTACCCATCCTGGCTAATAGCCATTAATGGACTTAACCTCCATGAATTTATCTAGTTCTCTTTTAAACCCTGTTATAGTCCTAGCCTTCACAACCTCCTCAGGCAAGGAGTTCTGCAGGTTGACTGTGCGCTGTGTGAAGAAGAACTTCCCTTTATTTGTTTTAAACCTGCTGCCCATTAATTTCATTTGGTGGCCCCTTGTTCTTATATTATAGGAACAAGTAAATAACTTTTCCTTATTCGCTTTCTCCACACCACTCATGATTTTATATATCTCTATCATATCCCCCTTTAGTCTCTATGTCTATGTCTCTAAGGGTATGTCTACACTGCAATAGAAGCCAAATCGAAGCTCAGGGTTCAAACTCATGCTCAAGCCTAACCCCCCTTCTGTCAACACACAAATTGTGCTAACCCAGGGCTCAGACCCAGGACCCACGGGGTGGAAGGTCCAAGCCTGAGTCAAGCCGGGTCCCAGGGTTCAAGTCCTATTGCTTTACAGAATAGACCCAGTCCCACTGGACTCATGCTCTGAGACTCCACCAAATGCATACCACAATCCTATGGGCCAACTTTCTTTGTTCTCTGTCAAGAATTTTTTTCTTTGTCAAGTTTTCCTACACTGCACCATGAACAAAGGGAGAGAGTAGCCACATGTTGGGAGGGCACTTGGAAGTCTGGGATATGGGTGGCTGGACTCGGGCCCACATAAGGCAGTGTAGACACTGGAGCCCCAGGTTAACAAACCCAAAGTCTGCTAACTCAAGTTCTATTAACCCTGGGCTTACATTGCAGTGCAGACATACCCTCAGCGTGCAGCAAGCCAGGGTGTAACTATACAGGGCGCTAACTGGCAGTGTGGGCCCTGTAGCCACATGCTTAAAGTTTCAGAGTAACAGCCGTGTTAGTCTGTATTCGCAAAAAGAAAAGGAGTACTTGTGGCACCTTAGAGACTAACCAATTTATTTGAGGATAAGCTTTCATGAGCTACAGCTCACTTCATCGGATGCATAAAGTTCTGTACCTTGTTACTCCAATCCTGCCATCTTTGCACAGCCAAAACTCCCATTGAGGTGCATGAGAGTTCTGGGTGCAGAAGCACTGAGGTATTGTTGTTCCTTATCAGCATAGCTTGGCTTCAGGAATCTCACTCAATCCCACACAAGTGAGCTGCATGCAAGGTACAATAAAAGCTGAATAGCTTGTCAACCAGCTATTTGCCAAAAGCTAGCTCCAAATCTCAACAACTAATTACATAAAACAGAATTGCCAACCCAAAGTGTTCAACAATAAGGAGTTAGGCCCCAAAAAATCATGAGATTTTACAAAAATATATATTTTTAAAAAATACATTTTGGGTTCTCTCTTTGCCTTCAGGTTTCTGAGCTGTTAGGATGCACTTGAGTTATATTTTCAGCTATTACCCACAACTGAGAGGGCTAGAAAATTACCTTTTTATTTAAATGAAAACTGAGATTCTCCTGTATTCACATGACTCCAGGAGGTGGGGCATTAAGAAAATCTCCAGATATCACAAAACACAGTAGAATCAAAGAGTTGGCAACAAGGCAGAAAATACCATCCAGCTAATGCTTCCAGAATTAATACTTGTTAATGAACGGAAACATCTAACAATAATGGAGACTGCAGACGGTTTCTTGGACAGGAATATGTGGTTTCTATAGGACGGCTGTTAGGAAGTAGGCGATTGCAATGTTACCAAGGTCCATATCCTGTTTACCTAATTGAGGACTCAATGGGTCTAATTCTAATCTCACTTGCCCTGTTTTTATATAGTCTAAAGAATTTACCCTGATTTATACCAGTGTGCCAGAACAGAAACAGGCCCAATGGAACTACTTGAGTAAGTAAGGCAAACAAGGCGTGGTCTTAAATAGTGATTAGGTTTATGAGGTTAACTTTTGGTTAGGATAATTAAATACAATGCTGTTGATATTTACAGTTTCAGCATCTCCAAAACCTGGATGGGGTATGAGAGTGTAGGCTATGAAAATCTAGAAGCTGGGGATAGACAAGTGCTCTATTAATTGCAGTAGGAATGATAGGAATACAAACTAGCTGCTGATCAACAATACAACAAATACAACAAAATCACCCCCTTCCCCCTTGGAATTATTTGTTCCCATTATGTATTTATCTAGAGCATTTCAAGCAAAGCTTCATCAGATGTACCACTTGCACTGTCTGCGATAAATGCTATCCGGATAAAATTACAACTAACACTAACGGCCACATTTTGGAAGTGTAGAAAATTGCACTGACAAAATTGGGCTTTTAGTTCAATTGTGCCTTCAGCTATCTGCCTGAGGGCATGATTAAGTTAGAGCAGAAGGGTGAGTACTCGGGCTGCAAAAAACAGGTGAAATTTTTACTGTAAAAAAATTGCACCTGCAAAAAAGGGAAACATTTTTGAAAGGCTCAAAGTGTTACATGAAAAATGTAAGGCCCAACCTGAGTAAATATATTAAAAAAACCCAAACCATTTGCCTTACTATTTTGTCTTCCTAACCAATCAGGAACTTTAACACAAAAGGCAAGGGGGTGGGGGGTGGGGAGAGGATTACACCGCTGGCATTTTCAGATTTAAATGAACAAAGCAATTTATTACTTCTCAATGGCAGGGCAAGAGACAGTGAGGGAGATGAAAGCTTTTGTTTCATTTTATGTGCAAAACAGAACAGATATCACCCATAGACATGCTAATGAAACATTGATTTGCTGGGGTGACTGTGTTACCACAGGGCTCTCCACCTTGGGCTTTCAGTAAAAACGATTCACAATTAATTAACTCTTTCCACAGATTATCTGAAATCTAACCTGGGCTCACCCTACTTAGTGCTAATGTACATTATGTTGATAATATGCAGGCCAGATGTTTATATATTTATTGCTATATGCATGCTTAGCCCACAGTGCCATGTGCAGAGCTCCTGTCAGACCTTACAAACTAACCATTATCAAGCCAGGTCAGTACTCGTGGGAGAACACCAATAAACTCTTTGGTGCTGTAAAGAGTGGCCTTCTAGATTCAACAGCTAGTGCTTCACCCCACCCCTCCCCCACAATATAATACTAAACCATCAACTCAACATGGTATTGGAGGCACAGGGCAGGAAGGGCTATCCTCTCTTGAATGAGATGTAAAACTAACATCTCCAACACTTAAAAGGCATCATGGCACATCTTGTAAATCTAAGGGTGCTGTGTCTGATATCCTGGTCAATTTCAATTTAGACATATTAGGACAGGCAAGGAATGAACTCTTCTGTTGTGTTACTGTGTGCAGTTGTACAGTTGAAGCATTTGACCCCAGAATTGACTGCATTAACTATTGTTTGAAGTGACCAGAAGCCTGCCACTGGACTGCATAGCTCAGTGGGTCATAGATGCGGTCCAGGAAAGAGTGGGTACTATATTATAGTTTCAAGTTCTGCATTTAACAGCAGAATTTCCTTTGTGAATACAAATTCCAGACATGACATGCTGCTTCCAGCATTTCCAGCCAAAAGGGTAGATGATCTGCTGGTTAATGAGAGGGATTGGAAGACAGGATTCATGGCTTCAGTTCACATGTTTTCCACATGCGCTGGGTGTCTTTCCTGGGTGGGGGGATAAAATCAACACTTTTGACTTCTTATACCCATTTTACAGATGCATAAGCTATCTGCCTCCCAGGGGTGAGAAGGCCTTAGAGAGTACCTTTAGGTAAAGCAGCTTTGAGATTCTTGAATGAAAGATGCTGTGCTAGTGTTATGTATAGTTAGCAATGAAAGAAGGATCCTAATCAAGACTAATCTAAATGAAGCGTCTTTCAGTTTGGAGGGAACCACCGGTTTGCTATCTTTAGCTCCTTCTGTAATTTCTTAATAAATTGGAAGCTCAAAAAAGGAGGGGGGGGAAAAGTAGTGACTGAGTAACTGCTGCACAGTGGGCACTGATCCAAAACTCCCCTTAGACTCCATAGAAGGTTATATACAGACATATCCAAATACAACAGACAAACCACATAATGATGCTGATAGCCATGTGATAAATTGCAAAGACGTGCAAAAGCTCCCTGCTGTATCATATACCTTTGATGGTCTCATCTGCCCTCGGCCCACTAATCTGTCTCCATTTAGAGACTCACGCCAACATTCCAGCCCGCTGGCTAGCTTCAAACAGCTGCCTCTGGTTTTACCACAAAATATATTTTCCTCCATTTGTGGAAACCCAAAGGCCAGAATGAGCCGTGTTCAGTGCTGTATAAGTGACTTATTTAATGTCCACTGTTTCATGAAGCTGCAGAGGTAGAACTGAAAGGAGCTCAGAAAGGAGCTTGATTCCCAGCATTTCAGTGGGAGACACAGCTAGAGATGCATAGGAAAAGGTTCTCTACCTCCTCCCCAGGAAAAATTTTAATGAAAAAATAAGTTAGTTTTCAAACAACATTTTCTTCTACATTTTTCATGTTTGTCAAAAAAAAAAAAACAACAACAACAAAAACCCACAAACCACGAACCAATTTAGGGGGGCAAAGAAAACCAAAATGTTTCATTTTAAACCCCAAATTATCAGATTTTCCAATGGAAAAACCAGAATATTTCCAGAAATGGGGACATTTTTTAATCACAATTTCTCTTCAGTTGAAAAGCTACTTTCCACTAAAGCGTTGAAACCAAACATGTTCAACCAACTCTGCACACAGCACTCACTTCTACCTGTGGCAGTGAACGAGGTATTGACTTTGAAGTCATGGCATTTTTAAAGGATCATTTAAAGACTGGTTTTTAATTGATTTTAATTTCTCTCTCCATCTGAGTCCTGTGCAGCTGGACTCATGGTAACTAAAACACCTGGCTTTGCAGATGGAAGGATACAAGAAATAGTCCCAAAAACATTTTGGAAAAACTCAAAAATACATTTCTAACATAGCTTTTGTGAAATATATGGAGGGACACATGTCTATCGTACTGTATGTGACACTACAAATACTGCCAACCCCTCCCTTCTATGAAACTTTAGTCAACTGGATTTGAAATTTTTACATAGATAGATCAAACACCCTGTACACACACACACACACACACACACACACACACACACACACACGATTTTGTCCCCTTGTTTTAATATGACATGAATTCTATTAACCTGAATTGCAGGCTTGGCTCACCTTCACAACAGCCATTATTGACATGGAGTTAATGATCAATACAGAACAGATTGGAAGCTCATTTCAACAAATTGATAAAAATTCAGAATCAGGAGGGTTAGATGGTTTACAGCAAAGGTTAAATCTATGCATTCTGCTTCTCTCTAATATTCAGGGTTTCCCAGATGCTTCCAACAGTTATAATTAACCTACTTTTAATAATCCTAATGTAGGCTTGGTTCACATCCAAGCCTAGTCTCCTTAGCCATGCCTCTTGTTAGAGCTCCAAAACAGGGTGAAAATGGATTTTACTAGCAGTTATATTTACTGCACAGGGGATACTGCTTACAGTATGAGACAAGTTTCCTTTGTGGCAAAGCTGCGAGAACCATGGAGCCGCGCATTTCAAATTCTGACATCCATATTGCAGCCCAACATCTAGCTCTACAGACAGGCTTACATATCACATTGCACAGTGGGGATTGCAGATTCAAACACCACATCTGCTGAATAGCAGGAACAGAGGTGCTCTACAGCCAGCTGAGTATTTTCCAAATTCAGTCAGACAATGGTTGGCTGCTAAGAATGAGGCATTCCCCTGGGTCTGGCATGCTCTGGGATGACACAGCTCCAGAGTTAGAGGGCTAGCATGCAGCAGTGGAAGCAATGAGAGGAAAAGGGTTTCCTGTGCTTCTGCGCAAAGATACTTGCCCAAAAGATTTAGTGGAGAGGGAGCCAACCTTGTTGCCCCTCAGCAGAAGCCTCAAAACAGGACCCCTGACAACACCACTGAAGATGTCAATGGGTGTTTAAAAAAGGATTGAAGGTCATCAGCATTTCCCTCCACTCCAAAGAGCTTGCAATCTCCAGCCAAGACAACAGAAAGACAAGACAGAGGTGGGGAGGATGGCAAAGCAATGGTGAAACATGTTGGGTGACATCAACTGGAGTGGAAGATGCTCAGTACTGCAGGGGGGAAAAGATCAGCCCACTACAATAAAAGGAAGTTTCTGCCAAATTTTTTCAATCAACTCCATACAGAACACTCAATTCCAAACCTGTGGCTGGGCCCAAGAGATTGACTTGAAGTCACGACATTTTTAAGGGTTATCAGGTCATTTTAAGACTGCTTCTAAATAAGGAAGGAAGAACAAATGGGAAAGGGTCTTCCCCCAACGAAGCAGCACAGGTCTGAACTCTAAATGAGAGAGCAGAAGTCCCAGTAGCCTCACCGCCGAAGTGCCTGTCCTTTGCCCATTCAATTACAGTTGTCTCACTTTCCCCGTCTCCATTCTTTTTTCATCTCTCTCCCAATTAGATAGTAGGCGCAAATGTAACACTGTTTTCCTTTCCAGTGCAAGAACAAAGAGGCCATGAGAAAGAAGTGCTGTATTTAAAATAACAAGGGAGGGGCCAATACAGAGTTCCTCTGAGTCCCGGCTCACTCTTAATGTTTATGTTGTTATATAAAAGTACCACAGTGTCTATAGGGCAACCCCATGTCTATCACAGCAGCCACAGCAATTTTATACCATATGCTTTTAATTATTTCATTGACACCCTTGGACTTGATAACTGCCTGAATGTTCCTGTCGACACGTCAGGCCTTGCATTTTATTCTTTAAATCAGTTTCAAGTTACTTTTTTTCATTTTTACCTTTAATTCCCTGAATGCCCCACGCTGTTTTAAATTACATGCTCGCTTTGGGATATGCAGACTATTTATTCAGCAGGCAGATTTCAGAGCCATCTGAAATTAATTTCCCAACCCAAAAGTTCCTGGGTACCAGCCTTCAGTTCAGCCATGGAATTTCCTGGTGGTACGACGTGTGTTTCAGTCTTCATGTTACAGGTTTTTTGGCACTGCCCTAGCGCTGCCCAGCCAACTGTGAGACTAAGACACGCATCCTCTGCTGCCACTTCATTGCCGCTTTTACAGCACGGAAAATAGCATCTTCTTGGTGGACATTTGTAAATGAGACAGGCTATACAACTCTCTTAGTTGCACACACATCTTGGGATGTCTTAGTGTTCCACAGTCACAGCTGAAGGGCACATGACACATACACAGCAATATAAACCACAGTGTTAGCCAGGAAAATTGTGTTAGTTTACTGTTAATGTGAGACATATTAACAGATACCAAATACACCTTTTATATATCAACCTAATTTTCAGAGGTGCCACGTGATTATTTTCTACCAGAGAACATTTTGATCTTGATCAGAAGGAAGTTACCAGAGCTGTTCGAAAAATTTCTGATTAAACTTTGCTGGGGAAAAAAATTTGCAGTTTTAGGACAAAGCTTTTTGCTTTTGTGTGGCTAAAAACTGAAAAGTTTTTGATGAAAAGTCAAAATCCTTCACAAGGGAAAAGAGTTTCCAACCAGCTCTAGAAGTTACATCACCACAGTGGATGTCTTTTAAAAAGTCATTATTTACCCAGAGGAACAACACAGTGGCATCCAAAATACCTTATTCTATCTATAGGGGAAGTAAATAAGTGACTGGAGTTACACTAGTGTAAACTAATTTAAGTGTCAGGAGAAACAGCCCTAATAGACTATATTTGCCCACAATGTCAGCTAAAGAAAGGATTCCCTCCCATCTAGCATAAGGCATACATACCGCACAGTGGTTTGAACACTAGGAAGTCATGCTGACATGTGCTGTCAAAGGGTTTAGCTAGAGTACTGTGAAATGTCTGCAATGAAACTAAGAACCAAGAAACCCTTGTTTCATAGTTCCCTAGAAACCTAGAACTCACTGGAAGGTCAATGCCCAGTTTACTAGTGATCATGAACCCAACCCATTCTTTTGAAACAAACCAAGGCTGACTTATGGTTTTTCTTCAAAACTAAGGTTTATAAGCTTGGTTGGGTTTTCATTTAAAATTTTGGCTTCACTGGAACCCAAAAAGAAACACACTGGGAAACTGCTACGATGTGAAACTGAAGAAAAAGTTCAGACAGGCCCCCGTGAACCTAAGCACAACTTGCACACCTCTATGATTAACTTATTTGGAATGTGTCCGATGAAGTGAGCGTAGCTCACGAAAGCTTATGCTCAAATAAACTGGTTAGTCTCTAAGGTGCCACAAGTCCTCCTTTTCTTTTTGCGGATACAGACTGACACGGCTGCTACTCTGAAACCTGTTATTTGGACTAAGAAATCTGTTCCACCTTGTATTTAGCTGTGACGCTCTGAGTATGTTTCCCAGATCCGAAGGAGAGCTCTGTGTAAGTCCGAAATCTTGTTTCTCTCACCAACAGAAGTTGGTCCAAGAAAAGATATTACCTCGCTTACCTTCTCTCTCTAATTGGTTTGGAGTAAGGCAGATAATAGCATGACTTGTATTTAAGGATCCATAGTACCAATGCCCAATTGCCAGTGCATGAAAAAAAGACAGGAAAACAATGAAAAGGAAAAACATTTCACTCTCCCTTAACTGCTCCCATCAGATTTATTAAATACATGAACTGAAATTTGACCGAAGATGGCCACATACTCAATTACCCAGGGATCCAATGAATCTGGGTTCTTGCATCTTTAAAATGATTCCCTTTGTTGCAAATATTTTCCACCATTTAAAGAAACCACTGCTGACCTTATAAATCTGGGAAGAATTCAAACTATGAAATCCTCAATCAAGGGAAAACATGGTCAAAGCTTCCGTGAAATACCTCAAGGAAGAAGAGATGCACATTAAGAAAAAAAAAAACAAAACATTATGTTAACAGTCCATGATTATGTTGAGCAGCTGTATTTTTTTCACTCTTAGAAAAAAAGGAAAAGCCACAATTTTAAGAAAAATATACCACACCTAAGAACTGTACATTAAAAGGAGCAAGACCTGTGTGCACATTTTGATCTTGAAGTGAACACAAAACTAATTTAGCTCTCACTGTTTTGCTTCGTCGATGCCTCAGCTGGGTATTTTAGCGTGTTTTTTCAGAGGGAGGGGAAATTTCTGAAAACATTTTGTTAACATTTAACTTTTCCATCAAGATTTTCATAAAGAGAAATTTCCAACCAGCGAAGGGCAAAGAGAACTTCCAAAAGGTTCTCACACCTTTAAGCGTTCACAGTGAATGCTGTGGCAATAGAAAAAAATTGCTGCCAAGAGCCATTGCTTTCTGTGTCAATGCTCTTCTCTTTCCTCCCAAAGAGGCTGATCCTGCAGTGTGCTGAGAGACTCTTCTGAATATTAAGAGTTCCCAGTGAAATCAATGGACATGAATGGCTCAGTGCATCTCGTGAGCCATTTAGCACCTCACACACTGAGGCCCAATGTTTCACTTGCCTCAGCAGTTTTGTCACCATGCCAAAGGGCACAGATTTTCAAACCAATTAGGTGTGTGTAATAGCATGTGTCGTTGTGCATCTATTTGTGGCACAGTTGGAATAACCAAATATGCAAACTGGGTCCTGCAAATTATCAGAGAGGTCCATTTGTACCTGCAGTTATCCAATGTGTTTGCAATTACAGCAATTGTGCAAGTAACAGTAGGCGAGTAATTTTACACCTAGCTTGCTTGCAAGTCTGGCCCAAGGTATGAGGGCTTGTCTGCTCATGGAGGTATTCCAGATTAGCTATTCTGGAATAACTCCACATGTGGACACTCTTATTTCAGAAGAGGAATGCCTTGTTTAGCTTAATCTACTTTGGAAATGGATTGCACCAACCAGAAAACAAAACACTTTTTCTGGAATTAGTGTGTTCACACATGGAATTATTCTGGAATAGGTTTTGTGCTTTAAATTCTCACTCTACTTTCATCCACATTAACTTTCAAGTGTAGACAAACCCCAAAAGATTATTTTCTCCTGGAGAGCAAACTAGGCCCCTCCCACAATTCCTTCCTTCTCCTTATCATTACTGCTATTTGAAAACAGCAGGTTGCTGCCTATGGAAATTAATAAAACCCATTAAGTACATCAATGAAAATCCACAGTTACATGCCTAGATATTTGGCAAATAAATAGCTGCGGAGTTCAGTGCAATGACTCCTTCACATGACTCCATGTTACAAACCTCACATAAGTATTGTTCATTTTCAGGGTAATTACATGGTAAAACCAGACTAATGAGAGAGGCACACCCAGCACTATCAAAATCTGCATGTAACTAATTAGAAAGATGAAAGCGACTTTAAAATTTAAAAACTGCCAAACTAACAAAGCTGTGTAAAAAGGTAAATGTTTCCACAGTCACCCCAGACAAAAGTCACTGGCAGTAATGGGGAATATTTGACTTTTTCACTTGAATATGCACAAGAAAAGCTATTAACTAGGCAAGGGAAGGGTTGGAAAGGAATTACCGCTGTTATAGATCATGAATTATGGTTTGTGGCACATAGGGCAAAATCCTGGTCCCTGCACCAAGCTTGAGTAAGTGGGCTCTGGTACAGTGTGGGGAGGGGTGGGGCTCTGCAGGGGTCAGAGAGGATGGAATCTTTCCTCCCACACCATGGTAAGTGAGTGGCACTGCAGTGGCTGCAGCCCTCCCTTGCCTTGGTAGTGGTGTTGGTGTGTCTGAAAAGCTGACTTCCAGTCACACTCCCACCACCCTTGCCCCACACCCAACCAGTCCCATACCACAAAGCAAAGAAAAGCCTGCTGTCAAGGCTCCCTCCACTTGCTTCCAGCAGCCCAGTGCCACACAGAAATAAACACTGTTCTGATGCTTATTGGCCCTTCTGTGCCCAGGGATGGGAATGAAGGCACAATATGACCCCTTAAAAGTAACTATGCTGTGATCAAGATAAGGGGAAAGCAACAGTGGACCGAGTCAAATAGCTTAGTTGCTGAATCAAATGTTCTGGCTGGATTTTAAGGAGGGCAGGATAATTTTATTACCACTAATAAATTGCATAGCTATGCTAATTAAGGTAAGGGCTCATGCTTCCGGGACATACAATTAATTCTTCCTTCATACGCCACTACACATAAAGGGGAGGGGCCCACTTTCCTTTAAAGCAGTAGGTACCCCCCACTGCCACAGGCAGAGTGGTGGAGCTCAGGGTCTAGAGGTGTGACACAATATGGTAAATTCCACGTTCCTGTTATTTTATGTACTTAAATACCTCCCATCTGTTTTGTACCAGAGCCCTGAATGTAATATCACTGAATTTATAATCACAACACCCCAGTTGTCAGATGGGGAAGTCAGGCACAGAGAGGCTAAGTGACTTGCCCATGATCACACAGGAGATGTGTGACAGAGCTGGGGATTGAATCATGGCCTGTTGACCCTCCAATATCCTGCCTTAACTACAAAATCCCTTTCCCACAAGAGCTGATCAAATGGCCCCAAAATTAAATATTTTATTTGATTAATTTCATGAGATTTTTTAAATTATTTGATAAATAATTTTGCAAAATCTGCACAAAGCTGTACAAGTTCCTGTGCAGGTTATTCATGTCAGAACCCAATTACCACATAACACTGTCAGGCTACAGTCACCATGTCACTGACATTTCAATAGCAAGAACAAAGAGTTAACTTGCTCAGGCTTCGTCCTGTCTCAGCATCTGAGAAGCCTCCACCATTCTGTAAGTGCTCACTCTCCTCATATAGACTAATGGGAAAAGGGACTTTTCACTGCAGCTTCTCTTCCCTTTCTTTCTCTCTCACTTTCTTTCTCCCAATTCACCTCCCCCAAAGCAGCACTTACCACAGTGATAAATGAAGCAATAATAAGGTTAGTCATTTAACTCCTTGCATCCTACTTAAAAATCACCCTAATTACTGTGTAATGGGTCCACAGAGGCAGAAGAAGCTGGGTGAAATCTACCCGGAGGGCTCTGGTATAGTTCATCTGTCCATTCTCTAATAGCACTCCAAAGTTCACCCTTATAAACATGTCACCTAGTCTATAATTAAGTGACTGGTCATTAGGTAACATATCTGGTACCTGTGGGTCACATATCAGTCAGCTGGTGATGGATCTTTATCCAATAACTGTGCAGAAGTAGCTCCATAGCTCTCTGTCACCACAGCATATAGCTTTACTTTCAATGCATGGCATACTCACTCAGGGTAATTTGTGTAGGTGGGTCTTTAAAGTGGTACACTCAGCTTTGTGAAGGGTGAAAAATTGTCCGGGGGTTGGAGATGGTGTCACAGTCCATTCTTTATTCTATTTGCATGTTAAAAAGGGGGGGGCGGGTGTTTCTATACACTCTGCAAGAACACCTGTTCCTAAGGCATTCTTCCATGCCTCATTGGCTAGCAGATGTACTCCTTTGACCCCCTATGGGGAGAAAAAATCAGCAGTTACTGCACCTTTAAAAACTTGGAAGGAAGAGCTTTCATTCCTGAGTACTAACAAACTCATTTTGTGCCTTTTACCTCTTTCAGTGTTCCACAAATGCCCAAAATGGTGCTGGAAGGAAGGGGAACAGAGATATGCAGCCCAATTTATTTACCAGTTTCACTAAGAAACTTAGACTTGCTTTGAATATACAGCTAAGGAGAGCCCTGGGCTCCCAAATAAATTGTGAACTATACACCCGTGCTGACCAGCAAGCCATGCATCAGTGTGGACAGTACTTTCATCACAGTGGATAAAGAAATACAGCCAATTCCCTTTTCATGTCTTCTCTTTCCCATTCTCTCATCTGTGCCGGGTGTAAAGGGCTTGGGTCGGGGAGAATTCAGGACAAGATCGGAACATTAAAAACTCAAGGTCCTGTCATATTGCACTGGGACTGTTTCCAGTAGATTTTGGTGCCCCTGGTAGAAAGAAATGCCTGGCCCACGTGAAGCGTGGAAGTCAAAAACACAGCTCCAGACAACCAAGGATATCTCCACCCCCCTGAATATTCGTTAAATACTTTTACAACTCTGATGTATTCCTTTCCTTTAAAAGCTTCAGAAAAAACATTTCCTGGAAGAAGGCACATTAGGCTTAAAACAGGCCGTGGTTACATAGCCAAGGGCTGGGCAACACAAGGGTTCTAACCTAGCTGTGTCACCCACACCCTGACCTCAGGCAAGTCACTTTCACCTTCTTGAGTTTCAGTCTGCCCGGATGGAACACTTGGGCAAAAATCTGGACCACACAGACTTCCAGATGGTGTATGTGAACTGAGCTGAACTTTCCTGGATAAATAAATTACAAGGAAAATAAATGAAAAGCTGGTGCCCACAAGGTTTTTAAAGGGTTATAACTGCTAGTCATTATCTCCCTGAGAAGTGCCCAATGCCATGTCACTGTGGTCACTAAAGCAAGGCAAGAATACACAGTCTGGCCCCAAGTGTTCAGAAGTACTTGAACTATCATAGGTATTAGCCATCCCTGACATCTCCACTGGCAGTGCACCTCTACTTTCAACATTCACGCTAAGTGACTGGTCTTATTTAGAGTTTATAATACCCACACACAAAATGGACATTTGGCAGAAAAATGAAATTGGCTAACAAAATTCACAAGACAAATGGCAAATGTGTGAAATTCAGAGAACTGGAGGAACCTATTTCACTGCTGTGACTGCCATGCTGTAGAGCAGGAAGCAAGTGTTAATGGATAAGAATTGCAGGCATGAAGAATGAATGGACTGGTTTCAAGATAAAAGACAAAATCTGTTTGAAAGCTTTCATCTCACACAGCAGGCCTGATATATTGTGTTTTAACTTCTTTCAAGTCAGTGGAGGCAGAGTCACTGGGGATGAATCTGGCCCATTGTAATAAGAGGTATTACCAGAAATAACCGATGGCAAAAGCACTAGCATTTTTGCCGTAAGAGCCAATAATGCATTTTGGTTCAAATTATGCTCTGAACCACAGGGATGCCCAAACTTTGCCCCATGGAGTGAGTCATTGACAACTTGCCCAAAGCCTAAAATACTTTTGTGCTCAAAGGCGTAAGGGCTATCCCTCCTCCTTTGGGTGTTGGCAACATAACAGTGGACTTCATGTAAAGAGCCAATGGAGAAGGCCACTCTAACCAAGATGGGGAACTGCATATTGGGATATGTAGTCTCTGGAAGCCAAACCTTCCTCATTGTCTCCACTGTCTTCCTTAACACTCCTGATGGTGGCACGTCTACAGAACATGCCACCACTTTGCACTTCTATAGTTACCTCTCAAAGATAATTCTCAGTCACCCTACATAAAACCAGAGGTTCCACGGCAAGTTAATTTGCAAAATATGTGAACAGATCTACTTTCAAAGCAACGCTCAGACAATAGATGCCTCATTCCCAGAGTCTGACAATAGGGTTTGTGTATAGACCATTTCTGGCAGGTTGCCTTAAACCATTGATTCCATAAAGAATTGCAATATTGTTTAAAGGTTTCTTTCTTGTTTGTAAGTGATCAGGTTTTCCCTCCTACATTTAAAACCATTCAGTAAAGCAATCTAACTTTCTCACTTGGGGGGTCTGACTCCTCATGGTACCCCTGGGTGCAGTATCAATCACTCTATGATGGATGGGTATCCTATATCAGGGTCACTGGGACCTCTATTGCTTATTGAGCTGCAACTCCTGGTGCTCATTGAATGCTGACGGTTGATCCATATGATTCAAGTCCAATCAGAGCAGTGATTTTTCAGTGTTAAGGGCTCTGCCATCTGACATGTTATATTGAGGTTCAGAATGAAGCCCTGGAAAATACCATAGTACAGGATTAGTGGAATATTTCTACATCTGTGCATGATTTTAAAATAATCAGACAAAGCATTTTGTGCCATTGCCTTGTGATGTATGTTAAGTGACTCCCTGCCGGGGAAAATTCAGTATTGCTTACACAAGACAGGTTTCAGAGTAACAGCCGTGTTAGTCTGTCTTTGCAAAAAGAAAAGGAGTACTTGTGGCACCTTAGAGACTAACCAATTTATTTGAGCATGAGCTTTCGTGAGCTACAGCTCACTTCATCGGATGCATACTGTGGAAACTGCAGTAGACATTATATACACACAGAGACCATGAAACAATACCCCCTCCCACCCCGCTGTCCTGCTGGTAATAGCTTATCTAAAGTGATCATCAAGTTGGGCCATTTCCAGCACAAATCCAGGTTTTCTCACCCGCCGCGCCCCCACACACAAACTCACTCTCCTGCTGCTAATAGCCCATCCAAAGTGACCACTCTCTTCACAATAAGAAAAGGAGTACTTGTGGCTAAGGAGTACTTAGAGACTAACCAATTTATTTGAGCATGAGCTTTCATGAGCTACAGCTCACTTCATTGGATGCATACAAGGTGGGTCATTTCCAGCACAAATCCAGGTTCTCTCACTCCCTCACCCCCCTCCAAAAAACCACACACACAAACTCACTCTCCTGCTGGTAATAGCTTTTCAAAAGTGACCACTCTCCCGACAATGTGCATGATAATCAAGGTGGGCCATTTCCAGCACAAATCCAGGTTTTCTCACCCCCCTACCCCCATACACACACAAACTCACTCTCCTGCTGGTAATAGCTTATCTAAAGTGATCATTAAGTTGGGCCATTTCCAGCACAAATCCAGGTTTTCTCACCCTCCGCCCCCCCACCACACAAACTCACTCTCCTGCTGGTAATGGCCCATCCAAAGTGACCACTCTCTTCACAATGTGTATGACATCTTCATCATCTAGACCCATGGAAAAGAAGCCCTTGAGGAATTCCACCATGATTTCAACAATTTCCATCCCACCACCAACCTCAGCCTGGTCAAGTCCACACAAGAGATCCACTTCCTGGACACTACAGTGCTAATAAACAATGGTCACATAAACACCACCCTATACCGGAAACCTACTGACTGCTATTCCTACCTACATGCCTCCAGCTTTCACCCTGACCGCACCACACGATCCATCGTCTACAGCCAAGCTCTGCGATACAACCGCATTTGCTCCAACCCCTCAGACAGAGACAAACACCTACAAGATCTCTATCAAGCATTCTTACAACTACAATACCCACCTGCGGAAGTGAAGAAACAGATTGACAGAGCCAGAAGAGTTCCCAGAAGTCACCTACTACAGGACAGGCCTAACAAAGAAAATAACAGAACGCCACGAGCCTTCACCTTCAGCCCCCAACTAAAACCCCTCCAACGCATTATTAAGGATCTTCAACCTATCCTGAAGGATGACCCAACACTCACAAATCTTGGGAGACAGGCCAGTCCTTGCCTACAGACAGCCCCCCAACCTGAAGCAAATACTCACCAACAACCACATACCACACAACAGAACCACTAGCCCAGGAACCTATCCTTGCAACAAAGCCCGTTGCCAACTGTGCTCACATATCTATTCAGGGGACACCATCACAGGGCCTAATAACATCAGCCACACTATCAGAGGCTCGTTCACCTGCACATCCACCAATGTGATTTATGCCATCATGTGCCAGCAATGCCCCTCTGCCATGTACATTGGTCAAACTGGACAGTCTCTACGTAAAAAAATAAATGGACACAAATCAGATGTCAAGAATTATAACATTCATAAACCAGTCAGAGAACACTTCAATCTCTCTGGTCACGCAATCACCGACATGAAGGTCACTATCTTACAACAAAAAAACTTCAAATCCAGACTCCAGCGAGAAACTGCTGAATTGGAATTCATTTGCAAATTGGATAGTATTAATTTAGGCTTAAATAGAGACTGGGAGTGGCTAAGTCATTATGCAAGGTAGCCTATTTCCCCTTGCTTTTTCCTACCCCCCCCCCCCCCAGACGTTCTGGTTAAACTTGGATTTAAACTTGGAGAGTGGTCAGTTTGGATGAGCTATTGCCAGCAGGAGAGGGAGTTTATGTGTGTATGGGCGTGGGGGGGGGGGTGAGAAAACCTGGATTTATGCTGGAAATGGCCCACCTTGATTATCATGCACATTGTAGGGAGAGTGGTCACTTTTGATAAGCTATTACCAGCAGGAGAGTGAGTTTGTGTGTGTGGTTTTTGGAGGGGGGTGAGGGGGTGAGAGAACCTGGATTTGTGCAGGAAATGGCCCACCTTGATTATCATACACATTGTGAAGAGAGTGGTCACTTTGGATGGGCTATTACCAGCAGGAGAGTGAGTTTGTGTGTGTGTGGGGGGGGGGGGGGGCGGAGGGTGAGAAAACCTGGATTTGTGCTGGAAATGGCCCAACTTAATGATCACTTTAGATAAGCTATTACCAGCAGGAGAGTGAGTTTGTGTCTGTATGGGGGTGGGGGGGGGTGAGAAAACCTGGATTTGTGCTGGAAATGGCCCAACTCGATGATCACTTTAGATAAGCTATTACCAGCAGGACAGTGGGGTGGGAGGGTATTGTTTCATGGTCTCTGTGTGTATATAATGTCTACTGCAGTTTCCACGGTATGCATCCGATGAAGTGAGCTGTAGCTCACGAAAGCTCATGCTCAAATAAATTGGTTAGTCTCTAAGGTGCCACAAGTCCTCCTTTTCTGCTTACACAAGAGTGTGTATGCGCCTAGATTGAATGCACCAGGACAATGATTTCACTTGCAAGTGCCCATTTAGACATTTAAGTGGAAATTTGCATGTACAATTGTGGGGCACAAATTTAGCACCCATTTTTGCATAGCTAATTCTATAAAACCAGGTCTTAATTGTTATGCCTTTGCTAATGAGGCTCTCCTCTAGCTCCCCTTGCACAGCTGCTGCCTATGGTCCATATTAATAGCCCTGGATATACCAACCAAGGGCCAATTCTGTACCCTGCCCCAAACCGGTATGCATGGTGGAAGAACCACCTCCGCTGACAGAGTCCAGAGGAATGGCAGTCTATGCTCAGCGAAGCACAAGACCTGCCATTAACCACTGGCTAGCCTCCCCGCTCTAACTTGGGCAAATACAGTTCAAGTGTGAGAAGGTGCAAAGACGGTCTTGGGGAAGAAATCAGCATTGCATGGTCCCTGTGGCAGCACTAAAGGGAGAAAAGGACTGAAGAGTAGCCACACATTAAGTGGAAGCCTAGTTTATAAGCCTAAGGGAGTGTGTTAAGAATCAACATCAGAAGAAACAAAAATTAGATAGGGTAGAGGGGGAGCATATAGGGTGGAATGACAGCAGGTAACTAGGAAGGGGCAGAGTTGTGCATAGCCTTGAAAGTAAAGGCAAGAAACTTGATGTGGAAGAAGGGAAGTCAATGAAGAGAGGGGAAGCCAGTGAAACTCAGTGTGAGATGTAGGGATGATATGGTCTGAATGTTGGCAGAAGAACATCATCCTGATCTCTTGAGTAATGCAGATTTGAGATCGGACGTATGTCTGTTCCCTGTTACTTTATGTATTGTAAGATTACTTTGGTGTGAAGAACCCTTGCAGTTGAATTGAGATGAAGCCTGATGCTGAAGGGAGAAATGCTGGAATTTAAGATTATTTGCCTTAGCTTTTATTTCTGACTGCATATATCCATTATATAGTGTCTTTTCAAAGGCAATAAGAGAAGCCATTATTCAAACTGCAATGATTTCCTGTGCCAACAAGGTGGTCTAATTGAGTTTTTGGCAACCTGCACTATATTCACTACAGTTTGTACTTTTTTTTTTTCCCCCAGGCACTTGCCATGTCTGGGGACAAATCTCAACTCAATGCACCAAAATGCTGACCCTGGACATCCGTATAAGCTTAAAACTTGATTTCCCCATGTAGCTGGGAAACTGATGTGGTGAGACTTGAGATTTCAGCTGTACTGGGGCTGTCCTGTTAGGAACCAGCACCTAAACTATGACGAGTGCTCTGCGGTTACAGCTGTTCATGCCAGGCTAGTGCAATGCAAAGCAAATTGAGAATTGCTCGAGACAGAGAGACATAAGATAAGGCAAATGAAAACAAAAGCAGCCCTTGTTCACTGAATGTAGTAAAAAAGGGAATGTGGTCTACTGCTTAGAGGAGGGATGTCAGGACTGATACTTCACCGCTTACTTTTTCTGTAGTAATTACTCCTGTGCAATGTGTGTGTAACACACTACACTATTTGTACAGGTGTAGGTGCACTCAGGGAAAAAAGAAGTAGATAACTGGGCCCCAAATCAAGATTTTGGGGCTCTATTTTGCCAACAACTCATTGTGTGATGTTGGACCACAAGTGTAAAGAGCAGATTATACGTAACTTCCTCACAAGGATGTTACAAGGGCCAGTTAGGTATTGCTTATTAATGCATTTTGAGGTTCTAGGTTGGAAGATCCTATAGATGTGCAAAATATTTATCTCATCCTGTATTAATATTTAAGGTCAATCCACTCGTTTTGCTCAGCTAGTTTTGATAAAGGAGTTTGGAAGCACTATTATTCCCGTTTTACAAATGGGTTAACTGAGGCACAGGAAGACGAAATCACTTATCTTCCTTACAAATATTTGTTTTTACTATGAGATAACTAACTCACATTAGTTATCCCTCTGTAAAACTCACGTGCAGCTAAGGCCCTTGGACTTTACTGTGAGGTAAACCCCAGGTGGTATACAGAGCTGACCTCTTCTAGATACCTCACGGGAAACACTACAAGTGCCTTGTCTCTAATATAGCAACCCACCCACTTTGCAGTGAGGGCACAGGCTAAATCACTTGAGTGCTGACAGTTCTCCAATGCCTTCCCACAATCCCCTCAGAGTCCCAAGAAAGATGGACAGATTCTCCGGGATAGAATCAGAGCAGCTCAGCTTAGTACAGTGCTGAGAACCATGGGATATATCCCCAGAAGTTACAGCACCCCACACAGGTGAGGACACAATAACTCATGCAGGGCTTTGCAGTGTGGCTCCTCACACACCGTGTGGCTCCACACATTCTGGTGCCAATTGTGCAGTGAAGACATGCCTTTAGAGCAGGGGTTCTCAAACTGGGGCTCGGGACCCCTCAGGGGGTTGTGATGTTATTACATGGGGGGTCGTGAGCCATTAGCCTCCACCCCAAGCCACGCTTTGCCTCCAGCATTGATAATGGTGTTGAATATATTAAAAAGTGGTTTTAATTTATAAAGGGGGGAGGGGAACCACACTCATAGGCTTTCTATGTGAAAGGGGTCACCAGTGCAAAAGTTTGAGAACCACTGCTTTAGAGTGTACCGTACAATCATGACAGCATCTTAACCAAATGAACCCTTGGGCTTTCATTTCCATACCCAATGACAGCGAGGAACTTTTGAGTTTCAAATAAGAATCCCATTTAAAAGGTTTGTACAGCAAAAGCTAAGCAGGAAATCAAGCTTCAAAACAGAACCAATTTCTTCTCTTGATTTTTTTTTTAAACAGAACATAATTGTGACATTTTTAAAGCACGTTTTAGCATTTTAACACTTCACCCCCTCACACACATCCTATGGTCCTGATCACAAAATCAATTTGAGGGCAAGTTTGGTTTTATTTATGTTAAATGCTGCATTTCCGGGCAACCTTCAGGGGAGAGGGAAAGAATAGCATCAATTTCTAAGAAAACATCAAAACGCAATAACTACCCTCCTAATTTTAATCTATACCCATCTCTCAATGTAAGTCACTTGACATAAACACACCACTCAGAGACACACACGCATACACATATGCACATGCATAGACAGTGCTATAGATGAGGTAGGGTTCTTCTGGAAGAGTTTCACAGAGAAGAAGAGCAGGTGCTTATTTCCATGGCCTGCTTAGGGGGGAAATAATTTTATGGTATTGTTAATTGCCATGATTGGGGATCCCAAATTCTTTCTGAAACTGGAAGCCACCTATCAGAATTGTCACACAAATTCTTTAGAAAGAAATAAAGGTTCATTTATGAGAATTTCCACCAAAATACACATGCTGTTTATGTTGGGAATTAGACCCCAATCCTGCAGCTGGATCTGCCAGGGTTGACCCTTGCGCGCACATAGCAGTTCACAGTAGCGGAGCTGATTGCAGGATTGGGAATTTAGAGTGGTCAGTGTGAACAGAAAATACCATACAATGATAGCACTTCCTATGCGTGCTCCATGCTGCTGTTCATTCACTGCATCGTCACAAAGCAAATTGCAGCAGCACAGTATGCCTGACACCAGACTGAGGCACTAGCTTATCTTGACTAAGAAATTGGCTACACGGGGACTTTGAATACTCACATAGACAAGCCTGAAGAGAAAAGGGCACTTAGCCCTTACAGAGTAACAGGCACAGCTACACTTGTATAAAACAAAATGTGAACACCTGGCCCAGGATTACAATGAGGTAGTTTACCTGCAACATTCTCTTCAACTCCGATATTGCAACAGAGTCACTGTAAAATGTTGAAGTTGGTTCCAATGTGTGTCTCGGCATCACTAGATAGAATTGTAGCGAAGTGAGTGAAATTAGAGAGTTAAATTAGTGAAACAGAACTTGCATAATGTTTTAGGGTTGTATTTCTGACACACCAGGTGCATATAGGTAGGCTAACCTTTTAAGTTTGGCTTTATCTTGATCTGTTTTTAAAAGAGTCTGACGAGGTAGGTGAGGTAATAGCTTTGATTGGACCAACCTTTGTTGGTGAAAGAGAAGACTTTGAGCTACATAGAGCTTGAAAGCTAGTCTCTTTCACCAACCAAAGTTGGTCCAATGAAATATATTACCTCCCCCACCTTGCGTGTGTCACATCCTGGGACCAACATGACTACAACAACAACATTGCAAACATTAAAAGATTGTATGACTTAAGCATAATAAACTAGAGAACATTCCTCTCCAGTCTGAGGTCCTATGCACCCCATAAATCCCACTTAACAAGTACATATGTGTGTGTAAAAAATATATATATATACTGAGAGTACGAGAAATAAATTAAGACTGAAATTTTCAAAGTTCCCTAAGGGATTTGGCACTTTTGAAAATTAAGAGGAAGTCTGCATCCAAATCCCCTAGGCCTCTTTGAAACCATCTCAGCCTAAAGCTCATGGCAGCAGTTACAATACTTTTGGAGTACAAAGCCTGAGGGTTTGCCTAGCAGGACTTACCTAGGGAAGCAGACGGTTAAGTGACTGAATGACTGTCTGCTAAGAAAGACAGACATTTTCCAGTTTGCCAAGGGCAGAAACGCCTTCTCACTGGCACTGCCAAGTCCTAAAAATAACAACAGAACTGACAGTGAAAATACTCTGAATTATGTGTTTTTCACTGGGGGAAGGGGAAAAAAAAAACAACCCAGCATTATTGTGCGGTCAGTATGATATGCCTAGAATGTAAGTCCATATAAAGTATTAAAAGCCCAGTGTGATCCTTTTTACACAACAGAGCTAAGGGTTTGTCTACAATGTAGCTGCAATATTCAGCTTGGGTAGACATACCCGTGCTTGCTCTGATTGAGCTCGCATCCTAAAAACAGCAATGTAGCTGCAATTGCAGAGACAGCAGGATGGGATAGTCACTTTGGGTACATTCCCATCTAAAACCCTAGTTATGTACTTTAAGAAGCTAGCTCAACTCGCTGCTCACGCCATTGCAGCTACGCTGGTGTTTTTAGCTTGATAAATCCTAGCATGGGAATGTCTAACCAAGCTGGAAATTACACCCTCAGCTCCAGTGTAGATGTATCCTAAGATCTGATGCAAGTCAGAGGTAATTCCACGGAAGTCAGTGGAGTTAGAGTATTGCCAACACTTCTTGCAGAAGCGTAAAAAAAAAAATATGTAGTTCCCTGTTATCCACTGCTTTCCTTCCCTGCATGTAGTAAAATTACAGTATATTGATACAAGTAGATCAAAAATTTAGGCATGTATGAACATCCCCCCTTCAAGGTAAGTGCTTTATTTGGGCCAATGTAAACAGTATAAGTTATTTGGTGTATAACTGTGAAGCTCAGCAGATTCCGTTCAGATTGGTTTGTGCATCATATTTTCCCCGCTTGCTTCATGTGGGCTTATATCTAAAGCTGGGAGAACTGTTTGGTTAGAACTGAAAAATTAAATTAGCCTTGAGCGGAGGTCAAAATCTCTCCAGCAGTGGTTGGTTAGAATTAGTGAAGGTCCTGAACCTGTGTCTCAGATATGAATACACCTTAATTTTTTACCATGTTCCATTCATATGAGCAGGTGTAACCCCCACACCTCCTGAGTGTGGTGTTCTGTCCCATCTAGTGGCACAGGGATGAGGAGAGAGATTTTAGCTCATGCTGTAAAGGCTCATGCACTAAGCTCCTGAGGTCCCCAGTTCAATTCTGCCCGCCGACAACCGGCGTCCGTCAGCGTCACACAGGCAGTCCATGGGTCCTAGCAAACAGCTTGCAGAAAACGTCAGTTACCCAGGCAGTGCAGTGAGAACATCACTACATACTGTCAACATTCTTCAATCCATGGCTTAACATGACCACTTTCTTAGCATCTCTGTCAATATAAAAGAGTCAGCTTACAAGGTGGTTCAGTGTATCAAAAATGGGCTCACAAGCCTGCCGTCATGCCATTTTATTGGTAGCAGCATAGGGAAGGTAGGATAGTCAGCCTAAGCAGCAATGTGATGCAAAGTTTCTTCCAGGTGGCTTGCAGGACTGACGTGTGAAGTGTCTCAGAACTCGAGGCATTCCAAAGAGTATACAGAAAGGAAGCTTAATTGGGACCATAGGCCAACCACCAGGCTGTCCCAGTTAAAGGCCCAATTACGCAACCCCTACTCATATTGGAAATTGCATGCACACACACCAGCCCCAGTAGCAGTCCCATGGGAGCCATCGGGACCACTCATATAAGTGTTCACCTGTATACATAAGGGTTGTACCTAACTGACTTCCCCTATGTAATTATATATACTGTTCTACATTTTACACATGAATCTGGGTCCTATGTTGCATACTATAGTGTATTTAAGGAGTTTATGTAAGCAGCAGACCTTGCAAAGCATAGCATGTACTATAGAAGAAGAAACAGCTCAATCTTAAAGTTGAATGATGCACATTCCAATTTCAGTCTTCTTTTAATTAACCATAAAACAATTCTCAGCAAAAGAACTGCTGAAGATATTTTCAACCAATTCTCACTATTGCAATATTTATTACCTGTGTATAGGGAAAAAAACAGCCAATATAATTGGGCTAGGTACCACCAAACCTTTCTGTGACCCCTCATCCTACTATATCTTAAAAAGAAAAGCACCTCTTACACCACACAAATTTCATTTTCTCCCTCTTCTACTACAACCAAAACCCCACAAAATGGCCACAATGCCCATTTCTGAACTCAAGCAATCTTGAAGGCACTGGCTATATTCCACAATGAGCTCCAACAGGAAACACGGTAGTCTGAACTCACATGAACATGAGGACTTGGGTGTTGCACAAAACGGTGCCCTCTATGGATTCAGGGTTTGGTAAATGCATGCGAAATAGGCAAGTCAGGCGAGCCTGAAAACAGTGCCTAGCTATTGCACAGGTAGAAATGGAACTCAAAGAACGCACAGCTCTGTACAATACCCTCCAGGGAGCTCTGAGGTTTGGAATTGGAAAAAACCCAGATATGCAAAGCAGAACTCAGGTGAAGCTGCCAAATTGGGACTGCTCTCAGTTTAAAAACAAAAACTTGTCAGGCTACGGTCAAATCAAATTTCACTTTCAAATTCAAACAGATATTCCTGATTAGGTCTTTGAACTATTTGCCCAGCTCTAGATTCCACAAGAAACATGTCTCAGAATGATCAAACCTCAGATCACATCTACTGAAACCCTTGTGAACATAAAATGACAGCACTAGAAGAAGGTTATTACCCAGTATTTATGTAAGAATTAAGGGCCAGATGTTGGCATGCCAGAGCATACACAATCATAGGCACAGCTACTGAGACTTCACATGCAAACAGGCTAACTGCACATGCAATTGTGTCTCGCCATTTCTTAGCAGTTACCAAACTTGTGTATTTAATTGTGTGTGTGCAATTTAAGCACATAATTGCACATCTAACATGTAAGTCCAGCCCAAGGCATTTTCCACTGCAAATTATCAATATATTTTAAGTAAATATTTTTGGTATTAGAAATGTATTCATTTACTAAAACATCAACAATTGCATCCATCTGTCATTTGATTTTTTATTCCCAAATTAACGTTCAGAAAAAACAGTGGGTGTTAAATTAATTTATCCTCAAGCCTACATCCAGTTAGTTTCTTTGGGTATGTAGGGACTTGAGCATCATGGTCGAACATCAACAACAAATACATGGATCCAGCCAGGGGCAGCAAGGCCACTTTTATCTGAATCAGAAGGTGCAATGGATTCATCAGTCCCATGACACAGCTATGGCTATGCAAATCATGTAAGGAAATGGCCCAGTAGCCACCTGCTGTATCTGATGGACTCCTCATGGCCCAAGGTGCCTTGCTGAGGCACACAAGAATCTTGCATTTTGTTTCTATTTATTCAGTCTCCCTTCAGTTGAAAGGGAGAGTAAAGAGCAACCATCCTGAAGCAGAAGCTTGGGCTGCCAAGCATCTCGAGCAGGTTCTGGGACGGAAAAGATTTAATGTGAAACCATTCAGGTTGGGAATGACCTTCTGCACTGATTGACTTTAGTGGGATGTAAATGATAGGCAGTAAATCAGGCGACATGCAGGCCTCTCAATGAATCACACCGTTCCCTTCAATCCCATCTAGAAGGGGAGACATAAATCCTCCCAGTTCAAGCCAGGCCATGAGCAGTCCTTCATATTTCCAATTAAAGATGTACTGTCCTTTGCCTGGCATTCAGTTGGGAGGCTGAACATTAATATGATAATCAGCAACCAAGGAGCAAGCCATGGGCCTCATGGTCTCTGCCACCTCCGTTGCCAGGCTTCTTCCCAGCTGGAAGTGAGAAGGTTCTTTCTGGCAGGCAGATCCTGGCAGAGGATGAAGAACCCTTCATTACAACACATTTTAATGCTGCACTACCCACTGTGTTGCACAAATCAGTTATTTGATTATCAGGGTATTCACAGTGCACCCTTTGGGGCTGGAGGCAAAAAAAATACAGACGCTTTCCCAGTGCTACATATATATGCACGTAGTCCAAACGC
The DNA here is from genome assembly GCF_965152235.1 of Eretmochelys imbricata. Taxonomy (NCBI): domain Eukaryota; kingdom Metazoa; phylum Chordata; order Testudines; family Cheloniidae; genus Eretmochelys; species Eretmochelys imbricata. The sequence continues at coordinate 22,532,457 of NC_135584.1, forward strand.
AGCCTAATGGGCCATTTTGAATGCCTATGGGCCATTTTAACACCATCCCTATGGTGTTGCATCTGCAAGACCACCCCATAAGGGAGCTGCTTCATTCCTCCTCAGTGAAAGCACACAAGGTTACAATGGAGAAATCCACTGATAGCCTTGCCAGAGAGAGGATGTGAAGGGATATCCAGCCCAACAGGTTGGCCAACTTTTCTGTGATTCCCCACAGTAAAGGCAGTATTAGGAAAGGCCTGTGTTGTACTGGAGATCAGGAACTGAGTTTCAACTGAGGAAAACCCTGTCTGACAGTGATGGTCCAGCATTTTGTGGTGTGTGATGCTTCCGTATTTTGTTACATTGTTGTATAGTTCACTAGTACAGATGGGGGCAGAAATCTAAGGCTTTGTCTACACTGGCAATGGCACATAGAGTATAGGCACTACACGTGTAGGCTACACACTGCAGTGAAAAGCAAGCTGCGTCCATACTGCGGTGTATAGCTACACGTGGCAGGTGAAAGGCTCTAGCTGCAGGGAGCCAGCGGGAAAAGGCTCTGATAGCTTCCCGCTGCTGGAGCATTTCACTGAGGCAAAGAAAGGCTCCAACAGTGGGGAGCTTCCAGGAGTAGTCTTTCCCTGAGGTGAGGAAAGGCTCTGATGGGGGAGGGGACCTGCTGGAGGTCTTTCCCCACTGCAGCGGGACACTATGTTACTAAAAAGCAGCATAGATGGGAGATGCACTGCTTGGGCATATAGAGAGCCAAGTAGGGTACATACCCTAAGGGTCAGGTGAGTATTTACTCTACTCTCCTAAGCAGGGTCTCACCATCTACACTGCAATTTATACCTACTGCTGTAAGGAGTGTGCAGTGTAGACATACCCTAAGAGATGCAGATGATTCATTAGTATGCTGTGTATCTAAGCAAACAGCGAAATAGTCCAAAACCATGATGGGAAGACAGAACAGATTACTCCAGATCTCCCTCGGCAGGAAAGGAGATAAAAATGAAGCAGTGAGATTAATGAGCCAGATTCTACCCTCATTTACACTGGTGTAAATCCGGAGGAAGCCCAAAGAGCAAGGCAAGTCCCATCATCCTGTGTACCAGGGGAGAACAGGTTGTTTAAAAATGTAACATGGGGAACTAAGAAGCAGGCCAGCTGAACGTAGAATTAAAGACTAGGAAGTTTAGCCCAGAGGGCTGAGAAAGGACATGGCTGAAATCAAGAGATATGATCCTTTCAGCCTGCACTGACTCAGCTGTGCTTCATATCTCGCCAATGTATGCCCACGACTTAGAGTAGAAAGGGCTTAATGCCCCATACTTACAATTTCAGACTCTGTGGTCTAATTTTCTCTGTCAGAGATCCCGTGGTGTCAGACTGCTCTGAAGATATTCATTGCTGTCCTTTCTGAGATCTTAAGCTAACCAGGTTCTCAGTCAAAGACATGGACCCAACCCATAAGGTGCTGTTGGGGCTCTGGCTACAGTCAGCCTTTAGGTCAGGAAAACCTGTAGGACCATAGGAAAAAGAAAAAACGTTTGGAGGGACCTAGATGCAGCCTTACAACCTCCTTGTGCACCCACAAAGCAGACAGGGACGATCTGGTCCTCAGGCCACAGAGTCAGGAATTCTTGTTGCCAATCCCTAGTCCCATGTTCAACCTACTAGGCTACCAAACTCTATTTAAGAGTTCTAATAAAAGCATCTTAAATTTACAGTCTGGGTGTAATTTAAAGCCATCCTAGGCAAGACCACCAAAAAAAAAAAAATCTTCCTTCAGATGAAGATTTTAGAAAAATTTCTCCTTCCTCCGGGCTAGTGAGACAACAGATGATAAACCCAAACAATTAGACTTTACATAATAAATGCACCTCAACCAAAGACAAGATATTTGGCAATAACCTCCCCATGGAATGAAGAACTTCATCATCATACAGACTTTAGATAGATCTTCTTACCCCCCATACAGAGATCTTAGATGACAATACTTTGTATTTCTATAGCACCGTCCTGAGGATCTCACGTTCAGATGAAAAATTATTACAAATCCCTACTTAAAACAAAAAACAAACAGGGACTAGAGCCTCTGATATGCCCAGGCAGCTGTACACTGCTCTAACTGCTCAAAAGACCCACAAAAGCTAATGAATCTAGCCTCATGAGGATTCCCTGTGTACATATTCGGATGTTGCAAGGCTAATAGCAGCTCCAACATCTCCCTCTTTTCAGCTCCTCCTGTGCAAGGGGCATGGTCTGGGTGTCCCTACCTCATAGAGATCGCTGGCTGATGAGAGAGACCTTTTGATCCAAGACTTTTCTAAGCAGGATAGAGATAGTGCGGACTGGCCCCAAGATGAGAAGATAAAGATAGCCTAAATCTACCTTTGCACCTCCCCGCCCTGAGCTGCAGCTGTACACTGCTCAGCTACAGCTCAGGATCCAGCCCCAGGTCTTTTAAATCAAGCGCGGACAGCACCTGCTACTGTAAACAGCAATATTCTAGCAGGATACGATGCTGGCACAAAGAGAGGCATTTAATTTCAAGACTGATAACTTTCTGTTTAAGTCACACGACAAGACTAAATGATCCCTTTTAAACTTGGCAGTTTTAGCTGGAGATTGGATTATAAAACTCAAATATATGGAATTAGGCTTGAATTCCTGTGTCCCAGACCAGCAGGCGCTGGATGTTTTGAAGAGGTGAGAGATCCAATTTCGACTAGGGGCTGGGTGCCAATCCCTATTTCTAGGCAGTACCCACTGCCAGCTCTCTCTCTCCCCGCCTCCCCGCTCCTGGAACAATTTTCCTCTGGCTCCAAAAAGGGATTCGCCTTCCCTAAAAAGATGGATGGGGTGAGAATTTCTGGATCCAAAAACCTTCTTCCCACTCTCCCTCCTCCCCCTCCCCCCTAGCTATTTTTAACATCCCATTTCCTCACATTATGGCAATTTACATACTTAAGCACAGTGTATTAGCGTCCAAAATATAAACAAAGTGAGATAATGCTCTGTAAAGAGCTGTATAAAAAACCCAACACAGGCAGGAGCTTTCAGAAATCAGGCAGTTATTTGAAGCAAAGCAGTTCCCCTGTATCAGCAATAGCAGGGTTTCTCAGCAACACTTTGCAATAAAGCAGACTTAATGAGAGCCGAGCAGTGGCGTAATTCCTGCGGAATTGCATATTGAAAGCGACATTCATACCCAAGGAGCCCATCAGGACCAGTATTGTTAGCATGAATGCCGAAGGAATTGCAAAAATGAATTGCCGTTTTATTATCAAGTGCTTCCGATCTCTCCATCCTGCCATCTGTGTCATCTGGAAGATGTGAAGTAGCAGAGGTCCGAACATGGGGCATCAGAAACACAGGTCAAGAGGAAGTCATATTGCAATCCCTCTGCCCCTTCCGAAACAAACCTACTGCAGTCAGCTTTCTCTTACTCTAGAGCCAAGAATTGAGTCGGCTTGAGACTTTGCTAATTTGCTGGGGAATAGTATGGACACTATAATGTTAGGCAGCCGTGCAAAGCCCTATGACAGATCAGATCATATCCCCGAACCAAGGCTGAGGGCTGGCAGGTCATCTCACTTTCTGCAGAGCATTATATAAACATGACTCCAAATGAAAAAGGGTTGATCCTTTGCTGGCTTGATGCACCTGCTTTTTATATGGAGCTATATGCTTTTCTTCCTGATAGGATTATAAGAGCTTCAGTAGCAATGGGCCAAAACCAAAGCCCCAGACCCAAATGCCCCCAAATCCTGAGGGCGTTCAGCAACCAAACCTGGATCCAGAACCACGTTTTTGTGACTGGTCCAAGGGAATGGTCACTGCCTTTAAGGAGCTTGAGTCTCCTCACAACTTTTCACTGCTTCATTACAACCACACTCTTATTCCTGACCTCTCCCTTCAACTTTGTGATGGGGTTATACCTCTGAACTGGTGCCCTTTTCCTAGGATGGGCTGAAGCAAACCACTAGATAGGAGGCTGTTTGAAATCTGAATCTGGATTTGAACTGAGGAACATGCTGGCTCCTTTTTGTCATTCAGAGTCTCCACTTTTAATATGAAATCTTATGTCCAGTATGTATTCTACATTAGGCCTTCTGAGCATGAGCAAGGTAGTTCTGTGTGTGCTACTATTCAGAAAACGAAATAAGGGAAAAGTCAACTGTTAGCCTTAGGGGTTTTTTTTGTTTTTTTTTTTGTTTTTTTTTTGCAAGGCTGAAGAGGTTAAGTCCTAAAGTTGTGGTGTTATGCCACTCCATTTTGATGCATTTTCCATGCACAGAGACCAGATTCTTTGTTCCCTTTCAATTAGGCAACAATGAAAAACAAAAATCTCCCTGAGACTGTGCAGTGTGTGAGCCTCCTTTGTAACAGGCTGCATTTGAACTCAACACAAAGTGGCCACTATTGCCAGCAGGGTCCTAGAAATTTCTGGGAGCTGCAGTAGACAGAAAGCAAAATTGCCATACAGGTACATACACCAAATGAAGCCTCTGCAAAATTACTCTAAATTAGATCAGGATTGTTTTCCCTCTGCTTCCTTTCCCTAAAGGGACACACAATTTGCAATTAGTAAATTTTCTTTTAAAAATGAGTTAAATATAGTCTTGGGCATTACTATCTGCCCTGAGTCCCTCTGCCAGTTGCTTTGGTTTTACAAACACACATTAGTCTCCCCTCTGTTGCTGGGTAAAAGGCCCACTCAAACAGGAGAAACCAACAGGCTGCATGGGGAAAATAGTGAAACTGACTCCGCACAAAGGGTAACATTTTCAAAATTGTTTGAGTGACTTAGCGTCCTAAATTCCATGTTTGAAAGCATCTAAATCACTAAAGAGATTAAGAATCAGAGTCTAAATCGCCATGGGACTTGACAGCACTTCAGGTAAAATTTTCAAAAGTGTTTAAATCTCATTGTCAAAAGCATCAATCTAAGTCACTTAAGCACCTAAATCCCATTGGTAGTTAATCTTGTAAATGAGTTAGAAGCTTTTGAAAAACAGGACTTAGGCTTTCAGGTAAAACTTTCAAAAGCGCCTTATTTCAAAGTCATCTAAATCATTTAAGAGATTAACTACCAGAGTAAATCTCAATGGCATTTAGCGTTTGTCTACATGGTATACTCAGGAAAGTTAATCCAAATTAATTAAAGATGTGAATTTAAAGTGGATTAGTTAAACTGTATTCACCCCTATTTGAACACACTCATTCTGAATTAAAGTGGCCATAATTTGATTTAGCAAACAATTTAAATAGTTTTTTAAAGAGAGCTGGACAAATTTATGAGTGTGATTGTATGCTGGGGTTGCTTGTGATGGTAGGAGCAGGGCTCAACAGCCCTGGGGCTCACTTCTGGTTTATGTCTTATAAAAGCTCATACTTCAGGGTTTCAGGTGGCCACCTGCAAGGGTCAGAATGGGATTCCCCACCCTCACGTGTATTCTGAGGGGGTAATCTCCTTCCTCTGAAGCATCGGGGATTGCCGAGGCTGGAGACAGAACATCAGATGGGGAGGGCTAGGTACTTGACGGGCTGATTCTTGTTCACATGCCTAGGGTCTAACTGATTATCACAGGTGGACTCAGGAAGGAATTTTCCCCTAGGTCAGACTGACAGTGACCTTTGGGGGGTTTTGCCTTCCCCTGCAGCATGGGGTGATTATCTAGGTATATCTCACTTCATCATTTCCCTGCCATTTGGGGACCCCGGACACTGGTGCACCTCAGTCCCTCCTATTCTCAGCCTGTGGGACATAAGTCTAGTCTCTCGTGAGCTGTAATAGTGTCACCTAATTTTGGCTGTTGAGTTTAATGTGCGGGCACTGGGTGGTGCTGGTGGCCTGTGACATACGTGAAGGCGGACTGGATGATCTGGCCTTAAACTCTATGCGTTCCATTCTAGAAGTTGGAATGTTTATTCCTGTATGCAGTTGTAATATTTGTGGAATATTCTAGAATCCTGAAAATGGTGGGAGTTACATGGAAGCCCTACAGGTAACTGTATTATTTATTTTCCCATTTTGATGTTACTGCTTTTGGGAGGTTTCTAGTGCACCAGAGTTTGGAAATCTGGCCCAACCTTTAAGCTAACTTGGGAGTTAGGCAGTGCACCAGGTCCTGAAAGACACACAAGAGAGCAACCGAGGCTCTTCCACACTTTCCACACTCTTTCATACTAGCGTTAAACATCCTGGTACCTGAGCACACTTGGTTCCCCATCACACTGAGAAAAGAAAAAGATATCTAATGCTATGTTGTCCATAATTTTCCACAAGTTCACAACTTGTCACCCAATTGTTCCTCTTCCACAAACAGAAGTGACCTTCCCCTTTCTAGATGGCTTGTTAATCACATCTCCAAGCAGACTATCCTAGGCCCTCTCACTCTTATTCCTCTCATCCAGTGACTGTCAAGTCATAGAGATCCTCAAACTTTTATTCCAGCTGTCCCCGAGCAATGCCTTTGATCTACCAGCATTTCAGTCATACAAGGGATTCAAGTCACATACATATAAAGTGTTCCCAAGATTAGGCTACAGATCATGTAATATTTTCCATCCATTGATCCCAAAGCACTACATGTAAAGGTAGGGACAACAATGATGTGCTCTTCCATTTTAAATATGGGTAAACTGAAGCACAGAGGTGAAGTGACTTGACAAAGGCCACACACCAAGTAGTGGCAGAGGCAAGACAAGACGTTAAGATCCCTGACTTACATCCCCTGGCTTTATTCCACAAGACCGCAGTTATCTCTGTGAACAAATATCAGCTTATCTAACTACCCACATATTTAAACAGCAACCTAGAACTGAGCCAAACAATACAGACTGAGGCTAGCTAAAAATGGACCAGCCCTGATAATTACTCACGCATCTGAGGTTCTTCTCCTGACAGGTTCAAACCCCTTCATTTGGATGCAATTTCTTTGCAGCCATATGGTCCCCAGGCTTGCATTTAAGGTTCATATATCTCAGATGGTAATGAATACCACGTGATTGCTGCACAAGTGAGAGGATGGATGTTTATGGGGCAGTGACAGCATAATACGACATAACAGAAGAAACAATATTATGGGGTTTTAGTTTAGGATTTGTTCATTTACAGTGCTATAAAAACGAATGAGAATTTAAATGTTTCCAGATTCACTAAAATAATTATTCAAACTAAGTTCTTAGGTCTGGCTTTCCTGTACATCAGTGTGAATCAGGAGGAACGCCACTGACGTTAGACCCTATTGTCTGCAGCCACAATGATGTGTGATGGTTTTATCGAAAAGCTACTCAAAAGGCTTGCTCAAGACGCCATCAAAAAAAAAAAAATCAAGGGAGTCTTTCCATTGACTTCAATGGGCTTTGGAATAGACCTCACGTGAATAAAAGATCCTGAATTTAAATTTATGATCTAATGGAAAATGCTGTCCAGATTCCACATGTTTAAGACGTCTCCACTACAGCATAGAGCCCCCAACTCAGCAAAGCATTTACACACAAGTTTAACATTAAAATTGCTGAATTGGGACCCAGGATAGTAAAGAAAAACATTTAACCACTATTTTGGAAGGACACACTTAAATAAAAGGCCCAGTCCTGGTTCTATTGAAGGCAATACTCAAAGCCTCTTCCAGTTCAACCCATATTCCCGGAGCTGTGTGAATTTCCCAGCTGGCATCATTAAATGATACACAGATAAATAAACATGAGGCAGCTACATTCACTACTTCTTCATTACAAAACACAGGAGAAAAATTATTTCAACAAACAGAAGAATTACTGGGCTGATCCTGAAACACTTACCCACAGCAGCAGTCCCATTGACTTCAGTGGGGGGAAAAAAACCACAGGCATGAAGACTGCAGGAGTGGGCCCAGATATGGTAGAAGGATTTTTTTTTCTTGATAATTGAGAGGGGAGAAGAAAGAGGTACGTTTTTGAACCAGCTTTTCTTTCAGCCATTAATTGAGCATTATTTTCATGGCACACAGTTGCAGTAGCTTGTATCATAACACTATTTTATTTCTTTGAATTCAGAATAACACACAAGAACCCAAAAACAGAATGAGACAAAACAGGCTGCTCCTTAAAAAGCAGAGGGGCACAGTTCAAGCCACCTTACTTTAGGCTGACTGGCTGGCTGAAGACTGACTGATTGCAGGATTTCTTACAGAATCCATGACTGCAAGAAGGACAAAGAAACCCCATTCAAATTAAAGTGATAGCCTACAATTCCAACAGTTTTAAAATACACCACAAATGCCCTCCTTGGGTTTGTAAATGTGGAGGGAGGTTAACCCAGGCTGTGGCTTCTGGAACTTCACCATTTAAACTTCTAAACACATTTTTAACGTGGCTTTTCCCTCTTCCTGTAAAAATGGCCGGAGTGTACTTTTTGGGTCCATATAGAGTGTCTTGCCTTGGATCATATGGGGAAATTCGTAGATGGTCCAACTGCCCGCAGTTATTCAGAAAACAAAAAGGAGCATCTCACAAATCTTAAAATTCTGCTTTTCAAAGATACTTTGTCTTTTGGTGGGGGGTGGAGGTGGGAGGCAGAAATCAACCAATTTAAAGAAATGTCTGATGATATTTTAAAAATCTTTGGTTACGCTGCCTGGGGGAGCTGAATAAAACAAAGGTAATTCAGAGATACTTCATTGGTTTGTGAGCTGATTCAGCTTGATTAATCTTGTCTATGCTGTCATATATCCCTTCTTGCAGGGATTTCAAAGGAAATTTTGGCACTTGAAACTCTGATCTCGGCCTCTGTATTTGCAGCCATTTTAAAACCACAGTGTATACTCGTACAGCTCTAGTGAGTCAATAAGACCAGTCTGGTTTGTGGGTCAGTTAGTCAGGGTCAAGATGTATGCAGTGTTGTTGTAGCTGTGTCAGTCCCAGGATATTACAGAGACAAGATCGGTGAGGTAATCTTTTTCACTGGACCAACTTCTGTTGGCGAGACACAAGCTTTCAAACTACACAGAGCTCTTCTTCAGATCTGAAGCTTGTCTCTCACCAACAGAAGTTGGCCCAATAAAAGATATTACCTCACCCACCTAAGTTCAGAATGTGCATCTGTGCAAGGCTGGTCACCAACATTCATTTAGTGGCCCAGGAACACTCAGCCAGATGTATTTTATTCCTTGTATTTATATGACACCTTAATTTTAAAAATCATATTTAAAAAACAACAATTTTGAGGGATTTTATAAACCATAGCCATCCACTCTGGAAGATAATTCAGAGTAGAAGGTATAACAGGAACTAGCAGACGGGTTGTAGTCTTGTACCCTAGCCACAGGAACTCCTGGGCCCTTTTGCCACATCTGATACTGACCTCCCGTTTGAACCACTGGCATGTCACCTGGGGATGGATCCAAATCCTGCTGAAGTGAATACGGAGTTTTCTTAGGCAGTGAATTGGGACCTTAATCTCTCTGGCTAAAATTTTCAGAAGTGCCTATGGGCGAAATTTCTAAAGGTATTTAGGCATCTGAAGATGCAAATAGGTGTCTAACACCCATTGAAATTAATCAGAGTTAGGTACATCTTTCGGTGCCTAACTACCTTTGAAAATCTATCCCTAAGGGACTTAGTAGCCTAAGACTCATTTTAAACATGACTTAGTAACACAAGAGTAAGTCTCTTCAGCACTGTTGAAAACGTTACCTTTTGTGCCTCAATTTTCCCACTATTACCATTATCACCACCACCTGTTCACCTGGATAGCAAGAGGATAGATCAGCTGTTCTCTGAACATGACAAACATTACATTTTATCAGCACTGGGGGAACAGTTAGAAAATCCTTTTTCTGTCTGGAATAAGTTACAAATTCTCTGGCAAAAACTGTCTAACTTGTCAATTGAACAGATTTGACACAGAATCGATGTGGTACATTAAACAGAGCCCCACTATCATACCGCATGTATAAAGTCACTCTCCAGAGTGAAAAATGTGACATTTTTTATCAATCATAAGGGCCAAATCCAGCTGTTGGGTGAATGAGTGCAATTCCACAGATATTCAATCAATGGAGATCTATTCCAGTAATTTAGGCACAGGCCTGGGAAGGAAGAAGTCCCAAGTTCCAATCCTAACCCTGACACTGGTTCCTCTCTGTGGCCTTGAGCAACTCGACCTTTTCCAACTCAGTTTTCCCTTCTACGTACCTGGAATAACACTCGACCATGGCACCTGAAAGGGTGGTAGTTAGGATTCAGGTAGGCAATAGGTAGATTTAAGTGCTTGAAGGTGCAGTGATGTGTCCATGTGCAGGATTTTAACCTTATGAATTAAGCTAGCAGACAGCTTTGAAAACATAAAGTGTTGTGTCATTGTTAGGTATAACATTCTGTGGTGCTGCACACTTATTTTAGGGCTGATTTCTGGCCCTCTGCATCCAAAGTCATGTTACTATATTTACATAAATTAAATAAATACGTATTCTTATTTATGTGAATTACTAAATTTTTGGTCCTTGAGTCACCTATTTCTCGGACTTCATTCTGCCTCGCATCATTATGTTGACAAAATCTTATTTTGGTTTTTCTTTTCCTGCTTTTGAAATACAGTCAGACACTGTTGTGTGTGATGGGCTTTCAAAAGAGATGTTTTTCAGCAAGGAGGATAGGGGTGGCTGCTCTCAAAATTTTTCAGGCTTCCTGAACTGGCTTCTCACCCAGATCTTAGATGAATGATTACCTGTTTTGAGCCACAGAGCCAGTTTAGACACTTGTACAGTTTCCCTAGGAACTGGTTCAGTGCCAAGCTGATTTCAGCTACTGAGGGAAATCGCTATACCTCAGGTTCAGCAGCTTTAATATCCTCCAGCCCATAACATAATAGCATTGTTCTCTGTTTGTTAGATGATGCATAGGATGCATTACACTGATATTTAAACCAGCATGGAACTGGCCAGTTCTCATTCTATTTAAACTCTCTGTTATAACATGAGCGTACTCCTGCTTCCATTGAAGTCAATGGGTGTTTTCCTAGAGATTACAGTCAGCGCAGAATTAGTCCAGATGTCAAGTATATCCAAAGAGATTAAAAATTGGTCATCTATGGCTTTGCTATGAATAACTTTACCACAGTAACCTCCATTACAGTATACTTGGCCTAAGTTTTCAACAGGCCTCTTTATTTTGACTTCAGACCCCCCAAGCCCACCATACACAAAACAGGGAATTGCTAGAGCTGGCTGAAAACTGGAATTTCCTGTTCCATGGTAAGTTCCAACATTTAAGAAAATCAAAGTCATTGTGAAACGGAACAAAAACTGAACATTTGGAATTTTCAGCAGAACGGGCATTCCAAAATTGTGTTTGGAAAGAGTCAAGCCAACATTTTGTTGCAACCTTTTGAGAACATTTCCAAGAGGCCCCACACTGCAAGGGCCCAGCAAGCTACCAAGGAGTCAGACCCCTGGAAGCTGATATCTGCCTGGTTTCTGTCAGATGTTCATCAAAATAGACATTCCCGTGGAATGTGTTGATTGCAACAACTCAGCATTTTCAGACATAACAATGTTTCACTGAAATTTTCCAACCAGATCTAGTAATTACACATAGTAAAAATAAAACAATTGGTATTGCACTGAGAAAGGCCGGTCCCAGAAATTTTGCACACGACACACGCAACTGAACTGCACTCACCCTGCAGGGATGGCTCAGCTCTTTCCCAAGGGGCAGGGACAGCTCCAGGCTGCTCCAGGCACTGCTTCAGGCACTGCAACCTGACACATGGGGTCACAGTGCCACTCAGGTTTGGCCTAGCCACCCCTCCAGCATGATGGAGGAGTGGCTGGGCCAAATTTCAGTGAGTGGAATTGTGACCCAGCATGCTGGGTCACAGCACCGCTCAGGTTTGGCCGAGCAGCCCCTTCATGGAGAGGCCACTGGGCCAAACCAGAGTGGTGCAGTGATCCCCATACACCAGGTCATAATGCCATTCAGTTTGGGGGCCCTTTCCAAATGGGGACCTGGGACAAACTGTCCCTCCCTCCCACTCACCCTGGTGGCCCTGCCTCCCAACTGGCACTCCTATCCTTCAGCTGGTGCCCCGCCAATGGTACACACCATGCATAACATGAGTACGGCTGTACCACACAAAACACTGAAACAACAGTATCCCCTGCCGACAAAAGCTTCTAATGCTAATTTGTGTGTGCAATTTACCCACCTTTACATTCAAAATACAGGTATTGTACATCAACTCATTTTTTGATGGTGTGGTTAGAGAAATTCACTGAAAGTTTCCCTTTATGTAAGAGGCCACACAGACTAACAAGGGTCTATATTCTCTGTGTATGCATTGGCAACTCCCACATGGGCTAAAGGGGGTTAAAGGTTGTCATACAATGTCCACCACAGTAGTATCAGGGCACCTTGCAGAATGGAAAAGTGTAAATATTAAGGCATTCCACTCCTCCACCACCAGTCAGCGGCATTTGAATGTTGTTTATTTATACAAATTCGGCCTAGATTTTTTAGGATTGACTAGTAATTGTGAGCATCGCTACTTTTCGGTGCACATGTGGAAATGCCTTGAAGGGACCTCCTTTTCAGGTGAAGGGTGCTCAGCAATTTCTGAAAAAATCAGGCCTTTTAAGAGAGTTTCCAGTTGGACACCCAGAAATCTTTTGAAATCTTTTGACCTACTTCTGAAAACATTGACTATACATTTTTAATTTACATACATTGAAGTTAGACTCTATAGAATAGGGCAGTAAGACATAATTTGGTCACCATCAGGCTGTCAATGGACAGAATGAGTTGGAAGATGCCTTAGTGCATGTTTGCTCCCTACAGTCACTTGGATTGGGATATTTTTCCTTGGGCCTGTGCCAGACTTAATGAAAGGGCTGATACTTGGTCAGGTGTATATTTGATTAGATTTTTAAAAAACAATAAAAAAGCCCTGCTCTCTAGCTGAATCTAAAAAGAAGCCAGATTTTTAACATATTTAGGGGGATTGTCACATCACCTGCATATAGGTCAAATAGTTAGGCTTTATGCCAGTAAAGTATATGGTGTTTGAGATATGTGGAATCCATCCCCCGGCCACAATACAAAGTTGGGGAGAGGATGGATTACATGAATGTTTCTTACCTTAGCTGTTATTCCAGCCTGTGGACTGCAGTAGAGAGGGCCACAAGGATTCATGTACCCCTGGCCTATGCAGTCTTCCCTTGCCCAGCCCTAAATGTCATCCTCCATCATACACAGAGGGGATGACATTGCATGTCAACTTCTTCCACTCCGCTCTCTGGGTAGCTTTGGCACACAGCCCTATAACACAAGCTAAATTCTATGGTTCACATTTTTTTTCCTGACACCATAAACTGATCCTGATTAACTTGAAATCTGTCCCAAAACGTTTGTAACCTTGACTAGAGATTGGATTCAAATAATGATATGAAAATTGTACATGGCTGTAAATAGTTCTGTGTTAGTTAGTAAAGGGGCTTCGGATTTTCATATTGTAATTCTTTTTCTGGAATCAATCGTGCTTCTTTTCTTTTTCTGCGTAGTGGTGAAAAATGGATTCAAATGCAACTAAAAATATCATCAATACCTTTAGTATTTACATGCAAACAGCTGTAGTTAAGTGTTGCAATATTCCCCCCCCCCTCCCTTTGAAGAGCAATGGGAACAACTTGGGGTATCCTCATTTCTCTACACTAGAGAAATTTGCACCAAAGTTTCCTTTTTTTAAAAAAAAGTGTATGTTATTGTGAAGTAATATACACTGAAGTCACTAGCATACCTGCCTATAGCATTAACTTTTACTGCAATGCAATTTTTGGGGGGCCAGGGGGAGAGGGGGGAATCCAAAATTAAACTGAAAAAGCACTAAGAAATGCACTGTAAAAGGAACACTCCTTCATTCAGAGGGTCTGGATGAACTAATGGGTCTTTTCCATCTCTAACGTCAAGAGTAAGAAATATTAACATTGTGGTGAAAGGGACAGAGGGAAAAAGAAAAGGGTGAAAGAAATAAGTAGCAAAGGACGGGAGGTGTGGAAACATTTTAATGTTTATCAACATACCCTGTGCTCCACAAAATCAGCACATTGTTAAGATGGATTTGAATAACTCATGTCATCTGGAAAAGGCTTCTGGGAATACCATCTGACCATGCTTTCCTGAAGGTAACTTGTTCATGTACTACTGAATCTCTAAAGACCATGAATGCGAACACATACTTTTCAGTGACCTCCACTGTCCTTGTCAACCCACATGTGATATTTATGCATGTGAGACACAAATCTGAAGCCCTTCTCAAGCTCACATTCATCATTAGCCCATCACATGCTGCCTAGACCATATATCTCCACCTGCATGCTTCCTAATCTTTAACTATTAAACAGGAATAAGACAGAAATTTTATTTCAAGGCCCTGTCACTCAACTATTTAAGTGTATTTAGAGTCAGCTTCTTTCATATGAGATCTATGCATAACCTTCGAACAGGACTTGTTTCATTCACTTATTACTACTGCTTAGCGATAGCATTTCCAAGCCAGATTCTCCGCTTGTGTACATCAGCATAGCTCTGAGGACTTCAGTGAGCCATGCCAATTTATACCAGCTGACAGTCTCGTCACACAGCTTCAAGGCACTGTACACACATTAATTAAGCCTCACAACAAACCTGCAAGGTTAAGCAATACAGGACACCAGAGGCAGAACTGCAATTACAACTCAGGAACACCTAGCCCCCAATCCCACACTCAGTCCAATAGACTCTGCTCCTCTCCAGGGGCCAAATGCTGAGGTTCTTAGTTATGTTCAGCCCTTACGCAGAACCCCACTGACATCAACAGGAGTTTGCTCCAGTGAAAAACTGCGTAAGGTATAGGTACAAATGCCACATCCTTCTGGATCTAAATGCAGGAATGTCTACTGCTTGAGCTAAGAGACCAAGGCTTCAGCAGATCAACCACCTTTGTCTATGGCTCAGCCACCACTAGAGGGGGACAACACAATACTGAGACTGTTACATAGGGTCACTCAACTGCAACTGTAGTAGTATCTGTTGATTTCACCGCCTAAGAATTCCCAAAATTCATCCTTACTTAATGGCGCAAATCAACTCTGTGTGCGCCTAGATTCTCTCCAAGCTTCAAATCGTAGTGCATGATCTAAATCAGTGGTTCCCAAACTTGTTCCGCCGCTTGTGCAGGGAAAGCCCCAGCAGGCCGGGCTGGTTTGTTTACCTGCCACATCCGCAGGTTCGGCCGATCGTCGCTCCCAGTGGCCGCAGTTCACTGCTCCAAGCCAAGGGGAGCTGCTGGAAGAAGCGGCCAGTATGTCCCTCAGCCCGCACCGCTTCCAGCAGCTCCCATTGGCCTGGAGCAGCGAACCGCAGCCACTGGGAGCCACGATCGGCTGAACCTGCGGACACAGCAGGTAAACAAACCAGCCCAGCCCGCCAGGGACTTTCCCTGCACAAGCAGCGGAACAAGTTTGGGAACCACTGGTCTAAATCATTAGAAATATTCTATTTTTACTAGTGTGGTTTCAAAATTCAGACTGCTTGGGCTGGAGAAAGCTCAAGTCTCATGAAGAAAACTAAGATTTAGAGTGGGAAGTGAAATGTGTAAATTGCTATTCAGCAAGCAGTGCCAAAAGACCTAGCTAAAGAGTGAGCAGGATGCAAGTGAGGATTCATATATTTTAAGGCCACAAAGGATCTTTATGATCATGAAGGCTGATCTCCCACATAACACAGGCCATAGACTTTTATCCCATAATTCTTGTATTTGGGCTGTCATTAATCACAGTTAAGGCATGTGATTAATGCAAAATAAATTAACTAGATTAAAAAAATAGTCGTGATTAATCGCAGTTTTAATCACACTGCTAAACAATAGAATACCAATTTAAATTTATTATAAATAGTTGTTGATGTTTTTCTACATTTTCAAATATATTGATTTGAATTAAAACACAGAATACAAAGTGTACAGTACTCACTTTACATTATTATTATTAAATATTTTCACTAAAATACATAAAGCAAAAGAAATTGTATTTTTCAATTCACCTCATACAAGTCCACTGAGTCCTACTTCTTGTTCAGCTAATTGCTAAGACAAACAAGTTTGTTTACATTTGCTGGAGATAATGCTGCCTGCTTCTTATTTGCAATGTCACCTGAAAGTGGGAACAGGTGTTCGCATGACACTGTTGTAGCCGTTGTTGCAAAGTATTTACATGCCAGATACGCTAAACATTTGTATGCCCCTTCCTGCTTTGACTTGTAGAGTCTAGCATTTTACACAATTTTGTTTTTGAGTGCACTTATGTAAAAAAAATTCTACATCTGTAATTTCACAGTAAAGAGATTGCACTACAGTACTTGTATGAGGTGAATTGAAAATTAAAATGTCTTTTATTTTTTTTACAGTGCAAATATTTGTAATAAAAATAATATAAGGATTGCCACTGCACTTTGCACGTGTGCAGGGGATTCAGGAAGGGTACGGAAAGACTACTGACACCCTCTCCTGCACTAACACGTCCATGGCAAACTACCCTAAATATTTTGAAGATAGATGTCATTTGGTGCATTCAAAATGCAACACACTTGCCAGAAACATCTTTTTGAGCCCTAGATCAGAGTCCTGACTCACAGGGATGAACAAGCTATATCTGAAACTGGGAAGAAGTTCCATCAGTGACAAGACAATCTTATTCACTTCAAACACTGATATCATGCAACCAAGTCTGTGTCACCTACTGGTGCATGTGTGTTACAAGTCCTCCCCACCCCCAACGCTAATCACAGAAGATATGAATTGTTACAGTCCCTTCTCCTCCTCTAGAGAGCCTTGACTCTGTAGCTACTAGTACTCTTAGATCTGGAGGTCCCCACTTCAAACATCCCTGGTACATTAACCAAAATGGAGGAAGTCATATACACAGATCAGGAGTGAGCCCCAAAGCCTGATCCTCTAGATCAACTAGATTTTCAGCTTTCAAAACAGCTACCACCCTTTATCTGCTTGAACACAAATATCCAACCACATTTAACGAACAGCCCCTCAAGGATGCAACTGTTGAGAGTTACGAAATAAACTCCCATACAGCTCCAAGACTCCGCTGTGCCATATCCAGTATGAAGGTTTCCGGCTGTGGGTCGGAGTATATAATAGGCCTGATTTATAGTTATCAGCATGGGACCTGATTCGAAAGCTCAATCACCGTGACTTCCCACAGTGGGGTTCACATGCTGTAACGGGTCTCGAAATTGGAGAGGAATTTACCTCCTGCTGCCAAACATTACATAACAATCAACAGAAAACAAGCGGAGACCGGTGGGGGGTCCTCATCATTAGCCTGCACAGTCATGTTAATGAAGACGGTGCACACACTCATCTATCTGGATTTATTATGGAGCTTGCCAGACTATAGGATTACGTGGATACAAGAGACGGGAAAGACAACATACATGGAGATAGCTTCAAAATTCAAGCTAAACAACTAGAATTTCCAAGTTAATTCCACAATACATTGCCAGAGAGACCAGGGCCAACAGATCCAAGCCTTATGGTCACTCGAAGCAAGGAAGTAAATGGGCCTTTTGAGGTGGGTAGAACTACCTGAGTTGCAAGGATGCGGTGTGTCTGTACAAAACTAAGGGCATGTCTACACTACAAACTTAAATCAACCTATATTAGGTCGACTTACAGCCACTGCAGTAATTACTGCGGTGGTTGATGTCCATAGTACACTCTTTCTGTCGGTGGTGCACGTCCCCTGCAGGAGCCCTTCCCCCAACGGAAAAGCAGCAGTGTGGGGGGTGAGAGCCAGGGCTCTCAGCCCTGCGCAGCTCTCCGTGGGGAGTCCAGCTACTGCCCAGGGCTTCTCACCTCCCCGTTCCCAGACGAAAGTGGGGGGTGGGGCGCGCGGCGGGGAACGGCGCGGTGGGGGAGGCCACCCAGGGTTTCTCGCTTCCAGCGGGAAGATCAATGCCCAGAGTCCACGGGGGGAGGGGAGGCAGCCAGGCTCCCAGCAGAGAGCTGCATGTGGAGCTGAGAGCCTGGGCCCCCCACATTACCCCTCTTAAGTCAGTGGAAGTGCTCCTGGTGGGGACGCACACCACCAACAGAAGGAGGGTAATGTGGATATGAACTACCACAGTAATTACTGTGGTAGTTGTAAGTCTACCTGGGTCAACTTACGTTTCGAGTGTAGACATGCCCATAATAATTAAGCCTCAAGACCCAGGCAGGAATGTGTTACGTACTTTAACAGAAAGGGATTGAGAAGCACAGAGGGTAAGTGACTTGTCAAAGGTCAAACAGCAACTCAGTGACAGCAAAGAACAGAATCCTAGAACTCCTGATTCTCAGTCCTTTGCTCTAATCATTAGAAACATTTCTTCTTCCATCCAAGCCAGCTAGTTATTGAGGTTTGCTCCTGGGGGTGAAAGTAGTGAGTTCATTCTAAGGCTCCAGCAATGCACAAGGTTAAGAAAGGGTCAAGACACTTTAAGACCATCCAGCTTGATTTTCCATGGACTAGACCAGTCCATTTCTCCTACTCCAATGTCCCCTAAATGCAGAGCATCTCTAATGGCCTGAGATTCTCCCCCTTAATGTTGCAGATATTCTTTGTAGATCATTAAATTATGGATCCATTTCATATTTCTTTTAAACAAATTAAAAGTGACAGTTTTAAACAATCATCATGTTATAATCAAATAATCTGGAATGACATTAGGTTTGTAGATTGCCACTTTTGTTTTCTGATTAATGCCATGCTTCCCATTAGAAACACTGCCTCCTCCCTCATGAACCATAAACGACGAGCTCATTAACCCATCTCAGATGGACTATTTTTTATCTCTGGGCCAGTGATAAATCAGAAGAAATGTCTCTTAATATTTTCTCTTTTTTTTTTTTTTTTTTTTAATTCTTCTGCCTCATTTTACCCCCAAGTATCAATGAATTGAACTGGGAACATTTGCAAACTAATGATCATCTCATATTTTAAACGAATAGTCCTCTGCAGCATTCGATTGATCTGTTTGGACTGGCGATGGGAATTTATCCCTTGCAGGGACAGGACAGGTCAAGTGAGGCCCGCCGCTAAAGATCCACTTGTTTGCGACTTTATGCTTCTCTTGCAAACCTCCTGAATACACAGCAAGCTTTCCTGTTAATCTGTTTGAGCCACTGATTGATGTGTCTGTTTGAAATAGACAGTACATATCAAAAAATAAGATGGTTAAGAGAATATCAAGTAATATATAATTTTTTAAAAGAGATGGTTTTAATTCTATGCTTTTGGACCAAGGTTTTCAAAAGTGACCAGTGATTTTTAGACCCAACATTAGACACTTTAAAGGGGCCAGATTTTCAGAGGGGCGTTGCTCAGCAATTTCTGAAATTCAGTCCCCAGATTTCTGAAATTCAGCAGCCAAAAATGGAGACACCTTAAATCACTACTTACTTTTTTTGAAAATCTTCACCTTAGCTAAAATCTCAGAACAATTTAATCAGTAAGGTATCATTCCTGATTTTGTCCCTCAGTATAGACAAACTCTGATTTTTCTCATCCTTGTGTGGCAATAGAGTGACAGCATATTACGGCCAGAGGCCCAGGTGTAAAATTGGCATAGCTCTATTGATGTCAATTTAAACCTGCAGAGAACCTCGCACTCTGGTTCCATTTTATTTACTTCTCTTTCTGAAAGATCATTAGAAACATCCACAGTTAGTGTTTTTCAGAATCCAACTTGCTATAGATAATTTCCCATCATTGTTTTTCCTTCGTGTTTAAAAACATATACAACTTTTCCACAGTAATGTAATTTTTTTGCTAAATAGTGAATTTTAAACAAAAAACAAAGGAATACCTCTCTCCAAGGACATGCTGCTCTGGATTATAATGGGTTGAGTGTAGCCAAGATTTGGACCCAAAATGCTAAGAATGTTGCTTTATCAAAAAGTTTTCATTTTTCATAGATAAAGTGATGGTTATTGATCTTTTGTGGAGCTTTGATTCACATAAGCACCCAAAAATGTTAGATAATCAATTCTGCTCCTCACTCTTGTTTCATATATGCTTCTAGGACTTCTCTAATTTATGGGAGGGACCATATCCACAAGCACCCAGGATATATAAGGCACAACACAGAAATTCTGAATCCCTAGCAGAACTCCAGCTCAGTTCTACAGGCACTTAATGTTTGAAGTTCTGAATCAAATCATTATCCAAACTATCCAACCGCCTTGACCCTACAAAATTGGATTGGAGACTGTATGAGAAGTGGCTGTCACATGAATTCTGGTCTGGCTGGGAATACCACAAAGCCATCTTTTACATTTTTGACACTTGTGTGCATGGTACATCAGAAAGCAAGGAATTTCATATTCCGTGGAAACAGCTTTTAGAAACAAACCATTATCCACATTCTATTAAACCTCAACTACATTTCACCTTCAGGTGGAGGTTCCACATTGGTTCAGACCAGCCAGTGTTCATAGAATCATAGAATAACAGAGTTGGAAGGGACCTCTGGAGGCCATCTAGTCCAACCCGCTTGTGTTGTTCCCTAGTTCCCAGTTCAAATGAGTAGACAACCCATCATCTTCAAGTTATGGGCTGGAGGAGAATCTGAACAGTAGGTATGTGAGCTGTAACCAAAATTTCCTTGCCTTGTATTACTGCTTAGCCTTGAAATTCTGGTTACATTAAATCTTTAGGTGGTGAACAACACTACAGCTTTGTTGCAACAACCTAATACAGCAGCATTTATCTAATGCTTTAGAATTTGCTTGCTCTCCTTTCAAAGATTGCTATTTCAGAAGTAACATGAGAATCATAGGGAGCAGCATAGGAATTGTCTTTTTTGTGTGTGCCACATATGAGAAGTCTTCAGAGGAAATTAAGACCTCCAACCCTGAAAGAGGATGCACCAAGTGTTGACACTTATGGCCATGTGGCATCCCATTGGAGTCAGTAGCAATCTGCAGAGGTGTAAGGGTTTGCCCTTTTGCAGTTCCCAGTGCAGGGCCCACCTCAGACAAAAAGAATTTCTGAAAACATTCTTTAGTTGCATTTTACTTTTGCTACTATTAACATGTTTTCTTACAACTCCCAATAGCATACTGGGCACCTCACAACACAGAGAAATTATATGAACCTTTTCTTAAAGAGCTTCCAGACCAAGAATGGACAGAACATACTAGGACAACAAGACACTGAAGGGAGCATACAGCATGGTAACTCAGCAAAAGCTAGTGCCCAGCATGGTGAGGAAAGTGTGAGTGCCCCTGTTTTGTTTTGTTTTTTTAATTATTATTATTTGCATTAAGGTAGCCCCTAGAGGCCAACCAGGAATGAGGCCTATCGTGCTGGGTACTGCACAAAACAGTTGTGGAGGAAGTTGGTGTTATTAAGAGTTGATGTAAAGAGCTGCTCAAAGGAAAGCCATTTGCACTACCCCAGAAGTCTTATTGGTCCTACAATACTGTACACTGGAACTATGCTATGTTCTCTTGAGTGACATCTACTGGTACCCTGCTTACCTGCTAACTCTTTACACATAAATACAGATAATGCTCCTGTAACAGGTTGTAGGAAATATCTTGAATGAGGAGAAGGCATGTAGGCCAATTCAGGGATGGTTTGTAAAAGCCCTACTTAGAAGTGGCACAGAAGCTTCCACTCAGCATTAAGTGACCAAACTGGGGGTAGGGGTGGGGGGGAATGTCCCTGTAACACTGGCAGACAAGGTGCCAGCTCAGGCCAAGGTCCCTAGGCTTCACTGAACACTGACAAATGCATAAGTAAAAACCAGTCTGGCTCACCTGTAAGTGAGTTTTGTTAAAATAGATGTTAAGTTTATAAGAATGTGTTTAGCATTTAGATTTTAGGAAATGCTTGTAGGATGCTGCCAGTATTAATATTATAACATCTGTTCCCCACATTATAAGGTTATTTTAAGTGCTGGCATTGTAATCCTCTGTAATCGTGTAAGTCATCAAACAGGAAAGGAATATTAATGTAGAAATACTGGCTTGCTACAGAAGGTGCTAGGTCCTGCCCACCAAGAAGGCCCACTGAAACCAAATGAGCCATTGTGAAACATCAAAGAACAAAGACATTGTTTATTGCTCCCCTGCAGCCATGAAGAGCAGACGTGCAGGTGGACTCATCCCATCAGCTTGAACTCTGGGGGAAGGGAATAAAAATCCTTGTCAAGAAGAAATTGTTCTCTCTATTCTGCTTGAACTCTGAGGGGGGAAAAGGATTCCTGAGCATAAGCAAGAGATCCCCAGCTGTTTGGCCTGGGCTAGTTCTAGAGGACTTATAGAGCTTTCTTATTACAGCAGCTTCTATGGGAGACTTCTAAGCCTAAGTCTTTTGTATGTGTATATTTTCCGGCTTTAACCTTGTAAATAACACATCTTTTTCCTACTTAATAAATCTTTTGTTAGCTTATTGTAGGATTGGCCACAAGTGTATTTGGTATGAGATCTGAGGTACAATTGAACTGGATTAAGTGACTGGTCCTTTGGCACTGGGAGTATTGTTGCGATTTTTGGCGTAAGGGAACATCTATCACAAAGGCAAGCTTGCCTAGGTGGCAAGATAGAACAGAGTATCCCAGGGGACTGTCTGAGACTCCATGTTAAGGCTCTTACAGTGTTTGGGGAGTTCACAACTTGGTACTTGGTTGGTGAAATCTAAGTGTAGAACACACAACCCATTTGGGCTTCGTGCCTGGTTTGTAAAAGCCTGCCCTGTGGTTGGTACTCACATTTGTGAGTTACTGTACACAGCTTGACAGTCCCAGTTCTGCTCATTGCTCTCCTATGTACCCTTCTTGCTGCCCTAAATCCAGCTACAGCTTCTGATGAAGAAACCAGTAACATCAATGTTTCCTCTGATTCTCATTGGTCCTTGTGAACTACAGACAGAAAAAGCCTGGCCTAATCAACCCAAACTACATCTCTTACAGATTGCAAGAAAAATAAGAGCCTGTCCTCCCTTATTTAAAAGAAGGGCTGTTAGGGTCTAACATAATAAATAAATAATCAATGAATCTCTGCTAATAAAGGTTGTAGGAGTGAAATTTACACTGAATGTAAGTATGATCCTGGAGTCTTTGGGTTTTTTGGCATGCTGCCCTGGCATGATTTACACTGAGATAACATGATGGAGCTTCCACCATTGAAAGGAATTAAATAAAAATGCAATAAAGGAGTACAAAATCAATCTGCTTACAGTTTTGTTTAATAAAAATTCATGAAGGATGGGTGTGGAGGCCCATAAGAAACACACCAGTTCAATGAGGGGCTCTATCAAGCCCACAACCATTAGAGAGTAGCAGCGGGATCAGGTTATTGAACATTAGCATGAGTTAGCAGTGTGTTGAATATGCCTCAGTTCCCCTATCATTCCAAACTCTGTCATTGCTCCTAGTTAATAGTGTATCTATCACCCAAAATAATGGCTAACAAAAGCACAGGAGACTGGGTGATGACCTTGAATGAGAAGCTGATCCATGAGGATTCTCCAACAATATCCCCCCTGCTCCTTTAGGAAGCTGGAAAAGTATAATACAGCAAATCAACCTTTGAAATCAGTGGAGTTGCATCTGCTTATATCAAAGCTAAATTTGGCCTAGTGTGATAATTTTTGCTGCCGTATGCCCCTTTTCCCCATTTGAAGGTTTTTCTTTATCTTTAAAATGAGTTTGTACCCATTTTCCTAATTACAGACTGAAACTTGAGTGCACAGCCTAACAAGGATTTCCTCCCCCAAATCCCAACCTGACTCCAGTCCACAAACTATGGTATATCAAAATACTGTAGCTACTCTATCCCAATGGAAATTCTGTTCATGAGGTGGCTACAGAACTAGGCCCAGCATCTTATTCTGATTGTCATATCTGATCCAACAGGTTGCATCCATCTTGCAAAACTATCTAGCATTTCCACTAGAGCAAGAAGATGTTCCACCTATTCACACCTAGTTTTTAAAGTAAATTCATTCCCCCATGGGCTTGTGTTCCCCCTTTTGGAGGCTGCTTTCCCTGAATATTTATCCCATAGAATTCAACTGGTAGAAATATTTGTTGAACGGGAATTTCTGTTGCATGAGCAAGTATTTACAAAACCAAGTTTTAAAACCCCAGGTGTAAATATTCACATTGGAGGTTCTAATATAACATGCAGGCTATGTGTGCCATATCACCCTCTGGTGGCTGGTATACACTAGGAGGTGAGAGTCTGCTAAGAGTTCAGCTCAAATGGTAGATACACGTTTTTGGTGCTGAAGCACTCAGGTTCTATATTGGCTGAAGACTAGGGTGTGTGGGGGACGGAATCATTACATTTGCAGATGTATCCAATAAGGCAGTGTTTCCCAAACTTGGGACGCCACTTGTTCAGGGAAAGCCCCTGGCGGGCTGGACCAGTTTGTTTACCTGCCGCATCTGCAGGTTCGACCGATCGCAGCTCCCACTGGCTGCGGTTCGCCACTCCAGGCCAATGGGGGCTGTGGGAAGGGCGGCCAGCACATCCCTCGCCCGTGCCGCTTCCTGCAGCCCCCATTGGCCTGGAGCAGTGAACCGTGGCCAGTGGGAGCTGCAATCGGCTGAACCTGCGGACGCGGCAGGTAAACAAACCAGCCCCCGCCTGCCAGGGGCTTTCCCTGAACAAGCCGTGTCCCAAGTTTGGGAAACACTGCAATAAAGGAATAGAAACATTAGCATGTGACTTTTTTGACCAATCACAAATATCCAATATTGCTCGTATCAAAAATATTGAACACCCAATTGTTGTGATAAATCCAGAGCCAATAAATACAAAGTGATCGATTAACAGAAATTTGAGACAATCACGCTCTATGTCTGTTGAACTCCATGTGCAGATAAGAATAATTTACAGTGGCTGATTAATTCTGCTTTATCAATAAACTTCTCCCAACAGTTTGGATGAAAACAGAGTGAATCTTGGACACCGGCCTCCTCTACTGGTCATGGCACCTGAGCATCTGGGTTTCCTAGTGCTTCAGCGGCATTCCACAAAGTGACAATACATGGGAATGGCCTGCTCCCTATCTCCCAGCATGGTGAGTAACCATGCTGTTCAGAAGCATAGAAAGATACATGGCCTATATAGTCACATCAAGAAGAAAAGGAGGACTTGTGGCACCTTAGAGACTAACCAATTTATTTGAGCATGAGCTTTCGTGAGCTACAGCTCACTTCATTGGATGCATACCGTGGAAACTGTAGCAGGTGCCACAAGTACTCCTTTTCTTTTTGCAAATACAGACTAACACGGCTGTTACTCTGAAAATAGTCACATCAAGGCAGCTCAGTTTTCAGGCCCACCAGAGGTTTTTCAAACTTCACTTTCTGCTTTAAGTACTTACCACTCAGAAATCAGACACAAGGCCATCTTAGCCTCCTTCTTCCTCTACAGATCCTGAACTTCTCTCAGAGATGCTTTAGGCCAAGCAAAACTGCCCTAGCAGTGATTTCCTGGTAGTTTTCTTGGCTGTTCCAGTACGTTGACTAGAAGGACAATAACCTCTAGCTTGTTTAACAACTTGCACAGCAGGGACAATTACACTCCTTTTAATTGGCTCATGGGGTTTAATCATCTCCTGGGACACAGCTTCCAACGTTTCTCATTAACTCCCAGCTCACATTCTCTTGTTCTGTGGAGGATGGGATATGCTGCAGAATGACACGCCAAAGGAGGGTCTTTCTCTTTCAGAAATTATAGACTAATGGCACTGGAGCAGGGCAAGGCTCTCTCTCATCCACACAGGGCAGAGGAGTCCTGCTCTACACAACATGCAATAACCCAATTATTCCTGTCCTTTGCATGACACCACCAGTTCCACCGAGACCCAGATTTGATTGCACAGTCCACACTAATTTCAACAAAACGATTTGATTGAGAAACTGACCAGAGAGAGATTTGATTGAGAAACTGACCAGAGAGAGACAATTTGTAGCATTTTGGTCAGCTCTCCCACCCATTACAGATCTACTGCCATGCTTACCCATTTAGGCATGGGGAGCACCTCTGACTTTATCATATTACCATAGTCCCAAATGTCTGGATGTTTTAGCTAGATGTTCCCAGGATTAAACGGCTCCCCAACTACATATGAAAATACTGTGGTGAGCCCTGCCTGAGATGGAGGAAAAGGATTTGGCCAGTGGAACACATTGCATTAACCAGAGAGTAGAGGGCTCCATAATACTGAGAGAACAGGAAAAAGAACGTGACATCCTGAGGACAGAATCAAGGGAGCCAGGGGCTGCATGAGCACAGAAGCAGCAGGACGGAGGTGGCCACTTGGGAGCTAATTATGGAGAGAAGGCCAGGCAGTGTAGGGCCTGGGAGTGAAAACTGGACAAGGGCCCGTGGTAGCTGCAGGAGGAGGGTCACAGCACAGTGTCCTGCCAAGCAGGAAGCATGAGAGCAACTACACATGCATAGCAGGATGACTATGCCAAGGGGCCCCCACTGTTATATTTACATCCCAGCCCCAGGCATGGCATTTATTGTCTCATGGGATATACCCATAGCACACTGCGTGTACCCTGGGGTTATATGGTGATCCGAGTGACTTGTCATTTTTGCTCCCCTCAGCTCCTTGACTACAGATGTTAGAAATAAACTGGGAAAATTAAGTTACAATAACCATGTCACACAGATCAAATGTCCATGTAATTTTTTGTTTAATGAAAATTTTAGTTGGGGGGGGGGAAGAGAGTGCATAAAAAGGGGGGATAAAAACTCCTTCACTTTCTCTGTCCTTTTTAACCACCGAAATGAGATGAGAAAATTTTTAGAAATTGTCAAAAAACGAAAAAATTCTGCCAAAATGAACATTCAGTGAACATATTAATTTGGATCCAAAAGTCATTTTCCGTGGGAAAAAAACCTGAATTAAAAAGTTTCCACCAACTCTAATAATAATGCCCAAGACATATACAGATCACATGACTTTTTCATACTCCTAGGCAGCTGAGTGCACATGAAGTTTTTATGATCTAATCACCCACAAGTCAATGGGCAAAAATTAAAATGATTATAATAGGGGTATATGTAGCTTTGCAATTGATAGAATGTTTTCTCTCTACTCTACCTTTAAATTTTGATACAGTCAGTCTGCAGAGGCAGCTGCCATTTTGTAAGGAACACCTGATGCAGTTACAAAGGAGAGACACACTACACTCTGAGGGTGAAATCCTGGCCCCAGTCAAGTCCCAGGAAGTTTTGCCATTGACTTCAATGGAGCAACATTCAGACCACTTTTGATTCTCCTTGCTTTGTTGTTTCCTTTAATCTAAATCAAGAATTCACTCAGTTTGAAGATACAGGTTGCTCTGGTGTATGCAAAACATCAGTATGTAATTTGAATCGTAAGGCACATTTTGACTTGGGGATAGACAGACATACTGAGGGTTAGAAAAGCAATGCGAAAAAGAGGTAACTGCTCCTTCCCAGGCAGTCAGAGCCAGCAGCTGGTCTCATGAGCATGAATCAAAGACACAATACACGATGTAGAAAACAGAAAAGGAAATCTGACATGTGGTGAAGGAATAACATTGTGTGTTAAACTTACACTGGCAGGACCATGAGATCCAAGTAGTTTTCTATTACTCCTCAGCTACGGTCGGCAGGTTTGTTTGATTTTTCCCGTCAGGATCCTGCAGTTAAGTTCTCTTTACTGTGGGGAGGGGAGTGCAGTGCTGGGAAAGGGACTGAGAAGCAAGAATCTGTCAAACAGTTGTTTTATTTCCTACAGTGCTGGCTGACTGACCAAAATCCTATAAAAAAAAAAATCAAATTCAGGAAAAAAACCTGAACATGTCAAGGCTTTTGGAACAAATGGCACAATAAGTTTTTTCCTGTAGCTATAGGCATGTATTTCTTTCTATTCTTTATTTATTTATTTATACAAACCCCTGTAACACAGCATTTCTCCCAATGGACTGCAAAAGGTTCAAAGGGTTTGAGAGCACCGATAAATCACAACCATATAAATGTCCTGTAGTGAAGTTTGATTCTTATTTACCCGGGGTCTTTGGGCCAGTGCTTAGTCTGTGTTGCAGGAGGCAGATTTACTTCTCCCATGATGCCCTCAATTCACAGAGTGCTCATCTTGCAAGCTGCACCACTCCAGGCCTCTGCTGCTAAAATGGAGCCCACATTTCTAGTCACCGGATTTTATCCTTTGCTTCATCATCCTCTCCCTCCCCTTCCCAGATGCTGATCTGAACTAACTTGTGGTTAGAAATATCTTGGGAGGTGAGTGGCTCAGATTCAAAGAGAATGTTTGTTGGTCACTACCATATTCACAGGGGATGTCCAGATCCAAAGGGCTTTCCCTTTAAGTCACCTCAAGTTATGACTCCCTCTTTAAGGTAGCTCTTAGAACCCTGGCATCATGTATAGTGCCATAGGGTAGGCAAGTATGTATGCACCCCCCACACACAGATATATACATCACAGACAGGGAGGGAAAGAGAATTTCTACTAACAGGAGGGAGGGTACTTTTTTACCTATTTTGAGACTAGTTGGTTGGGCAATTGTGTACCTAATTTGCATACACAATTCAGTTCAGCAGGCACAAAGGTAATTATAAATTAATTTAATTTGAGTACATATCCATGGAAAGTGGAGCTATTCATCCAGCTCTAACTCAAAATAAAACAAATCTAAAATACATCACCACTAATAGATGAATCTCAGAACTCTGACGTTTGGCCCAGATAAGCATCTGAAGTGACAGATGTTTCTCCAAACCTTTCTCCATTGATTTGCCTCATTGGTATCCACGACCTCATCTATTGTCTTTTTGACCAACATTGGGGTGAGCAAGTTTCACTCATGGGAATATTCAAGGAAAGCAAATAAACAATGGCAACCCTTGTATAATTGCACTGAATGTTTGTATGGGTAGTGTTCTTATGGTCGTTATGAAGCCCTTTTAATCAGTCACTCAGTAGATTCATCATGCACATTTATTACACACATTCACAGGTAAGTTCTGAACAGATAAGAGATGCCATGTTTTATAAAAATTTACATCATCCAATCAGGGAACAGAGACAATACCTAGTGACTTAGGGGGATCAGTCATATGGCACAAAGAGTAACTATCCACTTGCAGTGATGATGGCCACGTAAATAACTGAATAGAAGGCTGGATTAACAGTGACTAATCAGAGCAATCAATTTGGGAGCAATCCCCAAATTAAAATTTTTTCACATAAATGGTACAAACATTCACAATTTAAACATGTGGAAAATGTCTCATCACTGGGTAATTCATAAATATAATGGTCTAAATCTGTCAGATTGATTGCAATGAACAACTCAACTGCTGGATACAGTGGGACCATGATATGCCCTAAATACATACTGTTTCAAATGCATTGTTAAGATGTGCAGAAAGTCACCTTCTCAGACACCAGTGGCTTTGAACCCTTGAGGAATCCCCACAGCTCTTAAGAGAATCCAATTATTGTCAATAATGGGATAAGAGTCTGGAATGGAAATTCTGGCAAAACCCCAAGAGCAGACTTGAACAGAGTAACTGTATGCCAGAAAGCAGTTTGCTTACAGAACTGGCAGGCTTGTAACAATAACCCTTTTAAAGAGATGAGCCCGGTGTACAGTAGTAAGCTAGTTCAGAGGCTCATGGAGTGATGGACCTGTGGACCATGCAGTATCAGAGGGCACTACTAGTATATCCTTCTAGTAAGGTCTAAATGGCTCAGGTGCTTGGTAATGGGCTTTTACACAGCCAGCCTGATTGTTCAAAGCCAGCCCAAATTGGCAGCAACCAAAAATCATCTGGTGGCTATTAGACTATCATCTCATTTCATACAGTCAAACTCCTGTGGACATAACTCAACATCACAAAAACTACCAACAGGTTTAACTGGCAGCATCAGAGGCCAAAAATGAAATGGACTTGGAGAATGAATTGCTGTGTGTCCCTAGAAGTCAGATGTGGGGCAGTGTGGGGAAACTTGTGCTTCTGCTATACCTGTTATGTGGATAAACAGGTCTCCAGGGCTGTCTGGCCCCTTTTATGCGCAATAAATGCACTATTATATGCCATTCTTGCAGAACATTATTGTTAAGTGGAACTAGAGCTACTTAATTTCAGCAATTAGAGTCCAGCCTTGTACCCCTCCCTGGTTCTGATCCTGATCCTACCCACAGGGAATCTGCCAAGCTCATGGGAGCAGCCACTGACTCCAAGGTTGGTAATGCAAATTGGAAGAAAGAGCACAGATCTGGGAGTCAGAAGCATCCGAGTTTTAATTCTGGTGCCGCCCCTGATTTACTTTGATCTCCAGCAAGGGACTTGAACTCTGTGCCTCTGTTTCCCCATATATAGAATGAGGGAGAATACCTCACTCAGAGGGATGGTGGGAGGTTCAATCCATTAATGTTTGTTTTATAACACTGTGCAAGTGCCAGGTGTTGGCACACGGTCTCCTCAATAATTCCTACCAGCCCCGGTCTCCCAAATCTAGTCTTATTTTGATTATCAAATCTTCTGAGCAGGAAATGTGCCTTGTCTGTTTGTAAAGCCCCAAGTAATTTACAATGCAACATAAATACTTTATAATCACTCAGCCTTGCAAAATTCCATTCATCCGGGATAAATCACTTTTTTATGTCAAGCAAGTAAAACATTATTAGTAGTTTTTTATTATTATTATAATCATCATCAGCTCCAGCAGAGGATGGATATGTAGGTGATGTCTGGGCTAGCAAATGTTCATTTAGAAAGAAACAAAAACAAAAAAACTTGCAAGACTAATATCTGAGAACTTGAAGGAAGCAATCACGGTGTTTAGCATTCTGAAAAAGGAGACTTCCCCTCAGTAGTAACAATGGAAAATTTCAGATCATTGAAGCATGTGGCTCAATCTTTTTAACAGACAAAGAGGCAGGGGAATGCTTGCCTTGTTGTGGCCTACTTTAGGCTTAATGTCAGTTTGGACTTAGTATAATAATTACAATGGTGTTTGTGTTGTGTGCAACGTATGATGCACTCGTAAAAAAAAAAAAAAAAACAAGAGCTCATTCCCCAGTCAATGAAAGCAAAAATCCATCTTTAACATAATGGACAGATATAATCATCATGCACTCTGTTAGGCATACTGAGTGATTGATACAAGGGGGGATGTGTGAAATTATGATGATCTGTAAAGATGTGGCTGAAACAGAGAGAGGGAGAGAATCATTTTTAATATGATTAATATTACAGCAGAGAGGGGAGAAAAGAAAGAGATGGGATTTGGTCCCTTTTAACACTCTACTCCCATGCAGGGCTGCTTAGCAGGAAAGCCTTCCAGCTGAGGGCTATGAAACAGTTATCACTGCTAGGTGATTAAGTTACTAATTCTTCAGGGAGAAGACATTTAGAGGCCCATATTAAAGGAGAGCAAGGCAAAATTACATTCCGTTTCAATTTGGTTTAGCAATTCTAGTGATTTAGTTAAATGAAAAGCAATTGTTCCAATTAATAGTATTGAATGTTATTCATCAAAAGTGTCAAAACAGCTGTGTTGGTGCATTAGTAATCTAGTCTCTTGTCAGAGATATGGATAATTCCCCAGGATTGAACTGGGGAAAACGGCACAGCATCCAGGAGCCTTCAGAGGAACTGAAAGATGGAGCGGGGGAGAGAGAGTGTAAAATAATCACTGACTCGTCATGGTTCTGCTAGGCCCTGTATTGCAGCCTATGTATCATTTTATCTCCTGCAGGGACAGCTGTCTGAACTGGAGCCAAAGGGGGGCAGGGGACATTCCTGAACATGTGAACCTACCTGCCATCGTCTCCAGGTCCATCATGGGGATACTGGGCAAAACAAGCTTCCCCCAGGTGAGCCCAGCGCTCTTAACCAGAGTGGGGGGAGGCCACATCTTCTTCTTCATCCCACACATCAGGAAGTGTAGCACCATCATCAGTGCTAGTTTTGCCCAGAGGGAGCACAATGAGGAGGAATAGAACTAGGCTCTGCTAGCATTTAGCAACTGTTTGGATCCATACACGTGATCTATGGTGGCCACTGTCTCATGGAACCCATCCATCAAAACAGCGATTAAGGATCTAAGAGGAAAAGTTTGGATGTAACCCCTGAATACAATGGGGTAATAAAACACAATGGTGCTGCTAGCCTGGGAATATGACACTCTGGCACGAGACGGGCCCTTCTATTTCGGGATAAACAGAGCCCAGTCTGAACAAGGCCGAGGGCATCCTGGAGCTCATTAATCTGTTTGGGAATGACAGAGACAGGATAACAGGTCTGATAAGGGTTTCCTCCAGCCTTTTCCTCACACAGCACAGGCCCCTCCAGCAGCTTCAGTTATCTCCACTCAATAAGGCTTTATACACTTCCTCCCAGGACCCATAATTACCGTCTCAGTGCAGGCGATATCATCATCTTCCTTTCCTTTCAAATTTCCACAGCATTTTTATGAGAGATTAGAGAGCCTTGTCTCTTTTGGACTCCACTGTTTGTTTTCTCCCTGAACCAGTCAAAGAAGAAAAATACATACAATGTACCTGAGTTGAAGGACAGGGGAAAATGATCCCCAGTGCCCAGAAGGTTCAGCAGTGGAGGAGAAGCGCGTCTCATGGACATATGAGGCTACCAGGGTGGCCTGTCGTTGCTAGGTGAGCTGGTTCATGCTACAGTGTAACTGGGAGTGGCCTACACAATTCTCCAGGTGCCACCTGTCAGTGGCCCCCAGCTGCTGAACAGTCCCAGCCATGCTCCATACACTGGCAGCATAAATGTAGGGGGAAGGGTGGGGGGAAGAAGTCTACGCTGCTCTACCTGAAGGATCCTGATACTGGGATGATAGTCCCATGGTCAGCTGTGCCATCTTAAAGGCAGCAGTTAGGCACAAAGTGGCTACATCACATAGATTTTAAAGCCAGATTAGGCAATCACAACAGTCCTATCTGACCTCCTGCATAACAGGCCACAGAGCTTCCCTGAATGTATTCCTATCTGAAGTAGAGCAGATCTTTTAGAAAAACCATCCAATTTTGATTGAAAAATTTCCCATGATAGAGACTACTTGTCAGGGTTCCTTCCCCACTCTGAACTCTGGGGTACAGATGTGGGGACCTGGATGCAAGACCCCCTAAGCTTATTTTTACCAGCTGAGGTTAAAAAGTTTCCCAAGACACAAATTCCACCTTGTCCTTGAACAGTATGCTGCTACCACCAAGTGATTTAGACAAAATCAGGGAAAGGACCACTTGGGAGTTCCTGCCCCCAAAATATCCTCCCAAGCCCTTACACCCCTTTCCTGGGGAGGCTTGAGAATAATATCCTAACCAATAGGTTACAAAGTGAACACAGACCCAAATCCCAGGATCTTTGGACACTGAAAAAAATAATCAGTTCTTAAAAGAAGAATTTTATTTAAAAACAAAAAATAAAAGGTAAAAATCCCCTCTGTAAAATCAGGTTGGAAGAGAACTTAACAGGGTAACAAAAGATGCACAAAACACAGAGGAACCCACTCTAGCCTTAGTTTCAAAGTTACAACAAAACAGGGATAAACCTTCCTCCAGCAAAGGGAAAATTCACAAGTTGAGACAACAAAGATAAACTAATACGCCTTGCCTGGCTGTACTTACAATTTCTGTAATATGAGAGACCGGTTCAGAATGGTTTGGAGGACATGGATTGATGTCCAGTCCCTCTTAGTCCCAAGAGTGAACGAACATAGAAACAAAGCCTCCCCACTGGATTTGAAAGTATCTTTTGTCCCCATTGGTTCCTTTGGTCAGGTGCCAACCAGGTTATTTGAGCTTCTTAACTCCTTACAGGTAAGGAGGAATGTTAGGCTACCCTTATGGTTATGACACTCCTCCACAGGCCTTGGTAAATTGTTCCAAAGATTAAAGACTAATTGTTAAGAATCTGTGCCTTATGAAGGGATCTGGAGCAGACCTCTAACCACTGACTTGCAACATTACACATCTTTCTCGGAGGATTGCCACAAGGGGCTCAAATCATAACATATGTACAGAGGGATTGTTTGTGCAATACCAGCTGCAAGCCCATCTTGAAGTCTATAAGATGGGCTCAGTGTTCTACAGACCTTCCCCCTTCTCTGCAAGCCCAGCTGGTAGAGCAGCAGGGGAGCCCCAGCTTTGTTGCATATGACAAGGCAGCGCCGCAGTGTGATGGGACCACAGTACCTGCTGGTGCAGGGTCATGACCTATTGAGACTCACATGCTCTCTGCGCTCCTTACCAATTGCCCCTCCCTTTTTTCTGTCTTCCCTTCTCAGTTCTATTCCCTTCCTTTCCTCCCCTTTTCCCCAACCCACTCCTTTGCTCCCATTTACTTTCACCTTCCTGCTGCTATTCCCCCGGCAACATTCCTCTCCCCATAATAAAAAGAGATAAATGAAAGCTTTTTAAAACATTGAACTAATAAGGTGCCTTAGCAGAAATTGCCTCTAGGAGACAAGAAGTCTCCCACACATACCAGGGCTGAAAGGGGAGCATGCCCACGGCTTCACTCCTCTGGGGGGCACCATACATCTGCTCCAAGGCCAAACACCATTGCCAGTCAGTATGGAGAGTGCTGGGGCTGTGGTCCCATCTCATTCCCCTTCCCCACTCAGTCCTTTTGGGGTGGCTTGTACCCCAGTAGTCGCTAGCAGAGAGCAGTCCTTGTGTTTGAATGTGTAGGGTCAGAGGCCTACAAGAGAAAGTTGCACTGATTTAACTTGTGTGATTTAAATCAGTACAAACTCCTGTGTAGATGCTTATTTTGCAATGAGCTTAAGCTAAACCAAAATAAGCCTTGTTCAAACTAAAATAAAAGTATTGAAACAGCCTTTGGCACTGGTTTGGCTAAAGCACATTATCTTAAGTTAAACTGATGTAGCTTTCTTGTTTAGACAAGGCCTAAGATCGGGGAGGGTAACTGTAGCATAATGATGGGGTAAATAGTCCTGAGAAAGGAGGGGGGGAGGGGGATTTTTCAAATTTAAAAAAAAAAAAGTCCATTTCAAGTGCCCTGAAATTATTTGTGAATTTGGGGCAAATCTGACACATAGATTCATCTGAGGGGGGAAGAAATACTTTAGATTTAGTTTTTTCATTTGAAAAAAAATGGGGGAAAATGGTTTGTTTGAATCGAACCAGATCTTTTCTCCCAAATTTTTGTGTTCTGTATCATAACTGAAAAATCCACTAGTTGCTCAGCGGTAATGGTAACATGCTTTCCCAGATTTATACACCATAAAAAATAAATAATAATAATAATGAAACATCATCTCTAGGTAATAGCAGATCGCAGCACTTTATTGAGACCTCTCAGAGCCTTGGCTCAGAATCATGTCACGGTATCATCTAGCATAATTCTAGAAAACACTCATGTGTAGAAAGGATATTCACTCATTAGACTTTCACTGTGTTTTACCGGACTCTGGGTGTTTTGTTATTTTGCTAAAAAAAAGCTGCTGAAAACTCTCAATATTTGGTCCACTCCCAGCCATAACAGATAACAAAAAACACTACCTATAGTTTCAATTTAGCCCACCTGGCATGCAGAAAGTGTGGGCTTTAAAAAGAACAGCTAGACAGAACAGAAATGTATTCTTCTGGACTAGATTCTTTACTTAAAAACAAGAGTATCATCAAAACCTCTTAAAAATCACAGCCCAGAGTCTTTGGTTAGTAACTCCTATTTTTCACATTGTAACAATACGTGTCTCTTATAAGGAAGGCACTGCAATTGTTAGTGCCTGCAGGGCGTGAAGGGTTACTGATGATAAAGCTGAGCATTTAATATGCATGAGTGATATTAAGTGGGCCTGTCTATTTTAGTTTGGATGACTCTATACAACATTTGTGTTGTTGAGTCACATTTCATATAACACTTAAAGAGCATCATTATGTTAAGGCCTGCTTTACAAAAGTAAGCCCAATACATATTGCCCTGATTTTACAAATGGGGAAATTGAGGCACAGAGATGTTAAGTGTCATACAGCAGTTCCATTGCAGAATCAGGTACAGGAAATTCAAATCTCTTGACGCCTACTACAGAACTCTATGCTCTGCACCACACTCCCTGACAAAGGTAAAATGCTGCATCAACAATACCAGCAAAATACCAACTTCCTACATTAAAATGAATTTTTTAAGCATAATCCATCAACTCCTTCTCAATGCACCAATATAATATTCTTAACATCAGAGGTCTCTAAATTCCAGGTTTTCAGTGCATATGGCAGCAAGTGAACTGACTCCAAAGAACTTTAACTTATCAGTTATACCAGAACACGTTATGCTGAAGGACCACTTGTCAGCAATATAGAATGGGCCCAGCCACTCTTACAAACAGGAATTGCTTCTTTACTATATGTTTTGGGCAACTGGAAACGCCTCTATGTAATTATTTGCAATTGTACAAGTTAGACATGCTGTAAATATAGCTAGTCAGCAAATGGGATTACCTTTGTCCTGTGGAAAAATTTGACTTTTTTATTAAAAAGTTAAAATAAAAATGGAATAGTTTGACTTGGAAACACCACTGCAGTGCACCCTATTCCCATTATCCTCCATAGGCTGGGATCCCTGATAGTACTGTGTGTCCCATGATGCACTATGGCTTCCCTCTTAGTGAGGGGAAGAGGTGCATCGTGTGAGTGTCATGTCACAATCCATCATGGAACATGAACTCCAGCTGGGGACCCCAGCCCACTGAGGGGAATGGAGACATGAGCTAATTGAACTACATCTCTCAGGAGGCATCGTGGTGGCATATCCAAGTCAACGTGTTTCAGTGTTTGGATGAAAACTGAACAGGTTTTGCTTTATAGTTATTTGGTTTTGACAAAAATTAAAAGGTTTCTGCTTGTTGCAAAAAAATGTGTGAGAAAAACATGGTTTGCTGAGTCAAAAGAGACCATAATTGTCCATCCAAAAAACAGTGTAGATGGAAAATTTTCTACCAACCCTAATTGCAAGAAGAGTTGGTAAAAAAACCACTGTGCAATTTTTTGCTAATTATTTAGATGAATTCGCAAAGATATTCTGCTAGCTCCCTTATGAACTCTGCAAGAACTCAAGAAAAAAAGATGCAGTAATCTATTAGAACTAAAATAATTATAACCACCGCAGAATAATGTTTCCAAGTGTGCATTTGTTAAATACAGGGCACACAGCCTGAGAATGCTAATTAAAAAATAAAAAT
Source organism: Eretmochelys imbricata (assembly GCF_965152235.1). Lineage (NCBI taxonomy): Eukaryota > Metazoa > Chordata > Testudines > Cheloniidae > Eretmochelys > Eretmochelys imbricata. The sequence continues at coordinate 22,569,718 of NC_135584.1, forward strand.
GAACATTCAACTACAGATTTTACTTCAGCTTGGAAAGATAGAAGCCGCAGTATTGCAATTGCAGATCTTTGTATTTAAAGCACAAAACTATTATTCTCCTAAAAGATTATGGGCTTGTGTACAAAGGGAAATTGATCAGCATGGCTACAAGAAGTAATTATTAGACTATAGCTATGCCAGCATAACTCTGGCATGTGAACACTATTCCAGAATAAAAGTGACTTTATTCTAGAATAATTACTGTGCTTTGGAAGTGGAGTAACTATTCACGAATAAAGTTACCTTTATTCCATAATTGAGTGCCCACACAGAATTATTCCAGAAAAGCTATAGCGGAATAAATTTATTCCTCTATAGCTATGCTAGTCAGTTTCCCTGTGTAGACAAGCAAATCCATTTAAATTGCTGTTATAATAGATTGTTACAATTAAACCTCTTCCATGCCAAGTGATATACAAAGTTTTGTCCAAAGAATGAATTTCTCCAGTCCAGTGTACCTGGTCGGTGCATCTTGAAATTACATCCAAATGAGTGGGAATTGTTCTGTTTGAACTTGCTGAAGGAGATGTGCTTGGCAGTAAAAGGATTAAATAGGGCAATGAAAGACTGTATGTGTTATATTATAGTGATGCTATTTTATTATAAATAATGCTGGAGGATGCATTATTTATGTTTAATATTGGGATTGCTTATAAAGTAAGTTTCTCTTTCTCCAGTTTCAGAGAATCATGCCTCCAATAGTAATATGAAGTAAGGATCAGGCAGAGGTGCTTAGTCAAGAGCATTTGGAAGGAGTCACCCACACACCTGTTAGTGTTGGGAAAATTCAGGGATGTTGGAACAGGAAACAATGAAAACATTTTGAGTCACCTGCTCTTTGTATCCCATGTCCTAAGGTTTAATAACTAAGGACAGAGGAGAATCTCAAAGGGTTAGGAACTCAGCTTTAGTTCATTTAAGGATTTTAAACGTTTGGATGTTTATCTGAACCTCATCCAAGAGTATGTGACCCTTTTACAGCTGCAAAGCTGGGCTGGAAATATCTTCTGATGAGATTTTTTTGGCACTTCCACTTCTCATCACAGCTTTAAACCAAAATTTGAAACAAGTCTCTGAACCATAAAAAGTGTTCAAGTTGGTTCTTTGAAATGGATCAGGGCTAGTGCCTCGCAGAGAATTTAGTCCTTTAACAAGGTTATTTTTTATTCCTATATCAAGGACACATCTGAGAGAACTTTGATAGTCTGTAGACGTTTTGGTATATACAACACTCCCTGTCCACACTGTGGTTAAACCAGATTAGCAACCATGGTGAAATAGTTTGTTGACAGCATGGTTCTAGAACATGATCATAACAGAGCTCTTAAGAAAGAAATCGCTCTCCACAGTGATCCGGGAAACAGTGTTATAACGGTGTTCTGTCCCATCTAGTGGCACTGAGACCACTTGAGAGAGAGAGATTAATGAGTCTGCTCTACAACCTATGGGACACTTGTAACACTGACAGATCCTAGTTGTCGTCAGGCGGGATCGAACCGAGGACCCCTAGAGCTATATGCATGGGCTTAAAGCCATATGGCTCTTAGCTAAGGCTGCAGAGAGCACGCACACGCATGTACGCAAACACCCTAGGGTAAGTACTGGAGGGCACGCTCTTTGAAAGACAGGAGCCCCCTTGCTACTGAAGGGACGGTGTCCCCAGTTGCTGGCATTCCTAGAGAGAAGGGGGCCCTATACCACTGCCACTCCAAGTGAAGGTGAGGGGGAGCCACAATAATGAAGCAAAACATAGGTGTCCCCATGTTTTGTGTACAGGGCAACAGGTTGCCTGAATCTAGTGCTGCCTAAGGAGGCCATTTGTGAGCTTCTACAACCTAAAGATCTGGGTTTCACAGTACTTTCACCATCTGAAATTGAAATACCAGCTCTCCATAATTGGCTTCCTAAGGCTTTAAAAAGAAAAACACTTGTTAAAAACCTGGTATAATGGTCCACATCCCTGAAGTCCTGTTTAAGGACTCAGCAAAATGGAGTAAAAACAGTAAGAACCTGAACATCTGGCCCAAACACCAGCCCTTCTCATACTTCTAACAAACACCGTTAGCAAGTTCAACCACAGTTTGGATATGGACTTAAAAAAAAAAAAAAAGGGTCCATTTCTTTAAGTGAGCTTCCTGTGGTTTTTTATCACTGAATCTCACCACTGGCTGGTGGCAGCCTTATTGTGGCTGTTTTCTTGCTAGGTGCAGTTTAATCAGCAATGCCCAGCTGAGATACAATACACAGAATAGCAGCATCCGACTTCTGGTAGATGTTTGGTTTGCTAATTACCAAGTATCATTTATAGAGTCTCCAACCAGAAGTCATTTGCTATCTGATAAAAAAAACCCTTTGCAAGGGATTTTCAGAAGGAATGAGGTGGAGAATCTTAATTGTTAATAAAACTGGAAGGCACTTTTGTGTAGGAATGAACTGTGAGTAGCTAACCAAGTTCAAATATATGTAAAGGCTGCAGGTCAACAAAAAGGAGGGGGAGAGATTTCTCTTCAGGATAGAAAGTTTGTGAAACTGCTCGTTGTGGATGCCTCCTATGGTCTAATTTCATTGGTAGTAAAAGTGAGAGGTTCCAGCACCAACAGCATTAATGAGAAGGCAGCTGTATACCCTAACAAGGAGCCTCAGTGCCACCCATTTATCATCTAACACTCATTTCAGTTCTCTTGCACAGAGTTTATACTCTCCTCAGTGTTGGTTTACCGAAGTAAATCATTTAAGGAGAGAATGTTGTTGGTATAAATGTCCACTTTAATGGCTCAGTCTCAGGATCCTAATGGCACCTACTCATGCAGATAGTAACAAACAGCCCATAGTCAGAGTTCTCAATTCTCATGATACTATGGTGTGTCTTAAAAGCCCCAGCTCCCAGATTCAGGCAGGTAAGTGAGAATCGCAGGTGTCATGTTAAAAATTTCTTAGTTTGCCAAATTGCAGAGAAAAGAAACACGTGGCCCAAGTGCACCCTACACACTCAAAAACAGATGAAAGGTTTTATTACTTTCATAATTGTAAGCAGATCTCATGATTCTCTGGGGCTTTACTCATGATTGCCAATAAAGTTAGTGCTTTATTCCATCTGTAGCTTTCTGGGGCACTGACTTTCTCTGAGATATGGCCCTTACCAGTCATTCAGGTTTTTTCACCTGCAGACTGGGTTACTATAATGCACTCTACTTGGAACCATCCTTGAAGATGATAAGCTCCAGCTGGTGAAGGACACAGAACTGAACTTTGAGTGGGGCTGGCCGTAATGCACTCAGAACACTCATTCTTGCCCCTGGCTACCTGTTCTGTACCAGAAGAAACCTGAAGTGTTTAATCCCAAGAGGTACACAAATGAAAGAACTTCCTCTTTCTCATGTTCCACTGCAACAGTGAGCTATACAAGTGCTGAGGCCCGTGTGTCTGAGGTATGCTTCAGGAAATTCTCAGCACAGGGAGAATTCTCAGCACTGACTCGAGAATCTGTTTCCCCTAGCTGCCCATCCAGGTCCAATTTTGACAAATTTCAGGTCATAGTGCAAACCTCTTTAAAGTCAAAGTATGTTTGATATTTTCTCATATTTGTTTCTTGCAGTATAAAACAGAGGAAGCTTATATTAACAGATGGAATACTTGTTCCTGAAGCAGGTAAATGCTAAGTACAGCTGGGGAAAGTTCTCAGTTTTGATCAGTCTGTGGCAATTAGTCAAAATTTTGATCAAAAGAAAAAAAAAATCACACACACCCCCCTTTTTTTTTGTTTTGATTCATCTGATCCACAGATCAAGTGAATCCCAATCATTACTGCAATGAAAGGAATACCAGGATGCAACAGAATAGAAATTTAAGATTCTGCAATTTTAAAAATTAACTAGTGATTTTGGGTGCCCAAATTAAGGTGTTGTGACATGGTTGGGCTTCTCCCCAGTTTAACAACTAATTACTGCCATGCCCAGACTCTTAAAGTAAGTTTACTTGTCCAAACATAAACCCATAACAGACAAAACACAGTTCTTTAGCTCCCCCTTAATCCTAGGATTCCTTGGACTCTGCTCCCAGGGGTCTCTATAATCCTGTTCCTTGCCACTTCCCAGTCCCAGCTAGCTCCCCTTCCAGAACACCAGCCCCAGGGCAGCCTCCCTGAGCACATACTGGTTTGTTCCAAGGACCCACTGCTGGCGTTAGCTCCACTCACCTGTAGTTCCTCTCCCAGGCTCAGCCTAGCCCAATTACTCCTCATCTTCCTGTCCTCTGATAGGCCTTCATAGCCACACAGGTGTAGCTCTACTCCTTTTAATTAGCCCAGTTTGGCATACCTGCTCTGACACAGGGGCACTGGGCCTGGTCTACTCACAGGGACCAGCTACCTGTGACAGGCACCTTAAAGAGCCTCCTTTTCCAAAGTTGGGTGGCTCCACACTTGGAGAATCTAGCCCCTTTAAGATGTCTTAAGTTGGGTACCCAAAAGTGACTAACCATTTTTGAAGATCTTGCTTATGGTTCCTAGGCACCTCTGAACTGGGAAGCTCCAGAGTGCAAGAAATCTGAGTCAACAGCACCTAGCGTTTTTTTATTTATTTATTGACAAAAGAAACTAGGGAGATGCTGTTCTGACTATCACTTGATCCACACACTGCCTCTTATTTCAATTCACGCTTTCCCTGAAAGGTTAATTAGTTGCCGTGCTCTGTGAACAGACAGTTTAGTTGACTGTACACTTGTTTTTCTGCCCTGCTTTGGCATAATGCTGCTGTTCTTATTCCTTTTTGCATTGTTCCTACACAGGAAGGCAGGAAAGTATGTTTCCAGGCTCCCAATATATGCTTGTTTTCCCTTATTGTTGTTCACTCTGTTTACACAGTCGCTGTTTTTCTTCATCTTCTATGAAGAAATGTTGGGCTAATAGAAGGAGAGACATTTAAAGGAATGGAAAAATAAAGGGCAGGCAGAGTCTGACTGAGCAAAACACAGACTTCATTCTCAGCACTGTTTACTTGCAGAGTCAACCTCTACCCTGCAATGTTCAAATCAGTTATAAGTACAGTCCATATAAATCTGGAATAGGACCAAATACCTCATGTAAAAATAGGACAAAAACATTAGCAAGTTACCAAGTAGATTTGGCTCACATCATCAAGTAACCTACTCCAAATACTAACTACCAGATTCTGCCATCCTTGCTCCCACCTTGTCCAGGAGTAACCCTGTTGTTTTCAACAGGACAACTCACAGAGTAAGGCATTACCACTATGGGTGAGGACAAGCCTAATATGTGAACCTTTATATGTTGGGCGGTTCAGAGAAGGACCCAGAAATGCAACAGCTCTCTCTAAGCTATTGGACCAAAGTTACAAATTGAAACTACCCTCAGAATATGCAAGAGCAGCCATTTGGAAGTGCTAAATCCCTCATACGTGCATGAAGACATCTATTGGCATAAAAGCAAACAAGCCTGTATGCACTCAGCTGTTTTTCATTCACAGTATTTATCTGTGCACACACGTTTGCATGTGCAATTATTGGGGGGAGGGGTTATTTGCACAAACTGAGGCACTTACAAATTTTGTGGGTGCAGTTGCAGAGGCCTGTTTGAAATGTGGGTGCTTTAAGCCCTCAAATTTGGATTGAAAATCTACAGGCTCTCAAGATTCCTGGTTCCTTCTACTCCTAAGTCAGTAAGGAGACAGCACAAGAACGATCTCTCTTACAGAAAGAATGAGAAGTTGTATTTCTATCAGGAAGCACAAATAGTTCAGGTTTGCTTTGAGGTTTACGCAAAAGTTCCTATATTCTTTGAACTGGTAAAACTCATCCCTACTGAAAGCAGGAGTGCTTGGATTCCCACTGTAGTCAAAGCAATGGGTGACTATCGCCATTCCCAATGGTACTAAATCCATGATCTACCTTCTCAGTCAGTTTAGTTTGGTCCTCTAAGTTAGGAAACGCCATCCCTTCCTGGAGGAATGGAAGTCCAAAACAAATTCTAGGCATTCACCCCATCTCCATCAGGGGCAGTGGCTTTCTTCTAAGGTTCTACACACACTTCATCACTTCTCCACTTTCTGCAGGGAGGAGTGGAGGGGACCTTCAAGCTCTTGCCCCCTCCAGGATCCCCAAAACAGACTCCAACTTTCCCCTCCAAAGTTTTCCCTTTTCCAGCTTCTCAGCTCTTGATGACTCCAACAGCCACTGCTGCAGCAGCATCTACCAGGGCTTCTCCTCTTCCACTCCCTAGAGAGGACCCACAAAAGGTCTTGCCTGGTTTCTCCATTGTAGGAAAGGGGGCTGCCTTTATACACCTCCTGTTTCTCAGCATTCCTTGTGGTCGCAACAACCAATCTGAGATTACATCAGTAACAGGCCTGTCCTAGATCTGGGCCTGTCCTTAAAGGACCAGCACATCCTGATACACGTACAATTTTACCTCATCCCACCCAAAAGCATTGTCCCAGCATTAGACCAAGCCAGTTGACCACCACAGTGAAATTAGTTTCAGATCTGCTACTTTACAAAGCTGTCAAAGCTCAGAATGTCATAAAAAACAACAGTTTTTCTCTTCCACCAGAACAGAGCAAGCATGAGTCCATTGGATATTTTGGGGACATCCAGAAAGACTCTGAAGCATCTTCTAAAAGTCTAGACACTCAACAGCCAGGAATGGACGGCGCAGCAGGAAGCACAAAGAGAAAAATAGCTCTCAGAGCACATCGTAACAAGTTGTTAAATATCACCATTCAAAATGTAAAAGATTAATTTCCAAGTGCTACAGCAGGTCTCAGAACCCTATTAATAGAAATTAGAGGGAAATCTAATAAGGAATGACAGAGAGGAAGCTATCCTCTCCACTGCTCCCTGGGGAAGGTGAGCAGAGACTGAGAGATGACACTTTATCTCTTCTAATTCCCCCTGGTTCCATAATTGCAGCATTCATTCAGCAAATAATAATAATAAATATGGTCTGAAGTGACTCCAGCTATTTCAGCCTTGATAAATGGGTTGAAATAGTGGCAAACTCAGATACAGAGAGCATCTTTTCCATAAAATTTGATAGGGTATTAATAACATTAATGGAATACGATGCAGTCTTCTCTTTTTTTAATTCTCATATTCTTCCCCAATCCATTTCCCAGCCCCTTCAGACAGACAGACTTCTCCCTCCAATAATGGCAAATTCAGACTATTCTGAATAGAGCTCTGTGTAAGCTCGAAAGTTTGTCTCTTTCACCAATAGAAGTTGGTCCAATAAAAGATATTACCTCACCCACCTTGTCTCTCTAATATCCTGGGACCAACGTGGCTACAACAACACTGCACACATAAATTCAGACTGTGTCAGCTTTCTGCTGAAAATGCATCTTGAGAGTTAGTCAAATACATTTGACAGGATTTTATTCTTTTATTGAACTGTCAACAGGGATCTTTCTGGCTGACGTAAATTCAGATACAGCCTGAGGGTCACAGGTCCAAATCAAGTACTACAGCACAGACTTCTCAACCCAACTCTGGCAGCGCACCCCAGTCCTGACCAGGAATTTCTCTGTTCTTCCACATCTGAGTATAAACTGCCAAGGATACTAAGTAAATGCACTGGTCCCTTGCAACCCTGAGGATCAGGAAATGAGAAGTCTTTGCAATACTCATCTGTGTCTCCTGCTGTGTCCTAGAAAGATCCTCTGCATATCCCTGCCCACAATTTAAGGACAAAAACAGACTGTCTCTGACTAGTCCACACCAAGTACATACATGTTAAAGATGTTCTGGGAGTTTAATCACTTCCAAAGGGGCCCTTCAAAAAGCCTAGATGTAGTCAATAACATTGCTGCTTCCTTACTTTGATACTGTATATTAATGTGATCCTGCTCCCATTGGAACCAACATCAAAACTCCTATTGCTTTCCATGATACAAGATCAGACCATAATTAATGGTTCATGGTAAGTCGGGACACAACACCACTTATCCCTTTTCATGTGGTCCTTTAGGGTTGTTTTCCAGGTGTCAAATTCTTGCAGACCACAGGGAATTAAATGAACACGCTCCTCTCTGTACTTCATGCTTTCAGCTTTGGTTCTTGCAAAAGGCATTGGGTTTGCAAACAGAATGGCTATATGATTAAAAGAGAAAAAAAAATGGTTCATTTTTCCAGCCTCACGCATGGACGTAGGGAAGCAGCAGTAAAGTGTTTTATATCTCAGTGCTTCCCTTGCAGGAAAATAAAAGGAAAGAAAGAAAATTATAGAGTAGCAGGGAAATGAAATGTTTGAACAGAAAATAATTTCCCTAACTCGTAGCCTGCGGGCATAACCTGTCATAACTCTGCATGAATTGAATAGTCAGGGAGTTCAAGTTTTCTGCAGCTTACCATAAACTAATATGCTCCATCACATCATGCTCAGGAGACAAGCATCTGAAAGAGCCACTGTAGTTAGTACAACAAAGGTAATTCTATGGCTTAATATAATTAGGAGGAGCCATTAGGAGCCCAGTACAAACCAGTGTGTTAAGAAAGAAAGAAAGAAAGAAAGAAAGAAAGAAAGAAAGAAAGAAAGAAAGAAAGAAAGAAAGAAAGAAAGTGACTTGGAGGTGGAGAGCAGCAGGAAAAAAGGAAAGATTTGCCTCAGATGGAGAACTGGATATGAATTTCTATCCTAAACCATTCCAGAGATCATGGTCTAAAGGCCCAAAGTTATATAGAGCTTATTTCCATGGTTACACCTTTGTATAGCCAGAATGACTCCTACGACTTCTGCCTGGTGGAGGGTATTTAACCCTTTAAGGTTCTCATGTGATGGTGGATCATCCTATGAAAGATGCTACAGTGGGAAAAGGGGAGGGGGTGGGACTGAATGGGAGTAACAGGAGCATGCAGTGGTTAAGGAGGAATCCAACTACTTTAATCCCTTTCCTGCACAGAGGGTCAGATTCTGTTTTTCCAAGAGTGAATATACACTCACTCGATTGGTTTTTGCTAGATTTACTCTGGCTTTTCTTCTGACTTACAGAGCAAACTTTATCCCACAGCATGCCAGTTAGTCACTGAATAGAACAGAGGTGGAAAAGTTGGATGATTCCTGAAGATTGTGGCTTTTTTCTTTCCTCCCCAAGTTCACACGTAGAACTTGGAGTGGATTCTCTTTTCCTGAAGTACCATTAGACATAGGGTAATCAACCATAATACAAGAGAACCTCAATGGGGGGACAGCCCCTTCTCTCAGCAGAACTCATATGCTCCTGAACTGGGGCCGATGCTAGAACTCAAGTGGCCTACCAGAATTCAGACTAGGTTATGGCCTATCCCTGCTTTTAAAGAAAAACAGGAATCAGACTACGAACAAGAGATATCAAGTGGCATAACACCTCAAAGTTCAGCCTTGGGATTTTTTGAGGGATGAAGCAAGGACAGTGATGGCTGATTTCCTTCCCCTCACTGCAGAGGCAGCAGAACAGTGGGCAGTTGTTGGGGGCCCATTTTCAGTCCAAGAAACCTTTGTCTGGAATTTCCCTGCTGTGTGCTACCTCCATATGCTCTCAGTGACACCAGCTGTTCGCTATGAAACAGCCTGTGACTAAGTCTTACTGATCTGGCATCAGACCCTGCTGCTGCCTTAGTCTCCCCGACTCTTGCACTTAATTTGAAAAAGACTCTCATGTGTCAAATTATACCCCTTCTTGAGGTCTGCTTTATGAAATCATCACAGCTCAAATGTCAACTTGAATCAAAACAAGTCTTTTCTCTATTGTACAGTTTCTCCAGCCCCTTGCTGGGCTCAACAATTCTTTCTCTAAACCCTGCCTGGAGTTTCCTCAAACCTCTTCCTCTTAAGGTTTCTGCTCATGTCCCTCACTGCAGGTAGGTCCAACCAGGACTTCTCATCTAGCTGATGTAGCGAGCTCTTTGGTGAATCCTCTCTCAGCCTCCTGCAGAAACCTCCCTAAAGGTCACTCTCCACAGTTAGCTGGGGCCTGAAGCCCTGATATGAAAGACTTTATTAGCTCTCTTTAAACACGGGAGCTCTGCTAGACCCACTTCAAACTCTGATTCTCTGGGGAGGCCAGCCCTAGGTCTTTCCTCAGTTCTAGTCTTCCTCTCTGAGGCATCAGATTCCCTCTTCCAGGAAGCTCTGGCCCCAGCTACCATCATATGGTGCCTGGTTACCTGACCCAATCACTGACCCAACCCCAAACCTGGAACTGGATGATAAGGTCAGTGGGGACTAAGCCCAAATCCCTTGAAGGGCTAGCCTAGTCTGTGACATAGCCCCTCATGTATGCTTACTTCCATCCCGCTCAATTGCCACTCTGATCCACTATGCATTTCCTCTCCTACATGATCAACACCCCCTCATCAGAATGTCACAGGGTGATTTGGCCCTTTAAGGGGGTGGGGATCAGCCTCACATATGCCAGGTGGAGGGAATAAGAGTATAAGAGTCATAACCAAGAACCAGGCCTGCTGGGAGATAAAAAAGCAGCCTGTAGTCATTCAGGAGGGAAACTCCAAGGACAGCAGATCTGGGCATGAACACCTATAGAAGTATAGGCCGGAAGTTAAAGCACTAGCCAAGGATTTAGGAGATTTGGGTTCAAGCCCTTCCTTGGTGACCTTGGGCAAGACACTTAATTTCTCTACTTCAGCATTTCCATTCTCCTATCTGTAAAATGGGGATAATAGCACTTCCCTACCTCACAGGTGTGCTGTGAGGATACAAGTGTATAAGGTGCTCAAATCCTAAAGCAGTGGAGGCCATATAGGCACCTAAGATGGAATAAGTGCTCCATTAAAGAATGGAAGATTAGCTTGGAAAGGACCCGTGAGGAGGCCCAGGAAGGACAGATGGGGTGATAACCCAACTGTTTAGCCTTCCAGGACCAGGAACCAAAAGTAGAGTATCTTTTGTTTAACTTTTTAGAAAACATTTAACACATACAACCCCCAATCATTTTTCAGGCAATTATTTTCTTTCAACAAAGATCTGGTCTGCACTCATTTGGGGTTTTGTAGGAGAAACTCAGACACTGGGGGCCAGACAGATCAGTCAGATACTCCAGTATGTTCAATTGCCCATGGAATTCTGGCAGGGGTAGCTGAGCCTGCCACCTTTCCATCTCAACATCTCTCTAGCACACACAAACTAGCAGATCACTACCCAATCTGGAGCCGCCTTGACTCAATTCCAGCTCTGTCCAATTGCCCCATTTGCACAAAGAGACAAGGGATGTAACCTGCTCAGTAGCAGGGGCTTCTCCAAAGCACTCAGTCTGACCTCGGCGTAATGAACAGAATTAATATGGCAAAGCCTCTAACACGGCACCACTTCCCAGCAGCGCAGCGACAGCCTCTAATTGATTAGTCCATAAAAATCTGTGCACTAGATTGAAAGGAGCTGCACTAATTCTCTTTTATGTTAAATTTCTGTCTTTCTCCTTTATCGAATACTTCGTCCAACGTCCCTTCTGCTGCCTATTGTGGGCTTGCTGTGGGCCTGTTTTCCTCTTGCCCAGATTAAGTACCTAATCAAAATCTTGTCTCCCTTAATGGCATAAAATTGAAAGATAGATATTGCACTTTACACAGCTGATTAAACACTAGAATGTGGCTAAATGCTTTACAGGGCTTGTTACATTAACTAACTCTGTCATCTGCCAGCTATCTTTTAATTGCATATGTTCATGCTGCCACTGGTGAAGCCAAGGTAAGATTTCTTTTTCCTTCTATTCCCTCTTTCCACTCTCCCTTCATTCCACATTATGGCCCACCAAAGTGTGGTGTCAGTGAGCAGCTGCGAGTTCCAGTAACTTCAGGGAAAAAATGTCTAAAACTCTGCCTATAGTTTTCTCTCCTCCTACGTTCATTCCTTGTCAATCATTTGTGACCACCTGAGTGGCTCATGTGATGGGAATGGACGGCTAATAAATGCCATGAGACCTTCAGAAAAGAGTAGGGCCTGCCCTCAAAACTACCCCAGTTGCTTATGGATAGGAGCACCTGTTCTAGCAGTCCCAGGGAAGCCCTGGTGGTAGAAATGAAAATTGTAAGGTGATCATACTATGGTGTTGAGGGAAGTACAAGAATTTATACAGAACAGAATAGGAATGAAACTCCCACTGATTTGTCATGTAGACACCGGTTATAAACACAACTGGGAATTCAGGAGCTTTTCCCAGGCCCCCCACATTGTCCACCTGTGTTACTGTTTGGGGGAGAAAGCTCACAAGGCCTCTCCCACTTGACTCAGACTGTTACAACTTCATCCTGGCCTCAGATCAGAGTTCATTCTCTCTGCAAGGTGCTTGACAGCAATTATCACCCATTTACTATAACCAGACCCAGTTTGGATTGCCTTAACAAAAGAAAAGAAAAGAAGTTACAGAAAGAGAGGAACATGCAAAGTTACTCTAAACTTAGTTACAGAATATATTTGAGATGCCTGAAGGTATTACTTGGCAGAACAAACTATCAGTCTAAAAGCTGTCCTGTCTGTCCAGTAAGTTGTGAGAGTGAACAGGTCTGCTTTTTCAGTCTATTGAGAACATACTTGTGTGCTCCCTAAAAGCCCCTTCACTTTGTAACTGAGGAAATAGGCTACATGTTACACCTGTTGGAAGCCAGACCAGAATGGTAAAAACTGCTTTGAATGCAGTTCAGATAGTGCATGCTTCTTCCTGCCCCCATCCTGTTAGAGGGAATCCATTTGCTGAGCAGTGAAAAGAAACACCTTGTGGTTTTGGGGCCAGACTATCCTAAAACTCTCTTCCTGTTCCAAAACACACCAAGTTACTTTCCAGAAGTACAGATTACAGCTAATGAGCAAATACAGAGGGGTCCCTTCGGTCACTGACAACCCCTTCCAAATTCTATCCCTTAGTGCGCTAAAGATGGACTCCAAAGAGACAACAAGGAGTCAAAGTGCCACCTTGGAATTGTGCTCACAGCCACTAATTAAACTAGTGCTTAGCTGACCCCTAAACAGACCCAAAGGGACAATTTTCTTCCCCGGGACGACAGGCTAGTGAATGAAATACAAGTAACTTTTTCCATTTAAATGGTATTGAATCAACAGTGATCAGACAGACACTGCATCCTGATGGCAATTAAAAATCGATTAATCATCTTTCCATCCCAAAAGAACCCTGCTCTCATCCCAGGCTCCATTCTCCAGACTCCATATAAAAGCCCACATGAATGAGTTCATCATACTACTGTTAATGTTTTATAAAAGCTTAATAGAAGCTATTATGAAGTCTTTACTAAGTGCTTCTTATTAAAGATTCATAAAGGCCCAATATATATTTTAATAAGGCAGGTTGTAAGATACAAAATTCAGCCATGAACTAAATATCTCTAGGATCACAGCAAAGGTTTAGTCTGAAACCCAGTCAGGATATCCACAGAAGAAAGGTGCGTTAGCTTTTCAGAATCCACCCATAGCTCCCTTCCACCCACACATGAGCCATCTTTTCTGGGTGACTAGCTCGGACAATGACAGGTCCCATTCTAGTATTTTATGTAAGTTAGCTTCTTGATTTACACTAACATTGGCTGAGCTGTACTGAAGGACCTTCCTTCTGCATATCCTCTAGGGGTCTCTCTTCCCTTTCCATCAAGATACAGAATGTTTGCTCCTACTCTAAAACCAATGTTTGCAGTGTTGGTCCCAGTATAAGAGAGGGACAAGGTAGGTGAGATAATATCTGTTATTGGACCACTTCTGATGGTAGAAGGTACAAGCTTTCGAGCTACACAGAGCTCTTCTCCATCAATAGAAGTAGGTCCAATAAAAGATATTACCTCACCTACCTTGTCTGTCTCAAGGTACAGAATGACTTACAGTTAGCCAGTGACATTGCTAGAATGCATTTCATTTGAGGATAAAAATGCTCCAGTTCAAGACAGGAATACCTGGATGGCTTATTTATGCACTATTTTCTCATTTCTAAATTTTGGGTTGAAATAATGGATTATGACAGATAATAAGCAAAAGTGAGTAGCAGTCTTATCCTAATTCTTAGTGGACATTTGGCCATATCCATATTCATTTGACAGTCACACAATCCAGTACAAATTGCCAAACTTCTTAGTAGAGACATAAGACTAGAACGATGACAGGTCAGAAATTAAGTGGATTGACAGAGTTACAGGGGGAAGGAACTTCATTTTCACCAGACCTGGTTAAAGCCAATGCCATCAGTCCCTCACTTCCATGATCTTCGAATTCACACAGCAAATATATTAACATTTTTCCCTTTTCCTGTGCTCTGCTGTGATCCTTGCTGAGCTTCCACAGGTGCTGGAACTAGGGCTTTTAGGGGTGCTTTCGCACCCCCTGTCTGGAAGTGGTTTCCATCATATACAGGGTTTAGGTTGGTTCAATGGCTCTCAGGACCCCCACTATACAAATTGTTCCAGCACCCTGTGAGCTTCTGTCTAGAAGGACGCACATTTCAGAGCCATGAAACTCACAAAATGTATGCTCAGGCATGGGCAAAGTACCTTCAGCAGGCTGCAACTGATTAGGTTACAGTTCATAAACTCTGATCCTAGTAAAGTGCTGAGCACCTCCTGCGTGGGTGCTGAACTGCCCTGTTGCTTTCAAAGGGCAGCACTCATCAACTTGCAGAATCAGGCTCATAAGACACAATCAGTGAAGAACTGGGAGGAGCCAGGAAAGAACAGAAAACTCAAGCAAGAGATTACAATCTGTAGAATATCCTCTATCTAAGGGCATCATTCCAGAAAAAACGGGGTGGGGCAGCAAATTGTGTCAGAATATAGAGCATTATACTTGATTACGTTGTCACCTGTGAAGTTGGGGATGAGGCAAAAAGTGAAGCATATAGACTTATGAAAAGTCAGTAGGAGCAAATTAAAGGTTGAGAGAAGAGGGCAACTGCCCCCCTTGCCCAGAGCAACTGACACCCTGCCTCCATCTGTGTAAGATGAGAGATGAGATGGTAATGAAATTTTAAAATATCCCACAATCAGGAACTGATCCAACTGAGCGACAACGTACAGCCCACCTCATCTTCCCCCTATAGATTTCTTTTTTACGTGGAAAGACAAAAGCAGGAGGAAGACAAACGTCTCACTGTGGCTGCAAAGAGCCTTCTTTACAACACACTGCAACGAATGAAGAGAGTTTGCCGCTGCTAGCCCTCTGCCAACTCTTATCTGACTCACACTTTCTCCTCACTTACCTTCCAATCCCCATTCCACTCTTCCCAAGGGGTTGTGGAATTCAATATACGTGAGAAAAAGTATTTTTCCATTTAAATTGTGCTAAACTAACAGTGACCTGAATCAGACCCCACAGTCGTGACAACAATTAATAATCGATGAATCATTATCCTCCTCTAAACAAAATTCCATGCTCCTTCCAGGCTTCTCTCTGGGGCTTTATGTATATATAAAGAACAGTGCATGTGTAAAAATCATTGAATAAATGAGTAAGCCCAGTAGAAATTCTTCTCTTAAGAACCTGCAGGGTTCTCATTAGGCACTAGTATTACTAGTTCAGTAGGATCTAGTTTCAAGAAGTCCTGCCACAGATATCAACAGATGCCAGAGAGACATTTAGAGCTAAACAAAAGCCTGGAGCCAAACAAAACACCTGCTTCCCTGCCACTAGTGACGGCATGTATAGTTTGGATGGTACTTCTTCCAATTTCACCCATGATCATGCAATATGTGGGGAAGGGAAGTCAAGCCCTGCCATGTAAGGGGGAGGTTTTCAAAAGTGTTCAACTCCCATTGGAGTTGACGGGAGCAAAGTAGCGCTAGACAAAAAAATTCAGCCAAAACCTTTTTCAATGAAAAAATGCTGATTTGGAGACACCAAAACATTTTGCAAATTTATGTTCGTTTTTCCAAATTGGAAAAAGTGGGGGGGGGACCCAAAATTCCTAAAACACCAAAATCTTTCATTTTGACATTTTTCTATCCAAAATATTTTATTTTTTCAGAATTAAATTACTTTTTGTTTCAAAATAGCCTTTAATTGCATTTAAAGTATCAAATATTTTTTTCCTAACTTTTTGGACTTGCCAGCCAAATGAAAAATCCATTATTCAGAGAGCTGTTTGGGGCAGAAACCATCTTTTTGTTCTGTGTTTGTACAATGCCTAGCACAATGGGGTCCTGGTTCAAAACTAGGGCTCCTATGTGCTACTGCAATACAAATAAATATTAAAATAGGCCAACAATGAATAGTTCTGAAAACCTCGCCCTACAGTGTCATTGCTACATTAGAAGGCATTCGTGCAGCCTGTCTTTAAAAGGATGGGGTAAAACTGTGAAACACTGCCTGCAACATTTATCTGTGAAAAATACCCATGTAATTTTATTTCAGGCAATTGCATGTTGGCCAAAGTTTGTACAAAATATTTTGTGAAATGAAGTTACACACCAAACTATACAAAATATTCAATTTTCAGATGTTGGGATACAAATATCTAACTTTGTCACAGGTTACATTTCTAATTTTAAATTACAGCATAGTGGATTTTTAAATGAGATTTTTTTTCCAAAAGAATGGGCCTGTTTTCACAAGCAATCTATTTTAAAGTAAAACAAAATCTGGACATTTTCTAGACTCCACAGAGTTGGACCATTTTCAAGTAGTCACAACACAATGAAGTGAAAACCTCATACTGGGAAGCTTAGTTTAGTTTAAAGAAAAGGAGTACTTGTGGCACCTTAGAGACTATGCATCCGATGAAGTGAGCTGTAGCTCACGAAAGCTCATGCTCAAATAAATTTGTTTGTCTCTAAGGTGCCACAAGTACTCCTTTTCTTTTTGCGGATACAGACTAACATGGCTGCTACTCTGAAACCTGTCATTAGTTTAGTTTAGTTTACTTGCAAGTTTGATTTAGTTGGTGTTGGTCCTGCTTTGAGCAGGGGGTTGGACTAGGTGACCTCCTGAGGTCCCTTCCAACCCTGATAGTCTATGATTCTATGATTAGCTTTCAAGTTACATTGTAAATATTTTGCGTCGCCCTGTCAGACTATTTATTATGTTGGTACCTAGGGACCAACCAAGAATGGAACTCCATTGGTTGGTGTTATAGTATTGACAAGTAGTTTTGCATTTATTTATTTTTGCAGAACCATCAGTAGTGTTTTTTGCTTCCTGCAATGCTGCCCTGCTGAGTGGTGCCTGGTCCTGTTTATTCACAAGTAAGCGAAATGCCAAAATAAAACAAACAATTACTATTTGGGAGAGAAACATTGTGAGCCAGATGTCCATACGATTCATTTGAGAGGAAACACCATAGTCTAGACTTTAGACTGAAGTTACACAATAGAATTTAAGATCATACACCTGATATAGTTAATGCAGCCATCTAGTAAGGGAGAAGTATTACTGAGAGACCCTTTGGATGATATGTTGAACTGAGATCCTTTTGCCTGTCTGATTTCTGTCCCAGTGGCAGTTAAAGGTCCTATGGCAATTTTTGCAGAGAGGTGTTTTGGGCCAACATTCCCTCTCTCAATAATGAAACAAATTCTATTATCCAAGGCTACACATGAACTATTGCTGAGTGCATAATGGCTGCCACATTTGCCTACGATCTCTGTGCTACCAATAACTATCATTGCCCTATAAAGTGCTTAGAGATACCTAGAATATGAAGGCATCTACACTACACAGTACAACTTCATTTACTGAAGATTTCAGGCAACATCTGAATTTCTCCTTAAAAAGGGCCCAAAGCTGTAACCCAAATGCTCCCACATTTTGGAAAGTTCAGATTCTGGCTGATTTTAGTTACTACATTACTGAAATTAGAGGAGTCACATTAAAAGGCTTGGTCCTTGCTGGTAGCTGCATGCAGGGGAGGGGGGAATTGGCACAGAAGGGCAGAACTGGTGGTGGTTTGGGGTTTGGTTTAACAAAGTCACAACCGTGTGTGTTTTGGATCTGGATCTCATTTTTCCACAGGCTGCCAAAGCTGAGATGGTAGGAAAGTATATTGCATTTCTTGGTAGAGTAGAGAGAGGACTCCTTTATAATAATCATGATGAGGGATCTTTATTGAGGCTGCTGAGTATATACAATCCGGAGTGCCCCTTGGCTCTCTAGTTTTCAGACTAACAGAACTCTGTGCTGTCTAGTGCTACCCTGACGGGGGATTCCAATTCTCCTTTCACACCAGTTCTACATCATCATCATCATCATCCCACCAACTTCAGTGATATTATTACTTCTAATTTATACGTCAGCATAGTCCTGGAAAGGACTATGATACAGCAGAGGCTGCTAATAAATGGTTTGGGTTTAGCCCATCTGCTATAATTCAGCAGACTGAAAACTAAGGAATGGGGTAGTTTTGCAAAACCTCATCATTATTCTGTGGGTTCAGAGGGCGTTCGGATCCAGGTCCTGGTTTTCTCCAAGCCACCAAAGTTCTGAACAGTTTTGACAAAAGGTGATGATTTTGGCCCATTGATAAGCACCTATCAGGACTGAAGGCCCAAGGATGGAAAGCATTAAAGGAGATATAAAAAGCAGCTACCCATAACAAATACTTTCCCTCTTATTATAGCAGGGAGGTTGTGCTTGCAGGCACAGCTTGGGTCTTGTTTTTAGATGCAGAGAATAGTAAAATAGATGCAACGTGTATGAATTATTAAAAACTGCACAGATTCTCTCCCCCTCAGCTTCTTGCTTAATCCTTGTTCATTGTTGGAGGCTCTGGGGATGATTGACACTTAACATGGCTCTGCCCTGATCCTTTACCCACTGTATGCCTGACATAGAGGGAAAAAAACACACACACAAGCATATGCAGATTTCAAATGCTTCAATCTATTTGATTTCCCCTCCCTCCACACTTCCCCTGAACCAAGCTCCTTGCAAACTACAAGAAGGGAGAAATGTCAAACTAATATCACTTTGTTTGTTGCATGATTAAGAAACTCTTTGTGCTTTTTAAGTAACAGATATTGGGAATTAACACACAAGGAAAAAACCTCAGTGTTATCGGTGTTTTTTTTTTTTTTTTAATTATCCTAATTTTTCCTATGCAGGAAAAAATGGTGCAGGAGTCTGTAGAGTGGCATTACCCCCTCTCTTAAGAAATGTAACTGTATAAACCTGCAATTGAAATGTGTCTGAGGAATATCAACTTATCCCTCCCCAATAAAAGTGACCTCCAAAGAACGCAAGCTGGCGATGTGAATGGCTCTGTTATTCCCTGGACATTTACAGCTGTGATCTTACACAGCCTCAGATTCGCATGTTGAACAACAAAATCTAGGCAGGATTTAGTATTGTTCTCTCTTACAATGAGTATGTGGAATTGGCTCCCTCTTACTCTAAATGAGCTG
This sequence comes from Eretmochelys imbricata, assembly GCF_965152235.1. Classification (NCBI taxonomy): domain Eukaryota; kingdom Metazoa; phylum Chordata; order Testudines; family Cheloniidae; genus Eretmochelys; species Eretmochelys imbricata. The sequence goes on from NC_135584.1 coordinate 22,589,086, forward strand.
AATACAAATTAAAATATGACAGGCACCAAGAGCAAAGCTTATTAAATAAGAAACATACCTTCATCCTTCAGAAAGTCAAATCTCAACAGGTGAGGGGTTTGAGGTCAGTTCAGAGAAGCATTCTGAAGATTGGAAGTTTATCTGATGTTGATCCTCACACCTTGGTGTCTAAAAAGTTTGGCTGGTTAGAATATAACGTGGTAAGAACACAGATGTCTGGTTTACACTAGCACTGCAGCCATTCCCCAGCGGACCTAAGACGGCAATAGTGCAATGCTGAGAAATTTCCACACATAAAAAAGAATAATGTTGACTATTCAGTTATGTTATTTGAGAGGGGAAATATCTGCCTGATACTGCTCAAAGTTGGCAGACAGATTCTGAACTAAAGTACATTGAAGTTAATGGAAAGACGACCGTTATCTATGATGTGTTTTGAATCAGACCCTTATAGAACCATAGAAATGTAGAGCAAGAAGGGACCTTGAGAAGTCATCCAATCCAGCCCCCTGCACTAAGGCAAGACCAACTAAACTGATAGGCATAGTTTCATTTCTAGATTTCTGGGGGCAGCTCCAGTCAGGCCAATGGTGCTGCGTGGGGTGGCATAGGTGGAGGGCAAATTCCATGCCTGTCCAAGGCTTGCAGTTTGGAGGGACAACGCTCCCCTGCTTTCAACAAATTATGTCCATGAGTAAACCTAGACTATACCTAACATCTGTTTATCCAACCTGTTCTTAAAAACTTCCAGTGATGGGGATTGTATAACCTCCCTTGGAAGCCTATTTCAGATTGACTTACCCTTATAGTTAGAAAGTTTTTCCTAATAGCTAGCCTAAATCTCCCTTGGTGCAGATTAAGCCCATTACTTCTTCTCCTACCTTCAGTGGACATAGAGAACAATTGGTCACGGTCCTCTTTATAACAGCCCTAGCATATCTGAAGATTTAACAGTCCCATTCCAGTCTTCTTTTCTCAAGACTAAACATGCCCAACTTTTTTTTTTACCTGTCCTCATGGGTCAGGTTTTCTAAATCTTTTATTATTTTTGTTGCTCTCCTTTGGGCTCTCTCCCATTTGCCCACATCTTTGCTAAAGTGCAGTGCTCAGAACTGAACACAGTACTCTAGCTGAGGCCTCACCAGTGCTGAATAGAGTGGGACAATTACCTCCCGTATCTGACATATAACACGCCTGTTAATACAGCCCAGCATGATTTTAGCCATTTTCACAACTTGTCCTTGTGCTCAAGTGGTAGAACGTTGTGCTTCTGGTCCCAGGTTCAAACACCCTGCTGTTGGGCCGTGGTTGGGGTTGCTAGATAGACACAATCTTAGAAAAACTAACTCATGGGCAAGTCAAAGAAGCCCAGGACAGCTCTGCCCAGCAAACCAGACCCTAGTTCATCTGATGCAAGGTTTATTGCTTTTTAAGCCTTGACCTTTTTAACAGGGATTTCTCCTACAACTCTCTCTGAGATAAAGCCCTTTGAACCCCATTATATTTACCTTTGTGGTATCAATACCTCTCGGTAAGCATGTCAAACTGTTAATTTTCGCAAGGAATTGTCACCCATGACAAAATGAGACTCTCACAAATTCTGCAAAACCAAAATCACTAATTCAGCCACCAAAGTATCAAAATTCCTTTAATCAAAAATGTCTGTTAAGCTTTAACCCTGCACTGTGATTCATGCAGGTGGACTAGCTACGCTTGTGTGGAGCCCCAGTTAAGCCAATGGCATCTACACAAGTGAAGTCGTCAACCTGCACCGATCATAATACCCAAATGGGGCTTTGTTGGCAAAATAGCGTCATTTTATTGCAAATGATAAGTGTGCCATGAAGTATGCTGTTTGTTTTCATGGGGAGGAAAAGCAAGAGGAGAATGGCAAAACCACCAAAACAATTTGCTTTTCATGAAGAGTGGCAAAGAGAAAAAAAATTGCAGCAGGTGCAAGTATTTTGAAAGCGCTAATTTTCACCATGCAGAGGAGTCTAGTTAAGTGCCCACAGTGACACTTAGTATCTGTTCCAAATATAAATACTGTACATAAAAAAAAATTAGAAGGGGATAAAGAGAGACAGTTTTTCAATGGATTTCACAGATTTTGTTGACCATTCCACCCCTTGCCCTGGAGCACCAATTACAGAGATAGCATGGCTTTGCTCTGTAGCCCTGGCCTGGAGGGAGCATGCTAGTCACTCTGTGGGGATGCTACAAGTAGCATCTGCTCAGCATTAGATGTTGGAGAGGATGGAGCTTGTTCAGTGCACATGGAGTCTTTGGATATTTTAGCTACTAAGATCTAAGAAGACTCTACTAAGCATGTGCAAACAGAGATTTTTTTCAGAGGCTTGTAACTTGGCCAAATTTAAGCAGATTTTCAAAAGAACAGCAAATGGCATATCTGATACAAAAGCCACCCTCCTGGCACATTCCAATTTCCTGCTTCCCAGCATCAGAGTGCTAGAGCTTTTCAAAGACAAAGGTGACTTTTTAAAAAACATTGCAAAATAAATATTTTTTTAGGTGAAAGGTTTTGGCTGATATTTTCCAAAATAATTTAGTCAGAGGCACACAACCAATGGGAAATTTCAGTCCAAATGGTTTACATTTGGCAATGTTATAAACAACTGAGAACAGTGTCTTACAATGGAAATGTAAAAATCTCTGATTAAAAATGTATAAACCCATTGCTTCCCACCCAATGCAATCAGCCATGCTGTTTGAAGATTCTTTAACAGCAAAATGCACTTTTGCCCTCCCAGCACCTGAGTAGTTGGGCTTTATATGGGTTAAGCAAGAGGGTTGGGGAAAGTGATATACAACTGCCAAGCCCATGGCTAGAGCATGCATTTGCATCACAAACTACTGGAATCATCCTACAGGCTGTAAAAACAGCTGCAGTCCCCTTACATAGGGAGTTCAGAGCAATGGATCTTCATGGATATGGACCATGCGGCTCTTACCTCTAGCTACTCCGGTGGTGAACAATGAGTTAAAAGGTCCTCGTACAATCACTCTAGCAGTGGTCTAAAACACAGCCCCACCACAAACATTGTGGAGAACTGAAAGCATTATGTGGGACCTCCATACTGAGTTTAATTTCACCCTAGGTGCTTAATAATGCAGAATACATCCATCCTGGAGGAAGCCATAGGAAATGAAGACTTAGGCAGCCTTGTATTTTACAGTGTGATGTCATGAATTGCCATGATACAATGTATCAAATCAGGAATAATATATTTTTGCAGGAGATTATGTCAAGCTGAAATGTTTAAAGAGAATTCCATTTACTCCATAGCAGTAAAACATTTTCAGATGTCAGATTTATTATTTTATCAGAAGAACAAAGAACTTTTTCATTTATTCTTGCCCTGAGGAATAATACACTTCCCTCACCTTCTTGCTAGTTTTCTTTCTTCTGTAATCTAGATCGTCCCTCAAATCTCTCTGCCACCTACTTTCTCCATCCTCCTGCAGTCAGAAATCTTCCATTTTCCCTACAATGATCTTCTCTCAATTATCATCATCATCCCTAGCTCTTACATAGCACTTTTCATCAGTAGATCTTAAAGCACTTTACGAAGGCAGTCAGTTTTAGAACTGAGAGAAAAACTAATTTTTTTTTGTTCAATGGCCCAACTGAAAAATGAAAATAAAAATTACAAAAAAATCATTTCAGGTCAAACCAAAACTCAATCTTTTTGTTTAATTTTGTTACATTTTCAGGGGGATAACCTTTTTTGTTTTTTCAAATGAACAAATCCAGCTAAATTTCAAAACAAAAATGTCAGTTCAAAACCAAAAGTCAAAGTGTTTTATTTCAAAAATATCAAACCATTCTGATTTTTTAAAAATTTCACTTTTTATTCAGCCAAAACTATTCAGTAGTTTTGCCCAAAACCTGCATTTTTCAGTGAATAAACTATTTGACCAAAAAAATTCTCCCACTTCTAGTCAGTTTCATTATCCCCATTTTATAGAGGAGGAAAGGAGGCACAGAGAGGTGATGTGACTTGCCCAAGTCACACACCTGGCCAGTGGCAGAGCTGGGGACAGAACCAGACATACCAAACCCTCAAAACAAACAAACAAACAAAAAACAGGAATTGGGCTTCTTTTTGGCTTAATTGGCTTGTGAGTTGCTTGTTGGCTAGTTTTTGGCATGTAGCTTATTGCTTGTTTGGCCTGTAGCTTGCTGCTTCTTCTTCTTTTTTTTTTTTTTTTTTTTTTTTTGGATCGGTTCCCAGCAAGCAGGGGCAAGAAGCTGGGGGGGGCAAGCAAAGGCTAGGAGGGGAGAGAATCAGGGGTGCACAGCGGGCCCACCACAGTCCCAGACTGCATGCCAGGGGGATCTAGTCACATAGAATATTGGGGTTCTTAGGTATTGGCTTGTTCTGTCCTTGTTTTGAAATGGAATTAGCTTTATTTTTAGCTTCTTGTGAAAGTCAGGGTGCTTATTTACCACGTGAAAGTGGCAACTGTGGATAGAACCAACATCTCCTGAGTCTCAGTCCAGTGCTCTATCCACTAGTCTGCTACAGCCTTCCTCACCATAATATTTAAGGGCATATCTACACCATCCTGCAATTCAGATGAAAGGGGTGTGAACAGCAGTGCACATCAAACTGCTGCACTGTAACTCCCATGTGAACTCTGCGGGCGCAAATTAAAAGGTTCCTAGTTTGTATTAATGTAGTCCTGTTGAAGAGAAATAAACTAGCAACCTTTTAGTTTGCACCTGCATAGTCCACATAGGGGACTTACAGTGCAGCACTTTGGTGTACACTACTGTTCACAGCCCTCCTTAATCCAAACCGTGCGGCAGTGTAAATATGCCTTAAGATGCCGATTGGTTAAAATGCCTGTTTGCTGAAGAATACACAAATGCTGCATATCAGAAATTTAAAGGTGTTTGTCTCACATCCAATAAAACTTTACTCATGTGAATAGTGTCACTAAAGTCAATAAAAAAAAAAAGGAGTCCTTGTGGCACTTTAGAGACTAACCAATTTATTTGAGCATGAGCTTTCGTGAGCTACAGCTCACTTCATCAGATACCTGATGAAGTGAGCTGTAGCTCACGAAAGCTCATGCTCAAATAAATTGGTTAGTCTCTAAAGTGCCACAAGGACTCCTTTTCTTTTTGCGAATACAGACTAACACGGCTGTTACTCTGAAAACTAAAGTCAATGGGGCTATTTACTTAAGTAAGGATTTGCAGGGTAGGGTCTTTTTTTTTTATATGATCAATGAGAGTCTGTCTGTATTAAAAAGAAGAAAATGGTTTCAATGCTTGGGATTCTCAGGGTAATTAGCCAAATTTTAAACTATGATTGTTCCATCTGAAGAGATACTTGCCCTTAATTGCTCTTCTACCTTGGCTCTATCTACTAATTTGCTGTGGAAAGGGAATTTCCCGAAATATACCAATCACCATTCTTATGGCAATTTAAACAAACAAAATGTATCTGTAACTAAATATAAGTTGACTGTTTGGCTCTCTATAAATTCCTTCCTTCTGTATGGGGTGTGGAGATTGGACAGAAGAAATGTAGGGAAAGCAGCTGCCAAAATGGTAAGTAAAAATAGGTCTGGCAAAGATTAGGCAAATGCCAGTCAAACCTTTTTAACACACTGCAACACATGCAGAAATATATTCACTAGAATGACATCAAACCCAAGATTAATCAGATGCAATTTTGATGTGGGAGAGAAGAGGTATGTTGGGGGGCAATTCTACAAGTAGCAAACGTATATCACTTATAGGGATAAGATTTAGAGGAGGGCAGGAATTTTTTTCTTGAAACCAAAACTTGTTCACAGGAAAGGGACTGTTTTGATTAATTTCCAGCCCCAAACATTTTTTAAGAGTTTTGAAATTGTTGGAACATCCCATTTTGACATTTTTTTAAGTTCCATTTTTTTGGTTTGAAATGACTTAAGTATAGTTGTAGCCATGTTAGTCCCCGGATATTAGAGGGACAAGGTGGGTGAGGTAATATCTTCTATTGGACCAACTTCTGTTGGTGAAAGAAAGAGAGAGAGAGAGAGAGAGAGACAAGCTTTTAACCTTACACAGACCTGAAGAAGAGCTCTGTGTAAGCTCAGAACTTGTCTTTCTCACCAGCAGAAGTTGGTCCAATAAAAGATATTACCTCATCCACCTTGTCTCTTTAGAAATTTAATTTATAGTAAAAAAAAAAAAGTATAAAAAGTTCAAAATCAAAACAAAATGTTTCAATTGACCCAATACAAAACTGCTCATATTTCAGAACACAAAAATTTGAGATTTTGACCTTTTTGCCCAATTCAGAACAGGAAATTTTTTCAAAATTTCAAAAATTGTCGTGGGATGGAAAATTAATTTCCTGCCCAGCTCCAAGAAATTCACCCCAAGATGAAGCTAGCACTTCATCTTGCAGTACATGAACCAGAGACTAAAATGGAGCATGGGGTCAAGTGCAGGCTTTGTACAGAGGGGTGAATTTCACTGGAAATAAGGTGTACACACACGCACACACACAAAACTATGTTAAAAGATCATTAAGGTTGAAAATGTAAGCACAAAAAAATTGGAAATGCCCGAATTAAGGCTTCCATTGCAACCTTAAGCTGGCCTCTTGTGCATGTGAATTATGATGTAGTGTTTAATTACATGTCCGCATACTATATTTTCCAAAGGAAAAAAAATGATGTCAATGGATCTATGAGAACTTATGCCAGTGAAAGATCCTCTCTTTAGAATATTTCAGTCTCTAGAGCTGCTGTTACTCCTTTACCTTGTACAAGAAATAAATTCACACAGAAAAGAAACGGTTATTCTCAACTTAAAAAGACAAGCCATTTTAGCTCGCTATGTGGTATCCAGCAGCTTGGCTGAAGTCTAATACAACACCATAGGTGTGAGGTCTGATTGCTGCTTCTACTACAAGCATGTTATATCACCTCTCATAAATGTTAGACACAGCTCACAAAACCAGAATGCTTCAGCAGATAAAGAGTGTTATTTTTTCCCAGCCAGTTCAAGTAAAGTGTTCGAGTTACAGACTGATTTTCCTTTACAATCTCTGTTCTAAAACACAACTGAAGTCCCCCAGAGCCATTTCATTCCATTGATAAAATGGACAGTATGTGGATCAGACACTTACCTGGTAGAAAAACAAACATAACTAAAGCTGCAAAATGAAGCATATGCCTGCTGGCTGCACATATCATATACAGGTAACCTATGATCAGTTATTGGCACACAGTAGTTTCTATTAATTAAATTAGCTCAATAATGTATTTTAATATATGCATAAAGCAAAACAAGCATTACCCTAGCATGTGTCTCAATGAAATTCCACTGCAAACTCATCAGGGTGGGAACCAGGGCAGAAATGTTCAAGATAAGCTAGTGATTTGGGGTGCCTCAATTCTTAGCCCAACTTGAGATCCCCTGAAGGACGCCTGAGACACACTTGAGTGCCTATCCTGTAAAAACCTGACCTCTCAAAGATGACTGAAATTGGGCATCCAAAAAATGAGGCACTCAAAATCTCTGGACACTTAACTATCTAGTCCCATTTCATTTTATACCCTTTTACAGCTCCTAGCAAAATGTCATCCTGATGCTAATTCTGGAGGCCTTCACAACACAAATAATATTAATTTGTAAAGAGCAAATAAAGAGGGGCGCAATCAATCAAACTGAACAACCTTTTGGAGTTTCAGTGAATGTCTGCAAATCTTTTACAAGTACTCTCAACCAGATCTAATCATTTATTTAAAAAGAATCTCTAACAGAATAGTCTGTCCTGGAGGATGAAAGCATGTCTCAGCATGGATTCATTTAAGAGGGAGGCATAAATTATCAGGTTCAGCATTACTTAAACTCAGTGCTGCCCTTTGCTTATTTTATATAAACACTTAACTGAAATGTATGTAGTAATCTGACTGCACAATACTTCACTTCCATTTGAGCTTATGGTTCTAAGTGAAATAAATTTGCCAGTTTCTGTTAGCAGTGAGCTAATCTGAGAAGGGGTTGGAGTTCACCTGGGAATGGTACCCAACAGCCTAGATACTTATCTCAGAGCTATCAGACTCTGGAGCCTGAAAATGTGCAAAGGAAACACTACGTGAATGGCCCTTTTTACTTGTATTTTTGACCCTTTCAGTTCTGGTCCTGGGCAGAAAATTCTATATCATCTACTGCCCTCATCACAATAGATTGGATTCATGTTGCATAATGCACTACTGGAACTACGAGGCTCTCAAAATCTGTCACATGATGTTTATTCTCTTTTATCCTCTCCCCCGAGGGAGAAATAGTGCATACAGCTCAGAGAAGGCAGGTCGGAGAAAAGCATCTTGCACTTGGAGTGGAAAGGGATGATGTTTGTGAGGGTCCTTACTTCTTGGTGGAATTAATTCCATGGTGTTGAACCAGCCCCCTGAGAAATCTCCGTCTTCTACACAGACTGAGCTTTACCCTTATGACAGAAAGTTCCCATTGTGTCTAAGAACAGTTCTCAACAACAGTTTTTGTCCCATGGTTCTAAGCAACCTTAAAGGGCTGTGATCTTGAACTTGACTTGAGACAGCATGGAGAGCCTGCAACAGCCTGCACTGCTGAGATGTGCTGCAATGTTGTGGACTACTTGGAGTTATCTAATGGCTGATAGCTTCATGCCCAAATCTATTACATTGCCATAGTATGGTTGGGAGATGACAAAGGTGACCTTGCTTGAGTTACGCACAACTGCCAGAATGGGATGGAGTCTCCTAGCCAGCTAGACATGGTGGAAATAGTTACTTATGGGTGCTGCTAGATGAGAGTTTAATGTCTGCAAGGAATGTAGGAGCATCCATAAACTGTCTGAGGCCTTGTCTTTGCTCATAAAAAACGTGTTTTTACATTGGGTGTGCAATACTTCTTGATGAGCGAATGCACTAAACTCAGGGAATGCCACCTGCTATTTATTATCATGTACAAGAGGAGCGAATCCATGCAGTGTGAGAAACCTTCTCTAATGTGCATGATCTTTTCAGTGAAGGAGGAGGACAGCTCTTCACAACACTTGGTGCTGAGTTCTGCTGTGGGCTGAAGTCATTCAGGATTGACAAAGCAGTTTACTATCCTGGATAGCTTTTTGGGATGGGATTTGACAGCTTTAGGGGAGGCTGATAGGAAGGGTCTCCTGGTCTGCAATACATTTCAGCATAGGCTTGGATGTGCACCGGAATATTTCAGCACAGTGACAGTTCTTCAGTACAAGTTTTGCCTACCATGCTCTAAGTCAGCTATTTTTACCCATTGCTGTCAAACTGCCTTGAACATATTTTCCATGTCTATTTTGCCTACCCACTTTCAAAAGTCATCAACCCCCACTGTTTTGGCTAGGTTGTGCATTTAATTGTACAGTGCTTAGCACAGTGAAGTCCTGATTCTAACTGCAGCCTCAGGATGCAACTACAGTACAAACACCCAGAGATCACAAGGACTCTCTGCGGGAGAACGAGAGGAAATCCAAATTCGCATCTCAGGGTGGCCTTTATGCTGGGGCACAGCCAAGCAAGATACAGAAAGAAAAAAAATGCTTTTCCTAAAGCCATTCCCAAATCTAGGGCAGCTTCTGCAAACCCTTCCTTGTCCACATAATCCTGCAGTGTTCTGCTGGATCACTCAGGTGAATAAGGGTCTCTAGACTCAAACCCTAGGAACCAGTAACTAACTCTACAAAAATGTCTAAGGACCTGATCCTGCTCACATGGAAATCAATGTGAGTTTTGCTATTTACTTGATTAGAAGTGGGATCAGGTCCTAATTTTAAGAGGCTACTGCTGTGAAGATAAGGAATGAATCAGAATGAGGTCAGTATTCTCTCTTCCCTCCACCTTCTGTAGCATCACAGGCAAATGAAATAGGAGAAAGTTAAAAGCAGAGACTCATGTTTGCAACTGTCACTTTAAAAAACCTGCATGCTTTACAAGTTACAATTAAACACACTTATATCAAGTTCTGTTTCTAATTCAATCTTGCATCTCCCCACCGGCTGAAGAGCAATGGGAGACTACACAGGGTTGTTGAAAGATAGCAATCTGCTTGACATGGGGACTATACAAGTTTAATTAAACACCACTAGAACTCAATAAATAAATGAATCTACCCTGAATGTATGAAGAAAAAAAAATTAGATCCAAATCAGAACATAGATTAGAGACTCCAGAACAACAAGGACATCTGGGTCCGGACATCACAGCTAGGACCAATATCTATAATGAGTTAAATCCAAATATAAACTAAGCTCAAATCTGGATCTAAACTCAGGCCCAACTATATTAATAAATACCCCCAGAACATTCCATTCACATACACCATCACCATTAATTGTTTTCTGTTTATTGCTGATAAAATTTGCAGATGACACAAAGATTGGCTGAGTAGTAAATAATTATGAGAACAGTGCAGTCATACAGAGCAATCTGAATCTCTTGGTAGCCTGGACCCATTCATACAAAGTATGTTTTAATACAGACAAATGCAAAGTTACACATCTAGGTACAAGAAATGTAGTCCATACCTAAAAAGTGGGGGACTGTATCTGGAAAAGCAGTAACTCTGAAAAGAATGTAGAGGTCACAGGGCACAAGCAAATGAACATGAACTCCCACTGTGGTGCTACAGGAAAAGGACTAATGAGATCTATGGATGTATAAAAGGGGGTGTAGCAAGTAGGAGTAGTGAGGTGATTTTACCTTTGAGTACAGTGGTGAGACCAATAATGGAATACTGTGTACAGTCCTTCCTGAGACTAATAATGGAATACTGTGTACAATTCTGGTGTCCACATTTTAAAAAGGATGTTGAGCCACAAAAATAATTCAAGGGCTGGAGAAAATGTCTTACAGTTAGAGGCTCAATCTGTTCATCTTATCAAAAAGAAGATTGAGCTGTGAGTTGATTACACTGTCTAAGCACCTTCATGGGGAGCAAATATTGAGTACTAAATGGCTCTTTAACCTACTAGGGAAAAAGCATAACAAGAACCAATGGCTGGAAGCTGAAGCCAACCAAATTCAAATTACAGATAAAAATGCGTGCCCTAGCAGACACGGTGATTATTCGCTGGAACAAACTACCAAGGAAATTGGTAGATTTTTCATCTCTTGATGTCTTCAAATCAAGGTTAGATGCCTTTCTGGAAGATATGTTTTGGCTAAACACAAGTTATGCTTTAGTCAAAACAGTTACTGGACTCAATACAGGGATAACTGGATGAGATTCAATGGCCTGTGATATACAGGAGGTCAGGATGGATTATCTAAGCATCTCTTCTGGGACTTCTGAGGACTTTGAGAAAGTAATTCGCCCCCGCCACCAATTTCCCCTTCTCCCTTCCCCACGAAAAATCCCACCATTCTGATTTTCTTATTTATATTCCATCACAGCTAGAATTTACAGGGATGACAAGGAGCTCTATGAAAGAATGAGTGAGAAATCTGAATCCAGGTTTGGGGCTGGCCTATATACTGAGGCATAACCAAGCACAGATGCATATTTTGCTTCTTTTTTAAATTGAATTTAGCAGTCATGCAAAGTGCCAGATTGACAGCCTTGGGAAATAGACTGTGGGGAGCAGGTGGTAATGCATGGAAATAGTCTGAAACCATGCAGTACCTCATCCTGACAATACCTGGTGGGTCGCCTCCAAGGCAAGAATGGAGTTCCTCCATCATATCCTCTCTCTCCTCGGCCTTCTGACAGACTGTCTACAAGGTGGAGTCCAGTGACACCTTAAAGACTAACAGGTTAATTTGGGCATCTGAAGAAGTGGGTTTTTTACCCATGAAAGCTTATGCCCAAATAAATCTGTTAGTCTTTAAGGTGCCACCGGACTCCTCGTTGTTTTTGTGGATACAGACTAACACGACTACCACTCTGATACTCTCTACAAGGTGGAAAATTGTAACAGCATGAGGAGAGTTTTATAATATATACAACACTCTCCCATAAAGAACTAGACAGAGATGCCACTAGTTCATTTCACACAGTCATCAGTTGGCAATTCCCTCTCATTATGGACTTGGACTGGATTCATACCAGTGACATAGAAGTGAAGGTTGAATTGCCCATTCGCAGTCCCTTGATCCACACATTCCTCCCATGCCATGTTCTGCTTCCATGGGCGTACTGGCCAGTCGGTTTGTGCATCAACTGCTACAATAAGAGTTTTCTTCTTGCGACTTCCTTGTAGGATCATAAATGTTCACCTTCAAACAGAAGAGGTCAATTCACCTACATTAGTATTATTTGGTGCTTTCAACTCTCCCTTCACATATGCTCCTGTGAATGAAAATCAGCATGAATGAAGCCAGCTTTGCCTGCACTTGCACCATAGATATGCACAAACCCCAGGAAGCCAGGCCTTAATTTGATCTGAAAACCCCCACAGCCAATGCATTTTAAAGACACAACCACAAAGCCAATCAATAGGGACCATTCAGATACTTGCTGTCAGTGGCTAAAAGAAAATGGATACCGAGCAAGCCATAACTATGATAAATTTAGGTGCTGCTTCTCTCTGACTAATGTAGGCACTAAAACACTCCATGAATATCCTGCTTTGAAACGTGTCATATTTCTGAGAGGCCAATCAATCTCAGGTTCTCTGTGGACCACATTAAAATACATTTGTCACTGTAAGTTTATGAAATATTGATGGTGTTTTTTAGGGGGGTGCTAGAAGGTGGAGAGGTGGATCAAATCGGGGGAGGGGGAGCTACTTTAATGAATTATCTTTAGGCTGGAAGAAGAAACAAATGCAGAAGCCTATTGTGAATGAGGATGAAAAAACAGTAAACAGAGAATTGCTTACTGAAAGAAGACGCTTGTTGGATTAATGGAAAAGAAAGATCACGTGCGTGCACAGGTTACAGAGACATTGTTAAGTATTCTAGGTCATCAGTTTGACCCGGATTTATAATTTTATTAATCTCTAATTTTCTAAACTTTGGATTTTAAAAAAATCCCAAACTGCGTGAAACTTCCAGTTTTCACTTTGTGAATGCTATTATTTGTGATACAGTAGTGCCAACTGAGGTCAAGGCCCCATTGTGCTAGGCGCTGTATATATTAGTAAAACAATCCCTACCCCAAAGAGTTTACAATCTCAGATAAAGCGAAGGAAAAAAAATAGCATTATCCACAAGGTACAGAGGGGAAACGGAAGCACAACAAATAAATGACTTGCCCAAAATCATAAAGAAAGTCTGAAGCAGAGATAGATGAACCTAAGATATTTTATCCAGCCCAATGTCTTCAACACAAGACCATCTTTCCTTTCCATAGCCCTGATCCAGCAAACAGTTATCTTTGTACTTAGCTTTACACACACTAGTAGTCCAATTGAAGTCAGGCCAAGCATATAAGCCCTGCTACTAGTATCACATAGCCCAGTACAACCTGTTGTGGGTCAGGTGCTCGGAGGCTAAACAGGGAACCCCACCACTCACAATGGTGAAGGGTATGCCAGATGACCACTGGAATGGAAATCAGTATCCACAAGGAAGCAATTCCACCTAGTGCTGCTATCTTGCAACTAGTTCTTGGCTGAGCAAAAGCTAAGGGAGAAAACCCTAAACCAAATCTGCTGTGGAGAAAATGTCAGGCGATTGGCACTGGAATTCAGGTCTGACCTCTGGCATCTCTGTAAATGCACTAGCTTCCAAGCAGCTTGAAGGGGGGAGGGATAGCTCAGTGGTTCGAACATTGGCCTGCTTAAACCCAGGGTTGTGAGTTCAATCTTTGAGGGGGCCATTTAGGGATCTGGGGCAAAAAAAATTGGAGATGGGTCCTGCTTTGAGCAGGGGATTGGACTAGATGATCTCCTGAGGTCCCTTCCAACCCTGATATTCTATGATCTCCAAGGCTTAGGGGCTCTGGTCCTAAGACAAGTCTCTACCTCCTTATTTTTTCTGTCTGTGCATACACGCTGGAAGTTCAGGTACCATGGTAGCACCCTTCAAACGTGCTTGTTGGAATGTGAGGACTATGTACACTGATACATCAAACAGACCAGAGGAAGCCACTGGCCTTAGAAAGACTGCCATAATTGACAGAGCTGGAGAAGATTGACATCTACGTAGCCACTCACTCAGAAACCAGACTAGCAGCCACAGGCTCTCTGTGTGAGATGCATTACACCTTCTTCCGGAAAAGAAAAAGCAAATAAGACCACCACAAGCATCGAGTGGGTTTTGCAGTCAAACTCATTAGCGCACACAGTCAAATGTCCTGTTGTAACATCAGTGACAATATCTACCACAGGTGCCTTTACCAACATTATCAGTACATATGCCCCAACACTCTCCTCCATCATTCTGTCAGCAACTTGACAGTGTCGTCAGTAAACTACCATTGGGTGAGCAACTATCTACTGGGAGATTTCAATGCTACAGTCTGTTCAGATCATGAGATGTGGTTGCTATGCATTGGCCACCATGGAGTGGGAAAAATGAACAACAATGGGCAAAGACTATTACTGGCATTCTTCACTCACCGAGAACTATGCATTGTCAAGATGTATTTCTAAGGTGGTCACCACCAGAAGGTCCTGTGGAGACACCCCTCAGCTGGACAGTGGCACCAACTGGATGTAATAGTCACCCACAGAAAACACCTACAGAATGTTCTCCATACTCTCAGTTTTCACAGTGCAGACTGACAAAGACCTTGCACTTCATTGCTGAAAAATAAGGCTTTCACTACAGATGTTCCATCATACCAAACAAAGCTGTTGCCCATGCATTAACATCAACCACACAGAAGACCAAGAAAAGTGTCTCCAATTCACTAGGAATCTCAGGACATTATGGTGTCAACTATACCTCACCTGAATGCTGATGCAGCATGGAACACATTCAAAAATGAATATCCATATAGCTATAATCTTAGCTTTTGGTATAAAGAGTGCATAAGATAAAAACTGGTTGCAGCACACTCTGAAGAAATACTTCCAGTTATTGAAGCAAAATGCACAGCATATTTCCACCACAACATGAATCCCTCTCCTGACTGATGTGCCAGCTAACCTCAGAGCGTCCAAGAGCACACTGCAATCAACTGCAAAGCAATGTGCTCAGTCTCTCAAAATGGAGATCTAAAAGGTATGGATGATGGAATCAAGAAAGCAGTAGGTCCTCCAGCCAAGAAGACTGCCCCATTAAAATCTCTTAGTGGAGACATCATCATTGACAGAAGCAAACAGATGCAACACTGGGTGGATCACAAACTCTATTGGCATGAAACCACTGTTTCTGAAGCAGCACAAAGTGTAATCCCTAGGTTCCAGTCTATCATAGAGCTAGATATAGAACCATCTTTAATTAAGCTTCAAAAAGTAAATCATTTCCTTAGTATGAGGAAAGGCTACAGGAAAAGAGATGGAATACCAGCTGAAGTTCTGAAACAAAGAGGATGGGTGTGCTTAAACATCTGCACAATGTCTCACTTGCCTGGTGGAGGGAAGGTGGGGTACCAAGACACGAAGGATGCCAACATCATAACGTTGTATAAAGAAAAGATTGGAGTGATTGCAACAACTACAGAGGAATCTCTCTTGTTAGTGTTGCTAGCAAGGCATTCACATGGGTCATTCTTAAGACAGCAAGTTCTTGCTGAACATGTATATCCAGAGAGTCAGTGTGGCTTCCATGCCAATAGATCAACTATTGACATGGTCTTCACACTAAGGTGACTACAAGAAAAGTGTCAAGAACAAGGAAAACCTCGCTACATGGTCTTCCTAGGATATTACAGGATCAAAGAAAACTGGTTCTTTTCTATCTCAGATAGGCCCATCCAGTCCACCTCCCTGAAAACACAAGGTTATTTCGTTAAGTACACTTTTTTGTCCAATCTGGTTTTAAATGTCTCAGGCATTGAGGCTGTCAAGGTTACTCCCCCACTCTGAACTCTAGGGTACAGATGTGGGGACTTGCATGAAAAACCTCCTAAGCTTATCTTTACCAGCTTAGGTCAAAACTTCCCCAAGGTACAAAATATTCCACCCTTTGTCCTTGGATTGGCCGCTACCACCACCAAACTAATACTGGTTACTGGGGAAGAGCTGTTTGGACGCGTCTTTCCCCCCAAAATACTTCCCAAAACCTTGCACCCCACTTCCTGGACAAGGTTTGGTAAAAAGCCTCACCAATTTGCCTAGGTGACTACAGACCCAGACCCTTGGATCTTAAGAACAATGAACAATCCTCCCAACACTTGCACCCCCCCTTTCTTGGGAAATGTTGGATAAAAAGCCTCACCAATTTGCATAGGTGACCACAGACCCAAACCCTTGGATCTGAGAACAATGAAAAAGCATTCAGTTTTCTTACAAGAAGACTTTTAATAAAAATAGAAGTAAATAGAAATAAAGAAATCCCCCCTGTAAAATCAGGATGGTAGATACCTTATAGGGTAATTAGATTCAAAACATAGAGAACCCCTCTAGGCAAAACCTTAAGTTACAAAAAAGATACACAGACAGAAATAGTTATTCTATTCAGCACAGTTCTTTTCTCAGCCATTTAAAGAAATCATAATCTAACACGTACCTAGCTAGATTACTTACTAAAAGTTCTAAGACTCCATTCCTGGTCTATCCCCGGCAAAGACAGAATATAGACAGACACACAGACCCTTTGTTTCTCTCCCTCCTCCCAGCTTTTGAAAGTATCTTGTCTCCTCATTGGTCATTTTGGTCAGGTGCCAGCAAGGTTACCTTTAGCTTCTTAACCCTTTACAGGTGAGAGGAGCTTTCCCCTGGCCAGGAGGGATTTCAAAGGGGTTTACCCTTCCCTTTATATTTATGACAGAGGCCTCCATTGCTTCCCTATGGAGACAATTCCACAGGATAGTGAGTCTCATTGCCAGCAGCTTTTTTCTGATGTTCAGACTAAATTTTCCCTTTCTTAATTTAATTCAGTTATTCTGAGTTACCACACCCCTGGTATCGACCTAAAAAAAAAAATTCTTGCCATGCTCATCAGAAACCAAGAACAGCCAATAAAACAATATGTAATAACCATAGTTTATAAGAGTGGTTCTCAACCTTTTCCATACTTGGGCCAAACCAAGAGCCATATCCCCTAACTTTAAGATTAAATTAATAATTTTGCTAGACACTAAAAATCATGGACACTGGATTTACAGCTTATTACAACAATGTGTAATGAACCAACAAACCCTCCCTCCCCGCTGTTCCCTCCCACCTCTTTCTTTCCTCTTATGATTGGAAGAGTCTTAACAGGCCACATCAGCTTGAATGGTCCCTTGAAATATGTATTAACTACTTATGCTAAACAATCTGTTCCACCTTGTATTTAACAGTGACACGCTGAGTAAGTTTCCCAGACCTGAAGAGCTCTGTGTAAGCTCAAAAGCGTCTCTCTGAAGTTGGTCCAATAAAAGGATATTACCTAACCCACTTTGTCTCTTTAATATCCTAGGAGCAACACAACACTGTACCATCTATGTAAAGACAGGACTCGCAATTTGGCTCTCACCCAATGGCCTTTGCCCCTTTGGAAATTGTTCTCACTGGAAGGCAGCTGGAACCTGGGTTTTTATTTGATGCATCACTGGTTCGTGTTGGCTTTTGCTTGGCCTTTCTTTGTTTTGCTTTGCTATATATCTCAGATCACAATGGTGGTAGCAGTATTTGTATGTAGTAGTAGATACTATAACAGGGCCTGTTCCTGCCATTCTTATTCAGGCCGAAGTCCCACTAAAGTAACTGGGAGTTATGCCTGAGCAATGACTGAAGGCATTAATTTTCAGGTGTGACTACTGATTTGGGGTGCCTAACTTAAGATACCTCATAACGGCCTGATTTCCAAAAGGTGCTGAATGTCCACCATCTGAAAATCAGACCCCTTTATGGAGGCTCAAGATGGGCTCCCAAGGATAGAGTCACCCCAAATCATTAGCTTCTTTTAAAAATTTAGGCTGAAATGAAATATTGGAGGATATTTTTCAAAAATAAGTGTTGTATTCGTTTGCATGACTACTCACAGCAGAAGCCCGATTCTAAGAGCTCAGATGACAGAAGTACACCATGTGCCTTGTGTGTCCAACAGACCTGGTTGGGAAATGGGAGGAAGTTAGCAATAAAAAAATTTTTTGGAAATTTTATTTTCATTTAAATTTTCTGAACAGCAGAGCTGTCCTAAACAGCAGAAATTTCCAATATGACCAAGAACTGCTCCCAAACTAGGATTATTGACAAGTTATTTGGCAAGTAATTTTTAAAGAAATACATTTTACAAAACTGTAAAATGCTCATAGGCAATTTGCGAACAGAGAAAAACCCCTGAATATGTGACTAAATCACTGTGAAGTTCATCCAGCCCTAATTGCAATGCTGAAATTATGACTAGGTTCAGACTGACCAAAACACACACAACTAAGTCACAGCACAGTTTTGAAAAGTTTGGCTGAGCCTAATGAATGGACTGTTCTCGGACAAGTAAAGGTACTCAGCTTCCCTTCTTAAGGCTCAGAGGCAATCATGCAGCATAATCTGAATGACTGACACCAAAATTGTTGTGTGTAATACATTAACATTAACACGTCTAGTCTTCCTGACTAGAATGTTCCAACAGCGTAGGCACCAAAACCCATATTTAAGCAACAAATCAGTGGCCTGTTTTTCAGAAGAATCAATTGACCCTACTGACTTCAATGAGTCTGGTGGATGCTCAACTCTTGTGTGTGTGTGGGGGGGGGGGGGGGACAGAATAAAATAAAATCACATTATAGTGCTTAAATATGGCACCCAAGTCTGAGAATTCTGCCCTTAGCTTCTCCTGCCTCCGTCTACCAAGTTCTAAGATGGGGATAACAATGCTTACCCTCCACATCGGATTGGGTTAAGCTTAATTAATGTCTGAAAAGTGCTTTGAGAGCATTGACTGAAATGCTTTAAAAATGGTACATGAAAAGTATTTATTAATTGTTATTTTGATCTTTGAATCTTTCTTGGTGGGAGGTTTCATATAAAACACAAGTCCTTATTGAGCAGGTTCCAAGACAGTGCTATCTATACTAAGCCATGTGCTCAACCTCACCGTAAACTGACTATTGTGTGAAAGAGTAGTGAAGACATAAGAATCTTTTGACAAACCAATGACCAGTTGAATATTAACTGGGATGCTGCACGTGCCTTTGCCAGGGAGCATCTGTCCAACGGAAACTGTCCCGTCCAATATCAGTGTCATCTTGACTGACAAAGGGCAAGAAAAGCTTATTTATAAAACAATTAGAAGCAACGTTTCAGCCTTGGAGGTCTTCCTCAGGGCATGATGAATCTAGGACACAGCAAAACTAAACGACATCCTGTTCTTCTATAGCCTAAGGAAGGCCCTATGGCCAAAAATGCCTTCTCTAATCTCATTTGCTAGTTTTGACAAACAAATTGACCCTTCCCCTGCTAATTATTTGTTTTGCAGCTTTCAAAATGTTGATGCAGCACCAAGTTTATCCCTTCATTCTTAGGGGCTATGCACACACTGATAAGTTCATGTGGCCCACCTCCAAATCCTGCACCTTCCATTGTTTTCTGACCTGCATGACTTTGAAATACTCCCTTTGGAAGATGCATGAAGCTTGCAGGCTCATTTCTTTACTGCCTCTCACCCTGGGCAGACATTTACATTCCTGTGAGGTGAGTACAAAGAGGGTGTGAAATGCCAACACTCTGCTTCAGTATCCCTTTATGCCCACTTTACTCAAACTAAGGCTAGAGAATAAGGCCCAACAACTGAAGGTTGTCACAAGTAAGGACAAAAAAAAGGGGGGGTTTGTAGCATAAGTTGACTGCAGCCCAGAAATGTCTTCAGGAACTGTAGGCAGATAATATGATATGCATGTCTTATGAATGGGACCCTTGTGGCTTCTTGTCAGAACTGAATCTGAAGTGATGACAGGACATTTGCAAGAAGTCTTTCCTGGGACATTGAAGGACTTCCATAAGGAATCACCTCAAAGATTGGACACCAGGGGCCTTCAGTAAAGAGTCCTGCCAAGAAAGCTGAAGGTTTTTGATAACTTTTTAAAAATTGTTATATAAGAGGCCCCTGTCATTTAGCACTGAGTGGCAATATATTACTGCTTCTGTTATGGTGGTACCTAGTGGCCCAAATTAAGATCTGGCAAAATGGGACCATGATCCTGTACAAACATATAGGAAAGGATTGGGCTCTCTCAAAGAGCTTACACTCTAATTTATGGGAAGTCTTGCTCCAACTAGCAATGTTACCAAGGGGCAGCATGTGGATCTAGATCAGGTGTAGGCAACCTATAGCATGCGTTTCAAAGGCGGCACACGTACTGATTTTCAGTGGCACTCACACTGCCCGGATCCTGGTCAGCGATCCGGGGTCCTCTGCATTTTAATTTAATTTTAAATGAAGCTTCTTAAACATTTTAAAAACCTTATTTATTTTACATATAACAATAGTTTAGTTATATATTATAGACTTATAGAAAGAGACCTTCTAAAAATGTTAAAATGTATTACTGTCACGCAAAACCTTAAATTAGAGTGAATAAATGAAGACTCGGCACACAACTTCTGAAAGGGTGCCAACCCCTGATCTAGATCCTGCCTTGGGGAATGTTCACATGTGGGTTTTGGTGCAGAGGGCAGAGAGTGCACCCCTGTATGGGAATGAGCTGCACTGCAGAGGTTATAGCATGTGTTTTTCCTTTCTCCCCACATCAGCTCAGATCAATCAGCTATGAACTGCCCTAGTCCCACCTCTTCTTGCTCCTGTTAGCTAGTCTAATATCACTAAAGGCATTATTCTTCCAGTCCTTGCACTCAGGATTCATGACAAGGTAGAAGATTCCTTGGGCCCTTCCTTACCTCCTTTGTGCACCTAGATTGGGCCAGCCACCACTTGCTTTTAAGGAGACAAGCAAAACAGCAATGTCACTTTTTCCTCTTTCAAATTCCTCCACAATTGGGCCCATCATTTAGCTCACATGAAGGAAGGCACTTGCTCATCCACTTCCTTGCGATATGTCTTGGTGTGAAAATAAGTGAAGGATGATCTCGTTCCCTGGTTTTATCACCAACTTCACCGTGGCCCTGGGCGAGTCACAAACTCTATACCTCAGCTTCCCCATCTGTGAAGGGAGTGTAATATTTGCCTCCCTCGCAGGGAGGGGGAGAGTCTGAGTAAATTCATTGGTGTTTGCAAAGTGCATTGAGATCCTTGGCGGACAGACCCCAGAGAACTGCATTCTATTTACAATTAAAGGGACAGTCATTCCTTGGGTGGATACTAGCTGTGCTGTGTCATGCTGTGGTTGAAGTAGTCTGAAATAGAATAGGGAGCTCTCAGCATACAAGCAAAGGGGAAAAGGAGCAGAAGTGAGGGCATGCTGTTTGTTTAAGCCAGGGAGAAGGGATGCAGTTCTCACTCTGCTTTTTATCAGAGAGGCTGCACTCCCCACCCCCCATACACATACTCTGCCTTACTGTAAGGGCTGGTGTCTTGATATCAGCCCTGGGAATGCCACTGATGCTTATTTTAAATACCTAATCATTTTGACAGCTGTCATTTCCCCAATTTTCCAGAATGCTCAAGGAACCATCGCTCCAGATGAGCTCTGAAAGAAACACTAGGGTTTAAGACAAAAACATTTCATCTAAGGCACCAAGAAGAAGAAAAGTTGAGGTGGATATTAATCAAACTTATGCCGTCTGATCAGAATCCCCTGTGCTGCATGAGACAGAGTTTTGAAAAGGGATATAACAGCAGTGGCTGTATCTACTGCAAAGAGCTTCAATTCATAAGACCTTTCCAACTGGCCTCGTAAAGGAGACAGTGCCCTCTTAGCATGGCATCATAGCTACCATTTCAGTATCGAACTCATGCCTGATATGATTTTAAATATAAAATGTGTTTCCTTTAATTGAAATTTTGTACATGAAAGGGGTATTAAGTTAGACAGTGATGCTGCAGAGAAGCAGTGCTAGAAATTGCCCTCGGGCTGATCCTTCCTAGCCTGCCATTAGTTGCTGTTACACTTAATTGTTGGTGAAGGCAACTTAGTGCTTGATCACATTACTTTCACATTAAACCCTTCCTTCCACACAGGCTCTTTGTTACAAGCAGATCTTTCAGATGTACTTGCCCAAACATGAAGTTTCTTAGGCAGCAGGAGCTTTAGAAAGTGTAGGAAGTTATAAATGTTGCTAGAACTCTTGAATTCACACTGCTCTGCAGGACTCATGCCAGAGGGGAATTGTGAGGCGTGCTGTATATAACAACTATATTTTGTGGTGGGGAGAATGAAGCACCTTTGAGATGAAGATCTCAGATCTTTCTGACTGACATGGATACTTGTATCTATTTTGCAGAAAAGCCGAAACACAACGATCTAGCTTTATCTCTGGTGGAACTCAGCTAAGCTGCATTTTCCTCAGAAATACTAAGTGATTCGGCCAAAGTCACTCAGTGAGTCAGTGGCAGACACAGGAGTAGAACCCAGGAAAAGTGACTCCCTCTCAGCAGCGTGTTCTTATCTATGAATTACCCTGCCTCCCACACAGACTCAAAAGTCATTTGCTCCCACTGCTGCCAATCATAATTAAGATGCTTAAAAGTTCATTCCTTTATTTAGTACATTCTTGTATTATCTGGACCCAGTGTCTCAGAATAATATTTGTCATCATTAATATGCTGGAAATAATCCAAGTGATATGATCTTCCGACATTCCTTGAAATTTTAACACACTGAGCCAAACTCATCCGTGGTGTAATGTTTAATGAAGTGACACCAGGGTTCAATTTGGCCTGCTAGGCAATAGACATTGATCTGATGTAATCAATAAGCTTACGTCTATAGTGTGGCTAATTGTATTTATTACACCCTTTCAGAAACCAACCTGTTATCTTTGAACAGTTCCAAAATGTGTGTTTGAGAGATGGGGCACGTCATTCTGATCATCACTCTGGATCTTACCGCTTAAGAGCTGACTATGGGTAAACCTTCAAAAAGCACTTAAGTTACTTAGGAGTCTATGGGTATGTCTGCACTAGAAACACTATATCTGTAGCTACATTGCTGTAGCATAGACAATATGGCAAAAGAAGGGGCAATTCCACAACTGTAGTAAATCTGCCCTCTCGAGATGTGGAAGCTAGGCTGACAAAATATTCATCCGTTGACCTAGCTGTGTTTACAAAGGGGGTTAAGTTGACCTAACTATGTCACAGAGGGTATGAAATTTTTCACAGCCCTGAGCCATGTAGCTTGGTCTACCTAAGTTTTAGTATAGAACAAGTCAAGTCACATTGACCTTCAGTGAAACATAGGCT
The DNA here is from genome assembly GCF_965152235.1 of Eretmochelys imbricata. Classification (NCBI taxonomy): domain Eukaryota; kingdom Metazoa; phylum Chordata; order Testudines; family Cheloniidae; genus Eretmochelys; species Eretmochelys imbricata. The sequence goes on from NC_135584.1 coordinate 22,612,471, forward strand.
CTTAAATCACTTTTGAAAATTGGATTTAGGTACTCTTGAAAATTTTATTCCAGATGTATGTCAGAAATTCTTCAGTCTAGTGGACTGAGCATAGGGTTAGGAGCCAGGCACCCCTGAATTCTTACCGTGGCTCTTCCCTTGGTTGTTATGAGACATTAAGCAAGGCATTTTAAGGTTGACATGTAAAGGCCAATTAGCAAAGCCATGGCTAAATCTTTCAAACCTTCAACCTTAATCATTTTGCTTCAATTTCCTGTTCTGTAAGATGAAAATAAGTGATTCCCTACCACCTCACAGGTCTCATTCACTAATGTTTGTATAGCACTTTGAAGATGTAAAGCCCTATATAAGTGCTATTTTATGCATACTTTAAGTACGCTTAATCTCACTCTTCTCTATCGTAAGAAATACAACAAATGTTGTCTTGCTAACACTTGAAACTGTATTCAGCGTAGGTTTTGTTTTTCAGTTTTTTACATTCAGTTATATGGAAAAGCTACCCTAAAATTAAGACGGGGAATTGATGTAATGGAATGGTGCGATGATCTATTTGGTCCAGTGTACTGGCATTGGCCACTGTCTGACTGAATTTCATACTAAGGTGTTTTGAGGAAGGTGTGAAGACTAAGAGGAAGACTTGTAAAGATTGTAATCTGAAATGCCAAGGAGTGGGGAGGAAGATCTTCCTGACCCCCCTCTGATGGTGTATCAGCTTGTATACAAAAGCATGCAGAGTTATAGCCTTTAAAGTTTTATCCTAGGTAAATTTAATGCAGATGCATCTATATAAATAACTGGTTCTTTTTGAGTAAGTGATATACTTTAGTAACATGCTGCAGAGAGTTCCATAGGTCACTGATAATTATGTCACGTAACTCGATCCTTTTATTGGTTTTGAAAAATGTAAAGACAAGGCCAAAAAGCCTTATTTGAATTTCTAAACATCACATTTTGTAGAGCTCTGAATGGCAAAATCTCAGTCAAACACAACCCGTCATTCCAGGTTTGCCTACCTTTACCTGAGGCAGCCTTGGATTTCCTTATGCACATAGTCTTAACAAGGAAAGGGCAGGTAGGTCAGATGAAATCAAGGAGAAGGAACTGCTGAAGCTGTCACTAAGGTCCCCATAAATATTCTCTATGGACCTCATTACACATTTGAGCAAACATTACCTTCACTCACACAGCTAAATTTCCTGTTTGCTTGGCTGATCAATTTCTCATCAAATTTTAATGTGGGGTTCAGGCCGTCTGTGGCGTTTTAATTAGGCCTAAGATTGCACAGTATTGGTGGCAAAGCTAAGAACCATCTAAATCCCCTCCACCTATATATTAAAAGAGAGGTGGGGGCAGGAAGGAGTGAAGAGGCCAAGCACTAATTAGCTCTTGTTACTAGGTTCACTCTGCTCTCTAGTGGTCACATCACAAAGAGAGTACAGCATGCAAAGAGCCTCTGGAAAATGAAGATTAAAAAAAAAAATTAATCAAGCTTCCCCATCCAAACACAAGGCAAATGTGTAAATTCCATGCAGGATTATCCCTGTGCCTGCAATTTAAATGCAGCCTCTTTGGGGTACTTGTCTTGCCTTTTTTCTCCGGTTGGTATTTGTTTGCTGCTTTTAGTAGCACTCGTGGTTTCAGCACAACAGAGAAAATTAATAGTGATCAGAGGGCTTTCCTCAATTCAAATGCATTCAGCTCTGATCAGCTTGAATGGTTGTGAAACATGCTGCAAAGTGTAAATGTACACCTTGTTTATGATGAATTGGGAGTGGAGGGCTCACAGACGGTCATTTTATGTTCATGCATTGCCCATGAAAGAGTATTTTGACCCACAGTTGGTTACTGGTGAGTCTTAGTTCTCTAAATATCTCCTTCCCCGTTATGGATAAGATTTTCATCTAGCTGACTTTATAACTAACATGCATTGTCCTCTTCGAAAATGAAGACAGACTGCCATTCTTCTATTGTATTTTTATGGGTAAGACCAATAGGACAAACATGCTAGCGTTCAGGATCAGTAGCTCTATTACTTTACCCCCCTGATGTGAGGAAGGTATGTAGAAACTGCACTAGTGCATAAATATTCTTCATTAGGTACTTGGCCCAAAGCCCATTCGAAAGACTCAGACTTCGGTGGGCTTTGAATTAAGACAAGTCCCGGTACCTATGATAACTGAACTCCCTGAAAAGGAGTCTCGGCTGTATCTGTACATAATCAAGCACTCATATTACCAAGCGATGAGCGTGTGAGATAGAGCAATGGATCACACAGAAGTTTTCCCATGTAAAGACAGCAATTCTCTCCAGTTATCAAAAGACATTGCTGCAAGAAGATGAAGTAGCCTGTTTTACATTAGCAATAGATTGTAACACCCTCCCCCTCCCGCCGCCGCCCATCCACACACACAGAGTATGAGATTTGCAAAGTGGACAAGGCTATTTAGCCACACAACTGCCATTAAAATGAAGAATTATGTGTCTGAACCCCTTAGTCTGGTTGAGATTTGAAACGTTATATTTAAGCTCTGTATATTCATTGGGGCACAGGTCACTTTCAGGTTTAAACTAATGTAAATGGTGGATTCTCTGTAACTAAATCTTTAAATCATGATTTGAGGATTTCAGTAACTCAGCCAGAGGTTGGGGTCTATTACCGGAGTGGGTGGGTGTGGTTCTATGGCCTGCAATGTGCAAAAGGTCAGACTAGATGATCACAATGGTCCCTTCTGGCCTTAAAGACTCTTGTGTCTATGAATGAAGAGTGAAATCAAGTGAATTCATCATTTATTATTTTTGCAGAATGGACAGGAACTATTTTTAAGTGTTACTTAGTCTACAGCAAAAGGCTGATTCAAAGCAATATACACATTTAACACAGCCATTTATTTCACCTCCAGTGGCAGTGAACCTCAAATTATATCTGATGCTGTTGGTTGCTCTGATCACAGACTCTTTTAGGTATACTGCATAATAGGAACACCTGCAACTCTGTCTACCTACAAGAAGGGAGGTAGGACTGTAGCATATCACATGGTATGGTATGTACTATGCCAATGTCAGCATAGCCTACAGGATGAATCCCAGCATTTTACTTAGTGCCCCTAAATTTTCAAGCACTATAAGGAGGTTTAGTTGTATAGCTCCCATTAATGAACAGTAATGGTGAGGCTACAATCTCAGACAGAAAACTATTTTCAGATACCAAAGTCTTTGCCTACATTAGGTGCTAAGTGGTGTGTAGAGTTTAAGTAACCTACCAGAATTTGATCCACTAATGAAGCTGCTTCTTCTCAGCCCTCCTGAAGGGAACATTCTACAACACTCATAGGGAGGAAATTCGCTTTCCACGCTCCAAATATTTTCCCCAGTGAAACCAGACTTCTCAAACATAGAAGGAGAAGGAGTACAACAGGAGGAGTGTGAACATGGCTGCAGGGATTTCAATTACAAATTCAAATGAGTAGTCATGGGAGATTTCTTGTACAAAGGCCCAGTTCTAGTTCTTTCTCACAGTTCTGATCTCTTGCATTTGTTACAGGCTATGGTAAATGGCAGCATAGCCCACCCTCCTACCTGGCTGAGCAATAATTTAGCTGTATTTTGTTTTCTACTCATAAAAAGCACTCAGGGTTTTTTAGAACCACAGTAAATTAATACAAATACATTAACACATGTACTTGTCAAGGACACTAGATAAGGTGCCTATCGCAGGGTCTACTAATAAGATCTCACACACCTTCTGGTCAACATCCTTCATCTCAAAACACTTTCCAAACTGACCACTGAACTCTGTCTCCAGTGGCTTACAAACCACTCCCTTTGCAGTGAACAGCAGCCACATGCGAGAATGGAATCTGGACCTAGATTTGTACATTTCACTCACAACTGAAATGGAGCTTTGGGGCTGAATGCAGTAGCTATTCTACATCAACACTAGACAACAGTTTAAGACAAAAAGTGAATTACAGCACAAAATCCAGCTGGAATTGCTTAGGCAGAATGTTTATTCAGTCATGGACACGGGATGACACTCTTCTCATGAGTTGTTTAAAGGCCTTAATGGTCTCTGGTATTATATAACCCAAGGTAACAGACCACAAGTGTCACACAACTGTAAGAATCAGAATGGGAAATAAATATTATGATAGTCACTGTTATCCGGCCATTATTGTCACAAATTCACAACATGCATCCTGAAGCAACTGCTTCCTTCAGCAGAGTTCAAAATGACTAAAGAACTATGCAGGTCAGGCCAGCAAGGGAGTACCCAAGCTCGTCCCCAGGTACCCAGAGTGCACATTAGGCTGGGGTACATGTCTTTTACCCCAGGCAGCCTTTATTTCCAAGGGGTTTCTACTGTCAAGAGTTCTCCCTGAATCAGTGTTATCAATCCCACTTGTAATTTTACAAACTTCAAAGGGTTAAGACAGCAAGCACACTTATCGACTCAGGCTTCTTGGTGGGATCAGTAAAGCATGACTGATTAGAGCCCCGTTCTAAAGAGCCCAGCTTTGTGGGGCTGGAATAAATAGGAGCCTGTCAATATCTCAGATCCAGGCATATTGACATAGTTTACAGCCTCAATAGGCAATTAACACTTTACAGTGGATATTACCCAATGGCCTTCCCATGTTTTACTGCACCTTTTCTGCCGTCAGCTGCAATATTGAAGGCTTGGAATAAAAATGATATCAGACAGACTGCACCTTTGTTCAGTCACACATGAAATTTCTTTAATATCTGAGAGAGATCATAGTTTCTTCCTCTTTTATTCTCTCTCACACACACCCTCGTCTTATTTTCTCTGTCGTTACACATTAGACAGCCCGAGAAACTCCTCTTACTAAGTAATTAGAACTATTACATGCTAAAACTCCTCAGGGGAATCCCTAAAGAATGATGGACACAGGAACCCCAAACTTTTCTCCTACCACCTGAACAGTCACATAAGTTCCACATGAATGCCTCATTCGCAGATATAATCATGAAAATGTAGGGCTGGAAGACAACTTAAGAGGTCTTCTAGTCCACCCCCACCCCATGCTGAGGAAGGACCATACTTACACCATCCCTGACAAGTGTTTTTCCAACCTGCTATTAAAAATCTCCTGTGACAGGAATTCCACAGACTCCCTTGGTAACCTATTCCATTTCTTAACTATGGTTATAGTTAGAAAGTTTTTCTTAATATCTAACCTAAATTTTGCTTGCTGCAGATTAAGCCGATTATTTCTGGTCCAACTTTCTGCGGACACTGAGAACATCTGATCACCATCTTCTTTACAAGAGCCCATAACATATTTGAAGACTGTTATCAGGTTTCCTCCTCAGTCTTTTTTTTTCTGAAGACTAAATATCCCCAGTTTTTTTAACTTTTCCTCACAGGTCAGGTTTTCTAAACTATTTAACATTTTTGCTGCTGTTGCCTGGACTGTCTCCAGTTTGTCCATATCTCTCTTCAAGTGCAGTGCTGAAAATTGGACACACAACTCCAGCAGACACCTGAGTAGAGCAGAATAATTACCTCCCACCTCTTAGATACAACACTCCTGCTGATAAACCCCAGAATCATATTTGCCTTTTTCACATCTGTATCATATTTTTCATGCATATTCAACTTATGAGCCATTATAACCCCCAGATCCTTTTCAGTAATACTTCTACTGAGCCAGTTATTCCCTGTTTTGTAGTTGTACATTTGACTTTTCCTTCCTAAGTGTAGTACTTTGCACTTGTCTTTATTAAATTTCATCTTCTTGATTGCAGATTAATTCTCCAATTTTTATCAAGGTTATTTTGAATTCCAATCCTGTCCTCCAAAGTGCTTGTGACCCCTTCCTGCTTGGTATCATCTCTCTACTTCATTATCCAAGTCATTGCTTAAAATGTTGACTGGTACCAGACCCAGGACAGACCCGTGAAGGACTGAACTAGATACGTCTTCCCAGTTTGAGAGTGAACCATTGATAACTATTCCGAGTATGATGTTTCAATCAGTTGTGCATCCACTGTTAGTTATTTCATCAGGACCACATTTCCCTAGTTTGCTTATGAGAATGTCACATGGGACTGTATCAAAAGCTTTACTAACATCAAGATAAATAAAGTCTTCTGCTTCCTTGTTATCCATTAGGTCAGTAATCCTGTCAAATGAGGAAATTAGATAGATTTGTCAAGAAAAAATCATGCCAAACCAATGTTGGCTATAAATACTCACCCTATTATCCTTTAGGTGTTTACAAACTGATTGTTTAAAAATTTGTTCCAATATCTTTCCAAGTATTGAAGTTAGGCTGCCTGGTCTATAATTTCCTGCGTCCTCTTTGTTCCACTTTTCTAAGATAGGGACTGTGTTTGCCCTTCTCCAGTCCTCCATGAGTTCTTGAAGATAATCATGAATGGCCCCAAGTTTACTTCAGCTAGATCCGTAAGTACCCTAGAGGGAATTTTATCCGGCCCTGTCAACTTGAATACATCTAAATATTCTTTAACCGGTTACTCCCCACTTGTTGTTGTTAGTTTTGTTAAGCATCTGGACACAATTAACCATTTTAGTGATGACTGAAGCAAAATAGGCATTAAACACTTCAGCCTTTGTGCCATTACCCTTGTGCTATCTGCCTAATGTGCCAGTTTGACAGATAACCAAAACTCGGCCATGATCACCTTAAGCAGGGATAGCTGAAGTGTGAGCTACAGACAGCACGTATCCACTTCAGTATAGAAGGAAAGTCCATGTATCATTCAGATCAAGATGGACTATTGCATCAGCAGCCTCCACAGTTGACATCCCCATATTGAAATACAAAGCCAACTACAATAGGGTCAATTTTTGTGATTTCTTTTTTAAAGTAAATTTAGTGCTGGTGAAATATGCCAACTTGACAGACTTGAAGACAAAGAAATAAATTCTTCATGGCCTTGCGGTCCTTTTGCACCAGCTATATCAGCACAAAAGGACTGAGAAGGCACCATAAGGGAACGTTCCCTGTGCAGTGAGCCTCTGCCAGATAAGGAGACATCTGCCTCTGCATTAATAGCTAAAGATATCCCGTTGGAGTGGGCTGCTGAAGCAAAGTTTGCAACAACATTTGGCCAAAATGGTCTATAAACAATTGTTTTTTCCCTGTATTATTATATGAGGGGGGGAAACATGTACTTAAGATTGCAACACAAAAATTAACAAAGACCTTAACAGGAGATAAAGAGCTGGAAGAGGGACCTGCAACAAACAGCACCCAATTGCAAAACAGCCATTTTGGGGGCTTCTGCTGTTTGCCTCTGCCAAATTTAAAGGGCCAGCTACAGAAAGGCATGCTGGGGAAATGTTCCTTATAAAAGAGCATCCCTAAGGTAAGGAAGTTTAGTAGGGTTAGGGTAGCCTTATCCGAGGAAGTGCTATGTAGGGAAGAGGTTGTTTAGATTAGTAACTATTGTTATGTAAGGATATGAGGTGTGGTAGTACAGACAAGGCTCATTCTCACTTTTGATAGCTAGTCTGTAAGGGATAGACTAGATAGCACTGGCTGCAACTTTACAGCCGGCTCTCATTGCTGTGTTGTTTAATATTTTACTAAAAATATAAAATTTTCAAATAAATGCTCCTGTTGCTTTAATGCAAAGAACAGCCCAAAGGCTGCTCCTTCACTCAGTATACCAACCCATGTCACAGTCCTGCTCTGTGTTATACTCCCAAGGTTATCAGTTTTCTTTTTATAGGTATTGTATTTAAGAGCCAAGAAGAAAGTTCCGTAGTGAGACTGTAGGATTCCTTAAAGGCTATGTAAAAAGCTAAAAGTCGGGGGGTTATTTCTTTAGTAATACACAAAGGTGCAGGTTCTGAATTAAAGAGAAAAATTCTGAGCATTGATTCTTAAATACAAAGGGCTCAGACTTAATAGCACAAAGACTGGTGGTGCCATCAAGTGCAAGACATGGATTTCCCACAGGCACCATGTACAGCAAGAAAGAGAAATCATTTTCTCTATATTTTGTGGAGTATTCACATTCTTTATCTGCAGATCAAGGATTATATGACTGTGTGGATGATAGGGAATTGATCTGCATGTTATCCATTGTCTGGTAACTAAAGACCTGTGTGGAATTACTCAAAACAACCTGAATATCAAGCCAATTTTAGTCACCTAAGCAGAAGTATTAAAGTCAGGTAAAATATTTATGAATTATATTCACATGTATTCAGCACCCCCTGCTCTTTTTTGGTGAGTGAAATATTAAACTGATTTTAATTTTTTTCAAATGAAATAATTACTTAGTACTTGCAGCATAGTTTGGATAAATAACTGTCAGGCTATGAGTGGTGCACTAACTGTTCATTTTGACTTTTGATTCTATTCATATTGCATGATTCAGCACTAAGTCACAGGCTATTGATTTTGCTCCCTGGATGGATAATGAACACTTTGAGAAAGAGAATAACATTTCCTGATTGATTTTTAATCTGTCTAGGCATTCACCAAGGTCCCCATTCCCATGTTACCCCTTTTTATCCTGAGCAGTTAGCCAATGGTCAGGGCCTCATGGGTTGTTTCCATTGGGAGCACCTGATGGAGTTCGGTATTTTTTTGATGCCATTCTGTTTATTCACAAAGAATGTTCACAAACTCCTGCTTCCCTGAACACAGCAGGAAACAATCTCCTTGCTCATAACTCCAAGCCTCTTTCCAGCCAGCACTCTGCCCAAGAAGTATTCTCGTAGCTTTCTCTCTGGGTCGCGCTACAAATGCTTCACTTGCTGTCTCCTCGGCTTTCTGCTTTTCTCACGCACACACCCCTGCAATCAAATCAATCCCCAGTCCCTGTGTTTGTATTCAGTCTAATCTTTGGGAGATGGCTTCCATTGTTTCAGTTAATCACTAAACAAAGGGACATTTAATCATTTCTCATTTAACAGCTTCAATGAGGTTTCTGATTACCCATAGATCAAAGATAAACTTACTGGGGACTACTCAACCTCCAGCATAACAACTGTAATATTTGACACACACACCCCTCTTATAGACATGACTAAATGTATCTTCTGAACACTCCTGTGAAGTAGGAAAATGGTGTTATCCTTATTTTACAGAAGAATGTAAGCAAAAGGATTCATGATCAGATTTCCACAGGAGTTCAACACTGACGGAGGTACCTATATGAAGTAGACATTTTCAGAATGGATCAGGAGCTTCCACTATTCTCAGTTTAGACAATGGGGGCCACAATCTGCTTGGTGGAAAGCCTTGGACATGTATAAAAGAGGGCGTTATAAGACAGGGTCCCTACCAAGGAAAGGACTAGGGATACAATTTTCCAGAATGTCTATGTGAGTTTGGACCTTTACCTACGGTCCCATTTTTCAAAAATTATTTAGGTGCTTAACACCCAGATCCACCAATTATTTCAATGGAAGTAAGGAGCCTAAGTACCTTTTGAGGAACTGGGCCTTAAGTTCTTAAGTCTCATTCAAAGTCGTTGGAACTTTTGCTCCTAAATGTCTAAATCACTTTGAAAATGGGACATAAGGTCCTAAGTCAGGTAGGGCCTTTTGTAAATGTTACCCTAACTTTTTGCAGGATATCAGCCCAGGTAGTAGTATAGTGTTGACTGAGGAATTATTACTCCTGCATTCAGCGAGGGCTCCTCATTATCATAAGCATCCACTTCACACAAGGAAATTGACTAAATAGAATGTGGGCTGGATCTACGTGAGCTACAGGTGGGTTTTCTGTCCCATGCATTTGTATTTCTCTTAAAAGATGGAAATGGTGTAGTATCTTTTTCGCCCTTTTGATGTGGCCAGGAAAGGGCTAGAGGCCTACTCTGGGAAATATAAATGAACATGGTGGAGAGAAATAGATGGGAGTTATTTGCAAGGGAGTAAAAATAAATCTTAAACCACCTTTGCAAAGAAGAAATAGACAAATCAGCAGAGTTATAAACAGGAAACTTTCCCTTCAAGGATTCCTGCATGCTGCTACTTCTATACCAAAAGAAAAAGCACCCTCTGTAGGGTATCTACCAAGATGTGGAGAAGCACTTGCTACAGAGACAAAGTACAACCTCATGCCAGGTGAGTACTAGCAGAGAATAATTGTTTTGAAAAACAAAAACACCCTGCCTTTACTGATTGTTCTGGAGCTGCAATCTGAGGCTGACATGGAGTCCTCCACAAAAAGAAAAAAATAAAAGCAGCATACAACACATCAAAACAAACCATTGTTTTTTACAGTCCCTGCAAGTCACGGACCTGGTTACATGAAATCACGGAGAGCACAGATACTGCAACCCTGCCTCAGGCTAAGTGGTGCCTAGAACCAGTCAAGGAATAAAATAAACCTCCGCCTCATTAAAGACAACAGGCGCTGACCCTGAATAACTGTAGAGGCTAGAGATGAAAGAGACATAAGGCCTAGCCCATCTACCAAAATAAAAACCCAACCAAGAGAATTTGCAATACACAGACCGTACCTGCACTAGCTTTGTCTAATGGTTGTTTCTCTTTGCAGAGGACAAGAGAAGATCCCATCTCATTTCTAAAGCCGGCCAGCCTGATGTGGCACTCTTAGCTTTGCCCCTTGTGCAGCATTCTGCCAGGGGAATACATCTGGCAGCTCTTTTGATCTGTAGCCCTGTGCTTTCCTCTGTGATGTGGCAGAGTATGTGGCTCCCAGTACACCTGCCTAATTAATGTGAGGGGAAGAAAAGAGCAACAACAAAATGACACCTCACCCGCAAAAAATAGCAGCAGCTTAATAGAAGGCCTCATGGTGGAAAAAAGGTCTGCAGCACAGGGTTAAGTTCTGGCTTTTGCCTTCCGAGACGCACTGGGGGCACAGTGGTTGTGAGAGAAGCAGTGGTATCCTGCCCGCACAGCACAGAGAGCTCACTGACTAATGCCCCTTACATCTGTTGTAGAAAGGTGCACACCATGCTCCCAACTGTGCCTGCCTCTCTGGGCACCAGCAAGGAGCCAGTGGTTGAGCAAGGCCATGGCCATGACCCCAGCCCAGTTAGCTTTGTGGGTAAGCTAATGATCCTCTACCCATCCCCATCCCTAAGGAAACACAGTCTGGGCCCTATGTGGGTGCACAGAGGCGGCGGGGGGGAAGGGACTCTTTTCATGCTCTCTTGCCTATTAAAACTATCCCCAACCAACCCCCTACTGTACATGTTATCCAGAAAATTCATAGGAAAGGTAAACACAAAACTAAACCAAGTAGATCTGAGATGGGACAAGCCAATGGAGTCATGACACAAGCTCAGAAACTCTCCAAATGAGAGTGTGATTCAATGAATAGGCACTGGCATGGGAGGCAAGAGATGTCGGTTCTGGCTCTGCTACGTGTCATCAGGGAAGTCAGTTCATCTCTCTGGCCTTCTGTTTTCCTATTGTGCCTCTTTAGGTTGCAAGCTCCTCGGGGCAGGGCTTCCCTTACTATGTGTTTACGAAGGAACTAGCACAATGGAGCCCATGTCTCAGCTGGGGCCTTTAGGCACACATAAATAAGATTAATCTGCCTACCTGCATCCACGACAGAGAAGCACTCAAATGTCCTTTTGCCAGTCATAGGTGAAAACTTTTTTGAACTCCTCCCCATTCACAACAGTCTGCCACACAGGCCAGTTTGCCACACGGATGTTTGTATTTGGGTAACTGGTGGTTTGGGGTAATCAGGACAAATTTCCTATGCAAGTGGCAGCACGTGGCAAAGCAATAGCTAGTGGAATGTGTCACAAGGACTGGAGCAGGGAAGTGGAGTTGCTGGTGATAAAGACCAGCAGCAGCCACAACAGTGACAAGTCAAAGACTGGAGAAGAACTCTGTTGATGCTGACCTAGGATTCCCACAGGCAAGAGTCCACGTTGGCCATTAACCCCAGAAAGCAATTGTCAAAGCAGGTCAATGATCCCAGAGGGCAGGGCCACCTCTGGCTAATGATACGAGAGGGCAGGGGTGACAGCTTATAGAATTCCAACCGCCACAGATCATGACCCTTTGCAATAGCAGCATCAAATAAAAGGGAAAAACAAAACATGCCCTTTACTAATAATTAAAGGGGGGAGGCTCAAATTCAACAGAGGAAACCTTTAGTCTGGTTTAAAACGTCAGATTCCAGGCTCAGTAAAGGCCAATAACCACGGAAGAGGCGTGTCAATCTTTCTATTTCTCCCTATTTCTCGAGCCATTCATTGAAGGTCAGAGGTAGGGGAAAACTTCTGTGGCTTATGTCCTTAACCAGCTCCAGTTAGCCCAGACACTCCCTCATGTCACCCTCCTTCATGGGGTGTTCATTTGTATTTGCACAGGCGTTTGAGTGTCATTTCACTGCACTTAATGGACACTTAACCGATTATTTTTTGGTAACACTTTATTTCAGATTTCCCATCATTATGAATTCATTTAGCATGGGAAGCAATAGCCCCGCTCCTAATGAATTCATCTGATATTAACATGGCTTTCACAAGTGTGTCCATAGGTGATCAGATGCAATTTAGCATTAGTTAAGCGAGAGTTAATGGACACTAAAAGTGCCACTTATTTTCTAAGTGGTCCATTAAAAAAAAGGAAGGCAAAAGCCCTGCCAGCAGATTTCTTTCATAAGGTAATGTGGAGATTTGTTCTTTGCATGTAAAATTCACTGGAGACCATGGATGGCTTTAAAGACGTGGCAGAGTGGGTGGGTATTACAGGGGGACTGTGTGAAGCAAGGGAGACATTGGGCAAGGAGCCCCAAAGAAGAAAGCACCTGGGAAGAAAATAAATACCAGCACCCTCGAAGGAAGAGAGAGACGTGGGGGTGGGGGGAGGGAGAAAGAAATTAGATGCCTGAAGGAAAGGAATGAGGCAAAGAAGGTGAGAGATGGAGGGTACCTAGAGAACATGGGGGGGAGGGGGGAGGAGGAGGGAGAGAGGATCCAGTGTGACTCAAGGGTAGCAATGAATAATATTCTTTAGATAGGACCAGCCCTGCCTCTTAACCGGATGGGTCACCTATCTCCTCCTGAACAGCACTAAGAAATGCTATTGTTTGGCACGTCCCTCATACAACTAATACGGTATCCTTTAGTAATGACCTAGCCCCAAAACTCTGTTGTAACTGAGAACATAATGGATCATTAATAATGATTACAGAGCTATCTAGATGCAAGAATTTAATAGGGTTACTTGACCCAACAACAGTACTCCCTGGATTGGCTATGCTGGGCCAAAAATTCAACTGAGGGTGGTGAGGGCATGACGACAACTTGGGCAAGCCAGGAAACAGTTACCAATGTTGCCTGGTTGCCCCTTGAAGTTTGACAGAAGCACCAAACTTCGACGCAGCTGATGCTCACGAAGCAGTCTGCAGTTCTGTGAAGTCCCTGTTGGAAGGCAGCTGACAGCCAGCCAACCCAAATCACGAAGTAGAAGACTCCACAGGGCTGCTAAGTCTCTTCAGCGTGCATAGTCAGACATAAAACCTTCTGCAGGAGAGGAGACAAAGGCCATCTCTCTTTCTCCAATAAGTATAATTAAACTGCTGGTGAGCACGGAGGCTAGGAGTTAAAAAGAGTGACAGTGGCTAAGAAGGGATTTGCCTCCATTACTAAAGTTTTTTTTTTAAATGTAGCTGGGCAAATAGGTATATGCTGTGCCCAGCTGCCCCAGCTCCAGGTGAGTGTTCCTTCTGTTGAGAGATTCCTGCTCAGGCCACAGTGTAGTTGCTTATTCTGTTAATAGTTTTTTCAGTACGGTGGATTTGGGGATCCTCCACAGACAGCAGGGGTACACTCTGGAGCAGATGACATTAGCGCTTCTAGGAAAGAAGGGTGAGGGTAGGGTTCCTTTTGTGCATAAGAGGACAAGTACTGCAGAGCCAATATGAGAGAAAGCCATTTACTTGCATTAGGGTAGCACCCATGGGCTCCAACCAATTGTGCTGGGCGTTGTACACACACATAGTAAGAGACAGTCCTGGCCCTGAAGAGCTTACGGTTTGTATAGACAAAGCCGACAAGGAGGGGGAAGTGTTATCATCTCTATTTTACAGACTGGGAACAGACATGCAGAGATCAAGTGACCTGCCCAAGGTTGCATAAAAAGTCAATGGCAGAGCTAGGCATGAAACCCAGATTTCCTGCATCAGAGTCTAGCACCTTGACCATCAGTCCATCCTTCCTCCAGAGTCCCTGTGGTTACCAAAGGGAAGGTGGGCAAAAGCAAAAGCACAAACCTGCTGCAGGTAGGAGAATGTCCGAGAACACAATGGGGAAGAAGTGCAGGACCCAGGGAAGATTAAAGAAGTCCAAAGGACTGATCTGCTACCCTCAGCTACCATCTTATATTGAGAAGAGTTCCCTTGGCTCCCACCTTGAGTGAGCTTGAGCAGGATGCCAGGTTAGGAAGACTCGACAACCCACCTTGGAAGTACAAACACAATGAGCATTTAAAGAAACCAGATTAAAGGGTTTGACCCACAGCTGCAATCTCCTGTCTCACCCGAGGGGGCGGGAGCAAGCAATGGTAGCTTTACACCACCATTTCTACCCCCTTAGTCTGAGGCTTGCCAGGGACTACCCCAGCCTCTGGGCTGTTCTCAGCAATGCTTGGCTACCACAAGTTTTCCCCAACAATTAGATCTGTGACCAGCGGGGTATTCTGGTCATGCCCACTTTTCCTTGGGAACACCCTTATGGTGGGGACCAAAGGAGTGACTCTGCTGGATCCACAGCAGCCACGAATCCCCTCATGTTACAGGAATCCTTATGGAACAGAACAGATCATCAGGGCCAAGGAATCTAAATCACTTGTAGTTACAAAGGAGTTGGTCCAAAATTCTCATCAGCCGGGTGTACTTCTCTCTGCAGTGAAGCTGTTTTACAAATTTGGAAGTGCAGCCATGAGACTTGGCAGAAGTTTGTTCACCAGAGTTAAAATATACCACTGAGTTAGTGCAACAGCAGCCCAGATGTAGCACTCGTACTCACATGAGCAGGGATGAAACAGCAGTGATACTTTACTATAGTTATACTTATGATTCCAAGCTCCACTTAGTCCAAAAGTGGATTGTTTTTACTGACCTAATCAGCTGAGAAAGTTCACCATAGGGCTACTTGGTTTGCCATCGATAGACTTCAGCGTTAACATAAATTGTGGTAGGTCACAATCAGAGTTACTGCTTTAGTCTGGTTGCAGACTCAAAGACAGCACAGTATCAATTTATAGTCAGATGCTTTTCTCCACAAGGATAAGGAGGCATTCTCTTTTCAAATGAAAATTTGAATTCCACAGAAACTGTATCAGCATCACTCTGGGGATCAATGTACCATCTTAATCCAACTCCAGCACCTGACTTCTCCAGCAAGAGGCATGTGCCAGGGATTCATACTAATTTCAGTGGTATGTAGATCCAAGGTTTTGGTTCAGTCCATATTAAAATCCAAAAGCCTTTGGCCCCAATCCTCCATTGGGATCTGCTAGCAGAGAGCGCTGCATTCATGTGAGCTCCCGCATAAGTCAATGAAACAATGTGCTAGCAGATCCTCATGCAGGAGCAAGGCTTTATTTTGTAGCGCATCCCTCAAAAGCCATCTGCAGCCTACTTCCATTTGGCTGTGAGATACATGCCATGCTGGCACAATGTTTTTGCAACACTTCCAGCACTGAAAGAGTTAAGCCATTTAGCTTAAAGGGAGCCCATTAATAAAATACCACCTAGCTGTTATACAGCACTTTTCATCAGTCAATCTCAAAGCACTCTGCAAAAGGAGATGAGCATCATTCTCCTCATTTTACAGATGGGGAAAGCGAAGCATAGGGAGGTGAAGTGAGTTGCCTCAGGTCACCCAGCAGACCGGTGGCTCAACACAGGAACAGAATCCAGCTCAACTGAATCCTAGTTCAGTGCTCTGTCCACTTGGCCACACTGCCTAGCTGTCAGTAGGACAACTGGCACAAGCAACCTAGAAAGCACAGCAAGTATCTTGAAAGTGTCCTACTTCAGAGATGATGATGGAGCATTAGAAGTTGCTGCAAGCGAGCAGACTGACAGCACTGAAACTCCTGACACCGAACAGCTTTCACAACCAGAGAACACTTTCCATGTTTCCAAAATCACACTGTCAACAAAGTTCCAGGCCTTGAACTTAACTGAAGTAATCAGGAGATATTGGCAGTAAACAGCAGGCAGCTTGTTGGATGGGGGCTTTGTTTTGTTTCTCCTCTTATGAGTGGTGGAAGAATCTTTAGTGCCAAAAACTCACACCTGTAGATGCTGTCAATTCCCTTCTCTACCCAAGATGCAACCTTCCAAATGTGACGCAAAACAAATGTCCTTAATCTTTCTGTTCATCTCCCAGTACCATACCTCTGTTTGAGGCGTGATCAGTTTACTTCCGGTTACCTACATTCTTGTGCAGATTTAGTGTCCTCAGTTTTATTGTTTACAATTATTTACATCAGAAATGCACTCATGAAAGTGAAATTTGTGTAAATGTATTCTCTAACAGGATGAATCCCACCCACAGCATTTAAACTTTTCTTGCATGCAAGTTTTTCTCATGTCCCTCATTCTGGGACTATATCACACTCTGTGACCTATAACTGAGTCCTGGAAAGTTGAGTGGTATCCATAGCATTATTTAAGAGCATCAGCGCATTAGCCCTCGTATTACAATCAGAGATGGACCATCTCTGACCTTAGCCACCACCTGAATTTGCACAGGTTTTGATCCCGGTCACATCAGAACATCAAGGCTTGTACTCATCTCCAGTTACAGTATAGTATAAATAATTAAAACTCTTACCCAAATACCCTTGATACTTTAATTGGATACAATAGTCTCCTTCACTTCCCGTCCATACACTCTTATATAGTGTTATTGGTACCACTACAGCAGTTATCACTTCACACCCTAGAGAACATTTTGCAAAGTATCATTATGTATCGTGCATAGTTTATGTATCTGTACACTTTAGTCTGCCATAAAGTGACAAGAAAGAAGCTGTGTATGTTGCATGCATATGCAATGATTTATTTTACCAAGTGGTGAGATGTTGTGGAATTTGAGACAAAGATTAAAATATAAATAAAAACATTTAATCAATATTCAAATTCTCAGCCCAAAACAAGCATAATTAAGAACAATTGACAGAGAAACCATAAATTAGCAATTCTAAGGGTTCAAGACACATTTAATAAATTACAACACTACTGCGTATATACACCACATTTCCTCTGAGGTCTCAAAGATTATTTAATTGAACTTTGGGAGGTGAATTGTCATTATCCTCTTTAAAGGTGGGGAACTGAGGCAGAGAGAGGTTAAATGACTTGCCTAAAGTAATAATCAGTGGAAAAGTTGGGACTAGAACCCAGGAATCCTGACTTTCAAACCACTACTCTGAGCAGTGGGTGATAATCCATCTCCTTGAGTGCCTTTCGAATGATTTCTCATAATTTTTTACCTTCTCTTTAAAAATGGATCTCTAAAAATCATAGGCACTAGAATACAATGTAAGGAAAAATACATGATCTCATGTAGAGTCTGTATGAAATCTCTCTTCAGTGGAATGTATGACTGATTTTGAAATATTTTGTTGATTGTGATTACAAAGAGAATACACCAACAACACGATGATATAAGCACCCAAACGTCAGAAGGATCAGTAGCCCAATGGACTAAGCCCCTCCTCTTTAAAAAAAGTTGGTACAATGATGTTCAAATACTCGTTAATTCTTTTTTAACTGTTCATTACAGATTCTGAAATCAAACTCAACAGGTATAGAAATCCTGCTTGAGTTTCATGTAAATGCCTGTTCAGATACTAAAGCTCTTTGCTCTTTAAACCCTGGTTAATTCAGTCTTCTCATTTTAGCTTGAGTTTGTGCATTGATGATTTTTATGCATGGTCTCTGATTAAAGGATGAACTGGATAGGAGTTTTGCTATTAACTTCAGTTCATACAGGATCAAGCCCCTATTTCCTATTCTCAATACCAAATACTGCATTGAATTACAATTGAGCAATCCCATTACTTGAAGTAATCATTTAAGGTCAGTTGCAGGAGAGATCAATGGGACTGCATGGAATATATGCCAGTTCAGAACTGCCCCTACTTCTGGGAGAAAATTGCAGTTTCTCAGATAGCGGCACGGTACCTACCGCCAAATGATGATTAACTGTGACCACTAAAAGCCCCTGAAATTAGGGTCACCATTTAACAGCTAACATTTCTTTAAACCAAAAGTTGCCCATGGTCTAATCCTTGTGCCCTGACCGAGTTTTGTCATGAGTTTCCCCTAGTCAATATCAAAGCAGTTTTAGGTAGAACCATATTTTGGCGCCCCATGCTACTCCAATGGCACAAAGGGACCACAGCTGCAGCAGGTGGAATGCTGTCAGTGATGAGTGATGTAGGATTGATGTGCAGCGCCCTCAACGTAGGGGTGTGTTGAGCACAAGAGGGGATGAAGCCAGATAAATCTGAGCTCCAATAACTCGGGATAGCAGAGCAGCCTGTAGGTAGCCATGTAACACTACTGTAAGATAGACCCTTCCTGAGGCTGCTCTAACTTATGCCAGCTCCAGAAGCAGCCCAGAATCCAGTTCTCAAGAGATCTAGCACAGAATTAGGCCCTTTATGTTTTATCATTGAAGTCAGAGATGGATGATGACCCAACTGGTATTTTCTATCTCCCTAGAGTCAGGATCTCATTGTTCATGATCATTTATAGTATATTTACTGGTTTTCAGATGATACAATAAACCAGGGTTGCAGTAAATCATGGTTATTCACTTAACAGATGATTTAGCCTCTATTCGTTTGTAGGTTTAACTTTAAGGGAACAATCATGACTTGCACATACTAAACCCAAGTAACTACACAATCTTATTACTAGTGGCACCTTAGAGACTAACCAATTTATTCGAGCCTGAGCTTTCGTGAGCTACAGCTCACTTCATCAGAAAGCTCAGGCTCGAATAAATTGGTTAGTCTCTAAGGTGCCACAAGTACTCCATTTCTTTTTGCGAATACAGACTAACACGGCTGTTACTCTGAAATCTTATTACTGAATGACTTGTCCTCCTTCATCCTACACCTGTTGTTGTCTGCTACTCTCACTTATTGTGCCACATCTAAACTCAGATGCTCTTTGAGCTAGCCACAGGGCTGCTCTAAAGTTGCCTCAGGGACAGATTCACACACCCTCTCCCCCAAATCAAGAGAGTGGAAATCCATCTAAGTCCCTTCCCCATCTCCAGGTGCCTTAAGCACAGCTTCGGCACACCTGCAGATCTAGCTCAGTGCATTTCTAAAGTAACACAGAAGTGGAGCAGTCTTCAGTTCAGAATTTGTTGGACTGGGGGGACAGGAAAGGAGTGCTTAAAGTCAGCCCATTTGTCTTCATTTTCACACATCTTTGCGATCTAATTAACATCACATTCTGTACATGGACAGCAGTGGTTTGTGAATCAGATTATATTTAACAAATAAAAGTCTGGCTGCCTAGCAGAAAGTAAGGAAGGATCCCGGAACATGCAGAGGGCAATGGAGTTATTGAAGAGAACTGTATTCATTAGGCAAGATAAAACACAGCAAGGCCAGTATTCCTGGACTGATTCTGTATACCCTACACAATATTGGGCATTCTTGGGCTAATATTGTAATGCTGCATGTTCTATGACATGAGGCAGCAAGCCAAGTGCCATGACCCAGAGGAACAGCACACTAATGACAGGGAGGCCAAGCCTGCAGTATCTTGTGCTGTTCTAAAATGGCCCTTGTTTTAATATTCAGTATTGCTGGCACTGTTATAATTAGGGCTGAACAAATAATTAACAAACTTATTAACCTGCAACTGTTATTCAGAATTCTTCTATTATTTTTGTACAGTAAATCTGGATGGAGGGAAAGTGTCTCTCTGCAAGTATTTGCCACTCCATATCTGAGATCTGTTAGCTGGCACTGGCCAAATCAGCCACATGGTAGCGTTTCCATTTCCTGATTCGGTGACTATGCAAAAACTTCTGTCACAAAAATTCAAGTACAGATTTACAATTCATCTTCCACAAATACATGAACATGGAAATTTGAGTTTGGTCTTCAGAAAACAAAATCCAATCCAGAGATATATCCACTGAAAGTGAACACAAAAGGAGCACAGACCCAGAGGATGCAAATTCACACAAGTGACTATTCAAGGAAGCATTATTGTAGTATTTGTCACCTCTGATAGTGAATGCCACATCCCACCCCAGAAATGGTTGCATTTCATTTCTAGGTGATGTTCTCTCAGTGTGTACAGTACATAGTTTGCAGTATCACCAACTCCAAGCATTATAAACCATATCTATCTTATGTACTTCTATAACCCCAATCACGGTAGTATCTGAGCACTCTTTACCTCACAACACCCCTCTGAGGCATGGCAGTGCTATTGCCCCCATTGTACAGATGGGGAACTGAGGGAGCGAGAGATTAAGTGACTTGCTCACAGGAAGTCTGTGGCAGAGCAGAGAATCAAGCCCAGATCTACCTAGTCCTAGGCTAATTCCCTAACTACGGGACCATCCTTCCTGGAACTCATCAGCCCACCCCCAAAAATCATGACTGTAAAAACAACAAAAGTTTGGGGGTGTTCTTCTTTGCCTTCTGGTTTTTCAGTAGTCTTTGAAGTACACTCAGGTCACATATTCAAAGTACTCTGCAACCACCAAGGCTACAAAGTCACATTTTTAAATGAAAGCGGAGATTCTCATGAATACACACAACTGTGGGAGCTCAGGCTATCAGTGAAGGCAAATATTATGAGACTGACAAATTTCAGGACTTGATAACCCAGTGTATGTAATTCCGCAGGCTTATGAAAGGTAACATGCACATTAACCAGTAAGACCCAGACTGAGCAAAAACATCTAAGCATATGAGTAGTCCCACCAAGTCAAGTTAAAATACCCCATCATCTTAACTTAATCAAGAGGATTTAAAGTTAAACAACAGCCTAAGAGTTTTGCTGGACAGGAGAGCTTTCAAAATACAAACGGGTCTAGACCAGCACATCAGATGCAAACTACAGGGGTATTCACACCTACATCCAAGCTTCCTTGCTCAGACCTCTCTCTAGAACAGCATACAGAGCAGACACTGGATCCCTCTCCGACTTGGAATCCAGACCTCTTGGATTGGGCTCAACTGTACTTATAAAAGTTGTTGGCATGCAGTTCTTTGTGCAGGTGAAGGCTCAAGTAGTTCTTGGGTTTTCTGAGCTACTTTCCCCTATCCTTCCATTGTCCCTCCTGACAGTAATTCAATTCCCCATTGCACAGAACAGAATCTTGCAAGAGGTTTCCTGGATTTATAAATTTCTGTTCCTTTATTTTTAGTGTGTACTGCAAGTTCCTTAACTCCTCTGCTCCTTCTTCTGACAATGGCAGCCTTGGATCAGGCCTCAGGGTGTCTCACCTTAGGTAGTATGCAGAGCTTTTCCATCTAAAGTGAGAAGTGCACATTTTAAAGGGACACTTGGGAAGTCAGCTGCAGTAAAGTTTACCACATGGCAGGCAGAAAGGAGGGAATCCAGTGTTCTACAGAGTGGCACCTCCACCTTAAATATATAAATAAAGCAGGAGTTTATCATTTATTTATAAAACTATTTCTAATCTAATTCTTTGCACATTATCGAGGGGCAAAAGAAGCCACTCAGAAAAATGGTTCTTAAGGAATTGCCACATAGAGAGGTTCTGATTAATATGCAAAACATAGATTATAAATAGATTTATAAATAAATGATTATCTATGGCTGCTTCTTTATTTATCTATGGATTTATGGAAAGTTTAAAGGCTGAATTCTGATTAAATGAGAAGCGCCATTTATGGTGGACTGGATGGCTCAAAGGGTTTGGTAATGGTAAGTGACAATGAATTGCATTTGCATAGTACCTTTGAGTCAAAAGTATCCCAAGTGCTTTGCAGTGTGTGTATATAAGGGGTCACTTCATCCATCACTGAAATATAGCCACCTCCAAGGAAGAAAGCTAATACTTTACATCTATACCACCCTTCACCCAAGGATTTCAAAGCACTTTAGACACTAATTAAGCCTCACAACCTTGCCATGTGAGAAGTATTATACCCCTTCTACAGTACCCTACAGCAAGCCACACTCAAGCAGTGGTAGGTCTGGGAGTGGAACCAAGGAGCCCTCTTTGCAAATTCCTTGATCTAACTACTTTTCATCTCCAGGTCATCAGTTCTGATTTCAGCCCAGGCTGTGTATGACTAAAAGTTGTTCCCATGGCAGTGCAGTTGCCAAACCACTGTATCCCGACACTGAGCATTGGGATTATATTCTACAGCTGCCCTATAATGGACCTACCCCAAACCCTAAGACTCAAGGTATTAATCCCAGTTCCCAGATTTGCAGCTCAAACCCAGTTTCCTTTCACTGATTCATTCTGCAGCAGACATGCACACATAGAGTTAGGATCCTGAAAGGTCAAAGTGACGCTAAAGGACAACTGTCTAGACAGCAGTTTGTAGACAACTGCCTATTGTCCCTGGAACAAAACATCTTTGCCCTGACTAGCTGTACCTGCTCCGCTCCTGCAGAAGCAGAAGGATGGCGTGGGAGGGACACAGCTGAATGCCTGGGAGCAGAGTCAGCCTCTCCTTTTACCTTTTCTTGGAAAAAAAGAGTTGAAGCATTTTCTCATACGGCAAAGCTGTGCTGCCAAGTCAGGTTTCACAGATGAACACTTTCCAAGGTGCCAGTTCTGCAATTCAGGGCCTGGCTGCTCTCCCCTGAGCATGATGGATAGCTTTAAAATGAAGGCACTGCAAGAAGTACCAGCTGTCCAGGTACACGCTCTGGTTTAGCATGGCTGAACAGCCCCCTCCCCCTCCCAATCTCTGCCTCTGAGGGAGAAACAGGAACACATCCTAGCATTGCTCCGCAGGGGAAGGCAAACTGCTGAGAGACAAGTTATCCCAGTGGAGACAGACCTGCTGAGCGTTCCATTTTCTCATTAGTTAGCTGGGTCCCAGTGGCCCCCAAGCCGACCTGAACACCTAGGCTCAGACTGGAAGTGGCATGATTCCTCCCTGCCCCCTTTCACCACTTCATTTCCCGATGTCTCTGTCACCCCATCTGCACCACAGGGATTAGCAACGAATGGAGACCAAATCCACCAAACCAGTGCCCCCTCTCCAAAAACCAACCCAATCTCTATGCCTTCATAAAGACACTTCCCCCAGCCGAAATGGAGCTTTGCCTTTCTCCCACTCCTAAGTCCTTGATCATACCAAGTAAGGCAGCTCACTCCAGTGGGCAATCACCAAATGAGGGCTGTCCGGTGACCAGTAGTGACTCCGCAGCATCCAGTCAATAGAGACCATTAGATCAGAACAATCACACCTTCTGCTACCACATCCCAGCTGTGGACCCCACTCGGCACCGACAGAAGACTAGCAAATAGCAAGAGCTAAACATTTGGGCAATGGATTCCTCTAGTCCTCATATGCTGGGAGTGCAGAGCCCAGGGAGGCCCATGGGAGGAGGGGACTTGGGGGATGGAGCCTGCATAATTACACTGGCACAATCTAGGAGGTGTTCAAAGGACAGTTTCACTTGTGGGACTTGGATACCCAACTCTCTTTTTGTGTCTTTATGGCCGAAAGAGGAAATTTTCCATGTGCTCTCGATGAAAGTCACTATATACATTACATGGTCCCATATCCCTCAGGGGGCCCCTCACACCGATTTCACTCCCCCAGTAAATGAGCAATGCAGGAAATCCTTTGGCTAACTCAGCAGATTTCATCAGACACAACAGAAGGATAAACCTATTCAGGCAGCAGATTGCTGCCTACTGTCCAGTTATAATGCTGCATACAAGGAAACCCCTTTTGAATGAGCACTTGGTAATCCTCAGTAAACCTGTTAGAGAAAGTTACTGCGAATTTACCATTCAGGAAAACTGAACCTCGGAGATCTCCACGGTGCAGCCAAGAGTTGCTTCTGTTCAAATATGTTTCCCTTACAGCTTCTTGTCTAGTCCCACTGAGCTCCATCCCTAAACTTGAAAGCTTGCTTGTCCCACAGCACAGCCTCAAACTGGGATCCAAGTAGCACACCAAGGAAACTAAAAACACTACCTGATCATCTACCCTTAGATACCAGATAGAAGCAGGTGCATAGCAGTAAAGTGACATGGTTGAGCAGCCCTACAAAAACATCTCCAGATGGAGCACTGGGAAGAGGTTTTCAAAGGTGTCTAGGAACAGTCAACAATCAAAGGGATGGGCCCCCCTGCTCCACTAAAGGGCTAGGGAGCAGCCAGTTCTGGTCTCAGAGAAGCCCAGCAGGCAGGTGATGGGAATCAGCTGACCCAACTGGAGAGCCTTTAGTGATGGGTTTTGTTCTCTGCCAAACAATACAAATGAGGGCCACAGTTCCATGAGGGAGTCTTGACCAGGAGAGGGCTAAGCATATACTTTCCCTTGGCTGCAGCAGAAGGCTACAGGAGGGCAAGCACCATCCCCCTCCCCACCCGCAATCTGGGGGAGGTCCAGACTCTATTAACTTGGTTGTCAGTGCCACCAAGGGGATTATTCAGGAGCTAGGGATTGCTTGGGGACAGAGAAACCTGGCCATTGCCCCTACTCTGGTAGCAAGCAGCGGGATCTTGAGTAGTAGGGCTTACACACCATCTTGAAATATTTCTCTGAGTGGACTCGAAGAAAGGGAGGAGGTACAGTGGCCCTATCAGAAAGGATTCCTGGTGCATAGAGGAGTATAGCACAAGGCATGCAGATGAGAATTGAGGGCAAATGGGGGAAAGAGAGAGACAGGAGTTGAGTGGTAATACTTCCAAGGGAGCTTGGGGGCCTGGGAGGATGCAACACTGCAAGGTGCTTGTTGAGGCCTGAGGGGCTGGGGCATGTTTAGTGCTAGCATAAATGACACGTACATACATAGCAATTATGCCCCTTACCTCTACTATTTTCAGAGGAGACATTACAACAGCTGGCATTGCTGTTTGGCTGATGCTGCTGTACAGCATTTGGGTTCAGTCCTTTCTGCTTCCTCCTTTGTGCACTGAGCTTTCCCACGCAGGTGAGGCACCTTGTGAAAGGGTTACTAAGGAGGCCATGTGTTTGAAGCAAGAATGCCAGAAAGGAGTATTTGTTAGTGCAGCTCTCTGCTCTGGGCTCTTCAGAAAACAAATAACCTCTGTGAAACCTGCCCTATAACTGGGAACTGTGACTATGGAAAACACGACATCAATGCTCATCAGTGAGGGCAAGACCTTTATGTCAATGTTCATTTACAGAACAAATGCTCTGTGGTATCCTCCAAGGAGTTGTAAATATCCCAATTGTACTAATGCAGGAAGAGCTGTTGCCCTATGGGAAAGCTAGGTTAGTGAAAACAGAGCCAACCCACCCCCACCCCCCATATGCAGGCAAGATTTCTAGACCTTAATCCCCAAATATAACCTACATTTCTGGTGTACCAGCAGAGATACAGTGGTTTATAGAGCATGTATTATGGCATTTTTCTTCAAGTGCTTCCCATCCTTGGTGTGGGCACTAACACGGGAGGAATTGCCACTGAGAAATGCATATTTCAGCAATATGGTGGCATGATCTATAGCTGTGCCTTTTCTAATAGGACCGTAGAATATACACAAGCCACAGAGGAGCTGCATCCTGAATTCTTCCCTAGAATTAACTTAATGTTATGTTTCCTTTCAGTATATTATTCATCTATGAAATGAGCTGAAGAGGTATTGTGGAGAATTCAAACAGGGTGTGGTTCCTGAACAGTTGTGCACTCCTTGGCCATAGGCAAAGATCTGAGTCAATAAAATAAATTAAAAATATATATAATATATTATATATAAATATATAAAATAAAATTGTATAAAATAAATTTACACTGATCCAAAAAATTGCAAAAACTTTTGAAATTTCCAAGTTTTTTATTTTGCAGAGTTTGAAATGAATCCATTTTTCTGACTGTTGATAAAAAGATTTTTTTGTTTACTGAACTTTTTTTAAAAAATGGGGAAAAAAATTATCAGTTAATTTGCAAAACTTTCCAATCAAAATATTTCAACCAGCTTTAAAAATATACACCTACTCCTGTCTGTCTACCCAACCATAAACCCTTCAGCCACACCACTTAGGAAGTAGAATGCCTCCAAGCAATGCAGCTCTGGTTCAAAGAGCCTCAGCTGAGCCCAGATTATGTTAATATCTATATTGTTCATGAGAGATCTTGATGTCTAGTAGAATATGCATGGGGCTGGAAGCTCACACAGACCTACTGTTGATCTCTGAGTGCCTCATGTATAAGTAAGTGCCTCACTGTCCCTCAGGTATAAGTTCTACCACCAACCTACCTTCCATGGCTGTTGTGAGCTCCAATTTATTGGCTAAGAGCTTTCTCTTCAAAGCTATAAAAGTGCTGGGTGCTGATACCACAACTGCTATTTACAGGAGTAATCCTTATAAATCCCTGGTGGTGGTGGCAGGGAGAGGGCGGGTGTAAAGCTTACTTACATGTGTTAGAGTTGCCAGATCAGGCCCCTATCAGAACTAAAAAAAGTTAAAAAAAAGTTTTAATGTTTAATGAAAAAAAAAGTTGTAATGTTTAATGAAATAATCCAATTTGATCAAAAATATCAAAATTTCAAAGATTTGGCCACCTAAATTTACAGTAAAAATTAGCAAAATCTAAAAGGCTTCTCATCCACTATGTGATACCCCTGCTATTTCTCTCATCTTTGGGTCTTTCACGGCAGCATCTATAGTATTGTGCTTCACTGGATTCTACATAAGAAGTGAAAGCAATTCAGTCCCGGACTACGATGCAAAACATATTTACCACTTGGCTGTCTACTTAGGGGCCCAGTTATGTATGCTGGGAGTACTTGCACACAGAGAGTTAAAAAATTGTTTCAGTTAGCTGGGATTTTAAGCTTATCAGTTGAAAGGATCATCAATTTCCATCCCAACTACCTGCGAATTCAGATCTAGATGGAATGGCTTAAGGATCACATCCGACCACCACATCATAAGGAAAAGGAGCAATGAATAGTTCCATCCTGTGTTTTCTATAAAGCCGGAGTTTTATTCCTGTCATTTTCTTCCAGTCCTGGCAAGAGAAGGGTTGGCAGAAAGAGGCAATAAATAGCCTCAGCAAGGGGTCTCAACTGCTCCAGGTAGTCTCTGCTGTCTGGACACTTCTGTGCAACACAGAGCGCAACTGGCCATTTCAGCTATTGGCAGCTCTTTCCATCCTGCATTTAAAAATGGTTGATGTGTTTTATTTCGCCAGCTGCTGCTACAGCCTTGTATTGAACCAGCCTGTAAACTGCACTTTGGGGACCCTTGGCCCTCACAATGCTACAGCAAGCAATCCTTGGGGTAACGGAAGCAGGCAATAAACATGCATCTAGGTTCACACTATTACTTCCTGTTACCCAATTTTTCACCGGGGGGAGGGGAAAGAGGAAGTCTACTATTGTAGTGTATAGGTACAGGGTAATGTGGAAGGGCTGACTCACCACTGGTGCACTCCCTTCTGACTGGGCGTGACACAGCAACTCCTCTCTCATGCCCCCTACCGACAGTCACTTCGCTCCTGCCTTTTCTCATAACTTGGCCCTCCAGCCAGGTCATGCTTTAGTCCCACCCCTTCCATGGTAACACATTACCTCACCCACATTGTGTCTCTCTCATGATAGCAGAAAGTCCAACAAGTAACAGTCCAAGATCCTTATAAAAGGTTTTCAGTTCTGACTGTAGGCCCTGCAGTCCTCATGACCTTCCCTCAGGGCCCTCAGTTGTCCTTCTCCTGTTCTCAGGGGCCTCACACCACCTTTCCCAGTGGCTGGTAGGAAAACCCAAGCACTCCCACTACGCTGGGTTTCAGTCCAGGGACTCTATAACCAGCAGCCAAAGTCTGCTCCTTCAGACTCCCTGCTCCTGCCTCCTTGGATTTCTTCCTACTGTAGTTTGTCAGCTGGCCTCTCCCCAGTCACCCTTCTTTCAGGGCCAGCACTTGCAGAGCTCTCCCCTGGAATCCTCCAATAAATCTCATACCAATTTCTGCCCTTCTCAGAATTGACTTTCATGCTCTGTTCCTCCACTGAACGCCTTCCAGGGGCTCTCTCCCTGGAAGTCCAGCCCCTGTGTCAGGCTTCCTCACCACAGAGCCTGCTCCCCTCCCAGGGGCTGCTCTGTGTCTCTCCTGGCCTCTGGCCAGACCCTCTATTTAGGAGAGATTTCTAGGGCCCCGGGTTACGTCCTTGATCCTCACAGTCTCTCTACTCTCGTCCAAGATAGTGACTGCAGAGTTTTCCACTCTCCCTGCAGTCCCCTCTTGCTCCAGATTTTTCTTTCATTGTAGTTATCTCCCAGCTCCTTCTTCAGCTGGGCTTCATCTTGCAGTAGGCCTGGTCACCCTCCAGATGTAGCCAGGTAACACAATTAGCCTCTCTAGTTCCAGTTAACCCTTTTAGTGTCAGTGTGGAGTATACACCCATCCCAGGTAGTATCCCTTTAAGTGGTATATGAGCCCTCAAATATGCAAGGCCTGACGAGCTACACACTGCTGCTCTGGCTGGTTTCAGACTTTCTAAAACATGGTGAGCACCACGAAAGGATTGAAACTATTTAAAGGGATACTACCTTATTCCTACACACTGCAATCTTTATAGGGTCATTCAGGTGAGGATCTGACAGCACTTCCCCACATTCATAACTGAAGCCTCCCCACACATCCCCACGTGGTAGAAAAATAGCACCCCCCATTTTAAGTTGGGAAAACTGAGGCTGGGGAAGGAGGAAAAAAGAAATGCCGCTCAGCCAAAGTCACAGAATAGAACCGAACTCCGTGATCTAACCACGAGACACACTAATGCAGGACACAGATTTAGGAAGCAGATGACAAAGCAGATTTCATTTGCAGCAATGCAGGGTGGTAAAAGTGGGAGGGAGAGAAAGAAGAAAAGACACAAGATGGCTTTGAGCCAAAACCTTGTTTTTTAAATAAATTAATTAAATAAATAAAAAGCAAAGCTCAGTGAGTAATGAGGTCTCTGATGCTAGATTGTCCAGGTTTCCTAATTAGTCAGTGTTTATCCACATATCAGAGCCTTCTCCATTCCCAATCCCATGTTCAGAGAGTTATTGCTGATTGGACTCTTTTGCAATAGAGCAGTAAAAGGATGAACAGCACTAATTATGTCCTCAGGTTATGGGGCCACTGGGTATTCCACTGTTCTCAAGGTGGGTAGACAACTCTGCAATGGGAGCACCACGGCCTTTCTGACAGCCTTAATTCTGGTGGGCCACTGGGTCCAGGAATCTCTACTGCTGGAGGATTTATAGAAAAAGTTTTGAACTGTAGCTGCTCTTTCCATTTGTTACTAACATGGAAAAAGATGCATTCCATCTTGCTAAGCAAGCCAGAGCACAGATGGCCAGGGGCTTCCTACCAGCGATAGATGTGTTAGACCTGGTACTTCCAGCATTCATAGCACATGACGGGAACCTGCAACTGGCATCCCTGCCTACATCTTTATGTGACTGTGCTGGGGCTGTGTGTGCAACACTGCTCGACATGCAGTGGTGTGACCTACAATGGAGCTTAGTCTGCTCCAACTTCCAGCATACTGCAAGCAAAGGTAAATGAAATAGTACAAAGAGGCTTTGTACTATTGGGGCTTCACACTTGCAGAAACAAACACATCTCTAGAAATCTCATGTGATTTAAAACATCAGGATGTTTCCAGCCCAACTCAGAGACCAGAGACATTTGAATATACTGATAAGCATTCACATTTCCAGATGCCAATCAAACCAATCTACCCACATTTTGAAGAGCCTAGGGCAAAGAGTAAAATACTGGGTCTCAGGAGACCTAGGTTCTAGTCCTAGCTCTGACACTAACTTGCTAGGTGATCTTGGGCAAGTCATTTCACCTCTGACTCAGTTTCTCCACCTGTAAAGTGGGGGAAATGATACTTAACTCTTTTATGAAGTGCTTTGAGAAAACTATTGATGAACAGTGCAGTGTAAGAGCTAAGTATTAATTATTATTACTATCAACACCCCCATCCCTCTAGGAGTTTAAATTCTGGGCCAAATTTTCAAGATGGAGAAGTACAGGTTCATGCAGAAAACAGAAATACTTGCATGCAATTGCAAGTTCACCTTTTTCCTCACAAGGTTGATGCAGTTGTTCACACCAATTTAGTAAATAGGGTACAAATTCCTAATTATCTGCCTAGCTAGTCCACAGCCAGAGCATTCACCCAGTTTACACATGCTGTTGCAGCAACCACATAACGTGGTACTCCATGTCCATGACAGACAAATAAAGAAATAACCAGAGCAGTGATTGCTTGGTGTCAGATCAGTTATTAATCTTGGACTTGAGAACCAGAAACCGTCAGGGTATAAAATTGACTGGGGGAGTAGAACCACCACAGGACCTTACATATAAGCTAGAGCTGGTTGGAAAAAAACTGAAAATGGGAGGGGTGGAGAGAATCACATTTCCAAAAAAAAGAGACTAAAAGAGCCTGAGTTGAAGGCAAAAACAAAGTTGGGCATGGCTGACTTTTGTCCCCAAGCTGGTGGACAGACCCACCAGACTACATCCCTGTTTTATACAACTCTAAGAATTGCATTCCTCCAGTGATAAGCAATGCCTAGATAGACAGGAAGAAAAACTTCTGAGACATATGTACTTTCCTTTAGCAATGGAGGTAACCAATGAAGAACCTATGGTCACAGCAGCCGAGAAAGGTCCTTCTTTTGCCCTTGGTAAGTTCACTCAAATTGAAAATGAGGAGGACTGGAATTCCCTGGTAAATGTTGCCAGCTTCCCAGGTTGGCTGTTATTGGCATAAGGTTATTCATTACATATCTAGAAAAGCAGTCTTGAGAAAGCTGTTCCTACAGTATTCACCCTGGAAACTGAATTAACAGAACTCACGAGAAAGACTGTCCTCCATGTGATTTCTGGCCAAACTTTGCGGGCTCAAGAGGTTCAGTGTTAAGCAGTATCTAGAGTCATAAGTGTTTATCCACATAAAATTCAACCTCTGAACAGAGAAACTAGGACCAAACTCCTTGCTCCAAATACCCAAATTCTGGGGAAACTCATATCCAGCCAGATCTGTAGCTCAGACCCATTTGTTTTGGAGGTTCCCCAACATCTCTAGTTGTCAGCTGTCAATTCCCTAGTCTCAATGGTAAAATCAGGAAGTGAAAGGAAAATATCCTAACCTGGAAATTATGGGAGAGTTACATTTATTCTGACAATTCAAAATATTCCAAAGAGTGGCTCCTTGAGTACTTACTTACCTTCAGACAGGAGGGGTCAGATTTGCTAAGGTTTAAGGCAGGCATTTGTGCATGTACCTTAGGTGTGTGCTCTCCACATCTGCTTGTAAGGTTACCTGATTTTATGTGCAATCATGGTATTGCTATACAGTCTTGCAGAAAGTAGATCCAGGGATGCCAGTTATTGCAGTAGTGGTCAGGGGCCCAAACTAAGATTGGGGTCCTGTTGTGCTAGGCACAGTACAAACATATAGTAAGAATCCCTGTTTGAAAGAGCTTACAATTTAAAATCGACTAGCCAGACAAAAGGAGAGAGAAAGGGGATGGGGAACTGAGGTACAGAGATTATCGGTACATCTACACTTACGGCAGTGGGTAGAGTACAGACACTGCATTCCCAGCGAGCCTGGGTATAAGCAGTAGTGTAGACGGTGAGACACTGCTTAGGTAAATACCGTAGGGTAAGTGCTCTTCATGCCTGAACCTAGGGTACAAACCCTGCATGGGGTTTCTACACACCAAAGCAGTTCTTCCCAAATCTCTACTGCTACTTTTTAGCAGCGTAATGTCCCACTGCCAGTCTTTCACTGCAGCATGTAGGTATACATGTAGTACCAGTAATCTACATGCTGCTGTAAATATCAACGTACCTTAAGTGACTTGCAGAGACCACACAGGCAGTCTGTGGCCAAGCTAAGAATGGAACTCATCTCCCAAGTCACCATTCAATATCAACATGCCTTAAGTGACTTGCAGAGACCACACAGCTATCTTTTCATGACAGGTTTAATACAATTAGCAAAGCTGCAGCAGTCTGCCCCTTACTATCCCAGACCCTGCTCCAAATTACCGACCAGTGGTGCTGAGGTTCTCAAGTTAAGGCACCGGAGTGGTCCTAAATGGATGCACCATTACTGTTTCACATGAAGTTTGTTGAAAATATGGCCCAACCCCTAACCCTTGGTGACTGTGTAACAAGATGACCCTCAGAGGTTTTCTACCACAACAACACTAGACAAATAGGATCTCCATTGGTTCTCAGACTGGTACAATCAGGTCTTAGGAATCACTGTGAGCTGTATGATGCATTAGGGTAGTTTTGTTTGCCCCTTTGCAAACAGCCTACAGCAGTTCAGATCTTCCAGTCCTCCCTACCAGCTGGTCCCCAAACACCTCCCCCCGCCCCCGTCAGAAGGAAATGATATAAAATGATTGAAGATTGATGATTAATGAAGAAAGCGGGTGAATATTAATCAGGGAGACAATATTTGATGGCAGCCCCTCAGGAAGTTGTTAAGAGCCAATTCTTCTACTCCAGAGCAGTAGATTTAGGCTGAGGCTCATGATAGAAAGAGGAAGCTATAATGTTAAACTGCCCTGTGTGAAAATGGACAATCCACCCCCTTTGTTTGCTGTTCCATAGGGACAATGTTCTGCAGGTCTATCCTTCACACCAACCCTCCCCCGCTCTCCAGGAGTTTAAAGGCAAAGCATGTGAACAGAACTGAAATGGACATGAAGATGTCACATTTCTGCTTTGAGAGTGAATTCTGGCCACCGCAAGCTGCTCTGGATGAGTCGAGGCAAATACAGAGACCATTCACACTCAGCACAGCCCTGTCGCATTCAGTGCATCAGTGTTACACTCCAAGGTGTCAGAGAGGATCTGGGGCAACAGTCTTCCAGAACAGTGGTTTTCAAACTGCAGGTTGCGACCCAATACTGGGTTGCGGAATGGAAGGCACTGGGTCGCGGCGGCTCTGGTCAACACCACCAACCGGGCCGTTAAAAGGCCCATCAGCAGTGCTGCCTGGCTAAGGCAGGCTACTAGTCCCTACCTCTTCTGACACCACGCTGCGCCCTGGAAGTGACCAGCAGCAGGGCCGGCTCCTAAGCGGGCGGGGGGGCCATGGGGCTCTGCACGTTGCCCCCACCCCAAGCACTGGCTCTGCACTCCCATTGGCCAGGAACCAGCCAATGGGAGCTGGGGGGGGGTGCCTGTGGGTGAGAGCGTGCAGTATCGCTTGTGCACCTGCCCCTAGGAGCCAGACCTGCTGCTGGCTGCTCCTGGGGTGCAGCGTGGTCCCAGGACAGGCAGGAAGCCTGCCTTAGCACCCCCGCTATGCTGCTGACTGGGAGCCACCCAAGGTGAGCCCGCACCCCAATCCCCTACCCCAGCCCTAAGCCCCCCCAAAACCCAGAGCCCCTTCCTGCACCCCAAACCCCTCATCCCTGGCCCCACCCCAGAGCCTGCACCCCCAGCCAGAGCTCTCACCCCCCTCATGCCCCAACCCCCGCCCCAGCCCAGAGCGCCCTCCCACACCCTGATCCCCTCATTCCTGGCCCTACCCCGCACACTCACCCCCACACCCAACCCCTCTGCCCCAGCCCTGAGCCCCTCCCACACCCCAAACCCCTCATCCCCAGCTCTGTTGGTCACAGGCATCCACAATTTTCTTCAACTGGGTCGTGAGAAAAAAAGTTTGAAAACCACTGTTCCAGAACACAGGAGTCCAGCCCAGAATTTTTGTCCAACTATTTAGGACCTGATCCAACTAGGAATCTAGGAAGGATAGAAGATCAGGAGCTAACATTCTTGGTAGAAGTGCCATGCAGTTTCTAAGGATAGAAGTTGTCAGGCATCTTGGTGCTCATATTATCCCCAAAATGGCACCTTACGCAGCACAGGTGCCTTCCAGTGCACATTTATAGTTAATTAATGCCTTTGAAGAGGTGGGTGATCTGGAGGGACCCAGGTTATTTGCACAGGATTGTGGCAGAAAGACCTCTATGTGCTTTCAGTTCCTGTTCATTTTTGCCTTCCTATTTACAGGACTGGAGGTGTCACAGACTAAGTGTACAGCACTTGTTGGTGTGTTTACACAGTAGCTGCCTTTGTAAAGTTAACAGTATGTGAACATGGACACCAGCAGGCTGAGAGGTGATGGATAAGGAAGCCTTTATTCCAACTCTCCTACAAGGGCAGGTGCTATGTCGCAAAGAGCACAATGCACTGCAGACCCCCTAAACAAACAACTCTTTAATGCACCTGTCATTTCAAATGTCAGACCAGAGACAAGGTCAAGCCTGGAGCAAAATCAGCCTGCTCCCTCCTTGACCCATCATTCATCACTGAATTTATCCACACACCAAGCGGACCAGCTGATTCACAGGGAAAGAGTAATCTGAGCTCTAGAAGGGTCCTGTTTCTGTTCCAGTGAACTTATTAATAGTCTTCTAAGGAAGCCAGCAGGGGTCCGGATGGACAACTCTGCACGTATACAGTCCTACGTAGAGAAGCTTAAAATTCCACATCCATGTACTTGGTCAGTAAACTGGAGGATCTAGGTAGATTTCTCCCATGTGACTGCTAGATCAATTTTACAGCCAACAAGGTAGCGCTATTGCATGAGATGAGCCACAGGAATTTGAGTTCAGTTTGCTGGGGGCATATTAGCCAGTATAATTTAATATTCATATTAGCACTTGTACTGATGGCTAGAAGCCCTTCCTCAATCCCTGTGCAGTAACCAGTTTTGCCAATTTTTGCAATTTTAATCACTCATCTCACAATATTGAGTTTGGGGGATTTGTTTTTTTTTTTAATTAAGTTTTCAAAGCACCAACTCCCGGAGTCATGTTATTAAAAGACAATTTCAGTTTCATTTCAAAGATAAGTCTCTAGCCTGACCACATGAACCTTAAAAGGCTCAAAAGCCAGAATGCAAATAAAAAGAATCCAAGCTCATGATTTTTTGAAAACATTAAGACAAAATTATAATAAAATGTTACCATACTACATTGTACATTACTTATTCAGGATCGGGTTACTGTTCAAAGCACCTGGCTAAAGATTCAATAAGAGGAGGAATTCCTCCATGATTTCAACAATTTCCATCCCACCATCAACCTCAGCCTGGATCAGTCCACCACAAGAGATCCACTTCCTGGACACTACAGTGCTAATAAGCGATTGTCACATAAACACCCCTATACCGGAAACCTACTGACCGCTGTACTTACCTACATGCCTCCAGCTTTCATCCAGACCACACCACAGGATCCATTGTCTACAGCCAAGCTCTACGATACAACCGCATTTGCTCCAACCCCTCAGACAGAGACAAACACCTACAAGATCTCTATCAAGCGTTCTTACAACTACAGTACACACCTGCTGAAGTGAAGAAACAGATTGACAGAGCCAGAAGAGTACCCAGAAGTTGCCTACTACAGGACAGGCCCAACATAGAAAATAACAGAACGCCACTAGCCATCACCTTCAGCCCCCAACTAAAACCTCACCAGTGCATCATCAAGGATCTACAACCTACCCTGAAGGATGACCCATCACTCTCACAGAGCTTGGGAGACAGGCCAGTCCTTGCTCACAGACAGCCCCCCAACCTGAAGCAAATACTCACCAGCAAGCACACACCACACAACAAAAACACTAACCCAGGAACCTATCCTTGCAACAAAGCCCGTTGCCAACTGTGTCCACATATCTATTCAGGGGACACCATCATAGGGCCTAATCATATCAGCCACACTATCAGAGGCTCATTCACCTGCACATCTACCAACGTGATATATGCCATCATGTACCAGCAATGCCCCTCTGCCATGTACATTGGCCAAACTGGACAGTCTCTATGTAAAAGAATAATGGACACAAATCAGATGTCAAGAATTATAACATTCAAAAACCAGTCGGAGAACACTTCAATCTCTCTGGTCACTCGATTACAGACCTAAAAGTAGCAATTCTTCAACAAAAAAACTTCAAAAACAGACTCCAATGAGAGACTGCTGAATTGGAATTAATTTGCAAACTGGACACCATTACATTAGGCTTGAATAAAGACTGGGAGTGGATGTGTCATTACACAATGTAAAACTATTTCCCCATGTTTAACCTCCCCTCTCCCCATTCCTCACACGTTCTTGTCAACTGCTGGAAATAGCCCACCTTGATTATCACTACAAAAGGTTTTTTTTCTCTCCTGCTGATAATAGCTCACCTTACCTGATCATTCTCGTTACAGTGTCTATGGTAACACCCATGGTTTCATGTTCTCTGTGTATATAAAATCTCCCCACTGTATTTTCCACTGCATGCATCCGATGAAGTGAGCTGTAGCTCACGAAAGCTTATGCTCAAATAAATTTGTTCAACTCTAAGGTGCCACAAATACTCCTTTTCTTTTTGCGGATACAGACTAACATGGCTGCTACTCTGAAATAAGAGGGGGGGGGTCACGTTTTTCCAATAATATGCAATACAGAGTGTAGTTGCTAACAGTAAAAAAGAAATTAATTTGTTCTGTTTAAAATGTATATCTTTTACTGGAGCATTCAGTAAGCAGATCAGGAGATTGCTAGGAAGCTGGCATTTTATCATAAGATGACTCTCTAATAATTTTCTCCTAAAACCCTCTAATTCCTGCACACCACTACCACGTACTGCAAATACATTGCCCTTTCCCTGCAACCCCTCCAACAGAGCACCTCCCAAGTAGCAAAAAATATGATGGATTTTAACTGCAGTCATATGCCATCTACATAGTAATTTATAAAAAGAAATTCTTTAAGAACTACGCAAATTTAAGATATATATCCCCTTTCCAGATACAGACCAACTCCTCAGGGGCCTGCCTAGTTTTGAAGGCTTAGGGTGGCAATACTGAATAACTAAGGTGCAGTGACTAAACAGCAATCAGTGTAACCTGTGGTTTTCTCCATATTTATAAAGTGATGATGCCTTTTGTTCCAGGTACCTTTAAGTTTTAGAACCCTTAAAAGAACTTTAAGATGATTGCACTGAAAATCAGCCAAAAGACAGGGCAAGGAGTAAACTTACATGCATAACCTTAACTCTGCCTTAGTGTGTAGGCATAATGACACCCTTAATCACATGATCACAAACTATGAAAAGGGCATAGCAAACTCCTGTACTATGCTATATGCACAGCAGTGGTAAAAGCTGGCACCTCGGTCTACAAGTAAATTAGTTCCCTAGCCATCTCTCAAATGCACTTAAAGACTCATCTATGCATATGCGTGCAGCTATATTATCTTTGTGCTTACGTTTTACTATCCAAGAGATACTGTGATCACTTATAAGGCTCTTGTAATGCACACACATAAGGGGGCAGAGTTAGATTATGCATAACTTTTATTTTGGAGGTCCTCTCTTTTGACTGCCTAAAAGAACCCTAAAGTTGCACACGTAAGGCAGTTATTTATATTACAATGGATGGGATTTTTTAAGAGACCTTAAGAGAGTTAGGTGTCCAAATCCCACTCAGATTTAATAGGAATTAGATGCCTAATTTAGACAGACATCTTTAAAAATCCCAGCATACATACTATATTTTATATATGCATATTTATTCTCATACACACACACACACTGAAGAATGATTCCTTTTGGCCTCCAGTATCTGTTACCCAAAACCTTTAAATATTCCTCAGCTAAAAATCACATCATCTCTCTCCCTTTGCCGACTCAGCAGCCCCATTAGCACTGATTTGTTTCAATTGAAACTCACTTTTCTTTGTTGTGTTTCTTCGGCCTAACATTTTTGCCTCTGTTCTTTTCTCCCTCCTTGGGGTGACAGCTATTTTATCACCTGTAACAAGAATGCTGAGCCTGTTGTGCAGGCAAAACATTTGCAAAGGGGGAGGGAGGTATGTGGGAAGCCGTAAGAAATTGATAAGGACTGTAAAGTAGCTTTATAAAAGTGCCGACGAGCCTGTTCAGGGCACAGAGCACCTGCACCTCTGCCCCTGGCAGCGCTTCCTTCAGATGCTCCTATTGTTTTCATTACTATTTGTGACTCGATCATTAATAAATTACAATTTTTTCCTCATTGGCTCCAACCACCAGGGGAGCCAGCAGGTGCGCCACTCTTACAATTAGCCCTTCGTAATGCATGCTTGGCAAGAAAAGTTGTCCACAAGCTGCAGAGTTTACTGACTGGATTTCTACTTCATGGCTGCAACACTTGGTGTAGTTAAAGGAGAATTTGCAGGGAGGCAGTCTTAATTATTCAGTTCCTATGGCCAAGAACTTTAACAAGAAGGCTGGATCCCAAGTTTAGGAACCTGCTCATGAAATGGGAGTCAAGCAGAGACAGAGGGAACATGCTCAATCGACAGAGCAGTGCAAATGACTTCTGTTTTTATACAGCATGGATGGTTAGTCCATATTTGGACTATGCAGTCTCATTTTGGTCATCCTGTTTGAAAAAAAAGCTTTTAGTTAAGCTCGAGACTCAAGTGTAGGCTAGCTGTGGTGGAGGAATAGGTGAATGGAACAAAGAGAGATTAAATAATTCCAATTTTGTCAGTTTGGAGATGTGATTATTTAGGACTTGATCCTGGAAGATGTAGAGCACCCTTAATTTCCTTTGTGACCACTAAGGCCTGGCCTACACACAGAGTTTGTACTGGTGTAACTATTTCAGTTAGGGGTGCAAATTTTTATCAAAATAGTTAAAGCAGTACAATCCCACAATCCCCGAGTGTCGACACAGTTATATTGGTATAAAAAGGTACCTTACAGGAGCATAAATTATTCCCCTTCCCATATGGTATAAGGCAGTGGTTCTCAAAGCCAGTCTGCCGCTTGTTCAGGGAAAGCCCCTGGCGGGCCGGGCCAGTTTGTTTACCTGCCATGTCCACAGGTTCGGCCGATCGCAGCTCCCACTGGCCGCAGTTTGCCACTCCAGGCCAATGGGGGCTGCGGGAAGGATGGCCAGCACATCCCTCGGCCCACGCCGCTTTCTGCAGCCCCCATTGGCCTGGAGTGGCGAACCATGGCCAGTAGGAGCCGCAATCGGCCGAACCTGCAGACGTGGCAGGTAAACAAACCGGCCCAGCCTGCCAGGAGCTTTCTCTGAACAAGCGGAGGAGCGGCTTTGAGAACCACTGTATAAGGCACCTTTATATTAATATAACTGCCTCCTCACAGGCTGAGGGGGGGAGGGGGGCTGTACCACTTTAAGTATATCAGCGTAGTTAGATAGGTACAATCAAGCATCAAAGGTAGTTGGCAACTTGTGGAACATGCTCAGAATCTTCCACCTCCATTATGATCTTTTGATGGAAAGACTAGTGAAGGCAGAGTAAAAATATTCGGCAGGGTAAATAAAGAATGGGACAAGAAGGCTGAGAGCAAACCTCAAAGTCCAACTGTAATATTACAGCAGAAGCAGAGAAAAATTAATGACCACGCAAAGCTACCAGTTATGACAAATAGTTAGCAGGGTTATATGCTAGAATGAAGTAATTCACCTGTTTGCCTTTGGGACACTTTTCCTTTTCTTCCTATGAACCAATGGTGTGCCATCTATGCATGCAAGACATGCATTGCATGCCCAACTGGCTGCATATTGGCCAACTAGTGGTGGCCCATGAGCCAGATCCAGACCGAGAGATGATTCCATCTAGACCCAATGGAGAACACCATTTTGTAGAGCAAAATGGTATCCACCACACAGTGTGACCTCAAAGGCACCACACCATGCTCCATGGAGGATGCCATTTTGGACCAACTAAGGTGTGCCAGTGAGCTGTTGCATGCCTTACTAAAACTGTTACAGCTCACCATTGTTATGAACTCATTCATTTTGTACTGTTTTGGAGAAGGAACATGTTGACTTTGATATAGATGCCAACTGCAAGCTCAAAGTTTCTAGAGGGAGAAAGAAGGAATGGAAAATAGGGTTGGGTTGAGGAGAAGACACCATGTTTAAATCCTTTCACTTGTCCTTTTTTGGAACACAAGAATTGCCGGACTGGTTCAGAACCATGGTCCATTCAGTCCAGAATCCTGTCTGACAGTGGCCAATCCCAGATGCTTCGGAGACAGAATCATCCCACAGTAGGCAGATTTGTGGTAATCTGGCCCCTACATTAGGTCTCATCCTGAAGTCTAATACACATTGGGTAAAACCCCGAAGCACAACTAATATCCCTTCCAAAATATATTAAAGAATATCCAGAGTTATCATAATTATATCCATAAAAGTGTCCAGCTCTTTCTTGAATCTTGAGAAGTTCTTGGCCTCAATGATTGCATGTGGCAGTGAGTTCCATGGACCAATAAAGTGCTATTTGAAAAATTATTTCCTTTTACCTGATTTGAATTTCCTATCTTTTAATTTCATTGAATGTCCCCTTGCTCTTGTGTTATGAGACAGGGAGAACAAAAGTTCATGATCTACTTTCTTTGCACCATTCATTTTTTCATATACATTTACATCTCTCTTCTTGGTCTCCTTTATAAAGTAAACAATCATGGTTTGGGGGTTTTTTTGTCCACCTAATGGAGCCCAGCATACAAGCTGGCACAATTTAGCACCACAATCAGTGTCTCAACTCAAGACGCCTGGGGTTGAAACTAAATGGTGTGTTACAAGTAAGGATTAAGAGGGAAGCTGAACAGTTCCCAGCCAGAACGATTGATGCTTCAGCTTCAAGACACCCACAGGCACAGAGAATTTTACAAGGAGAACCCTAAACCAAAACACCATAAACTTTAGCCCTCGTGGGTCCCCATTCAGTAGCTGCATGTTTTTATATTTTATGTTATGGGACAAAAAAGACACACACTGCTCTTTACCAGACGGAGTCAAGAGCTCACTGAATGAGGGGGACTGTCCCCAAACAGAAGACCACTACGAGGCTTTCACTGTTGCTTCTGCCCCCCAGAGGGCACAAATAAAATGTTTATTTAGTGGACAGAGCAAGTAACAGCAGGTGGGGAGAGAGAAGCACCTGTGTCTCTCTAGTCAGACAAAGTGTCACTCAATTAACTTTGGCTGAGGTGTCGCATCTTGCTGAGAAAGAACTATATTACAGAGAAGGAAACCAAATCTTCAGATCATTCCAGGAAATGACCAAGAAAGGGAATTTTCAGGAGGAGAAGGATAAGGGGAAGGTGCTTTTAAAGCAAATCCAGACGAGGATCTCTTACCCAAAGCCCACGCATGGGAGATTTTTAAAATTGAGTTCAGCCTAATACTTTTTGCATGGCTGCAGTATATTACAGTATTATCATTCACACATACTTTTACTGGGCTCAGTATTATGAACCCTTACTGGGACTAGGAACAGAAAAACAAATATAGAAAGAGCCTGCTCTTGAGAAATGACCAGTTTTTGTTTTTTATATTCATATTACAGTAACACCTATAGGCCCTGCTGCATTAGATGCTGTAACAACACACACAGCTCTTCAGGGCATGGACTTGCTATACACCTAAATAGGCAACACAAGCAAAGGGAAGAGACATGAAGTATCATTCCCATTTTACAGACAAAGAACTCAGCACAGAGAGATTGAATTACTTGCCCAGCACCACAGAGGAAGTCTAAAGTACAACCACGAATTAAGCTCAGATCAACCAAGTCCCACTTCAGTGGTTTGACCCCTGAACTAAACCTTCGGATTACTTTTTGCAGGGTGGGAGAGTTCCAATAAGCTTTCTGATCTCCAGAGAGATGCCTCTGGTTACAAACTCGACCAGAACTGCTCGACTGTCAGATGAACAGCTCCACTTCAAGAAAGTTGCAGATTCCACTGTGGGGAGTATCTGCTCCAACTTCTGTGAAAACAGAACCATAGATAGCATGTTTCCACAACACTTAATAAAGAGGTGCATGTAGTGGTTTGACAAGCAATCAGGAACTACTGAGATCCAACCCTGACTGTACCACTAACTCCCTCTGGTTCTTCAGCAAGTCACAGCCTCTCTTCTTCAGGTCCCAATTGGTAAAGTAAGAATACTTATTTACCTGCCTATTCCAGTGTGCAGTTCGGAGGATTAGATATTGATTATAGAGTAGTTGACATTCAAAATATTTTAAGTGCCAAGTATTACTTGTAATAAGATGTATTCTCAATTCAAAGAAAGTGTAACTACAGTAAGTTCTCATAACCAGGTTTAAATCATTTTCTAGAAAACCTAAGGAAAGTTCTAGATAAATTATCAAACTTCAGGTAAGTTCATAACAAGATCACACTTAAATTAAATCTGCAGCATTAGGAGATCACAGTTCTAATCCCAAAGGCTGCTTGAATGCCTGGAACTTTGAAGCACAGAAGGGTGTCGAAATGAAAAACAGGGGTTAAAAGGACCCAGTTTAATCTTTCAAACCTTTAAGTCAGTTCTTGCTCCAGACACACTGGATCCCCCAGCCCTGCTTCCAGGACAATAAATATTTTATCTGGTTGTTTAGTAATATATATATATATATATTATATATATTTATGTCCCCTGCTCCCGAACAGACACACCCCACCCCAAATGTGTCATTTTCCATTCAGCAACCACTGATTTTTCAGTTTCTTCTAGTCCACTTTAAAATTAACAAGTCTTCTACTGCATCTTTACTTCTTTTCTTCGTCTTGTGCATCAGTCCAGCCCTGGAAATATATCATTTGTTAAAAGTAATGTAGCAGTACATGAGGTGTGCCTTTCTGAGTCTCTACCCCCTACACCAGCACAGCAGCAACTAGCTCACTAGCAGCTGAAGCTCTAATGTGTCTTGTTGAGGCTGCATATTGTTAAGCCATTAGACTTTCTCTTGCAACTGATACACAAAAACCCTTAGTGCCTTCCTTTTACTTGACCTGAACTGTAGGTTTTGCTAGCAGTCAACTCAATCACTATACTTTCCAAGTCTGCTATTAAACCTTGGCTCTAACCATCCAAGAAATTAATCTCCAGTGCCCAACCTCTCTCAGCCCCAACTGTATGCCACAGCAGCTGTTCGCAGCCTTTGATCTCCATCTGCATGGCTTCATCCATAAACCCAAGTACCTTGTGGTGTCCATTGAGTCCTGTCAGTCCCCTCCTAACGTCACCTGAAAAAACAAACCCAGGGCCTTCAGGGCTTTTGGCATTTCATATGCTCCTGCCAAACTGTAACCTCCTTTCCACCTTAGTTAAAAAATGCAATCAAGCCAGAAAACATGGACTCTCAATCTTACTCTCGTCAGGTTTTTTCCAGGGTTCATGTATACACAACCTAATGACTGCAGAGGAACCAAGAGATTCTGTACTGCCTTCTCTAGTGGTCAAGAACAAAGGCCATTGTGCATGACAACAATGCACCCAACTAGAAGGAGAGTGACGTGTTATATAGGCAGGCAGCATTACTTAACCCTATAAAGGACTTCATGGTTACACCTTTGTTAATCCATCACTTGTCCTGGCATTCATTAAAGCATGTTTACTGAAATGAGCAGAGAGGGACCACCAAAAAGCAGGTAAGATTCACATTCAATTTTATCTAAAGCACCAACATTTCAAGTAGTTTAAGTCCATCTCCAGTGTTTTTATTATCTGGATTACAGAAGCGCCTACGGGGTGGTTGTAATATAAAATGGTTATGTAGTGGTGTACTCCAGAAACCATTGTGCTCAGCACTGTAAAAATAAAACAGTCCTGAAGAGCTGTCTAAATAGATAGGAGGCAAAAGATGGGAGAAAGGAAGTATCCCCATTTTACAGATGGGGAACTGAGGCACAGAGAGGTAAACTGATTTTCCCAAGGCCACCCAGGAAGTTTGTGGCAGTCTGGAATTGAATCTTGATCCTAGTCCATCACCATACCCACAAAACCATCCTTCCTCCTGGATTTCTTGGCCACTTGCAAGCACTCTCTCACACAAAGGGAATCCCTGTCAGAAGTGGCAGAAAGACACAGGACTAGGGGAACTGCTGAAAGGCAAGGGTTGGTTTAAAAAAAAAAACGATTTGAGCATGAGCTTGAACACTGGCCCCATTTTTCTGAAAAATTCACCATTTTTTCAGTATATTTTGTTTGCAAGTGGATCTGTGTTTTGGTAAAAGTGCAAATTTT
Source organism: Eretmochelys imbricata (assembly GCF_965152235.1). Classification (NCBI taxonomy): domain Eukaryota; kingdom Metazoa; phylum Chordata; order Testudines; family Cheloniidae; genus Eretmochelys; species Eretmochelys imbricata. The sequence goes on from NC_135584.1 coordinate 22,656,700, forward strand.
GAGAAAAGCAGACTCATTCCAAGCAAAAAGTGGAATCAAAGATGAAGCGACAAGAGTCATTTTGTCAAATCTCCCTGAAAAATTAAACCTGAGGGGGGGAAAGTCCCCTGAAATGAAATAGCAAATGTTTACATGTAAAGTTGAGTGAGATGTCCACAATTGTATTTTCATTGATTGAAGCAAGATAAAAAAAAAAATCTATCTAATGCTTCTGAATGTTTAATGCAAGCAGTGGCAAATCTCTCACTATCTTGTAATTCTTACTCTCCTACTCCTGATTCCATCTCTGATGTCCCTCTAGTGTTCTCAAGTAAGTATTGCGTTTGCTCATTACTGCTTCACTCAATGGCATTAGATAGAACAATCTCCAATTTGTTTCCCTTACTTGTCTTTGTGCCACACATTCTCCTGGTCTCCCTCCCAAAAGAAGCCAGCCGATGGCACTAGCTGGCATAATCTTTTCCGTACTACTGTGCTTCCTACAACTCTGCAGGCTACATGAGCTTTGTCTGTGACTTGAGACTATTTTTGGAAGCTTTAAAAATATCCAAGGGGCACCTTCCCCTTTTAGTCAGATGTGGCATCTTTTTATGTTTAATAAAGAATTTTTTTAAAAAAATATTTCTGCTAAGCATCAACCTGGCTTCCTGGTAAAAATAAAAACAGCTGAGCTGGCAAAGACTTGGGCAAGAGGAAACCCTATTTATAGAATCAATTACAACAGCTATCACGAGAGTGTACTGATCGCTCTGAGCCATATGCTCCTCGGACGAGCAGTGTGGAGAAGGACTAAGTCACAGAAGATGGCATCAGGGAAAAGCCACTTCCACCATTACACAGCCATCAATACATTTGATAGTGTGTGTATAGAGATGTGTCCTCAGGGAACATACTGAACTGTGCACATTCCCCTCCAAGACATCACACTGATGAGCTGCAAAAGGCAGCCTAAGTCACTGCTGCTCTGTGCAGCGGTACTTCCCCCCTGCATGTTTTAAGCCACAGCGCAGACTTAAACGAATGCAGCAGCCAAAGACAGCACAGCACGTGTGCCAACCTGTCTGCTGCCAGTGCTGGGGGAAGTGGGAGGTGGAATGCTCAGGGTCATAAAAGCAGAACCCTGATGTGCAAACAGCCCAAGTGCCTTGGGATTTACCCTGTACTCATCTACAGCAGCCTATCCCTCCCACCTTTGCACCATCGTCATTATTTCTAGGGTAAGTCCATGCAATGAAACAATACAACAAATGAGTAAGGGCATGTCTACACATAGATTTACTGTGCAGCAAGCTGGGGGTGGGGGAATTATCTACAGCACTTCAACATGCCACACACTAGGTGATGCACACTGAGATTGTCCTAGTGCCCTCTGAGGCACTGCAGTTTGAATCAGCAGTACGTCAACGCACGCTATGGAACTTTTAGTGTGCAGTAGTAGGGTCCACACAGACACTGTATGGCACATTGGATTGCTGTAAGTTTCCACCCCAGCTTGCTGTGCAGTAAACGGACACATAGGCATGACCCAAGGGAAAAAAAAAGGAGAGAAGTGGGGATAGAATAATAAGATCACGCAAGTGCATTGGATAGTTATGTGGGAGTCAGAAGATTCAGATTCTTTTCCTTGCCCTGGCGCCAACTTGCTGTTCGTGTGTGACCTTGACCAAGTCACTTGACATCGTTGCACCCCAATCTTCCCATCTGTAAGATAATATATTTCTTTTTTTATAAAATATTTAGATCTATAAACCGAACGCACTGTATAACAGCAAATTATTATTGCCACCTAGTTGGCTCTGAATCAATATAAACATTTCACTTTTTAAAAAAATAATACCAACTATCCCAACTAACCACTGATCAAAAGCCCCTGGGATAGGGATATTAGGTGAAATCTGGCGGCGCTGAAGTCAAGAACAAAACTCCCATTGGACTGCAGTGGGATCAAGATTTTCTAGTGGGTCCAAAAGGCAGTTCTTGGGTGAAAGTCAGAACAACATAAGGTACAAGTCTTCAGGGGAGCTTGCTAAATTGGAGTCACTATCATGATTGGTGTGTTTACTTTCCAAGGCAAAGTAAAATCCATATATATACTTTCCTGGAGAACCTTCCCATTGCAGAGAAAGAATGCCATGGAAAAATAAAAACCTCACTTGGCTTGATGTATCATCTGGCTGCCCAGAAAGATCATATAGATGCAAATTGTTTTCCTTGTTTTTCTGAAGGACAGACACCAAAAAATTACTGGGCATAGGGACATCTTACCAAAACCTTAAATTCAAGTAGAGCTGGTTGAAACGTCATTGACATCTTTTGTTGATTTTAGAAATAACTCCTAACAGGGAACGATATACACCAACATGTCTGTGAACTCCTTTTTCCTGTTTTTGGATCACCTATGAAGTGGGAGTTTGATCATTTTGAAATTTCATATTGATGAAGAGAGGATTTTCTAAATGATCAAAATGTTTCCTATTTGTTGATCAACTATCTATGGGAGGATGCCTGAGAGATTGCTTGATCACAGGTCTAAATGTGTTATCAAAGCACTTGGGTGAAATACTGGCCCTATCGATGTCAATGGGAGTTTTGCCATTGACTCTGATAAGACCAGAATTTCACTCGAGACACTGAAAGGAGCAATGGGAAAAGGCATTATAACCTAATGATGGGATCAAACTGTGAAATCCTCATCTGAATATTTCAGGCGCTGCAGGAAGAGTATGTGTATGTCAGGTTTGGTTCCAGGCCCATCTCTAATACTGGTGGGCAAGAAGAGTAGTTATGTCAAATGGGATATTTCATTCTTTGTTTCATCATTAAGCAAAGCAATTCTTAGCTTTACTGACAGAGAAAGAGAACGCAACCCACTCACCCACCCACCCACCCAGAGAGAAACATTCCCCTCCCCAAGATGCTGAGGTAGTGAGGTAGAATTTGTGGATAGCTAGAAACTACCTGTTTATACCTTAGCCCTCTGGACTGCCCACTAAAGTGCTTTTCTGCACACTTGGCTTCTGCCTTATCCACAGCTCTAAGTTGTCCTCTTATGTTTTCCTCTCTGAAAAATGACTTTTTTTTTAATTATGGCACTTCTCATGGTACATTGTGATGTAACTCAATGGCACAGAGAACCACAACTCATATTTCCGCAGGATGCCAGCATTTTGGTGCCAAAGTGCCTCCTGGCACCGGACTACCGTTTGCACTGTAATTAAATTGACTCCACTCCTTGGCTTGGTTTTATCCCTGAACAATACCACCATTTGAGTAATACATTCTCAGGGCACTAATACATCACCTGGGTGAACTCTGTCCATGATGTATTACGCCAATACATCATCACAGTGCACTCCCGCTGTAAGTATGTATGGGCACCATACATCATCAAGCTGAGACAGTGGTGATGTACTGCGCAGAAGATGGCACCTTTCAGGAGTGGAGTAGGCCATGACCAGGAGAATAAAGGTTGGTATCACTAGAAGCTGTTTTCTTTATGCAGTAATGCTGGCACGGACTCAACTTCACTGAATCTGTGTCTAACTTTATCCCCTTATTTCTTTATCCTGACATGTTGCATCATTGGAAGCATCTCTTGAGATGCGCCATTCCCATAAAGATCCCAAGGGACAGCAGGTACACAGTTACCAGGAGTAGATTTTTTGCTTGGTGCGTGGGGCTTCAGCCCATTAATACTAAAAGCAGTTGCTAAAGCTTTGTGTACCAAGCAGAGAAGACACGCAACCTTTCAACATTCTCTACCCAGCCAATGAGCACCTCCCAAAGAGTTAGCATCAAAGATTTACACTGAAATGTCACTGAAGCAACTGGATTTTCAAAACAGTCTAAAAATTGTTTAACGTTGGCCTTTGATTTAACTGAGGACAAATGATGGGACATGGTGCAAACTCGCCCTGACGAAGAATTACACCAAAGTTCACCTTGTCAGTACTGTTGACAACAGTCTAGAAGCAAAAACTCCTGGTGCCATTCCTGAAGGGAAGCCAAGTTGCTCTTTCAAAATGAAGGCCTACATCTCCACGCTGTGAAAGCCGTTTTACCCCAAAGTAGCTGCACTGAAATCAGTGGATGTATGTTGGTGTAAAGCTGGGGGCAGTGGAGCAGAGAATCAAGCCCCCCAAAAAGGTAGACAATGGAGGCAGCAATCTAAACAAGTGAAGAAGAAAAGAAGCATTCAGATCTTGACATTTTATTGTGTTTTTTATTTTACAGATGTCCAAATCTTTAACAATATAAGGCATAATGGAGACACCTGCTCAGCGACGGACAATGCCAAGGCAACCAGCTCCAAGGAGAGCCCCAAGAGGGACTGAGCTTCAGGGAGAGCAGCCTCCCAGAGCTCCCAAGCACGCAGGGGGAGCAGCCTGCTGCACCATCCTTTAGGTTGGAGAATGTCAGACCATGATTCTCAGTTAATCTGTTCCTGCACTGGGAACAGGAATGTGTTGGGTAGCAAATGCTCCCCATATGCTGAGTCATTCCGGGGCCAACCCTGGCCCCCAGGTCAAGTTAAAGCAGACTTAAAACCCCAGGAAGCAAACAACCACAGCCTGGTACACTCCAGCCACAGCCCCTACTCATCTTAACATGCTCCCACATCAGGGCTGGGAACAGCTAAGGAAGACTTGGACAGGGTCAGGAGCTGTTTGCACCCCCTTTGAGGCCACTTCACAGTGCAGAGCGGCTTAAAGGGGTATACATGTAACAAAGAATCAGACCAGAGAGTGCATAAAGCCTCCTCCCCACCTCCGTCACCCCCTCCCCCGTGCACTCACACAGGAAGCACAGTGCTGCAACGAACACAGAGCGCAAAAGGGAGTGGCTAGCACTCCATACCCTCAAGGGGGCGTGACTGTGCTGAGGATGTGGCCTGTTACCCAGCACTCCTAGTTTGTGGTGTGCTGCATGCCTCCTCTTTATTAAAGGGGTAATAATGGCTACTTTGGGGATGTCATTAGAGTACTGTGTTTGCTTTTGCGTTAGTCTGTCTGTGAAGTGGGGAGAACAGCACTTCCCTGCCTCACAGGAGTGTAGGGAGGATAAATACAGGAAGGTCTGCAAGATGCCCAGACACTAGTGTAATGGGGGCCATGTAAGTACCTAAGGTAGATTAAAAATAACCCTTTGCTGAAGTTCTGAAAAGAGAAAATTGCCCCTTTTTCAGAGGAATTGGACGTGTGCATCCTTAGGGAGACAGGCAGAACAGGAACTGACTGCTAGCCAGCAGCCCCAGAGGCTGAGAGAACAAACAGTAAATACATCGATTAGCTGGCTGGTTGATAGAGCCAAGCATCTAAACGCATACCCCGACCCCTCAACTCAGTAGCAAGACTGAGGAGTCATTTGGGCCAAGGAGATAACCGGGGAGACCTAAACCAAGTAAGAAGCAGTAGGGATATGTACAAGGACATGTGGAGAGCCAGGGGAACGGGCTGGCATCACTGAGCAAACAGAGGTGGCCAAGCGAACATGGTGGCCCCGTTGGCTTTTCTTGGTAGAGATCAACATAGAATATGTCTATGCCTCGTGCAAAGGTGTGATTTCCAGCTCACGCAAATACAGCCATGCCAGTTCTGACTGAGCACACGCACAAGAAACAAAAGTGTAGCCACAGCAGCATGAGCACTTGGGCAGTTAGCTCTTCCCAGCGCCAGTAGCCCGGGCACTGCTGCAGCGACGCTTCCATTTTTAGCACACTCGCTCTATCGGAGATAGGGCTGAGATGTCTACTCCACCTGGCAATTACAACTCCAGCCCAGAGTGCAGATGTTCCCTGAGTTATACCGAGTAAAGTGGAAAGCTATACATTTAATTCTTAAAAGGGAGATATGGTTTATGTTTAAGAATGTATGCTTATGAAGTTTGGAGTTTGTGGCGATGGATTATTTAGCTTAAACAAAATAGAATGACATTTCAGGGAGGGAGTGTATTATAAGACATTTCCTCTGATAAAGTCAGTTAATATTTGTCTTTAAAAATTACATTAAGAATTCAGTCATCTTTTGATTAATTTCTTATTCTGGCTCAGTAATTTAAGTCATTAAAGTGTGAAAGAGCAATTTCAGTTTTGCCTCTAGTGCCTTAACAATGGAGCTGCTGCAGACTTTGACCAGTCAGTGACTCCAGCTAGATCAGGAAGCTTCACTTCAAACTAGAAAAATGGGTGAAAATTTGTGAAAGTAAATAAAAACTAGATCCTGTTTGCATTTGAAAAATATTAACCAGGTCTACTGAAAAAGCTGACCCAGTTTTTCCACTGAAATTGGAATATTCAACCCGCTCTGTTCAGAACCGTTAACTATCATCAACTAGCTTTGGGCAAGATGCTAATCTCCATTATAGGACTCAGGGTCAGAGAACTTGGAAAAATGAAAGATGTTCTCACGCATTTTTTTTTTAATTATTTTATTTTGAACAGAGTGGTCTGTTACCTGGATGCTACAAGTGTCATTCATACTTTACCCTCCAAGAACATTTAGTGCAGCTAAGTTGGATTTGTCTCCCTATGAACTTAATTATCAACAGCATTTAAAAAAAAGTTTCCTTTAACCAACATTAAATGACAGTTTAGACTACTGTATATTTACATATTAATTTACACTGGAGAATTAGATTTCTGTCCCTGCATTCAGTTCAAAGTTCTGAAGGTCTGTGGTGTGTGGCATAGTGATGTTCCTAAATGACCACTAATTAATTCCAGTTGGAAATAAATCGAACATTTAACAGGAAGGAATCATTCAAAGTCAACATTACAGAGAAGAATAAAATCACAATATGATACTGCCACTGGCAAAAATTTAAGAGTCAGACATTTCTCATATATATATTTCATTAAATTACCTCTTCTTTTGGATCAAGAATTTAAAGTCAGCTCCCAGATGTCATGCATTGGTGGCTTGGTATATCACATGGGTGCAGCCCACCACCAACACAAACATTCCCATTCACTTCAATGGAGCTATGGCAATTTACACCAAAGACCTGGCCCACATATTTTTAAACTATCTACAATTATGAATTATTAACCTGAGTCCCATCTCCCAAGGACAGAAGAACTCCAGAACCTGCCCATATTTCCACAGCAAATTGCTTTTCCCCCATCCTTCCCTGCCTTCTCCCCAGTTATCACTAATTCCTGATGGAAAAAACATGTTTTTCTTGTAGGTTTTTTTTTTTTTTTGTTATTTTATTTTTGTACAGGGGGGTTAAAAAAAGGTTTGATTTTGCAGTTTAGCATGTTGAGGCCTCACAGTGCTCACTGTCGGAGGGTGCTGATTACCCAGCTTCATTCATCAAAGTGTCACTTTTCTGACAGCCGCTAATAAATATACTGCCAGAGCCCCTCACACCTGGCAGCCATGGCACACTGCAACATGCCGCTAACCTAATTTGCTAATTGCTGCTTTCCCCATTAATTTTAGTCCTGTCTTGTTTGGTGTTGACATGGAGGGAAAAGAAATAAGATGGAAAAAGCAAGCAAGGAAGAAATATCTGGGGGATTTTTTGTTCTTCTCTCCCTTTAAATTTACATGGGAATATCAACTTCTATTAGCCTCCTATTAATTCGTGCATGGGAAACGCTCAGCTCCTTCTGCTGGATGATTGTGAACAAAGGGCTTTCCCCTGTCACAATTTAAATTTTGGTGTTGGTGAATTAGGTGCTTGTGAATGTGAAGGGTTAATAACCAGCAATATGCCTGGGGTTTCACCAGCATTGAGCATTTTCTACTTTTCTGCCACAATGTTACCAATCCAATGCACCTCATCCCTGATCTTCAGCATCCTCTACAATTCCAGCCCTGACAACCTCACAGACAGCTCAGCCAGTGTCCCCAGCCCTGACCTGCAATGACCACTGATATTCCAATCATAGTTCTTCACTCCCGACTCCTGACCCGCAGAACTCCCTGTTCTATTATTCCAGCCATTTACTTCTGTTGAACAGAGACTGCTAATGTTGCCAAATCACATGGGGTTCTGTGAGGAGGATAAATATCCTCCTTAAGGGCCTAGAGAGACAGTAGATCCTTTTCATTTGTGAAAAAGCTGGGCTGAAATGTTGGCATCCAGACTAGAGGTGAATTAAGAACAGAAGTATGTCTCCATAGCAAAGCTGTGCATAGGTTAGCCCGCCCAATTTAGCTTGAGTCAGCTAGCACAGGTAACAATAGCAGTGAAGACAGCACACCACAGACTTCCATCTCCTAAGTGAAAAGGGGACTCAGCAGCCTAAGTCACTTTGGTGCTTCGAAAATGTTACTCTAGATCTGGATCTTGCAGCTTGGGCCCATTCTCTAGGGGGAAATTGACGTCAACGAGCCCCAGTTCCCACCGGACTTGTGGCCACGCTGCAGACGAGCATTCCACCCCGAGATAAATAACCCTGACTGCCCTCACTCACCTTGAAAGATGCACTGCAGGGTGCAGCTATTGTCCTGCTAGGCCCCCACTACCTTAGTACATCACCACCACATGTAGCCAAGCAACAAGTGACACATCTAGGACCTCCAGCTTCCAATGGCTTTAGAGGTAAAAAAAAAAAATACTGTCCTGTTCCAAGTGAAGTGAAAAGGGCTCAGTAATGAGTAATGGGATTTCCGCTTTTAGCCAAAAGTTTCAATTCATAGCCCTTTAAAGTTAAATTTACCGCCTCCATTTAGCAGTGTCCCTGTAAAATCCCTCTTGGCACAGAAAAACCTGTGTGTGCCATTCATGAATGCTACAACAAACAATGTATTTCATCCTTGGGCTCTATCTGTGCATCTACCTGGCTTTATTCAGGACTCTGTGCCTTCTTAACGATTTCAGTGCCTAGTAGCACCAGCCAGTGAGGCAGTATGGGCAACAATACCCCACAGTCTAGAACACAGCCCCTCTGGCAATTTCCAGCTAGTGTAGAAGAATGGATTGCAAGGGGAAAAACCAACATCATGCTGGGAGAGAAAAGGATACAGCTTTGTACTGTATTGGGTGTTTCTCCTATCTTTGATGCATCAGGAACAAGCCTATTGCGGGAGACCGGATACTGAACTAGTAAATGATCAATGATCTACCAGAGCATGACAGTCCTATTGTTCAGAAGTCAAGGCTACTGCAGGGGTTCAACAGCTGTGTGGTATCAGCCCTTCCCTTTAAAGATCCCATCCATTTTCTCGCAAAAGTCTCATCTGCCCCCGCCCACCCAGCTAGTTATCTTCCACAGAGAAAGGCAGCATATTTTATTAGATATAATCCTGAGCCACAAACTTTGGAACCAGACCTTGAAAGCCTTCCAACCCCTAAAATTTGCAGCTCCCTCGTGCTCCATTTTGAGCATCCCCGTCTACAATTTGCCAAGCCTGCAGCAGCTTTCCCCCTTCTTCCATTCAAACTCACCTGGCCTGATGGAGGCAATAACACTTCAGACAACCTGGATTCCATTTGGCAGCAAACCAAGCCTCTTCTGAGCATGGCACTGCTACTGCGGGTTGCCTGCTTCAGAGACCTGAGTCAGCTCAAAACTGCAGTGAGCCAACAGGGCAGGCGAGAGAAGGAAGATGAAGCCATGAACATCTGCTCTTCCTTCAAAGGGTGACCCTTGACAGGAGGAGTAGCTTGCTCCATCAGCCTCTTTTCTGAAGGCCATTGGGTCCTCAGCATGAAGACACACTGAAGAGTTCAGGGCCCCTCGGCAGCCTTGCAGCAAGCACCTTTTGTTCAAAGCTCAGAGCTGTTAATTAAAGGACTGGTGATTAATGATTAAACTCCACGTGGTTTCTAACTCAGGCTTAGAAGATCCTAGCAATGCTGACTTTGCTGAAGGCTTCAGTGTTAAGTTCTGGTACATGCAATAGCTATTTATAGACATGTCCATCAGAGCACTGAAACGGAAGTGTCCCTTCAACATCATTAAGAGGAAAAATACCATTTCCAAAAAGAGTAAAGGTCAAATATTCAGATTAAGTAAACAAGATCTCAGGCTGCCATAACCACAGCTAGAACTGGGTGAATAATTGCCAGTGTGAACCATTTATTCACCCAATTTACCTCTTTCTGTTTGTGGGCATGTTATATTTTTATGGAGTGGATTCGCTACTAGAAATTATTCACCAAATAATTTCAGCAAGCCATTCTTGACCTGTAACTCAATTTTTGAGTTGTGGCAGGTCGTCTTGATGAGAAACATAGGTTATATGGCTTCTTTGAGTTCATAACATAGCTTTAAAAAGTGCCCTTGGCTGAAACTGTATACCAGGAGCACACTCATTCCATGTCCTTTAGCCATCCATGTACCTGGCTTGCAGTCACAAACTAGTACCTTGAGTTTCAAAGGACAAATTGCACTCACAAGACAGTGTACTCCCTGCTTTAAAACAAAAACATTAAAGCTATAGCATCTGCAGAAGAGTCATTTTTCTTAATTTGTGGACTACCACAGCACCACTCGGCCTTTCTACAGCACCTTTCACCCAAGGATCTCAAAGCACTTGGGTCTCAGTCTACTCACAACAGATACCATTGTCACAACTACTGGTGGGTTCACTCATTTTGTCTAATTCAAACCCCTTCTAGCATTGTGGCTTCACCAGTTCAAAGTTCAGAAGTTCAGCTTTATGGTTCATGTCCCAGTTAGAAGAGACTGGGAAAAAGAGCAGATTAGGGGAGAGAAAAATTTTAATAGGAAATATAGCATGTACAATATTCATGTCCAGGAAGAGAAAAATTGGACATGTAAAAGCCATGGACTCAGGAGACCTGGGATCAATTCCCAGACCTGCCACTGACTCCCACTGTGACACTGGGCAAACTGCATATTTGTGTCTCCGTTCTCCAACTGTTCAAGGCGAGATACGATGTTTTTCTCCTGTAGTTTGTCTACAGAGATTGTAAGCTCTTTGAGGCAGGGACTCCTTTACTATATGTATATGTGGTGTTCTGTCTCCTCTAGTGGCACCGAGATCACTTAGAGAGATTAATAAGTCTGCTCTACAGCCTTAGCTAACAGGCATACGGCTTTTCGCTCGTGCAGTAGAGGCTCATGCACTAAGCTCCAGAGATCCCAGGTTCAATCCTGACGACTGGAGTCTGTCGGTGTTACATATATGCACATCATAAAACACATTGGGCCCCTTATCTTGTTTGGAGCCTCTCAGTGCTACTATAGTACAGATAATAAGCCTTTGGACAACTCCTAAAGGCCACAAATGTTTTGCTCAAGAAAGCTAGTATTTGTAACACTGATGGCATTAATTGTAAGCAATTAATTTGGTTGACACAGAAGCAGACTACCCTGAAATAGAGATCTGGGAAAGCAGTATTGGATGTTACAGGTGTTACACCTTATTGGGAAGAAAGTGGACCCAAAGTGTTCTTTGAAATTTAGGTTAAAGCAATTAAACCCACTAGATAACACTGGCAAGTCTGAGCCCCACTGCCACCAGCTTACGTTCCAGGTCTTAGAGTGGAGGTAGGTGTTTAAATTGAGGCTTAGTTCTTTTTTCTTTTCTTCAGTGACACTTAGGGCGTATAGCTTAGCCCTGTTTATGCATCAGGGTCGTCTATAAGTTCTTGTTATTGTTCCCATGTTGTAATAATCCTATATGGCTTGCACAGGCTTTAAGACAGTGCATGTTACGTTACTGGAATCCTTTGTGTGCCTCTCTATGCTTTGTTTTGCATAGTGGATCTTTGATATGAAAGAATGCTTTCATGACACAATGCCCAGGGGCGGCTCATTAGCAGCAGAGATCAACCCAGGACCTCTGGATCCAAAAGCATGAGTCTCTACTGCCTGAGCTGAAAGACCCAGGTCTCTTAGTGCAAAACCAGTAGAAGATTCCAAGCCACACAGAGTAAGCACAGGTTATACCAGTCCTTAGGAAACTAACAAAGGCAGCCTGAAGTTGCATTGACAGAGCTGTGTATGAGAAATGCCAGTGCCAAGGAGGCAGTGGGCCACATTCTGCTGTTAATGCTAGAGCAAATCCAGCAGCTCCATAGAAGTCAATGGGATTCCGCTGGATTTACAATGGTGTAGCTAAGAAAAAAGAGTTTTGTTGAGTGATCTAAGGATTAGGCCAGGGGGTGGGAGTAATGATGCCTGAGTTCAAGCCCTAGTTCTGCTACTGAGTCACGATGTAAACCTGTGCAAGTCTCTGTCTAATGCTCAGTTACTGCCATGTCATTGAAGTGGAAACACCTAGTCTGCTGCGGGCAGGAAGGCTCAAGTAAAGTGCTATGAGAATCTCTGATGGGAAATGCCACAATAGTGAAAATCCTCCTCCTAGACTTGGCTCTAGCTAATTCTCTTAGCTATCACTTTTCACGAGCATCAACAACTCACCCGTTGCTTAAGAAAAATAAGAAATTACAGCAACAATAGAAGATAAGTGTATACAGCATATACACCAGAGATTCAGAATGTAAATACAGGTACAGTGATAGGTCCATTCCGGAGTGGGAATAATTAGCCCTTTAATTAAACTTAACTTGCTGAGCATTGCTTTGTTGTTAGCAGCTACATCTGGCTTGGAACTTTCCTGTTTCAGCAGACAGCAGATGGAAAGCACAGACAAGATCCACCCCCCTCCTACTATCTCCATGGTCGCCTAAGCCAGTAATTAAGGTCTGGGACCACGTCTGTGGTAGAGTGAACTCTACCAGCCATTTCCATACCCTATTCTCTTTCCTTTTCGGAGTAGGACTTCTCTTGTTGCTGATCTCCCCAACAGGACTTCCACCTTCGCTTCTTGCCCTCATAATTATGCAATGTTCATTTTACCCTGGCCCAGAGCAATGTAAAATCGGTCTTCGATCCTGCAGTGAGAGGTATGTAGGAAAATCCCAGTGACTTTTGGTGAGACTTTATATGGGCACAGGGGCACCCAGCAGGACCTTAGCAAGCTCACACAAACAAAGCAATATTACATATTATTTCTATGGTGCCATCAGCATCCCTGGCATTCTACACACAAAGTAAGTAGAGTTGCCAACCTACACGATTGTCCTGGAGTCTCCAGGAATTAAAGATTAATCTTTAATTACAGATTATGTCCTGTGATGAAATCTCCAGGAATTTGTCCAAAGTTGGTAACCCTAAATGTAAGCTAGAAAAAGTGCAAGAGTATGTCAATCATAAGGGGGGATCTGTAAAAGATAAGGGTTACAGGAAGGTATTAGAGCTGGTTGCATACTACTAAAACCTACTTCATGAATGTGTTCACAAGAAAGAGGGCCAGATTTGTGGGGTGGTGATTATCATTGCTTGCAATTATTCCCATGACTGAGAGAAAATGAAGCCTGAGGTTTCACCCATTTTAATGTAAATTATTTGTATGAAAAATTCATACCAGAAGTTTGTGGCTAGTTATTCTCCTGTTGAGAATGTTTCACTCATCCAGCCAGGGAACAGAAACAGTGCCACATGAATTTGATGTCCAACAATATAATCCAAGTGACAAATGGCATATTCAAAGGTAACCATTTGTAAATGTCCTCCAGATGAAAATTCTACCAAAATATAGAAATAACGAATTCATGCAGAGAAATCAGATCGTTTTCATGCCCAAAGAGAGAAGAGGGCTAATTTAGTAACTAATATTTCACAATGAATATTTGACCAATTCTAATTTATATTTTTCTTAGGTGTCAAAGTTTCAGTGACACAAACAAGGACATTGTGGCTGGTAAGAAAAGTTTTGCTTTTTTAAAAAAAATATGCTGGAGTATTTTAGTGAGAGTTTGAAGGAACAAGGCCAGTTTAGAAGGCAGGAGTAGCTGCATGGGGTGTTAGGAGAACAACCAAAGAAGTGAAGGGGAAGTTAGAGTGAGGTTGCATGGCACAAAGGCTCTAGGTAGGGCTACCAGGTACAGGGGATGGATGGACAGAAGGTGATCAAGAGAGCAACAAGCTGTGCCAGGTTGCCTAGGGTGTGAGTGGATACAAGGGGGAAGAGACAAGGAGCAAGATTTAAGCAAGAAGAGAACTGTATGGCACTTTGAAAATGAAGATTGAGCATTTGTGCGTGAAGCAGAAGGAGGAAATTGAGGATTGGGATTTAGGAGGGGCTGATCTGGTTGGAGCTATGGAGGGAGAAATGCAATTTATGCTTCTGCGTGTTGGATAGACTTAAATGGTGAAAATCACAGAAGCCATATATAGGAGGAGGCTGCAGTAGTTAAACCAAAAGAAGGGACTAGACCAGAACTTAACAGCAGGGATGGATGTTGGAGACATTCTGTAGGGGTATCTGCCAACATATTCAGCACCACTCATGACCTACAATACCCTCTGCTCTTCAGAAGGGGCTCAGTCTAGGAAGGGAAGGGAATGCCTCAGTGATCTGTCCAAGTGACCCCATGAGACAAAAAGGAGAGAAACAGGGACCCAACCTAAATAGAATAGTTACAGCTTGTCAGATTCACATAGACAGTTTCAGATTTCTTCAGCCTCCAGCCCTAACCTCTTAGCAGCAGGTGTGAATCATTGTCAGAACATATGCGAATAAGTGTCTAATGGAGACTGGAATGAGACCAAAGTGTAATGGGCCAGACACTGAGCTGGCATGCAGTAGCACAGCTGCATTGACTTCGGTGTGGCTACACTGATTTCCACCAACTAAGGATAGTGAACACAAAAGTTATGCTTTAGTCAAGCACCAGTTATTGGGCTCAATACTTGCAACTGGGGGTACAAGCACTGACTGCATAACTGAATGAAATTTAAATGATCTAATGATTCCTTCTGGCCTTAAACTATGACTCTGCCCCAGGAGTTGAATCCGCCACACAGATGATGAACCGGCAGAGTGCTAGCCCTCTATGCTATACTTCCAATACCTGCTATTCTGGATTTCAGTGGTTGGAGAGTTTGTTTCCTGAATTTTCAGCATGACCTGTTGTTGTGTAAGTAGGCCAAAGAAACATGTTGTCTGCAGCACCCACAGCTTGGGCACAACTAGAAACACAAATGGCCCATTGTATCTTTATTAATCTATTCCAATTCTTTTTAATGCTATGAAAACACCTAATGCCACTGTTTTGGCTACTGGCCCCTAACATAACAAGTTACATGGGACTTGTCTCATCAAAATATCATCCTGTCTAAATAGAGAATCTGTCTGAACTGCAGTGAAAATGAGTAATGATCACAATTACTGGGCCATATAACAGTCCAATAAAATCTAATTAAAATGATCCATGTCCCATCTGCTGGGGGGAGAGTGGGAGGGAAGGGGGGAGTAAATAACACTGTCTCTGTTTTTAAAATGCAAAATATTTCATGATAAAACGCTATTTACATTTTATAACAGTCTCCAAATTGTGCTGCCAAGGAACTCCTGAGGCTATTGGCATCTCCTCAATTGCAGGTAAGTTTGAGGAGATGCTTCCAGACAGGAAAGATTGCCCAGTAGTTAGGGCAGTCGCCTAGCTATTGAAAGACGTGGGTGCAAGTCCCTGCTCCACCACAGGCTTCCCATGATGCACTGGGTAAGCCACTTGGAGTCCCCTTTTCTAACGTTTTGTGCCTGCGTCCCATTTGCAAAAGAGATTTATGCACTGAGGAGCCCATTGACTTTCAGTGTCACTTAGGCCCTTTTCAAAACATGTCATAGGCACTTATGTCACTTAGGGGCTTTTGAACTCATTACCCAGGGCTGTAACCAGGGTGGGGCAATCAGGGCAACTGCCCAGGGTGCAAAGTCACAGGGGCAGAAACAGAGGTGACACATGCTGCAAAGGTCAGTCAGGCCAGCCGTCATGGCTGGAGTCGGGGATAGAGAGCCACCTCCACCCCCTGACTCACTTCAGTGAGCCCCGCAGTCTGTCTGGGTTGGGGGAAGGGGGTGCAACCAAAAAATCGAGGTAGAGGGGGCACGTGACATTGCATCTCTTCCCCCATGCATCATCTCTGGGTGGAAAAATGACAAAAAATGGTAAGGGCAAATATGCTTACTTGCTACAATGCCTAGTTACAACTCTGATGTGACCCTTCATCTCAGTGCCTCAATTCTCCATCTGTAAAATAGAGATAAGAGAACTTCCCTACCTTTGAGGGGTGTTGCAAGGAAAAATACATTAAAGTTTGAGGTTTGTCATGCTGTCTGGAGTGGTTCACGACTGAGTGCCAACCTCAGCACAGACTGTCAAGAAGCAGGACAGACACCCCAAACTGGTCACACGTCCTGTGATTCGATTTCATCAACCCAGTAACAAGTGTGAACTCCTAAAGCACTGTAGTAGCTTTACATCACAGACCGTCACCTTGGGCATTCCAGTCTATCTTGCCACCCAGGCAAGATGGGCTTAGTGATAATTGGCTGCTACACACCAAAGATCACACAATATTCAGGTTACGTCCAGTCCCAAGAGACCAGCCACTTATCCCAGATCAATTTCTACCCTAGATCCCTCAAAGACCAAGCTTGTAACCAATCCTTCCATCAACTAACTAAAGATTTATTAATGAGGAAAAGGAAATTAAAGAGTTATTACAAGGATAAAGCATATATACTAGAGTTACAGTCAAGGGTTTTAAAATGTGACAGTTGTAGTAATCTGTCAGCTCAAGGTCTTTTAGGGCGGCTAACCCAGGTTGACCTTGGGGGATCTCTGCTTCTGTTTTGTAGCTCCAACCCAGAAAAAAAAGATGAAAAATTTTCTTATCAAACATTTTTATTTCCTTCTTCCAGAAGTCAAGCTGATGGGACGAGCCCCCTTTTTACAAAACCACTTCTGGGTGTAAAGGGGCAATTAACAAAGTCTTTGTATTGTGATGTCCCACGATGGCCCAGTTAGTATTGATTGGGTTTCTGGATGGTTAGAAGATGATCCCTCCTGACTAGGTTCACAGTTTCAGAGCAAAAAAATTTTTATAGTCATAAAATTTAAACGATACCTTTAGCATGCAATAAAGATATGAGAGATCAATGCATGCAACAATTTACAAGCATTTCACAAAATCTAAACACTAAACACATTGTTGTAAGTTTGATATCCATATTAACACATAGGTGAAACTGACTGGTTTCCTGCAATGAATTTGTCAGTGCTCAGCTGAGGCCTAAAGCCTTGACAAGAGCTGGCACCTGATCTGTCAGTGTCACAAGGTGCTCTGATACTACAGCAGTGGGGTCCATATTAGTACACAGCAGAGACAAAACAATAACAACAAAAATTAAGTTACTTACTCTGTCTGCTAACCACTGGCTGCACATGTCTGGATACACTTAGCCAGTTAGAGAATGGCAGCCCCCTGGCTGTGCTTTCTAGGCTTACAATGTGCACTTTCCACCTTGAGCTTCAGCCATTTCTTGGACTCTACAGCCAGCAACGCTGAGTTGCCCCCAAATGCAAGTTGCTTTCCACCCCATTTCACAGTAACCCAATGTGTAAGTACCAAGTGAAACCAAGAGCTAGTTGGAGCATACTGAAAGAGAGGCAATTCTCAGAAAGACTGCTCATAGAAAAAAATGGTGCTACCTTACCCAACACAGTTACTAAAAACTCTCTAAATAATGCCACAAATGTAGGCAGCTCTTCCTAGAACAAGGAGTTAAACAGTAAAGGAGATGAGGGGAGCGTGTCGAAGGGAGAAAAAAAACAAAGTTAAAGCATGGGACAACAGTAGAGTAAAAGGAGGCCTTAGGGAAAACTATTGGTGAGAAGGAGAAGGTAGGATTTTTGTGACAAGGTGTTAAGACAGGATTTTCAGGGGAAGGCACTTGGAAAATAGGAATTTGGAAATTGTTCTAAGCATAGGCAGCAGCAGAACTGAAATTGCAAAAGTCATGACTGGAAAGAGACTAAGGACTGGGAGGAAAGTAGGGAGAATGAGAGCAGAGGTGTAAAAAGGGTGAGATTGTGTAGGCCCTTAGGCTGGGCACGCCCAAATCAACACGCTGGATCTGAACTTCTTATCTATGAGCAGAAGTGGAGCCCTAGACTCAGACTCTCCTAAACTTGAGCATTTGAAAGTCTGGGTCCAAGCTGGAGCCCTCCCAAAGTTCAGAGTGTTCAGATC
Organism: Eretmochelys imbricata; assembly: GCF_965152235.1. Classification (NCBI taxonomy): domain Eukaryota; kingdom Metazoa; phylum Chordata; order Testudines; family Cheloniidae; genus Eretmochelys; species Eretmochelys imbricata. The sequence goes on from NC_135584.1 coordinate 22,674,722, forward strand.
TGGTCATCATAGTGCAGTTCAAGCTACAAATTCAGTCCTGAATTCAGATGCATCATTCTGCTTCTGGCCATACATCACTGAAGCCATCCAACTAAATCTAGTGAGGAGCTGAAGTTGCTCAGTACCTCAGCACAGGCACTCATCACCACAAATAATTGGGCCCAATCTTTCAATACTTGATTAAATCAACCTTACATCCCATTGGCCCGAGGAGAAATAAATGGAAAACAGCCTGTACTTAATGTTTGTCACTGTAGCAAGTTCTTACCTCTCATCAGATGCACATGGGCTTCAGTCTCTTGGGGAAGTATACTTTGTTGTGGTTCAGTGTTTATTGCCTTGACCCTCTAGCACAAGCAAGAGTCCAGACATAAAATATATCCTTGTTGCACCCCAGGCCTCAACCTTCATGCTTCAACAGTTTGTAGTTTTGCCCTCCCTTTCCTGGGCTAAGCAGTGTCACGAGTCCTTTCCTGTGGGAAATTCTGCCCAACACTTCCTCCTGCTGATGCAAGGATTAAATATGGACTTCTCCCTCACTCAGGAAGCCTTGGCCATGGGCTCTTTTCCATGTTCTTGTTGGAGAGTCCCACTCCAGCTCTTGCCTCTTCCCTGGTCTTTCAGTTCTGAAGGAAGACGGCTACTTATACTCCTTGTCATTCCTTCCCAGCATGCCTTGCTGTGCTGACACGTACTCTCACGGCTTCTGCACCAAACAGTGAGAATTCCCTTGTTCTGATTCCCCTGAAAGGGCTCATGCATCCCATTATTCTACCCTCCTCATTTTTCCCCCCACTCTCCATCAATGAAAACTGATGCTGAGTACAAAATGTTGCATTTCACTCAAAAATTATTCTGTTTTTAAACAAAAGAATTCAAATTAAAAATGTCAGAGCTTGAAATTTCATCCAGCCAAAGATCAAATTTTGTATCAAGATACGCAAAAATTTTTTAAGTGTCCATGTTTTGATGCCATTTGAGGGAAACTTCCTCAAAGAGTCAAGTTTCCTGGCCAGAAAATGACCCAAAATAAAATTTCAAACTATTTTCTCCAGAATCTCATACAAGAAATTGCTCATTTTGGCACCCCACTGCAGAGACATGACCAGTCTTCAGCAAAATGGCTCCCCACAGAGATATTTTCATATGCCAATTAGTTTTATAAGCTTCAAATATGTCATCATTTATTCATTTCAAGGTAATGGGGGACTTCTCTTGTCAACTTTCATACTGCTGGGTTGAGAAAACTAGTGGTATTTTGCCCTTAAAAGAAACAGAAGGCTTCACAACTTACACATGAAGCATTTATTGTGGTTGTTCCAAACTATGCTAACCCTTGACCTAGGAAGAAGTTCAAGATGCATAAATGAAACAATCTCCAGTGTAAGTGTTACGATAAAATGAAAGGGGAGAAATACATATGATACACATCACCTCTAGGAAACAGTAATCACAAAAGTTATTAAACATTCTGTCATGGGTTCTGCCGACTCCCTGTCCCCTCCTGCCCAGTTTTGTTAGTAATAAAGGCAGCTTCCTAATGTTTGTCACTCTCAAATGCATAATTTACTACTGAAAAGGAGAAGAAAATACATTGCATTTTCATAAAGGACTATGAAGTTGTCCAATTTTCCAGAGCTGCAGGAGGACTGAATCCTTGTGTTATAGCAGAGGTCTCTTTATGCATTATGGATACACAAACTTTGCAATTCAAAGTGATCGCTCTCGGCTTTTCCATTGCCTGGCATCACTGGATTATATTTTAAGGGATACGTAGTCATTTGAGATTGAAGCAAATATGCCTTATATGAAGGCGAAGGCAAAGGCACCTAGGAGGGCCTGGTACCTTTGCCCCCTACTCCACTGATGCACCAAGAGACTACGGAGTGTGCACTAGCAACCTTCTTTCCTCTTACTGCCATTATATCAACAACAAAAAGTCAACATTCAGGTACCTGCAGTAACCTCAGTACCTTCTGATACACAGAACAGGATTTCCTACAGTACCATGGTCCCTGTGTAGTGAGACATGTCAACGTTTCACTGTGACAATCGGCCAGATTCTGACCTCTCACAATCAGGAGTAAACCATGGAGTTACCCCATTGTAAGTGAGAAGAGGAACAAGGCCCAAGGAATCTCAGTAACTCCAGTCTGAGTTGTCCCCTCCCCACCAAGCTACATAAATCTGCTACTAGCAAAAGGTACAAGTGACCCAGGAAAGTCACTTGTGGGCCTCTTGACAAACCTACCAAAGCTGTAGAAGGTGTGGGGGGAATCTGGAGTTCTGCTTTTCCCTCCCAGGCCTGTGTCTTATCTACAGAAAACAGGTAACTCTGAGCCCCATCCTGTATAAACCAACTTAAAAGACTGTCTTTGCTGAAGTTTGGCTACCCCCATTCCCATGGCAGCAGGGAACATTCTATCTTGGGGGGCGGGGGGAGGAAGAGTTATTGAACTTGCCACCTTCTGCAGAGGAATTTCACTCTTTTCTAGCTATCACAATGAAAGCTAAACCCCCCCCTCCCCTGTCCTCCCCAAAGCCACCTTCCACTGGGCACATGCAAATTGAAGAGCTGGTTTTCATTTTGCCTTTTTAGGAGTATAATATGGACACAGAGCCTAGTTCTCCCCACACAAGTGTAGCTCCTATTGGCTTACTCAAGAGGAGTTACTCAAACCCTGCTGGAGGAAAATATGGCCCAGTGTGCACACACAGATTTGCACATGCATGCCAAGCTTCGCTCACACAGAGGAGAAACTCATGAGGTGCATCTCCAGAAGCGCAGGGTTTTTTAATCCATTCCTTAATTTCACTCTGCTTCAAGACACAGTTTCATTAGAACAGAGTTCACTACAAGTGTGTCCAGCTATACAGTATAGCCACGTGCATGTGGACTACATATTAGATGAGTGGCACTGTGTATTTGTGGGTGGGTGTGCACCCGTGTGCATCCAAGTTCCGATGGAGGTTGGGGGTTCCCTAATAAAACGCTAATGGAGGATTGCTTTCCAGATCCCTTCATGGAAAAATGGGACAGCAACAACCCCAGTCCGAAAAAGATGGGGAAAGAGAAAGGAAATCAGGCAAAGAGAGATTTACTATTAAACCAAATGAGATTCAAAACTAACATACCTCATTGCTATGGACCATGAATCCAATACCCACCATGAGCCGGATAATGATATAGTCAGTGGGAGGTCCTTCCAAGGGAAAACTCTAGTTATATTTTTATCTTATTCTTTTTTCCTTTCTCTTGAACTCAACGAAGGGAGGGGGAGTTTGTCTTGTCTCTGATAGAAAAAAGAAAACCAATTTCACTGGTGTCACATACAAGTGACCAAAGACTGAAATTCACATGAAACTGGCATTTTATTCCGAGTTCCGGAACCAGGCTAGGCAAGAAAGAGTAGAGGATGTAGTGTCCTGTATTCCAAAGTAATGCACTGAAACTCATCAAAGTAACTGGGCCAGATCCCCAGCAAGTATCAATCAGCTTAGTGCCACTGAAGTCAAAGCAATTATACTGATTTACATCAGCCAGGGATGCTGAACATGTCCACTCTGAACAGACATCATATTGCCTTGGCTGGGACTCCCATCATGAGATTATTCTGATGTCAAACCAGAGATGGATTTTCAGTGGTTCCAGATACCTGAACAGGAACATGTAGGGGGACTTTTTAAGACATTTAAACAGCACTTTCTCACCTATCCAAGTCTCCTATTACAACTTCTAGACTGGCTGTCTGTGCACATGGTTTTGGAGAAAGAAATCCTGAATCAGTTTGGTATTAATACATCAGAAAGAGAGCAGCTATTTTATTATGGCATTACCAGTCTGAGCTCAGCAACCATAGACTTGGTCACTTTGAGTACATCTACACTGCAATAAAAGACTTGTGGCATGGCCACAACTGGCCTGGGTAAGCTAAAAATTGTTGTGTAGACTTTGGGGCTGGGGCTGCAGCCTGGGTTCTGAGACCCACCCCTCTCACAGGGTTTCAGAGCCTGGACTCCAGCCTGAGCCCGAAAGTCTACATTGCGATTTTTAGCCCCACAACCCGAGTCCTGCCCAAGTCAATTGAACCAGACTCTGAGACTCAGTGCCATGGGGTTTTTATTGCAGTATAGACGTACCCTTTAAGGCTAGGACCCAAGACAACAATTAGTACTAGGTAGTTTGTACCGTCTACATTAGTGGCTACCTTTATTTAACTGAGCATGAGAAATATTATGAACTTATCTAAGGATAAAGCAAGTACAAGTACGTGAGAACATACAGAAGCTGACCCTAGATTTGTTACAGACCAGAAAGGCTCTTGTAGAGCATAGATGTGCAGTAGTTTTTGAAAGCAGTGCAGATCTTCTCCCTGCTGCTCCAAAAATTCAACGCACACGAGGATTATGGGGAGAAGGCCTCATTTCCTTAAATCTAATGTTTGCCCTCTGCTGTAAGAAGATACTGTGCATGCCAGACAAAACCTCTGAGACTTAAATAGGTATCCAAATTCCACGCAATACAGCCCAGCTCCTGCAAGGAGATTCCTCCACTGGTAGACCCTTGCACCAGGCTGAGTCCCATGCATAATAATGGAGATCCACACAAGCATCTGATCATGCATATGTAAGTGCAGAATCAGGGCCTAAATATGCATATGCAAATAGGCTAGCTACATGTGCAGCTGCTTGGTATTCAGTTCCACTCCTCTTTGGGTAGATGGTTCAAAGATGATGAGACTTGAAGGAAGGAGCCTTCCAGGGAAGCTTCCCAGAGATGTTTTGCTGTCAGGTCCAGGTGAAAATGCTAAGATTTATGTAGACGCCTGTAAACATTACTTTGCCCAGCTTGCAGGCAAGCTGATCATTTTCTGAGAGTTACTCTACCGCTAGATTCTAGCTTAAGCCTCACACAGGCACAACGGGTCAGGCAGTGCACACAACAGGAACAGTTACAACCTTTTAGAGGGTAACAGCATGCTCCCCAGAATGCCAAGCTATCTCCACTGATTGATGTGGACAGCAAGAGGGCAATTAACCTGCCCTTGGCTAGTCTTATTCCCAGTGCCCTATAGAGTTTCTAGAACTACTGTCAGCGCTAGAGTCCCTTGGCCCTTCCACACATACTATGCAAGCACCAAGACTGTACCTGGTTCCTGAACCCTCTTCCTCCTTGCACCCCATACAGGTCATTTTAAGTCATTAAGTCATAAGTCATTTTACTTCTGCAGCAGTTCAAAGGCCTGTAGAATATGCATATGAATTGGGGAGGCAGGATATCATCCGGGTTTGTTATATGATGAGACTTACATTAAACTTACATTAAACAAACCTGCAGTAATGTTGTATGAAGGAATCCCATCTCGAGTTTACTTTTTACATCTGACAATGTCACATACTTTTATTGGGAAAAAAAATGTATATCATGTAATTTGTGCAAACAAGTTCAGGGATTAGCACGGTTGTCACTGCTGAGGAGGAACTAGAGTATAGTGGTTAGAGTTTTGCAGTGGAATTCAAGACTCCTAGGTTCTATGCCTCACTCTGACAACATAACCTTCAGCAAGTCACAATCTGTTTCCCCACTCATGTAGTGAGGATGTTACTACATACCAGAGCTGACCAAATAATGTACTTTAATTTATTTAGTGAATCCATTTCTCCACTGATTGGACCAGCTCTCTAAGTGAGATTAACAATAATTTAGCAAGCAACTTACCAGATACTTTTTTGCATTAAGAGTCCAATTAAATGTGTTTTGATTACTATACAACAAGCTCTAATACATTAGTCTCACAACACACCTAATTCATTCATCTCTGAGGTTCGGAGATAGACCACGTTATACCTTATAGAAAAGTAAACTCGAGATGGGATTCCTTCATACAACATTACTGCAGGTTTGTTTAATGTAAGTTTGCTCCATGTTGCTATTAAGAATGTTATCCTTTTACATTTTGTATTCCCAAAAAGCCATATTAGGATTGATAATACTATGAGCTAGATCAGCACAAACATGCCCGTCTGATGTCACATCAATACTAATAGGACTTTTCATGTTGGCCGCTGCTCTATGAGAATTTTCAGACACTTGTGTATGTAGTATAAATATTTATATATAATGTGTGCTTCTGAATGTGTACAGACACAGAAGCTGCCAGACCTAGTTAATCAGTCAGTTTGAAAACTTCATTGCTTTTAGATGGAGAAGAAAATCATATTAACATATCAATAGCATATACATGCTGGGAGAGTGATTACCCTTTACATCTCTGGGATATCCGAACACCCAGATAAACCACTGACACATTAACACTCTATCTTAAATATTCTGTCTTGGCATCTCTCATTTCACTCATGCGCTTTCATTCATCTTTTCTTTTCTCTTGTCTGCTCTTTTCTCCTAATTCGTTTGTTTCTCCTTTTACATTCACCATTCTCCTCATGTTTCTTCTCCCCCCCTTCCCGCCGCAACACTCCTTTCTTTTCCCTCTCCCTCCCACTCGCCTCTCCCTCCCCCCCATTCCTCTAAGCTTGTTTCGCTTGAAATTTCCACCTTGTGGTTGCGTACTGCTGACTTCACATTTGCTGTGGTGTGAACTTCACATCTGTGAATGGATGACAGGAAAGATTAATAACCCCACGTTCCCCTTGACTGTGGGCCTATCTAATGAATAAATAAATAAATAAATAAATAACAGAGCTTAAAATCCCCTAAATAGAGACCCAGAGCCTGGGAGAAAACAACATTTTGCTGAATCCATTCTTTAAGAAAAACAACCTCTAATGATCTCTAGTTTACATAGTCGGCAGTTTTTTTTCCTAAACATTTTATGGAAAAAAACAAAACAGAAAGTTAGGAGGCAAAGGAATTAGTCCTTTCTCCTGAGCCAATTAAAGGAAGAGTGATTTAAAAGCGATAACACAAAATATGTACAAAGCATATGGGGAAACGAATTTCAGTTCCATGCAGAAAAACAGAGCCGTCAAGCAGTGATATCAGCTTAATACACCCATGTCAATAACAAGCTAAATGCATGGGTCTAACTGGCTTCCCATTTCTGGGCAAGAATTTCATTTCAGAGCAGTAATATGAAAGCAGGTAATGATTTTCCAGGTAATTCTAACAGTTCTATGCAGGTTCTATTCTTGGCCTCAGGCTTTATCACACCACCCAAAGTGAGTTATAATTACAGCTGGCTGGAAGATGGAACTCCCAGCCCGTGAAAAGTTTTTTAAAAAATATGTTTTCCCTAATTGGGATGAAGAGTCAAAACTGCAAACCACACATGAAAGGATTTCCAGAAAAATTCTATTTTGAAAGAACCAAAGAAGAATTTTTCAGCTTGCCAGATGCCCACCTGGAAAACAAAATTGACAAGAGCCTTCCAGGTGGGCTGGCAGAGTCTAAACACCCCAGCTCTATAGCTCCCCCCACCAACCTAGCTGTCAGAGATGCAGCCAGGCCATGGGAGTGTCTGAGTTCCCTGGCACTCCACCTCCCATGCAGCTCACTGCTTCTCTAGCAGCTGGACAGGGGAAGACAGGAAGGCACTGTGCCCCCCGGAAAGCTCTAGTCAATTTCAGTGTCCCCCAGCCACTGAGCTGGGGAGCCATCGGTTTGATTTTCCATGGGAAATTTTCAATTTTGCCAGAATTTTTTGATTTTGCAAAAAAGGGAGCATTCAGTCAGAAAACCCTTCTGATGGAAAAACCCTAACTCCAGCTATAATCACCCATATAGGTACTGCCTGTCATAACTTATTACTTTAGATACACTGTGTTCAACTCCTTTTTGACCAACTCCACAACCATAAATTGACCCTCCGGCTTAGTTAAATGAAACCAAAGGTGAATACAACAGGAACCAAGAAATCTAGATACCGTATTTCTCAGATGTCTGTTTGGCAGGGTGTCTCTGCCTCATTTTCAAATTAGTCACCTCTCCTCTCCCTTTGTAATGGCATTTTATTGTGTGAAAATGAGACCTCTCAATGAGCAGTTGTACGAGAACTACAGGTCATCTAGAGAATAGAGCAGTAGTCTGCCTAGCCAGTGACTACAGGTCAAATCTGACTGAGGGCATAAGGGCAATGAGCCTGGCAGCCTCAGCACAATCCCCCTGAGAATCTGTGTGCAAAATCCCACTACAAGTGAGCTGTAGCTCACGAAAGCTTATGCTCAAATAAATTGGTTAGTCTCTAAGGTGCCACAAGTACTCCTTTTCTTTTTGCGAATACAGACTAACACGGCTGTTACTCTGAAACACTACAAATCTTGCAGTTTGATACAGACTGTCAATACACAAGCACATAAGCAGCCATGAAAAAAGTTAAGGGCTCAACCCTACACTTTTTCACTCAGGCAAGGCTCTCTGACCTCAGGGAGAGGTTTGCCTGAGTAAGGAATGAAGGATTCACTCTCTACTCTTTAGCTGAACAAGAAACCCCAAGCCTTGTCTTTTAACAGCCACAGAGTGGGTCCAATTCTGCCTACAGACTCACATTTCACAGCTCACATTGGCTTCGGGGGAGCCATGTACAAATGCCCAAGGACAATTTGGCCTGGTACATTGCAATCTGCTGAGAACCTTGTGAGAAACGTGCACCTGATCCAGCAAAGCGCCAAGTGGTCTTAGCTCCCACTCAAGTCCCACAGATTTGACTTGAACGGCGCAGAAATAAGCTAATGCCGAGAGCTGCTTAAAACACCATCCCTTGTATGAAAGCCTGCAGCAAACCAGTTTCACTGTAGCAAATCTACAGATAAATCTAGGGAAGGAGCAACACCAAATGACTGGGAACTTGGTTCAGATAAGCAACCAAATATATGGGAGCATCTCCAACTCAACTATGGCTCACCTCCATTAGGTCCTACAGCTTTCCATCCCTCCCGCAGGCTCACTGCATGCTGACTGGAGGACGTGTTCAGCCATGACATTTACTACTTGCTGTCTGAAGGGGTAGGGACTGCTTACCCCAGAGTCATTCACTGGGGACTAGCCAATGGGAATAGGGTGGAGCGCACGGTCCTGGCCACTCTCTCATCCCACATAAATGTATCCCTCTCTGGCAGCACTAACCTGGCCATCTTGTATTTAAGTAGCATGGGCAGCCACTGTGGGTGGGGAGAGAAAAGACCGGCTCCTTGTCCCCACCACCGTAAAGCCCTTTATGGGTCTGATTTGAAGCCAATTAAACTCAGTGGGGGTCTTTTCATTGACTTCATTGGGCTGCATTTGTTAGTTAGAAACAGTTTTCTCCATCCTACTGTACCAACTGCAGATTCACTCTTGATACCTTTATTGTGATTTCCGACTCTTATGATTAAATATGCACAATCCCCATTTCCCCCAAATGGAGGAAACACTCCAAGAAAGAGCTGAACTTTCCATCCAGAAGTCATTAATTTATTTATTTTTAAAATCCACTGTCAAAGTTTGCTTCTCATAGATGAGTAGGCAAGAAAAACAGTTTGCCCTAGAGAAAACTGCATTAGGCTTTTAGTCTATGCATTTGCAAAATATTTGAAAGCTCTTCTAAAAGAAATAATTTCCTTTAAAAAAATGCATTTATTTGTATAAAAAAATACTTAAAAATTATACCAGATTCTGCTTAGTGAAGTGCTTTAGGTTATATGTGAGAGAAGAATCTGGCCCATATCAAATCAGACTATTGCTCCATTAAACCCATTTGCTGCCTCTGGCAGCAGCCAATATTACTTGCTTAGCAGGAAGATAACTCCATCCTATGGCCCCATCAAGAAACTCTGGGAGAAACTCCAAATTAAAGGGCTGTGTTCCCGTTAAAAACTCAGGGTTTGGTGGATGGAATCCACATGGCCAAAATCAAAGCAAGGCTGTGGGAATGCAAGCACTCAGTGCAGAGCCAGTTACTGATGCCATAGACAAGGGACAGAGTCAAGAGATGAGGCCCATCAATCCCCCACTAAGGTGCTTTTTGGTCCTGCAAATTCACAGTAGGCATAGAGTAGCTGGGTACGCCAGACATATCCCCCAGCTGCTTTAGCTTGCTGAGATCTCAGCAAAGGGGAGGGATAGTTCAGTGGTTTGAGCATTGGCCTGCTAAACCCAGGCTTGTGAGTTCAATCCTTGAGGGGGCCATTTAGGGATCTGGGACAAAAATGGGAGATTAGCCCTGCTTTGAGCAGGGGGTTGGACTAGATAACCTCCTGAGGTCCCTTCCAACCCTGATAATATATGAATCTATCTATGATGTGGTGTTGTGGAATGCTTCAGGCATGGCAGAAACACAGCATTTCTACTCCATTGTCCTCAAATGCCTGCTTACTCCGTCGCTAGATTTGGCTACTGAGCAGATATTCAGCATTTGAACAAAGGGGGAAATTTCTTCCTTGCCTTCGTAGCGAACAGTTTATGCCTTGAAGACTAGGATTAAAGTTACCTTTTATTTAAGGCTGCATGACCACAAACGTCACTAAGTGACCCAGACCCTGTTCACACCCAGCCACACTGAGTCTCTGATCCTCCGTGCAGCTGCAAATTTTACAAGCTGGTTGCAGAAGCATTTCCTTTTAGTTGTTCACACTAATTTCCAGTGATGCCCCTTGTGCATATGCCACTGAGCAGCAAAAAAAGCAGAAACTGATTGGTTCTCCACTACTCTTCAAAATCTTAAATCCCCCTAGCCGGTTTACCCTCATGCTATGGGTGTAAACCGCCTCTACCTAGCAGGGGCTATGAAGAAACTTCACCTACGGGCAGGTTATTCCATAGCCACCTTTTGCAGGGTTTCTTGCACCTCCCTCTGAAACAACTGGTAGTGGCCACCACAGCAGAGATTGGACTAGACTGACCTGTGACCTGGCCCAGTACAGCAATTCTGATATTACTTCCCAGGGTAGATGAACCTAGATTATGAAAATCACTTGCTCATTGTAAAGTCTGCTATGTCTCTACCTATTGTACCTACAATCTTGCCACAGCAAGGAAAGGTACCTTTAAAATCATCAACACTTTAGAACAATTTGTGGGGGCTTTTATTTAAAATTATTTATGTAAGTCTGCAGTTGCACAAGATGTCTGGTCTTGTAAAAAGCAAATCAATCAAAATGACGTAGGGCCCAATCCTGTTAACATTAATGCATGCAAGTAATTTTACTTTTGTGTGCGCATTTGCAAGACTGAGCCCATAGAGTATGAAAGAGTGAGGAAAAAAATCTTTACAAAATATATAGACATCCCAGCACTATTATACAGACACGGATCATTTAAATTAAATAAAATTTTTAAAAGGAAGATTTTTTAGATGGCTGCTATTAATAGGGGAAAATATTGATCCCAATCCTGCAGTCCTTATTCAGCAAAAAAAAAAAACCATTAAATAATGCAGGATCAGGCCCAATGCACTGGATTTTACAATTGCTTTATTTCAAATTCTGATGCAAGAAAACAATTTTTCTTCCCTGAAATTTAACAACAGACATGAATAATAAAATGCTCCAAAATGCTAGTGACCCTTTAGGTTTTACATTTGAAAGGAATTCTAGGGAGGAAAAATAAATGCAATGTAAATAACCACTGGGTAATTAAATTTATTTTTTAAATAGCATCAAAGTTCAGAAGAAAGAGAATAACAAAGAATATCTAGTACAGAAATGCACAAAGGCACTGCCTGTATAATTAGTTATCTAGCAGTATCCAAAGCCCTTTATATGGATTGATTATTTTAGAGATTGCATCTTGCAAATCTGAACTAAAAATGCTTTTTGTGCAGTGTTCAAACATGAAGATGCCTTTGGTAATACTACAGGACGAAGATTCCCAAATAGATATTTAATTTAGATTGAACAGGACACTTATGCCGTGGTAAATAAATCAGTTTATTAATGAACACCCCTTCACTGATGTTTAATGACTATTGTATCTATGGCATTGCTATTAATCTGAAATAAATGTGTTTAATAATCAATTGATATTTGTTTATCATGCAATGGTCTTATTAAATCAGAATTAAATGCCTATTAGGGAATGTTAACTTAAAGCATTACCATGACTTCTGAATGAGGCTTCAATGAATAGTTCTCTTGTTTCTTGAAAGGAGTAACAAATAAATTCTTTGTCACAATATTGTAATGCATGTTACAAAACCAATAACTGAAACGTTTGAATTGTTGAGCACAAAAGAAGAGAAAAAATGTTCTTAAAAGCAGATTAATTATCTACATGATAATTATTACATTTTAAAAGAATGACTTTTCCTGGGTTAAACAATTTTTAGATAACTCTGAAATCAAAATCCTTGATTATTTGTGGGTATTTTGCCAAGCAACTATGAGAAAACCATTTCTCCGCACTCATGTCAAATGTTCTTTCCCAAAAATAATCCCTGCTATGGAAAATCCCATTTTTAAAAAACCCATATTTTATATGTTATATATATCTCTTCTTTTTAGAGAGGAAAAAGTTTACAGTGAAAGCCAATGTTTTAACTATAAACATATATTCCCTCTTCCTCAACATGACACTTGATCAAAATGCCAGAAAATAAATGTATCAAGACACCCATCCGTTTCATTTTCCCCGCTGTCATTTTTAAACAAGTTACAAAATCTCTGTTATTACCGTTCTAAGGGCTGTTCTGAGTCTTTCTCTCCCCCCCACCTCCTTTTCAAGGACTGAAGAATTATTTGTTTCAGCGAACAGAGCACTCATGTCAGCCTGTACACCCACAGCGAAAAAATAAACAGCAGATGAGCCAGACATGTTCCCAATAGAAACATGGGATAACGGCAGCATTGGCTCCTAGTCTCAGCAGTAGTTTGAGAACATGCAGGGGGACATAGTTCTTCAAGGGGCAAAATGGACAGAGGAGAGAAAGAAAAAAGGTCTTGAATCCCTTTGAGCAATGCATCCGATGAAGTGAGCTGTAGCTCACAAAAGCTTATGCTCAAATAAATTGGTTTGTCTCGAAGGTGCCACTAGTACTCCTTTTCTTTTTGAGCAGTGGGTGAGTAATAGAAACTTGTACCTGTGTTGAATACAGTATGGACCCCACAACGTGAAATCTTGTTTCTCAGAGGAACTTCTCTATAATCAGAGCAACAGACTTCCCATGAAGATGTATTGGAACAATTTGGGAATTCCTTTTTACTTCACATAGCAATGGAGTTTAACTATACCACAGCTCAGTATAGCCCAGTCTGCCTATATATATTATATAGAGATTAGTATATTAATGCAGATGAACTGGGTTTTTTTGCCAAAGTCAGCTGCCAATTCTGTTTTGTACGAGAACTCATTAAGCAAAGTGACAGCAATTTTTCTTTTGGTCACATAACTCAAAAACCAGCTTTGCACACATTTTAATACATTTCATTGCTCATCCCACTGCCTGCTGGAAACTTGCTCAGTACATATATGTTCCTTGCCGCATTTCAGCCCAAAGGGGAATTTGGGGATGGGTTACAGAACTCTTATGGTAGGTATTTGAATTAGAAACAAACAAACAAACAAACAAACAAAAAACCCAGTGACTACAGTGGGACAAAGTACCTCACAAAAGTGTCCTCAAGAATTTTCTGGAATTTGTTTCAGATGTGTTCCCACCCTGCTTGTAATAATTTATCTAGTCTTAGAGATTACTAACAGGAATGTTCCTGGGAATAGCAAGTTTTAAGGAAATTAGAGAATATTTCAAACTCAAACACAAGTATTTCAATTTTCATTTGTCTTATCAGGGAACAGAAATAATGCCTTTTGATCTACACGTCCAATCAAGCCTAATCTACACAACTCAGATTTCAAATATTGTGCCAACCATCAATAGCTCCCAAACAATCTACAGAGCAAGGATTAGTCACAAAAGTATCCAGCAAATAATAAATATAAATGCACAAAAATCAAGCTGCGTATAGACAGTTTGTAAATAGAATGAATTAATTATTTACTATTCTGTCAGCTCTACCTTGGACCAAATATGCATGTTCAATGTGAGTGAATGAAACTCCCAGTGAGTTACATGGCAGTTATTATAGAAGGGTTTGCTATAGTGCCCATCAGCGTAGTATTTAAATGCCTGCGCCAAAGGTGCATTTCACTCCTAGATTCCACCAGATGGTTCAAACACCTAATATTTAACTTCCGTGAGCCATGAAAATACATTTTTGGTAACTAATATTGCCCCTCTCACCCAGCCTTGCAAGTGTTTTATAAAAAACTTTCATAAAATATTTACTGGGGTCAGTTAAAGTATATTCTGTGAGACCATCAACCGTTGGGGTCTCAGTGTGTGTGCGTGTTCTCCTGTCATTTAAAACTACACGTGCATGGAGCAAACTCCTGAGACTCAGAGAATCACCTTGTCTCTAGCAAAAGAATCATAATTAAATGCTCGCAAACCCTGTCATAACAGCCAGTCAAAGCTAAACAGATCTGACACATTTAACACCAGTTCGCTTAAAACAGAGGTGCATTGCAGGAGAGAGTCCATTCCTTGAAACAAAAGGCAATTTTTCAGCTCTGAAAAAATATGTCAGGACCCTTTCATCTTATCACATGGGGGCTATAAGGACCTGGAAATCTTTGTTTTAATTTTAGAACCCTGAGCACCTAACACTGGTCTAAACTCTACCAGCTTAACAGTTAGCTGATGAGGGAAAGAAGAGCACTTCAGAACATCATTTATTCTCTTACAGACACAGAAAGGCCAGTGTTTAGTAGTCACATACAAGCCTGTTTAGCTCAGGTGCTCCCTTATCATGGTCCATGTTTGTGAGTCATTTAGTTTATAGAGCTCTTCTCATACAGTCTTTGGAATTTCAGGCTCCAAGATGATTGAGAGTTTTTACCTTGTTTAAAATTTAGATGCAAAGTTCAGCTGCTTGCGAGCTGAAAATACCTTCAAATAAAGAGATCAGGTCAGATTTTATAGTTAGATTGTTCAGAAGATGACAAAGTCACTCTTAAAGTTTCCCGCACAGAGGGAAACGAATCTGCAATTTTTTGTTTCTAAACAAATACAAAAAAACAGTTAAAATTAACAAAAAACAATTTCAAGGTCTCCAAACCTGTTTGTTTTGAGTAGTCCAGCTAGAAAACTGGGCTCTAAAGCCCCAGAGTGCCACCTTGTGGCTATTTGGGTTTTTTGTTTTGTTTTGTTTTTGGGGGGAGCGGGGGGGGGGGAGTTTAAGGAAACAAATTAAAAGAAGGTTAAATTTTGCATCGGTTTTCTTTGCTGGTGCCAAATATACGTAAGGAGCATTGTCAAGGCTGAGATGCAAAAAACCCCAGATTTATTCTTTTTTCTATATACTTTGGTGAAGTCCATGCAATTTTGCCTTAGAGACAAATTCTCCTTTTTCCTTAACCCACAGCCCTGTTCAGAACTAGTGCCTGTACTGGGCCCTCAATTATCCTGGCCATATCTGCATTTCTGGAAGAGAAAGTTACCAGTCTAGAGAAAGACATATCACAACAGAGTTAAGAGGCTACACAGTTCCTGAATCAAACCAATTTGTGTTTGTTAGTTGTATTATTTCTTTAACTCTTTCTCCACAAACTAGTTCATCCACACTCCTTTCTCAACAAGAGCGCTATTTAGGGTAGGATTTTCCACTGTCTCTCACCCTGTATAGTCATTTACCTCGGTGCAAAGTGAGCATAAAATGCTATTAAAGCAGAGTAGTCTTAAATTGTTTTGCACAAGGATAAAATGACTACATAAGGGCTTGTCTATATGGTGGGATAATGCACACTATGACGGTGTGATTTCTAAAGTGCACGGCCATGTTGCACATTAATTGGTCCATGTAGACCCTGCTGGTGCACACAAAAGGGTCCCTAGTGTGCTTTAACATAGCACAGTTCCAAACAGCTCCATGTTAAAGTTCACCAGCAGGGTTTACATGAACCAATTAATGTGCACCACTTAAGTGCACTTTAGAAATCACACCCTTGTGGCACATTACCCCCACTGTAATGATAAGCCCTTCAGAGCAAAGCTGTCAGATAAAAGCTGGCTGCACTCATCTGTATGGTGCACCTTATCAAAATACACCTCGTGGAGAACTGACTGGCTCCAAGAATCTGTAATAAAATACAGAGTCTTTTGTCTCCAGGTTATTGGCTCAGTTGTCACCCAAAGTCACTACCATCTAAGGTTGCCAACAGTCCCTTATTACAAGGGACATCCCTTGTAATTTTTTCATCTCTGTATAAGATCAGGAGTTGCTGAGTGCTGCAAAAAGCAGCAAGAAATACCCCTGGCGAAAGTAGGTGAGTGCTGCTTATTAATAATGATGTTTAATAAGAATGATGATGATGATGATAATATCAGGAGGAGGAGTAGGGCAGGGGTGCTAAGGAAACCATCCCTTATTTTTGAAATACAATGTTGGCAGCCCTACCACCATCTGACAGCTGTTCAGTCACCAATGTGAAATGAGTTCATCTCTCCGTCTGATGCCATCCAGCATCCACAGCACAAAACTTAACCGGACAATTCAGGGCCAGCGCTTCTGCTGACCTGACAAAGCTGTAGTATCATATCCCAAAAGGGAAAGTGTTGTACGTTTAGTCATCTAAAGTCATCTCCTACTGCTCAGATCCCCTACGTGAATACCTCCATATCCTTCATCTCTCTGTTCAAGCTCATCTGTTCCTTCCAAGCTTTATCAAATGTCACCCCACAACTACCTCTCTATTCTCCCTTCCTCCTATTCCCCTCCCTCAATACTTTTGTTTCAATCTACTTTCCAGCTGAAGTGAGCTGTGGCTCACGAAAGCTCATGCTCAAATAAATTGGTTAGTCTCTAAGGTGCCACAAGCACTCCTTTACTTTTTCCTGCTCCCTGTATCCCTCTCTCATGCAACCCTGAAAGTTTACCTCTCCCTAATAGTCATTCCCTCCACCCCCCTACACCTTCCCTTTCCTGAGCTATTAGCACTTGCCAGGCCTTTATCCATATCACTCATAGGATGAAAGCCCATCGAGCATAAAGGGACATGTCTCACTATAGCTGAGTAAAGCACCATGTACCTCTCTGGGTCCCTTAGGGCCTGGTTCTGACACCCTCATTCACATTGTATAGTAGAGGCGTTTCAATGGAACTACTTCAAGGAGTAAAGACCTGTACCAGGTATAGGATTGCACAATCCAGCAGTGTAAGGTAAATGGGTTTGGGAATATGGTCATTAGCCCTTCCCTGAACCAGACAAAGCATTTCCTACGACTTCCATGGCACTTAGAAGGAAGACTGGCTATTTTTAGCTCTGGGTCAGCCAGTTCTTTGTTGGCCAATTTGTAGCCATCCAAAGAACAGCAGCAAACTGAATGTTTCTGCTCAGACTCTTGGGACTGGAATTGCTCGGGGTCGATAGGTATTATGAAGATGATGCAATGGTAGAACTGTGTGTGGTGGGGAGGAGAAGGGAATGGGCTCCCACAATGCCATCCAGCACAGTTAGATACCACCTGGCCTCACCTAAAGCCAGCCAGGGCAGAGCATCAGATTCTCAGACATTAAGGAAGGCATTTCAGGGCAGCTTATTTCTTACTAGCCTCTTGATCTCAGTTATTCTCAATGCATGTGACAGAAAGAGGCTTGCATGGGGTAAGATCTGTAACTAGAGCTCTGTTTTTACTTTTGCTTTATTGGGTCATCAGTAGCAAGGGAGGGACGTTTTATTGCATGGACTGAAAACTACAGCTATCTTTGTGGGGAGGCAAGGAAATAGACCCTAACACAGGCAGGAAGTTGGTCTTGACTAAACAAGCAGCAGAATGGCCAGACCAAAGGTGGGTTTTCACCTACCTCTTTCTCAGTATCCTTTGTACACTGGAGGGGTCTTTTTAAAATTACTTTCAGGAGAAAAGGAGAGAACAGCGGGGTTGACTGACGTCTTATTTCTCTGTGTTTGCATTTTTTGCTATGCAGGGCATAATCTGGTTCTTAGGGAGTTAATGCACCTGCCATTCCAATGCTGACAAGCAGTTTTTCAGAGGAATATGGAATTTTTTTTAAGAGCCCCAAAGACTGCACTCTCGAGACTTCCCAAATCCTGCCAATAACTAGCAGGTACCAGCACGTGAACATTTGACCACGCTATGATTGATGGTGTTTATTTGTGGCTTGCTGCGTAAACCGCTTTTATCTTTTGCTTTGTCTCTCTCTCTTGAATAAAGACATTTTAGCCATTTGGGTTGTGGGGAAGTGGTTCATCCAGTCCCTTTGCTTTCTTACAGCTGCTCTGCTCCGCTGAGAGTTTTAAAGAAATAAGTAATCAGTGGTGAGAAATTAAGAGCTATTGTCAGAGAAGCCTTTTGTCTAATAACATGGAGATTATCTGCGGACAGAAGGGGGCAAACTTCCAAGGAAGCTCTGCCAGAGGGAGTGCCACCCCCATAGCTTTGTTCTTCTTCTGCTTCCTTTTCATAATCCATCACTGAGAGGGTGCATGAGGGAGTGGAGTGAAGGGCAGAGCTCCTCTCTGTGGCATTTCTACCCAGTCATAGGCCACAAGACTTGAATAAGTCAATGCTGACAGAAGCTGCATTATCTTATCCAGTCCTATCCGCATCCTCACACTGAAGTCTCCTGATGAGGAAAGCCAAAGGGCACAGGAGCCAGTGACAGCGCAGTTCTAGAGATGTGCTATAATGGGGGGAGGTCCCCTTCTCCTGCAGAGAAATGGGAACTAACCTCACCTGCCCAAATGGAGAGCCCACAGGGAAATCCACTAGTGGAAGTGTGTGGATCTCCCAGCCCCTCCATAGAAGCACCCATGCAGTAGTTAAAGGGGCCTTTAAGATTTTAATGGGCTTATAGTGAGTAGGAACAAAACCCCAAACTGGATTTGATTCCTCCTTGGATTGCACAGATGCCTGATTGCTTTTACTGCTTGTTCTAAGCCTCTCTACACTAGCCAGCAGGCTCGAGAGAGGCAGAGGAGTATTTTCATTTCTCTCTTAGGTTAACATGCTATTTTTTCTTTTGAAGGGAAAAAATTGATCTGATGAAAGCTAAAGCATGAAGCACCTGGCAACAAGACAGAAGGGGAGATCTACAAGAAGACCATCTTGACGCCGCCTGGCTGAATCCAAGCAGAAGTAACTGTTTCCTCAGTGTTGCTGGGTTAGTTTTAATACAGTTAGGTCAGTCCAAGTAGGTTCCGTTTGCAGGGAACTTCTCTGCTTTCATTCTCCCCTGAGGCTAGATGAGAATTCTGAGCACAAGTGAACCCAAGAAAGCACATAACGAGACAACCAAAGCCACCCAGTCTGAATTGCAGACAAAGCCATAAGTTGGCCCATGTTCATCTAAAGACGGAGTCCTCAGTGCCCCAAGGATCGTCTTGGAGATTACATGTGGTGGTAATACATAAATTGTGCAGCAACACTTGGTGCAGTATTGTTTTACTTAAGACAATACAGCTGTACTTTGTGCAACATAACCATATGCAGGCATCTGGGATTGCTCTACACTGATAGATACTGAAATACTGGTTGGATTATGGTTCCGTGCTTAGGTAGGGGGTACATGGATATTTGAGGCTGATTTTTTATCCTTGATTACATCTGTATGTATTACCCATACAATGCATAAGTAAGGGAAGAGAATCCTGCCATATCAAATATGATATTTTAGCTCAGGCAACTTTCTTTCCCTCTTTGATGGAAGTGATTCTGCAGACCAGACCCAGAAACAGGGGAAGAAAGAGATTGATTTCCCGCTCTCTGGATTTTAAAGGAGGATTGTCACGTTGGTATTGTAGTAAATATGGATAGAGATAGTTTTTTCTGCATTTTTAAAAATGCAGGACAGAGAGAGACTGATGAGAAGATGAGCATCTCCTGTCAATGGGAGTTGAAGGCATGTAACTTCTCATAGAATCACTCTCCTGGCTTTCATTTGACAATATGGAGGATATCTACCAGAACCATCGGTACTCAGATTAAGTACTCAGAGCAGGACCCACCAGGAAAGAACGAAGTGTTGGATTTTCCTCCTAAATCAAGAGAAGTCAGTACTGACTCAAGTCAATGCAGTCACTATGGTTCAAGACCAGCATGGTAACTACAGAGAATTCTTTCCCAGGAATCTGCCTGGTGGGTCTTGCCCCCAGGCAATTTAAAGTCAGACATGGGAGTTATGCCCACCTATAGCCCTCCTGTAACATGTTATTTGCACTTTATAGACCTGAACAGAGTGTTGTACAAAGATACACTGATCAGTCCTTCCAACACTTATATTAAGTATTATCTCCATTACACAGATGGAGCAAAATACACAGATTAGGTGACTTCCCTAAGGCCGCTTAGTGAGCCAGCAGTAGAATTCAGAAGCTCCTGGCTCCTTCTAAACTAGTCACTCTCCATTTTCTTCCACAGGGGTTTGCTACTCTGTCTCTTCCTCCAGACATGAAGATGGACACACAGACTGACTCTTACGCAACATGTTGGGTCTCTCATTGATGTTGCTATTGGTAAATCTGGGGTAGTTTCCTCTCAGTGAGATTTAGGCACATCAGCTACAGAACACCTGAAAGATTTCCCTGGGACCCACTGACACGGCAAGAAATCTGCCCTTGTCCCAGTCAGAGAATCCAGGACCATGCTGCTTTGCAAAATAAGCCTGTTAACAGGAAAATATCAGTGAGTAACTGTTATCTACACAAGTGTCTGCAAAATGGTCAAACAGTGTCACCTACAGGGAAGAGGGAAAGTTACAACTGTAAGTGCTAGGTAACTGGAATAACTGTACTGCAGACACGTTGTGTGATCTGAAGCTGGTCAGAGCCCAGCTGAATGACCAGTCACTTTTGCTCACTTGAATTAGAATTCAGAAGCTCCTGGCTCTTTCTAAGCTAATCAATCTCCATTCTCTCCCACCTAGTTCTGCTATTATGTCCTGTCCTGCAAGAGAAGTGCCGATATTTCGTAGGGCCTTATATCAGTCTCTGAACTGGAGCAAACATGTTTTGGGTGCACAAGCCCCAGACTGACATAGGCACATGGTTAGCTACATGAGCAGTTTCATTTTCATATGAATCTGACAGGAGATGCTGAAACTCATGCACAATGTTGGGGCCAAATAGCCAGTATTTAGCATAGATGAAACCTGGGAGATGTGTAGTGAAGGAGCGAGCTCAGCCCAAGAGCCAGTATAGAAAGACCATGGTCAGGATTCTAGGAGACAGACAAGCTTCCTTGCTCTGAAGTTGACCACAGGGGAGGGGAGATTTCAAAGAGAGCGTGGGATAAATACATGGATAGCATTCAATTAAACCAGGGACTGTGACCTGAGGTCTGAGCAGGGGACTGGCAGCACAGCCTCCTGGGTTTGATTGCTGGTCCTGCTACTGACTTACTGTTTGCCCTGGGACAAGTCATTTCACCTCTGTGCCTTACTTTTCCCACCTGTAAGATGGGGCAAGTAATATTCACCTAGTTCATGCTGAGGTGTCAGCTTTATTCATTAGTATGGATACAACGTTTTGAGGTCCTCCGCTGGAAGGCTTTAGAGCTGCCAAGTAACAATCTACACGTCACAGTGCCACACGGGTGATTACATGGAGAAAGGCTGTGTCCAACCCCATATGTAACTCGGTAGCAAGTAACTCAGCAGGAACAATCAGTCACAAGATATAAGCAGAAAGTGAGGCAGGTAGTCCTACCGCCAAGTAATACTGTCTCCCTACCTACTGAGCTTGCCAGTAAGATTTGAGTTGAGACTCACTTTTGATTCCCAGCAACTTCACGAGGTCACAGCTACAAATGAGGCAGTCAGCAGAGGTGATGTGCGTGTAGCAAGGGACCACAGAATAGCCCTGATATGGTCACATTCCACCTCAACTTTAGAGGAATGAAACCTGTGCTTGGTGCCTGCGAAGGTTTTCCAAAGGCTGAGACTGATTCAGCTAAGGAAAAAGCAACTGCACTTTGCTGCCTTTTCATTAAAACTTGGGAAAACTGTTTCCTAGTCATTGTCACCTTTTGAATTTTAACAACTGGCCCAGGAGATCATTATTTATCAGCCAATGTTACATATCATGGGCAACCTGGACCTAGATAACCAATTCAGTGAGGGATTTCTATAGATATGGGAAGTTACCAGTATTAGAGAAGCATTCAGAGACTCACGACTGAGATCCAGACCTCCTGGTGTATATATAGGGAGTGATAGTCCCTGCTCCAAAAAAAAAAAAAAGAGTTGAAATAAAGAGAATGGGTAAGGGAAAGAATCAGTCCCCCCATTTTACATATGGAACACTGAGATCTAGTGACTTACCCAAGGTAATACAGCCAATCAGTGGCAGGACTGGGAAAAGTACCTAACTTCCTATCCATTGGACTGCACGGCTTCCCGGATTACAATGAACATGGGATGACATGGTTGTCATCCCTTGTACTATTGTGCTAAGGGGCATTAGCATGTAAAAGCAGGGGAGTCTTCTCAGTAAGGTTGCAGAGGACAGGTTAGAGTAGTCCCGTGAACAGGCAAAACTTCAGTGAAGGAGGTGGAAAGTCACATGCTAAAGAAATGATTGCTTGAGGCAATGGAGCAATTTTAGGGATGGGGCAATTCAAGAAGAGGGGGCATGTTCCACTGTCTGTTAATTTGTGGTTTCCCCCCACAGAACCCCCCCCACCACCATAAACCTAATAGCTGCAGCCACAGCATTTACTGCACATTACGGCATCTGAGAAAGTGCTGACTGGGACAGCTGACAACCGCGTTGCAATGTAATTCACACCATAACATCATCTCCCAGGCTCTTGGATTTCTCACTGAAAAATTATGTGATGCTTTTTTGGAAACCCAATAGGAAGTTATTGATACATAGCACACACCAAACACACACACTGGCTTTCAGCAAATTAGCGCTAGCCTTTTAAAAATAAGATTGTTTAAAAATAAATAAAATAAGGTCTCTCCCCCCTCCTCCCCTGTTTAAATTCAATGGATTTTTCTCAACGGCAGCTTGAGGTTTAAGAAATGTGTTTATTTCATCATTTGCCTACTCTGTCTGCAACATCTGGGTAACTCACTCTAGCATTCCTTTGAGTGGAGATTGTTTCATTTGTTAATTTCTGTCCTAGGGCTTATCTACATGGCGCTGCAGTCCAGACAACGGGAAGGTGAACTGTAGAGAACTCTAAAGCATTAGGTTCTAACTGTCCCATGCAGACCCCGCTGCCACAAACTAAAAGGTGGCTAGTCCATATTTTCACAGATTCCAGGGCCAGAAGGGACCAGTGTATAACAGGTCAGAGAACTTCCCCAAAATCATCCCTACAGCACATCTTTTAGGAAAACATCTAATCTTGATTTTTAAATTGCCAGTGATCCACCATGCCCCTGGGTAAATTGTTCTAATAGTTAATTACCCTCACAGTTAAAACGTACACCTTATTTCCAGTCTGAGTTCATCTAGCTCCAAACTGGACTACGCTACTGTGCCCTACGTACCTTTTCGTTCGCACCAGAAGGTTAGAGCACAACAGCTCTACAATTCGCTCCTCCCCCCATAGTCTGGACTGCAGTGCCATGTGGACAATCCCTTAGATATTTATATGCCATCACTCCCTGAGGTCTTGAGGTACAGTCCAGAAAGTTTCTATAGATCTTAGTACACAGAAATCGCTGAAAATTGGCCAATGTTTGGAGGAGGAAAGATTTCAATTTTTATTTCCTTTCATGATATAAAATATAATTAGAGCTGTGCAAAATTGGCAAATGAAACTCCCTCCCACCCCTAGCAATAAATGCAGATTCAACTACACCAAAACATTTCCCGAATTCTAGTTAGTTTCACCAATGCTGTTTCAGTTGAAAAAAATATTCTGAAAAAATCAAAATGCTTTTGCTTCGACATTTCTGAAACGAAGTGTTTCAGTTCAAAGTGTTTTTTCATTTCAAAATTCTTTAATTATTGAAAACAATCAAAAACCTTTACAATGATCAAACTTGAAACAAAACATTTCAATTTTCTCAAAAACAAAACCTTTGATTCAACCCAAGACCATTTTAAAACTTTTCAGAACAGCCAGTGAACCAAAAAAATCTGTTATTCACACAGCTCTAAAGGTTAGATAATCTGGTCAAAAAATGCTAGGGATTTACCCATCTGCTGAACACATCATTATAGCATCCTGTATATCTCCAGTATACACAATACACTTATTATTTGGGTTTGTCTTCACTACAGCTGCTGGTCAATTTAAGCGACGCAATTTGAGTTACGTTAGTAGCGTAACTCAAGTCGATGTAGCTTAGATCTACTTACCACAGGGTCCACACTATGCTATGGAAAGTGTCTCCCGTTGACATTCTTTCCGCCTCTCGTTGAGATGGAGTACAGAGATCGACGGGAGAGCGCTCTCCCATAGATTGAGCAGGTCTTCACTAGACCCGCTAAATCGATGCCGCTGAATTGATTGCAGCAGCACCGATTTAGCTCTGTAGTGAAGACAAGCCCTGAGTATTTTTCTTTACTTAGATCTTGAGCTCTGTGGGTCAGGAATGTTCTATTTGTTATGTTTGTATGGTACCTAGCACAATGGCGCCCTGAGTCCTGGCTGAAGACTGTGGGCGCTAACAAAATACAAACAATAAATAACTTGTAAATATTTGCTGATCAGTATAAATCCCTGTCTCGGATTGCCACACTGGATCAGATACTTGATCCATTAGGAGTTAAATCCAGTGACCAAGGCACGCTGCTTTAGAAGAAAGGAAAACATGCATAATTCAACCAGATGGGTGTGTGGAAAACTGTTAGCAGGGGTTGAGCAGTTAGCTGCCACCGTTAAGCAAGAGACTGGATTAACTCTATTTTAGGATATTTACCTATTACTGGTCATAAAATTAATTTACTTCCTTTTACAATCCAGCTATTGTCTTAGAACCCCAAACACGTTTTACTTATACAGTATATGCTACAGGACTAGATGGTTCAGGGAACACGGAAAGAGGACAAAGCTTTTCACTGCTTTGCCAGTGGTTCCAAGCCAAATCTAGAACAGCAGCTATTGAACGTGTACTGTTATCCTTGCATTCACTGTTTTATTACCAAGAGCTTCTTGCTACTCACTGGGGCTCAATGAGTAGAACGTAACGAAACAAGAAAAAGCATCAGCAAGCCTGTCAGTGGTTTTAATTTAGCTGGTTCTTTGGCCTAATGGTCATTGCCTTGCCCTGACTTCCATTGCTCGTGCTGTATATCGTCCCCTAGTGTGGAAGGGGATGAGACAGTGGAGACAGTATAGTCAGGCCTTGAGGAGGGAGAGTGATGCTTCTGTCATGTCAGGGAAAGTTGATGGGTCAAATCAGGTCCTCCTTGTGCAGAGGCAGAGTGGCTGAAACATGGAGACTCTCAGTGGGGTTGGCATTTAAAGTGGGAGAAATCTCTCTAGATGGGGGGCTAGATGTGAGGATCTTATCAGTGTATTCCATAGAATTAACATGAACTCAACCATGGGGTGTCCTTATTGTATCCTAACTGGTTCATACATCCTTACTATTCAACATCACATGACCAGTGATGGCCAAATCTCAGAAGGTCTAAAAGTACCTAAGGGATCTATTACAGGTGTGGGTGGGTGAGGTTCTGTGGCCTGCAATGTGCAGGAGGTCAGAATAGATGAGCATGATGGTCCCTTCTGAACTTAAAGTCTCCGAATCTAAGGAGATCTCCTGTACTGCTTGAATTCACTGAGGCTGCAAATGCCACAGGAATAGCCTTGCTTGATTCTGCAACTGGAATCAGGAAGCGAAGAAACAAACAGAAATATAATCCATCCAAAAAGTGAAGAGAATTCTTAAATAGCTATACATTTGTCAGGATTAATTGATTTTTCAGCAGTTTCAGATTCGTAGTTTACCTGAACAGGATCACTCTGCCCCACTAAATACACATTTGTATACTCACAGAATTTGAGCTACCTTAAAGTAACATTAAGGGCCACGCATTTAGCCACAGCCTCCAATTTTGTACACACAAGTACATGCAAGAACAAAATAGGGTATCACAAGGGTAGGTGTGTGCACAGTTTGAAGCTGCAAATACCTGCATACACATTCTTGCAACAGCAAACATCATGCCTCTTTGATGTCCACTGAAAAATTGTTCAAAGGTCTACACTCACCCCTACAAAGCAATACACACACAATATTTAATACTCTCAGTGCTTTTCATCCACTTTACACATAGCACCATAAAACATAAAACTTTACAAATGTTACCCCGTTGTCTAGATTAGGAAACTGAGGACCAGAGAGGCCTCATAAGTAACTTACTTAAGTTCTCACAGAAATTCAGTCACAAAGCCAGAAATAGAACCTTGGAACTCCTGACTCCCAGTCAGCATCTACTAGAACATACTGACTCTCTCTCCCCATCTAGCTGTTACCATACTGAAGTCAATGTATCTCTCTACCCAGAAAACCTCTGCACAGAATAGCATCCCCCATGAGTGACCATGCAACAGGGATGATGGTAAGGAGAGTGTGTACTCCACTCTGGCTTTGGTGGGTTTTCTCAAGGCCTTCCACACTATTTTGATGTGGTTTTCTTTTTGCACGTGACTATGGTATATTTATTCTAGTTAAGCAAAATTGTTGGCCCACATCATTTAAAGCCACAGTGTATGTTCAGTCTGTACCAGTTTAACATACCAGCACCATATGGCATTCCATAATCAGCCGCAGCATTGTACTTCAAACCCAATGCTGCATTTATAATATTATTGTATCCAGTGCAAACACCAATATTTAGAAAGAAAAATGTCCTTTTTATTGGACTCCTGCTGATACTCCAGCTGTTAGCCAACACACGTAAAGAGTTTCTCTTTTCTGTATTGGGGGGAAGCCCCAAGCATTTAAAAGAAATAAAAAAATCTTACATCTGAAAGGTACATTTTGTCCTGCCCCAGTGGGTCTGTACGACTGGGTTAAAATGTGTTTTTTTATTAGATGAACTGCATCATTAAATTACATTATAAAAACTAAAAATGCACCATTAATTTTCAAAAACAATAGTACATACATCTCATTTCTGATACACGATTCTGCATTTAATTTGTGCCCTGGGCCACATTTTTCTAGCAGCCTCAGTGTCTTCCATTATGCAGACTATACAAATGGAGCTAAATTGCCAAAGACTTTTTTTTTTTGGCCAAACGTCTAATGTGAAAATAAATGAATTTCTAATCGGCTGTTGCAAAAAGAAAAATTACTTTTTGATCTCGGCTCAGCCAAGCAAGAATCTACCTAACTTGAGTAATAAGATGCCAGGGTATTGTAAAGGATGCAGAGAAAGACAAAAGGCTAGACAGAGAGACAAACAGACATGGCCGTAAATTAGGCTAGCTCATTCAGTTCTATATGAGCAGCATTTCTTAATTAAATACACAGAAGTTCCACTGATCTTGAGCTGAGTTGCTGGAGGGTCTTCCCATTTAATGTAGCTTCAGTTCTAAATATCCATGGATCACTCCCATTTGCAAGGGAAACCAAGAATTAACAGAAAGACTCTGTGTCCCATCCATAAACCACTGGGTGAATGAGAAGATGGAAGTGCTGGAGAAATGACATTTTTAAAATTTCATGTACCAGGAATGGATTTTGACCGTTACAAAGAGTCTGGCGATGGCTATTACTGGCTACTGAATACAAGCAAGAGCATTGCTTCCCTACAGCATGCTATAATGCTGCACACATTGCTATTCATTGTGTGACTCCTGCTGAGCAGTGCTCACCCTTCCCAAACAAGTCCCCACCTGAAAATCTGGTGTGCCTTTTGTATAGACTTGTTCTTCAAAACCCAAGGCCTGACTTCTCCCCAGCTGGATGTGAATAACTCCCACTGAAGTCTATTTGGACTTCAGTTACACAAAGAGATCTGACCTCAGGTTAAAACAAAGTGGCATGATTCTCTCCCTTGCCCCCAGAAAATGACCAATTCCTGCTAACTTCTCCAAGCTCCTTACAAAAGGAAGTAAGCATTATTCCCCATTTTAGACAGGCTTCAGTGGCGATTTAGTGTCCTTCAGGAGACAAGCAACAAAGAGTCAAGCCCTGGCTTTTAAACCGAAGTCCATCAGCTGTTTTAAAAGTAATTTTCCTCCTTCTCCCAGCATTAGCTGCAATGTAAGAATGTTATGTTATGAGGTAGTTAAGATTGCGTTTCATTTTACACCTAAAGCAAAGGATTCTACCTCCTTATGTATGAAACAGACAGCACACCCTCCCCAAAATTACAGCACTAAGAATACAGAATGAAATTTACTGATTTACAAGCAAATCCATTAGTTTATGAATTAAGTTATGAATTCTGTTTATTATGCTAGTGCCTAGGGTCCAACCAAGAATGGGGCCCCAGTGTGCAGGGCTCTAAACAGAGTAGGAGAGAAAGTCCTCGCACCAGAGAGCTCACAACCTCAACGGATAACACAAACGCGGGGAAGAGACAGAACACACGTGCAGAGTGAACAGTGTGATGGAATGGCAGCCAAGGGCATGAGAATTTCATGATTTTTCCGGGGGGCGTGGGGTAGGTTTAGTTAGGAAGGGATTAGCTAGGGGGAAAGACAACACAAGGGAATCGAATGAGGGGGAAAGGGCAAGGGAGAAGGGGATGGATGAGGAGAAGGTATGGAATGAGGCTGAGGTAAGGATAAAGAGGGTTGGAGCAAACAGCTAATCAGCAAAGTGAGAAAAAGTTGAGTAAGAACTATAGAAGATATCAGTGTCCTATGGTCCCTGCTTAAACTAATTCTGCTGCTGCTGTGCTGGTTTCAGTCTCTGGATGGCTTCTTCCTGTAGCTTATTTCCCCAGGGACACAGGACTAAGGGAGAGGGGGACATGGCAGGGGTTCTAGTATGCCCTAAGGGGGGTCCCTCCCACACAGTTCTGGGTCTGGATGGTTTGTGGGAGAGGTAGCTCCATTTCACCCCCTCCCCTGGTGAAGCAGCTACTGCTTTAGTTGAAACCAAAATTTAAGCTGGTGTTTATGAAATTTAATTTTTCCTTTGTCCCAAATCATCTTAACAGAACAATGGAGAAGCTTCAAGCTGCCCATATATTTAATATTGAAGCTACATGAGCTAAGTTTGAGAAAGTTAGTTTGTAAGTAAGCTACATTGTTAACATTGTTTTATCTAATTGTTATGGTATAGGGTTACTTTTTAATGAGGCAACAGTGACCGAAACTCAGTCAGTCACCACTCTTCCTCTACGGTAACTTGCATGCAACAATTCTATTGGTTGTAACAAGTCAATGATATGAGGAAGACTAACACACATCAAGAGTTTGCATTGGTAGGTTAAACAGCAGCAAAGGTTGGACCAAGTAAAGCGCCATACCTGCATGCTTGCTTGGGAATTGGCATCTGAAAGGCTTCCATGACACTGCTGCTCCACTGTGCAGCCAGGCAGCAAGGCTGGGGGGAGCCAAGGCCACAGCATAGGGAGAGCCCTTGCAACACAAACACTGGGACTTGGGTCTGGGCTCCCTTCACATACAGTTGGTCTCACTAACAGGAGTCTAAACCAATAAGGGAATTGCAAATCCAGGGCCAGATTCGCTAGCACACTTTGGTTGTTTTGCCCTGTTCTAGTGATGCAAAGTGGCTGTAAGCTCAACTTCCATTAGCCAGTGTATTCTGGCTATAGTGGCGAGTCTGCCCTTTGATGGGCAGGTCCAACAATAATTATTTAATGACAGTAAGCTCAGATTCAAGAAGTTAAATCTTTATAACCATTAAAACACAAATTGTCAACATCATGTCAACATATACAGAGTAAATATCCTTCGAACTCTAATAAGGTCTCAAGCAGCATTTTTCTTACTTTGTCTGTCTGTGCATTTCAATTATGATCAATGGAAATATTTGTGTTGATTTGTGTACAGTGAAATAGATGTTTACTAACATTTTTACCCGTAATCCTTCCAAGCCTCTATATGTCTTTATATCATTAATATTACATGGTAGCATTCTCTTTGGGCTTCTTGCTTAGTGTTCATGTATGAATTATTTAAACACCCAACCAACCAATGGAAATTCCAAGACAAAAAGCTAGGTTGGAAAAGAGGTAAGGCTGAGAGTACAATTCATTAATGTAAGCATAGAAATCTTACAAGCATGGGAGGAGCTCCCTTTGCCCATAGCCTGTTCCAAACCCCCCACCCCTTGCCTTGCCAGAGAACTCTCCTACAGACTTGAGGAGGTAGGAGTCGACTGAGAAATGACTCCAACACCTTGATTAGCAAACACACAGACTGAGCCCCCTGCCCCAGCATGAGTCCCTCAATCACACAGACTGGTACTCCCCAGCATGAGTCCCTCAGTCACTGATTAGGGGTCTGAGCCTCCTTCCCTTTGGGCTCTGGCTAATTCTCACATGTGGTGCAAGCTCTGTGGTTCACAGATAGTTGCTCGCCATACTCCCACCCAGATTCCCAATGTGTGTCCCAGCAGCAGCTGCTGCAATATGTTATGTGCTCAGGACTTAGCAGAAGGCATTTCTCCAGCCTCACTCTATGCCTAATTGAGCGCCATATTTGGGGTCAGGAAGGAATTTTCCCCCAAGTCAGATTGACAAAGACCGTTGGGTTGGGGGTGGGGGTTGCTTTCCTCTGCAGCATGGAGCACGGGCTACTTGCAGGTTTAAACTAGCATAAATGGCAGATTGTCTGTAACTTGAAGTCTTAAAATCATGATCTGAGGACTTCCGTAATAGACCCATAACTTCTGGCTGAGTTCCTGGAGAGGTTGGGCGAGGTTCTTGACCTGCAATGTGCAGGACATCAGACTAGATGATCATGATGGTCCCTTCTGGCCTTAAAGTCTATGTGTCTATGAGTCTACAGCCAATCCCATGATCCTACTTGGGCAGGACTGAGTTCCTGCTTTGGAGTGGCATTCTCTTCTCCAATAAGAATCTAGCTAGCAGCAGACAGCCATGGGAGGGATTTCCTCCTAGCCCTCTACCCCAGGGAACTATGGGGCCCTCTCCCCTCTCTGCCCACCCCTTGATCCATTGGGCTGTTAGGGGTGGTGCTGGCCCTGTTACACTGCTACTGGCCTGTGGAGTGGGGGCTCAAGAATCCAGTAATTATCCCCAAAACAATCATTATAAACTCAGGGAATTCAGAATTAGGGTAGAGCTGAATGAAATTTTTCAGAAAAAAAAAAATGCAGATTCTGCATCACCAAAATATTTTAAGAAATCATGTCCATTTGGCTGAATGGTCTGTTGAAAAAGAAATCTGAAAAAGGTCAAAACAAGATATGACATTTTTTAAATTGCATATTTCAGTTTTTCAAACCGAAACAACTTTTCATTTTGACATTAAAGAATTCAAAAATATAAAGTATAAAAAATATAAAAAATGCTCAAAATCAAAAAGGAAACATGTTTTGGGTCAAACAACCTGACCTGCAACAATTTCCACCGCCCCAACTGTTCAGTTTGCTGTACGTTTTGAAAATTTTCATTTTGGGGTTGACCCAAAAGTGGTTTTGGGGGAGTTGGTTTTGGTTTTGGGGTTGTTGTTTTTTTGGAACTGCAAGACAATGGGAAAAATCTGGTATTTGTTACCATTACATGTAAGAGAAATCCAGACATATTAAGGTATGGTGAAAATGCCCCAAACAGCCTTAACTCTACCCTGTAGTGACAGCATGAGTGGAAAATATATGACAATTAAAAAAACAACAACAACAACAATTTCTCTCTAATCTAGGAACACAAACACTAAAATGTCTCAATCATTATTCCATGACATCTCTCCATGGCAGACTTAAGGTTGGACGGGTACATGCATTTCCATGCATGAACATGTTTGAGTTTCTCTTACGTACAATTTTAACTCTGAATTCACTGGGGTTTTAGTGCTTGGTTTGGGGATAAATTACAACATCACTGTAATACTTTTTACCCTAAACTACTAGAAGGCTCAACCTTACCTCTATTTTAGTGTAATTTTTTTGTCGTGATATATAGAGAGACAATCAGAAATCAATCCCCAGTAGTCTGAAATAGCATTGGGCAAATTATTTGCAAAGGGCAGTTTACTCAAAGAATAGAATTAAGCTCCTCTTTCTATTCAAAGTATCAAAAGGCTAACTTTGATTTTCCAGGACTGGCTTGTGAGTTGAAGCTATCTAGTGAATGGAGGATGTTCAGATATTTCTGCCTACGAATAAATTCTGAATGGCTGACATGCATGCACTCCTGCCTAAAGATTAATCAAACAGTATTCACTGCAAGGGTAGCTTCAAGTACAGTAGTCACTATTATCAATTTGTTAGTCATCCTGGGTGATTTGCTACCTAAAAATCACATGGCACTGTTGCTGCTCCCTGATTGGATGGCTCAACCTGCAAAGAGCTGTCAGGATGCAACTTCCAGCATGCACATATGCATGTGAGTATTCACAACATGCCTTTCTGGGAAGAGAAATGCCCTTCTACAAATGTTGCAGATGGCAAAGAAAAGAGAATCATGGATCCAGTCAAAGCAAAATTGCATGTTTTATTCCAATGAATGTGCATGAACACTCTTCTGCACTGTGTGCCCGGCTCTGTGTGAAGCCCTCATTTATACAATACCATCTAGTAGAGATCCCGATCCTGCAAGGTGTAAGTGCCCTCAGCTCCCAATGGGCCACTGCAGGGTCAGGCCCTCGGAGCACTGGTGGAGTGGAGGGATTTTGATTGACCTAGAAGGTGGCCAGCTTGCCTCCAGGAAGAATATTCCATTCTAACACGGGGTTCTCTGTGACAAAAGAATATAAATCAAGGGAAAAGCGAGAGCTGAGAATCCTAACTGCAAGAACAATAGAAGGTGATTACCACTATAATCAAAATCAGGAGAGAGATGAATATCCTCACTTCCTGAGCCACTCTGCACCTTTATATCATACTCAGACAACTTACAAGGAGATACTGATATAAACTGCATCCCCCAGTACGTATTCATTTTTGTTTATTATAAGGAGCTATGTTGGATTGAAGTGGTGCTTCACTTCAATCCAAAGTAACCTAAGGTCAGAGGTGGATTTTTAACAGGGAGTTTAGTAATGCACTGTCATTTTGTCTCCCAGGTCCCCAGTCAGAACAGGCATCATAATAAGATGCTGCTGGTTATACAGCACAGAAGCAAATGCAGAACCAGCGGCAGCTGGAGTAGCGCTGTAAAATGGCATCTGGAATTCATTAAAATCCCTCACGCCACCATGCAAGAAATAATAATTCTACAGTAATAATAAAAGCACCCACAACTCTCCTCCCGAAAAAGGCTATTTCAAGCTACGCTAAATTATTTACATCATTTTATTAGCCTGCCGCCGATGCAACAAACCAGGGAAACACAAGGACAAAAGCAGATATTACAGCCATGGCAAGGAACTTAGAATCTCTTTGCATTCAGTGTCAACAAACCACAAGGAAATTATTCGACACACAAATTAGCATGCAAGGTTGCAAAAAAAAAAAATCAAAACAAATGTAACATGTGAAATTAGATTTTGGAAGCAGGAGATAAATTTTTAGCATCTTGTACTCTGAATATTAACCAAATCCCCAACATTTGTGGTGCTGCTGCCTAGAACCAGCACTGCCTTCTGCAACCCAAAAGCTCCCATAACCAGCATTGTCTTCTCTGATCTACACGGACACTTTGAAGTCTTGTGTTGCCGCCCTTTGACCTATGCAGATAGCCAAATTTCAGGGTCTTGCAGGGTTGTTTCCATTAGGATGAAAAAATTGGTGAAACAAATTAGGTAATTCTTGGTGTAATCTTATGCACTTTTTTTCCTTCCACACAGCCCTGTTGCCCTGAACACAAGTAGAAACAAACAGCAGGCAGTTTCCTGGCTTTGAAATCCTCCAATTTGCCCATCCAGCTAGCTCTGTGCCCAAGTAGCTTTATCCTTCTGCTGCCTCCCAAAGTCACCACTGAATGCCTTGTCCTGGCATCCTTCGCTGTCTCCAGCACACAAGCTACAAACCAATATCCCAGCCCTTGCATTTGCAGCCACAAAAACCCCTCATTCTGAATGGCTTAGCTCTGAACTGCCATGTGGCCAAGTGCCGAGGGTGGTAGGCTCTATTGTTTGCATCCATCTCCACCACATGAAGGGGCTTGATTGCTCCTTCTGTTGAACCCACTGACATTAACAAGGTCTGTGATTGTACTGGGATCCAAGACTCCACCGATGGCTGCCATTAACACCTCTTGGTGTAACATTTTTCATGTTCTTTTCGTGCTGGTGAAAGATACCACATAGACAGCCCTGCAGACTGACCCTCTGTACGTACAAAAAAAAAATTACAGCATGGGCAAGAGTGGCAGGAGCTTTTCCACACTGCCCTACAAACAAATGACAATGCTGACAAAGGAAACAAAATAAATGGGACCCAGCGGTGGTCATGGGAGAGAGGATACATGCAAAAGATATACATGATACATCCATCTTTGACACCTTGTAGAAGACCCCCCACTGCAGTTCTATACGGTTGGGCCTTTGTATGAACTCGGACATAGGAGACAAAGTAAGTGGAGAAAGGGAAAAGCCACTCTCTGAAGCATGTTCCCTTACTGAACCTGGATAAACCTACAATGTTACACTGTTCGTCACAGCGACAGGGGAGAGGTCATCAGCCAGTAAAGCAATCCAGCAGCACAGCTTTGCAGAAGCACTGGGCCTCCATAGCTCTCAGAAGATAATCTTTTCCCCCTACAGTTCCAGTGGGGAAAGCATCTGAAGATTCTGGGACCACTAGATACAGAATTGAGACCTCTTGGGATGCATGGGGCAGTCTTGGGGAGCCTGGAGACTGGAAGCAATTCTATCTGGAGTACTAGGGCCCCCTAATATCTGTGTGTGAATATGGTCAATTCTATTGGAAGGGGGTCTGGGTAACATACAGAGGGAGGCCAGTTATCTCAGGTGCTGGTTGCAGCTGGGTCATAGTCTCATATTGCATTTTAATGGGTGCTACTCGATGGACTTTCAGGGGTTACTAGAAGGTGATTCTAGGTGGGATTTCTCATCATCAATCCTACTGAAGACAAAGAGAGCCTTTCTGTTGACATTAGTGGGAGTTGGATCAGCCCCCCTATCAGCAATACTGGGGGAAAAAGGTGATACTACCATTGCAAGCAAATCCCACCCATGTGAGACACCAAAATGAGACCCTGTTCTCAACAGATTATTCATGAACATCTATGCATTCTCTGAGCTCTGATGGTCATATTGGGGTTTCAATACACCCATGGATCCTGCTGGCCTCCTTAGGCTTGATTTCCCCTTAGTGGATCTCAAGTGGCCTGTTGGGTTAGGCTCCTTCTCAACTGGGAAAAAAATTAATGGTGGATCTCCCAAGCTCACCCAATACCAAAATGAGCTATCACCTAGAGTGGATTGTGTAGATCTTCTAATCTGCCACTTCCTCTCCTTCTACGCAATGAGATAGTAATGATAGTTAATGCTGCCATTTATACTGGGCATCTGTGTTAACACCCACTAAGCTGA
This sequence comes from Eretmochelys imbricata, assembly GCF_965152235.1. Classification (NCBI taxonomy): domain Eukaryota; kingdom Metazoa; phylum Chordata; order Testudines; family Cheloniidae; genus Eretmochelys; species Eretmochelys imbricata. The sequence continues at coordinate 22,710,247 of NC_135584.1, forward strand.
ATAGGGACCTCTCAGAGATAATATTTCATGCTCTCTGCAAACTCAGGCCGACGTCACTACATCATTTGGCATGCAGGACTTCTCTATACACAGCTTTTGCACCAGTTTAACTACATCAGTTATGAACAGTTTTTATCAGTTTTTAAACAGCTATGATCAGTACCACACATGACCACCTCTTGTGGGCACTCAAATTGACTTTCAAGTATTTTAAAACAGTTTAGTTTAAGCTGATTACAAACTGACTTAACTAAACTGATTTAGGACCCTCTTGAACCAACTTAAGAGTGTCCAGACAAAGTTGCACCAATTTAACCAGGTCAATGAGGTGGGGTGGGGAGGGGGGGAATCATACCTTTTGTTAGACCAGTGCAACTGTGTGTCTAGACTAGGCTTTAGTTCATGTTTTCAAGGTTGTCTTTGCAAGCTAGAGACTTGAAAATGAAAGCTGCGATTGTAGAGAACAAGAAAGGCAGCTGGAGAGAGGCAGAGGTTCATGTACAGCTGCATACCAGCCCAATTCAAACCCTACCCTTAACCTGCTTTTGCTTCAGCTGACCCAGGGAAATGTGGAAACATGGGTAATCTAGATAGAGTCCTGTGAACTCACTGAAACACAGATGCCTGTTCCTGCTAGATCTTACCCGCATGTAGAGTCTCTAGCATGAGCACACCCGCTAAGATCAAAAGGCGTAATTACCAATTCCATCAGAAGTTGACCTGGCCCAGGAACTGGCAGGAGTGCAAACAAGCTAACACCCTCCGTAACTTACAGCAGCCACAAGAACAAACTTAAACCCAGCTCCTTATGACCACAAGGGGTAGTTCCAACACCCGAGACCACAAGATCCCAGTAGTGCTGGAGCCACGTCCATTCTCCTGGGCTGCACCTCCTGCGCCATGGAGTAATCAAGTGGATGAGTGCCGAGCCATTACACCCCTCTCCGGCAGCTGAGGTATTCCTGTACACCAAGTGTATTCCTAGTGACCAGGTCCACTGACCTCACAGCCCCTTTTGCTCCATTCAAACATAACAGGGAGTTGGGTCAGATAACTGGGCCCCCGCAACAACAGGGCTTACAGGATTAGACCCATTGTGTTGCATCTGAACTGAGCCTTTTCTGGGCTAGGCACAATGCAATCACGTTGTAGGCTTTTCGTTAACCCAACACTCACACACACATGGAGAGAATTCTGTGACCATTTCCTGATCAGCCTCTAAACCACTAACTGATTTGAGAAAAAAAAAAAGACTCATTCTATTTTTAGAACTCATATTAATTACCCTTATGCAGGTGCAAAATCACCCTCCGTTTATTATTATTTCTTTGACTCCTTAATGGCAGTTGTGAGCAAATAAATCCAGTTAATGCAATAAAAGGATTTATTGTCACCCAAATTTACGCCAGCAGTTTAATCATAACACCTTTTCATCTGACAGACTTTTTCGAGAACAGTTTGCCCCACAATTTGTCAGCAGGAAAATGGCCTTGGATAAATGCTAGGAGGAAATAAATGCTAATATGTGGCATAGTCTTTCATTCTTCTAATTGCCCATGGAATTTAAAGGAGACAGACTTGTTTACTCAAAGTAGGAAGTATGCTGCAATAAATTATCACCATTATAGGCCTAAATAAGTCCCTGACAGTGGCAGAATGGGGAGGAATGATGGAGTCTTGGAAATTTACATGCCAGTAAATGGGTGTGTGAAAGCATGTATATCCATGTTAGTAATAGCAGTACTGAGGTATTAATATTCAGTATCTATATGGGACCTGCATAAGACATTCCCTGCATTTTAAAGAGACAGCCTCTTACCACCAAGTTGTTCCTAAGCAGATAAGTGGCAGAGTCTGTCATGTTAGTGTCCCTCTCCCCATACTCCAAAGGTTCCCTTGGTGGAGTGGAGTCAAATCTTTTCATGCAACTGCGCTAGTTTCCCAGGCTGAGATTTCAGCTGAACCAGCTGGTAGCTGCGACCTCCCATTTGGCTGTGCATGCTCTAACCTGCATGGAGCTCAGGCTCAGAGCTGTGTAGTGCAGGAATCCCCAAGGAGGGAGAGGAGTTGCTTCAATCCCCCTTCCCCAGCAGGCTCCCACCATCCTCATTCCCCTCCCCCAATGAGGATCCCACCATTCTCCCCCTTCCACTTCTTCCTATTTAACAATAAAAATAAAACTGCTTTTATCACTGCCGCTCTCACATCCAGCATTCCGTCTGCTCTGCAGGAGCTGCATCTTCGTCCAACCAGGTCCTTCTCAGGACCACTCTGAACCCCACGGTAACATTGCTCAGGTACAAGTCCACAGGTCTGTTGGAGACAGTTCTGCGAGGGGCTGCTGCCTCCCCATTCTGAGTGCCTGATTCTCGCAAGACAATGTATCCCCGGGAAACCAATACAATCCCACCTAGTTTTGCAAACATTTCTTATTTCCACACCTATGTCAGGCTGCTTAGCCAACTCAAAAGAAGCTGAACTGCTTTGGCAGTGGGTGGAAGCCTCAAGCCGTAAAATTTTACCTGGGGTTCAAGGCGCCAGCTAAGTCACCAAATCAAAAGCCTGCAAGGGAAAGTGTGTGTTGGAGATGGGCCTGAACCGAAACCTTAGATATCAACACCCTGAAATTTTGGGGAAAATTCCCATCTGGATTCAAACTCTTCAGCTCAAAGAATCCTCCCCGTGAGACCAATGGTGAGGAAGTGCTCTTTATGCCTTAGCCCCAGTCACATGACTGGAGTCTTGCTTATAAAGGTCAGCAACCTTGTCATATGACTTCCATCGCTACTATAAAATGCTCACATAGATGTAAGTGTCTAATTTAGGCAGCCAGCTTTGATAGTTTAGCTGCCCCTTGTGCTCAGTGTAATTATTTAGTTTATTAAAGTTTAAGGTACAGGGAGGCATCCAGATATCCATTATTAGCAAGCCAGCAGAGAAGTGAGTGAAGGTGGCATGAGCAAGAGAACCCGAACCCAGCCATTCCCTTCCCCAAACAGGTACAACATACGTCTTCCTCTCCTCCGTGGACTCTTAATTTCATTCTAGGCACAGAGTTGCCCAACAGAGGCCCCATGTCTGTCCTTGAAACTGGATATGCCCATTGCCATAACAACTGGCTGCTGGTGCTCCAAAGAGGACGATTTTTTTCTCTTTTTAATTCCTTTATTTTCTTTTCCTTTTTGTCATTTCCTTGAATCCCTTTCTCTAAAAAGAGAGTCTCTCATTTCTCTGAAACAAATTGTCCACAGCTTGCTTTCCCATACATCACAGAGCGTGGACTGGGCCTTATCAACATGGCTCTGCTTTTCTCATCTATTACCCGGTTTGTTTGCACTTTTATCCCATCGTCCTTGCACTGGGGAGAAAACATCCATCATCTGCACATCTGCCACCTGTCACGGGGCTGTCAACGATGTGACAGCCAACATGACAAAACTGTTGTAACACCGTGCTGGCTCTGCGGCTCCAAGTTAGAGATTAAACGGCATAGGGGAAAAAATGTAGAGATAGATGGAGCAGTGACCAGGAATAAAAATAGCCCCCGTTGGGAGAGAATAAAGCAGAAAGTGGCAAACAATTAATATGAGTGAGTAGTGTAATTGAGAAGTGCCTGCATGGTGCATCTGAGCAGGGAGGGCTATGCTGTGGATTATCATTTGACTCAGCTGGATGTTACTGAAGCAAACAGCTTTGGAGCATATTCTGCCACCCTTGCTCGCATTAAGTAGCTTTACTCCTCAGGTAGTTTGAAATCAATGGGACTATTTGAAAAATAAGGTCCTACTACTCAATGATGGCAGAATCTGGGCATGGGTAAATTATAAAGGTTTACACATTCACAGAGCTAATCAACATCACCTGCAATTATGCCAGCTAGGATAAATATTTCTGCTTCTTCCCTGCTGTCCCCCATGTGTTATAACTAGACCTGGAATGCCACTATAGCTCAGACCACCATAACTGTCCCCTCCGCCAAATCCTTCTTTAAAACTCACTTCTTCCACAAGACCTATTAGACCTGTGCTTACCCATGGCCAAAAGGAGCTGAGAGGGAAGAGGCAGAAGGAAGGAAAGACTAAGGACTTGTCTGCGCATGCAGCTATTCCTGCATAGCTCCATGTCTGGTCACACCTATTCCTAAATATTTCCATTACAGGGGTGCTAGATCCCCTGCTGTCCCAATTCCACTGCCCCTGGCTAATATTGTTTAAGGAAGTGGTTTAGCTATGCTGGCAGAAACCTTCCTGCCAGGGCTTAGCTGCATCTCCCCTAAGAGGCTATACCAGTATAGCCATGCCAGCAAAGCATCTGTACTATAGACAAGACCATAGTGTGGATGCAGGATAAAGAAGGTTCCTTTTGCAGCTATAGCTTATTTACCTTCGCTTACAGGAATAAACAGGTATAAACACTTTGCTTCCAAAATAGCTACATTCCCATTCGAGAGCTGAACTGTTTAAACTTAGGATTTATCTAAACACAAACTGCCCAAAGAAACCCAAACTCTGAGAACTCTTGGAGGCACAAGCCACATGCTGGACATCTCCACTCACTCAGCCATTCGTTTTGTAGCATCCTCTTCCTTGTCCCTCATCAGCTCATTGTCTATTTAAATAATAAAGCCGTTGCTTTTTTATTGGCTTGTAATCACAACAAACACACTTTGGCACCTTTGGTAATAATAATAATATAAGAGCTATATAAATCCTCATGCTTCAGGATAAAAGATGCTCACTGTCTGTGGTCAGTAAAATATCCTCCCTCTAGCCTATGACATTGTGTTGGACAGTTAGATGTATATAACGTAATATATACCTACCTCTGAGATACCCAGCATTAATGAGTAGCAGAGACAAGACAGCAAGGGAGGGACGCATCATATGAGAGAGAAACTTTCCAGTCAACATTTCTGGAAGCAGCAACTGGTTTTGGGTGCACAGTCGGAACCCCTTTGAGACAGATTTTGCAGAAGCCCTGAGTATTCACAGTTCCAGAGAGGTCAGTTCAGGTGCAAAGCACCTCTGAAAATCAGGCCTAAAGCATCTCAAGTTAGGCAGCTAGAAATTTAGGCACCCAACATCACCAGCTACTTCTGAAACTCTCTTTGTAAAGGGTGCAACCTCATTCCTGCCCATCTAACCCTCTATTTACCTATCTAAGCATTTATACATCATTCATGCTAAGGCTGCCCAAGGGCCTCCCTGAGACAGAGTTTTCAATAACTCAGCAAAAAGGACTTTACATTTCTAAATAATACTGCTATTCAGAGTGTTTGGTTCTGCAACCCTTCCTTACAGTGTCTCATTGGTTTCATTTCAGTGGGACTCCTCACATGAGGTAGTTACTCTTCAATAGGCGATTAAAGAAGCAGGCCTTAGACTGCCTGTGATTTGTGGCAAGCAATAGCATTCCTGTTACTCTGCTTTTACCACCCAAATTCATAGCACTTAACTTTGTTGTGAAATGGAACCAGTCTGAAAAGAGAACTACGAGTCAGGGTGTGCATGTAAAATAGCTCAATTTTGGCAAAGAAGTTTATACGTTGTAACAGTAGTATCAGATTGGCTTTTTCCGTTGCAAGGTGCAGCAGGGTCAGACACTGCCCGTATGCCCCCTCACAGCCAGGATAGTGCCCTGCTAACAATTTCTCCCATCTTCAGTGCTCTCCTCTTACTCTCCCGCCAAACAAACAGTCTCACAGACCCTTCTGCCCAGGCTTTTATTCTTTTTTTCATTTTCCCAGTACAGCCAACCAAAACTGAACCAACAACACAGCATTACCCTGCTGCTCTTGATCCCCTCAGGGGTATCTCTTCCGCAGCTTTCTTCCAGGCCTCCTATCTGTGGGAATATCAGGAGCTCTTACAACCCACACCCCTACACTGCAGCTTCTTGATGTTCTTATCCAGCCCAGGTATGGCTTCTTCACAACCAGGGTTGACCAGCCCTAGGCCCTCTAGCCTACACCAGGTTACTCAGGGGCCTTGGATGTTGGTACACCTCCGTCCCTGCTGTTCTCTGCCTACGACACGCAGTAATTTACTCTCATGAGGGCTGTAATATTTCAGCCTAATTCTGGTTGCTGGGCTAGATGTGTAGGTGCTGGATAGTGTTAGAGGCCTGTGACATATAGGAGATCTAACGAGATGATCTGGCGGTCCTCCTGCCCTTAAACTCTATGACTCATTGGAAAGTTTCACAAACATTCATCCTCAGAACACCCCAAAAATTAAATATCATTAAAGAGAGACCCAGGGGAAAGAGAGTTAACCATTGCTACAGAGTCATTCATTGTCAGAACTGGAATTGGAACTCAGGATGCCCTAACTCTCAAGCACGTAGAAGTGTATCTGCTCATTGGCCCCAGACATATTCCCCACATTCCAGGCCCTCCTCATATAATTTTACTTTTCCATTTCCAGGTAAACCCAGAAAGCACCAACATACATTCATAAGTAGGGCTTTACAAAAAAAATAATAATAAAATAAAACTACCCATTGTCAAACTCTTAATAGAGGTCTGTTTGGATTAAGCTTTGTGTAGAAGTTCTAGTGGACTCTTATTTTTATCCCCCCCCCCAATTTTTTTTTCAATAATATAGGTATGCTGAAGTATGCTCAATAGGTATGCTAGGAAAAATTCCTATAAAAGGGAAACTGGTGGGGCTTATGGAAAGGTACTACTGTTAACTTGGAGGTTAATCTCTTTTAAAGAAGAATGGGAATATGGCCCCTTTTTGAGACAGAAGGAAGGACTATATGAAATGGTAAACCTGACTGTTCTTTACATTGTTCCCCACATCCATAGAACTTTAGAACATGCCCTGTAGTGAAATCTCTACCTGTACTTTAAGTAGTGTAGTGTATATTTATATATTCTATCCTAACAAATAGTAAAATTGCAACCTGGTTTCTCTAATAACATTGTATCGTATAATCCTGGCTATTATAATACCACATGGAGATAAATGGTAAATCTTACCCTATCCTGTTCTTGGTCCGTGATTTCAATTTTTCCATTTCAGCCTCTTCCTCTCATGGAGAGCCATGTTCCCTTTACCTGGAAAAAAGCAAAAAATAAGGCTATACTGATCTAGAGAACCAACACCTGGAAAGTAGATTTCTCCTGGTGGACAATGGGTAGCTGAGCACCATAATGGATTGATGAAATGCCCTGTCCCTTCATTGCTGCAGGTCCTGGTTCAAATCTAACCCAGTCACAAGCAATGTGAGTCTCCTGGACTCAGCCTTATTAATTTCCACCATGAAATTGTGTGTGGTTAGCAGTCTTTGCCCAAGGAAGAACCCAATCACAGGTTAAACTCAGAAAAGCATTAGCAGAGACTGGGATGGAAGACAAACAGAATTTTGCCTACTGCATGCCCGCTGTAGTCAGGTGCCATCAGGCCCTCACTTTCATGAGGACCAAATTCATTCAGCTGTTATATGCATAAGAGTGAGGAGGCAGAGAATTTTTTCCCAGGCTTTATTTTCTTTGAATTGGGACTACGACCATCCACAATTTGACCAAAATGCTGCCTGACACTTTGGCGCCGTAGGAAATAAGGATTGTTATGGTTAAGAAAGCATGGAAAAGCTTGTATGTTCCTTTCTCGCAACTACTTTAGTGCTTCTGCTAAATAAAAATCCATTTTTATTCTTAAGGGAGCTGAGCAGAGAGATGTTGTTTTACGTCCCAGTTTTTGCCAGTGATGATGTATGTCCCTTTTACAAACTTATCTCTGGATTTTTGCTCAGTTTATAAGCCAGGGGCAATCTTTCTTTCCTAAAGCCTCTTTCTCTCACAGTCTGGAGGAACCTTGAGATTTCCTGCTAGTGATTTAAAGGGCTATAACACTCGCAGGCTAGATTTGTTTTAGTGTCCATAAAACTCAAAAATTTCATAAAACAATTGGTGAAAATAAAATTACCAAAAAATGATGTACTGCCAGCAGACTGTATAATAGTTATGGGGAAATGGAGAATATGATTCACTGGGGTATAAAAATGACAATGTATTTATTGCAGCACAGTGACAAGAAACTAATTTGTCCCTTTTACTTTTCAGACAGGGCTAGAATTCCGATTTTTCTCTCTTTTGCTTCAGCAATGATAGGATAGCCCTACACAGGCTACACACATTCCACCAGAGGGGCAGCTGTACATTTGCTTTCCCCTACTTGCATCTTACTGTATCTTTGCAAGTAGAGCTAACCAAGGTTTTTGTCACTTCTACAGAGCTCTACAGTTCCAAAGTGCTGCATGAATATTAACTCATTCACAAACAAGCTTGGCTAAAATAAGAACCCATCCAAAACTCAATCAATCTATTTAGACATTTGAAACAAAAAGGGGTTAATTCTCCACAGCCCGTTTTTTGTTCACATTGACTCAATCTCTGCACTTTCAGGTCCTGGAGAGGGTCAGAGTTTGCAAAGGCTTTTCTTGGGAGTACGCTCCAGCCTTGATTCACCAGAGGACTTGAAAAAAGCAAAACATCAGCAGTAGCATGAGAGTTTGTAAAATGGGGGACCTGGCCAGATGAGAAGTAGCCTTCACTGTACTCCAGACGTGAGAAACTCAGCTCATGTCTTCAGTATTGTCTGACTTTGGACATGCCAACCAGAGGCTTTTCTTGCACACTCCAGGGTAGGGGAACCAGAAATGCAGTGAAGAGTAAATTTCTCCCTGGCATTGCACTATAATCTGTCAAAATGAGTAACCAGAAGTAGAGCTCGTTGGAAAATGGGTCTTTTCCAGGGAAAACTTTGACTTTTCATCATCAAAAAGTTTGGTTTTCAGTCAAAACGTTTTGGTTTCTGGCTTTCCAACAAAAATCAAATATTAGAGGAAAGCCGATACTTCCTGTGAAAAATTAATGATTTGTCCAGCTCAATTGTCTGTTGAAGGAACATTTCAACAGAAAACTTTCAACCACCCTTACCTGGGAGCTGTGGATAAGGTCAGTTAAATACAGTGACTGCATTTCTGGTCCAAAGGAAATCTGAAATTGCCTCGTTCCCTGCTTTCTTGAGATTCTCTGCCCAGCTATGGGCCCAAGAGAGTCAGATAATCTACAGGTTTCAGAGTAGAAGCTGTGTTAGTCTGTATTCGCAAAAAGAAAAGGAGTACTTGTGGCACCTTAGAGACTAACAAATTTATTTGAGCATAAGCTTTCGTGAGCTACAGCTCACTTCATCTACAAAGATCACAAATTATTGGTTGGTCAAATGAATCCCAAGTCTGGACCCTTCCAGAGTCATTGGTCACTAATCTCATCTTCAGTTCTATTAGTCATGGAAACATTAGAATTCCAGATGGCTGGAGAAGCAGATATTACTGCCTCCTCTGGTCCAGTATTGGGAAGATAATGCTTCATCTGATTCACCACAGCAAACCACCTCCAGCACTTAGAGTGGCAAATACTTTGATTGTGAGGGTGGGAACACTCTCCATAGTCTTTTCCTTACCTGGTGCAGAATACTTTGAGTTTAACATATAGCTGCTATAGTTTCATCAGCTTCTCCTCATAGGAGTTAGTAATTACTGTATACAGCAAGCAGAAACGAGCTTCCTGATATAAACACTTTCAGCTTCTGAGTCAAGGGGTTGCAGTCCAGATCCATACTTTGTGTCTTCAGCCAATCCCTACATGCACGTTCCGCATCCTATTCGCTTGAGAGTGGACAACTTTGGTTTATCTCAGAACCATCCTACACTAAACCCCACTAGCCTACCTTCTAGTAACTGCCTCTGAGCCACTCATCTGAGGGCTTGCTGAATTCCTAGAGACCTGTACTTTGTCCTTAAGTAGAGGAGTAGAGTTTGATGCCCCATCATTCTCAGCAGTGAGAGGGAATGTTCCTATAAATTTGATTCTAAGACTTTCTTCTGCTACCAACCCCTTCTGAAGATTTTAGACATCCATTTTGGTATGGCTGTCATAACACAGCTTTCCTTTCCCATTGCAACAGCAGAGCCAAACCCTGAAACAACGACTCGGTAGAAATGTGTGCAGATCCCTATGGAGGTTCCATTCTACATCCCTTTGCCACATGTTCTGTCCATATCATAAAATCCTGGTGCCACTGGCAGTCTGCTTTGGAGAGACCCAGAACTAGAAAGGGGAGGATGCCAGCACTGAGGTGTGGAAACTGAGTTTTATGAGGGAAATGTAGTAGCTGCACAAACTGCCTAGGTCCCTGTCCTAAAATGCACCACTGAATTGCTTTAAGTTCTCTGGTTTCAGAGTAACAGCCGTGTTAGTCTGTATTCGCAAAAAGAAAAGGAGTACTTGTGGCACCTTAGAGACTAACCAATTTATTTGAGCATGAGCTTTCGTGAGCTACAGCTCACTTCATCGGATGCATACCGTGGAAACTGCAGCAGATATTATATACACACAGAGATCATGAAACAATACCTCTTCCCACCCCACTGTCCTGCTGGTAATAGCTTATCTAAAGTGATCATCAAGTTGGGCCATTTCCAGCACAAATCCAGGTTTTCTCACCCTCCACCCCCCTACACACAAACTCACTCTCCTGCTGGTAATAGCCTATCCAAAGTGACAACTCTCTTCACAATGTGCATGATAATCAAGGTGGGCCATTTCCTGCACAAATCCAGGTTCTCTCACCCCCTCACCTCCCTCCAAAAACCACACACACAAACTCACTCTCCTGCTGGTAATAGCTCATCCAAAGTGACCACTCTCCCTACAATGTGCATGGTAATCAAGGTGGGCCATGTCCAGCACAAATCCAGGCTCTCTCACCCCCCCCTTCCCCCTCCCCCGGGGACACACACACACACACAAACTCTGTATTTTGAGGGTGGAGTGAAAGGGTGGCTGTTTGTTTAGCTCACACTCCAAAGCTAATATGTTTCAACAGATCGTAGAAACCCAAAATTAGATTCAGTTTCAATTTGTGGTTTCAGTTTGTGCCATTCCGTCTAGTTTGTTACAAGGCCCTTTAGTTTCCTTATTTTTCAAAATACAGGGGACGTGCTGGCATTGTACATTCCCTTTGAGCCCCAGCTAGGTCTCAGAGTTCCTGACCTACAGACCAAGCAGTATGCCAAGAATGTGTGGGCTGATACACGGGGTGAAGTGATGGGCTCATTCCAGGTGCTACGTTCACACTGACTGTGTGGTCATAAGCTCCAGATATGTGGACAACAGCTCTGCAAGAGCACAGCGGTCAGAGAAGCCCTGTCCACTCGTATATGAGACATCCTTTTACCTCAATGCAGGCCCCTTCGTTCATGCTATGCTATCACTAGAGAATCCAATGCTTTTTTAACTTACGCTGTTTGCTCTGTTACACATATTGTGGGGGAGAATGGAGTAAGTCCTTCTTCTGCAACCATGTAACCTAGAGCTGTCATTTTGTTCTCCCTTAAACTAAACAGGTTTGGACCAAGCCAGTATTTGGATGGGAGATTTCAAAAGAAAAGCCAGTTTGCTGCAGCTCTTCCTTCTGAGTCAGTAAGGAACTGCACAGTGCTTCAGGATCACTTTTTCAAAGAGACAAATCCAAGACCCTGAGCACTTGTGGATATTAAAAAAGCGCATGGCACATCCCATGGGAGGTGGGAGGCAAACCCTAATCTGACCCAGTTTCAATTCAGAATTCCATTGTGCCACCTGAAATACTCCCTGTGATGCTGGGCTCACACTCAGGCCCCTAGGCCTAAACTCAACATTGACAAATGCATAGCTGGAACCCAGTCTGGCTCACCTGTGTGTTAGCATTGTTAAAATAGGTATTCAATTTACAAAAATGTGTTTAGTGTTTAGACTTTATGGAATGCTTGTAAGATGCTGCATGCATTAATCTCACTTATAACCACTGTGTCCCATGTTATAAGGTAATTTTTAAGTGTTTGCTCTGAAACTGTAAACCACCAGTCAGGAGAGAAGCATTTCCAGGTGTGAAATACTGGTTTGCCACATGCAGTTGTGTATCCTGGCCAACAACAGAAGGCCCATAGGCCCACCAGACAGACCATTGTGGAACATCAGAAGACAAAAAAGTCTGTTAATTGCTCCCCCTCATCCCCATGAAGAGGAGTCCATGTGGACTCATCCCATCAGCTTGCACTCTCGGGGAAGGAAATAAAAATCCCTGACAAGAAGAAATTGAATCTTTGTGCTGCTTGGACTTTGGGAGGGCAAGATGTCTAATCATAAGGCAGGGATGCCCAGCTGTTTAGCCCTAGAAGACATATAGAGCCTGCTTATTACAGCAACTTCTATTACCTTTTGGAACCTAAGACTGTAACTCATTTGTATGTGTATGTTTACCTGCTTTAACCTTATAAATAACACTCATTTCTTTCTCTTAGCTAGTAAATCTTTAGTTAATTATAGGATTGGCTAGAAATGTTGTCTTTAGTGTAAGTTCTAAAGAGTAAGGCTCCGTATCTGTCACGGAGGTTGCGGAAATCATGTATTCCATGTCTTTCCGCAACCTCCATGACTTCTGCAGCGGCCAGTGTGGCTGACCCCAGGGCCGCTCAAGCAGCTGGCCTCAGGGCCAGTCACGCCGGCCGCTGCTGGAGCAGCTCTGCAGCCAGCTGCACCTACCGCTGCTTGGGTGGCCCCAGGCATCTGGCCTCGGGGTGCCCCCGGCAGCAGCAGCCCCCCAGGTACCCCCTCCAGCAACACCCCCCACTAACATTTAGTCAGGAAAATTTATAGTATAAGTCTTGGACAGGTCACAGGCTGTGAATTTTTGTGTATGGCCTGTGACCTGTCCATGACTTATACTAAAAATACCTGTGACTAAATCGTACCCTTTCTAAAGAGCAATTGACCTGGGGTAAGTGACTGGTCCTTTGGGACTGGGAGTAACCTAAATATTGTTGTGATTTTTGGTATGAGGGACCCTCTATCACAAAGGCAAGCTTGCCAAAGTGGCAAAATAGACCAGCGTACCCAAGGGGACTTTGTGTGACTCCACTGTTAAAGCTGTTATAGTGCTTGAGAAGTTCACACTTGACACTTGGTTGGTGAAATCGAAGGGCATGTCTACACTACTCAATTTAAGTTGACCTAACTCACATCAGCATACAGTCACCACAATAATTACATCACTTGTGCACGCCTACACTTTGCTCCTCGTGTCTGCAGTGCGCGTCCTCACCAAGAGCTCTTACACTGATTGAACTGTCACTGTGGGGCATCGTGAGATTGCTTCTGAAAGCCAGCAACAGTCAGGGTAAGCAAAGCAGTGTCTACACTGACACTGCATCAGCCTACCTACATCGACATTGGCTCTACACCCCTCATGGAAGTGCAGTTATTTAGTCAGTGTAGCACGTAAGTTACATCAGCGGGAGTGAAAGTTTAGTGTAGACGCTTACATGTTTAGGTAGACATAAGCTGCCTTCTGTCGAGCTAACTCTGTAGTGTAGACTGGGGCTCAGTATAGAAGTCCCAAGCAGTTTGGGGTTTGTAACAGTCTGCCCTGAGCGTCATACTCGTGCTCTGGAGCCACTCCAGTCAGCTTGATACTCCCCTCAATTTTGATTACAAAAGATAGTCATCTTCCCTCTCTATCCTACACTTACATAACATTGCTGTGGACAGTTAAACAGTTGCCATGTTCCATCCCAGAAGTGGCTGCATTTTAGTACTGAGCGAAGAGAGCTGGTATTCTGCATGTAACTAGACATTCTGTAAAGTGATTTCAAAAGGTGCTATATCAAAAAAGCAGTTCCTCCCTCTTTATTTCTACCCCCACCCTCCTCAGCCTGGGCCTCGCTTCCTATGAAACTGGTTGATCAGGCCAGAAGACATTGCTGAAAACTACAATATTCCATTCACCTTCTCCATTCCATGGGTTGAGTATGCTGTTTCCAAAACTCTGGTGCTCGAGAATAGGCAGGGCTTGGTTTTTGTCTTTTGTCTCTTGTTTTTGTCAAGTTGTGTGACATTTGGTGTTTTTCCTCAAAGCCCCACTTCTTAGAGTCACATGATTATGTGAGACTCTCAATGTATGTGTTTCATAAAAGGATCTAAGTCTCATGGTTGCAAAGAAAAGCTTGACAATGTGACCTAAGTGCACCTTAAGGGCTCAAAAATGAGGAGGCAAATAAAAAGAACCCTACATTTACTATTTGAACACTGTCCTCCACAGTGTCGGTGAAGCAAAGGGGGAAAAGTGAGCCACAGTAATGCAGTGTGTTCTGCCTGGCCCTGCTGTTTTTGGGCCTGTTAGGAACGGTGTGCTGCTTGATGGATGTCTATGAATATAACACTATCAATGCACCTATTAATTTTGCAGTGCTTGCTGTACATTTATGATTATTACACAGCTTGTCACTGATCCTGTGGGTTGTGTATCATATTTAACACTCGGCATTGGCAATACAGTAGACCCTCAAAGATACGAACACCAGAGTTACAGACTTACCGGTCAACTGGAAACCATGTGGACCCAGAAGTGATCAATCACAGCAGCAATGAAAAGACCAAAAAACCCCCGACACAGCAAGTACTAAACTGCCTCCAGGCTTTAGCCCTGGGGCTCAGAGCTTCAGCCACGGGGAGTTGGGGCTGCAGCTGTGGGGGACGGGGGGGGGTCAGGACTCTGGGTGGGGAGGAAGAGACTCAGAGTTTCTGACCCTCGGGAGTACCAGGGCTCATGGCTTTAGACCCGCGGGGATTGCTGGGGCTCGGGGCTTCAGCCCCGCGGCTCTGTTCCTGGCATCAGCCCTGTGGGGGTCACTGGGGTTTGGGGCTTTAGCTACAAGGGAGGTGCCGGTTTCAGCCCCAGCATTCCCTCTGTAGCTAAAGCCCTGAGCCCCAGCGCCCCTTCCCCCCGGCTGACACCTATCTTAACAGGCTGGCCTACACACAGTTTTTGTGCTGGTGTAACTATTTTGGTTGGGGCAGAGGGGGATTATTTTAGTTTAAAAACAAGTTAAAGCAGTACAGCTCCTAGTACAGATGCAATTATATCAGAATAAAGGCACCTTATACCTGTATGGGAATAGCTATATCAGTATAAAGCACCTTTATACCAGTATAACTGCTCTCACACTTGGGGGGGGAGGGGTTGTGGTGCCACTTTAACTATACCAGGATAGTTAAAGCAGTACAACTCTTATGCAGATAAGCCCTCAAATACTCAGTTTAAGGCCAATGCTATTTTTCTTTTGCGATACAGTCTCACACAACTCTACTCAGGTGAAATACCACTTGGAAAATGTGTCCCTTTCTCTCCTATCACATACTGCCCAGTATACATTCTTAGATATGTAGTTGATGGATTTTTTCCCAAAGTTTTGGCACTGAGTAAACAAATAGTGGGTTCTGATGCACGAGGGGAGTGTGTATGGAGGGTTCTGCGGCTGATGTTATCCTGCTTCACTCTTGCACTTGGTTGCTTTTTGTTTGTTCCAGAGATGTTTTCAAAGGTTATTACATTTGCATCATTAGTGTCTCTCTCTGAATTCCTGAACTTGATTATGGGGGCCCTTAGTTTATGGATTTATTATCCAAATGCCACGAGTCTTGTTATCACGGATGAACTTTGGGAAGTCAGAGAGATGCAAGTGGTGTGGCTTGCTGACATAACTACTGAAAAATGTTACCTCTCTTAAAACCTGCAGGCCAAGAGATGAATGTTTGCCTACAGTCAGAGCTGGTAATTCTTGATGAAGATAGGTGTGGTGACCACTGCTCAGTATAAGTGTGACTTCCAGCCATCTGTAGGTCTTGTGATAGAGCAAGAGATAGGCCACAGCCTCAAAGTTTGGAACCAAATTTCCTTCAAACGTGGGGGTGTTCAGATCCAGGAATTGGGTTTCACCCATTCTAAAGCGTGGAAAGCTATGAAGTTTGGGAATAGAGATGAACCTCCTCAAATCCAGGGATTGGGTGCACCTCTGGATATAAACAAGCTTTTTATAATCAACTTTTGCTCAAGTGTGAATAAAACACATTTGATTTTCACCGGGTTATAACTAGAGATAAGCCAGTAATTTACAATGAATAACTTACTCCATTAATTTAGCCTCTTCTCATGGGAACACCTACAAGCCGGTACCCCTTTATTCCATGGATTGTAACTTTAAAATGGGAACAGTTTTGTGATTGATCAGATAAGTAACATAGTGTTTGTCTGGTTAAGCCCAGACATTTTTTGTATGAAAACTTGCACATGACAACTATTAATTTGGTATATGCAATTTTCCTGAATGTGACTTTGAACTCTGCTTTCTGTAAACTTTTATGCCAGCAAAATGTTATACTCCAAATGTTCATGGAAAGTGCTTGACAAAAAGGCTTGCACATAGCTGAAGCAAATTCATTTAAAATTCTAAGCCTTCTCAATCAAGCACTTAAGCATGTCCTTGAAGTTACACCTGTGCTTAAATACTCTGAACTGGAGCCCCAATGAATATTCACTGGAATTGTTGTATTATTCACTCAACGCTTGTTTTAACAATTTTATTCCATACCCACACAGGAACAATGTTACAGTATGGCTCTGCCATAGCTGAGTTAACAACCCTTGTTAAGACATTAGAGTTTGTTGACACAGCCAAAACCAAAGTCCTGCTGCTTTTAAACTAGTACCTCAGTAAGAATGTCTTGATACTTAGTCTTCCAACATCAGCTTCCAGATTAAATTTGGGAATCAGGCAAGGCTTTTCTTATTGTCTGGGCTGTATACTCACAATGGCTTCCAGAAATCAAGTTCTGTTTTTTCTATTCTGCTAATCTCTAGAGCTGGGAGAATAACTCACGTGAACCATTCATTAGATACATGTAGCCTTTTTCCTGGTTTGTGAATTGTCTAAAAACTCACTATGAATAGATAAAAATGCAGTAATACACAGCATCCATAAATACCATGTTGTGATCAAACAAAAGCCTGCCTATAGATTGCTTTGTGAATGGTTCACTTCAAAAATTCAAGTATTTAGTATTTGTGGTTTGATATCTGAGCAGTGATTGGTCACCTATATTGCTTGGTTCTGTTCCCTGACTACAGGAGCTAGCCTACTGAAAGAATGTTAAGATTCCCACACTAGCACTGGGGCACATACTTACGCAAATACAAATTTGACACACACTTGTGAAAAGCAAATTCAAAGGTTATGGATACCATTGAAGGAAATTTGGAAAAAATATTGGCTGTATTCTGCCAGGTCTAACCTTCAAGAATGGATTCTGAATCTGAGCTAGTTAGCAATTCTGATCCACGGATGTAGCTCACTTCTTAATACTGTAGCTGTATTGGACTAAATTCCAACTGTAGAAGCCCAATAGCCAACTCTGGGTTGTTTTCAAGGTGGAAATAAATTCACCATTTAATGGCAGCTTCCAAGACCCCTGGTGCTGCTACCATAGCAGGTCCTGATTTCAGAGATAGCATAGAAACACAAAGAGGGTGGAAAATGAGGACTTTCTAACACCATTAACAAACAGTTGTACTTCTTGGCCACTTCATTCCTTGGAGCCCAGTTTCCATTATTGCCAACCGCAAATGTTCAAAAAACATGATTCTGGACCCCAAAAACTACATGTGGCTTAAAAATCATGAGGCTTTTTTGTCACCATTAGGTTTTTATTTGCCATCTGGCTTTTGAGACTTTAGGGTGGATTTAGATAGCATTTTCAAGTTATTCTGCACAATCAAAAAGGCTGGAAGCTTTTTAAAATGAAAGCAAAACTTCTCCTGCAATCACTTGCCTTCAGCAGCTGGGATTATAAATACATCACCAAATATTTCAAAACTCTTGATAAAAATCACGAGAGTTGGCAACATTGCTGAAAGCTCTGCTCACAAGAGGACATACACTAAATATTAAGGAGTTGTGACTAGGAAACCTATGACACAAATTGATTTGCCCAGCTCTAATTTTACAGTTAAAGCTCTATAGGTAAATATGCCTGGTAAAATACTATTCTCCGACTCGCTTTGGGGAAGTAATCTTTCTGTTGATGGGGAAGAGTGCAGTGGTGTATAGACTGGCTCTTGTGCATGGGATGAATTTCACTCCCACTGAACAAGTCTCTATAGCTGTAGAAGCCAAGACAGACTTTTGGTTTGGCTGTAACACCCAGCTCTCTCCAGGTCTGTTTAGGCAGGTCTGTTTCCTTTCCTTCTAGCTGCTGATGTCCTTAATGGGGAGAGAGAGAGAAGAACCTGGGTATCTGGAAAGGGTTTAAAAGCTTCAGTTAAATACAGTGGGAGTTGGTGCACTCAGGTTTTATTGTCAATTTTACATTCACATAAAATTTTACAGTGGCAGGCGACCCTGCGTGTGTGTCTGATCCGCAGCACTGCTCACACACCAGCCATGTTCGCAGTGACCTACCCGCTGCCCTAGCTTGGCTCACACATCTCCCTGCCTCTCTCCGTAATTGATTATTTATCTAACGCAAGGCTGAAATTAAATCCTCATGTCAGTTTACTGTAAGAGGAGAGAAAGGGGCGGAGAGGACTGGAACACCTCTAATAAAGAATGGATTTCACCATTGGATGTATGGTCTTATAGACCTAATCTCTGAACCCTGAAATGATGGCTAATGGCCCCTAGCATATTGCTGATCAATTCCAAGACAGCAAGCAGAGCTGCATGCAGGTATCAGTGCTGACTGCCAACCTGCAAGGACCAGCAACACAGCCCAGCCCAGTGCAAGCCAGTTACACAGCATCAAAGGACTGCCTCCTCATTCACTAGATCAGCTGTTCAAGGACCAATTACTGTAGAACTAAGCGGAAGAATTTGCAGCAGGTGCTGAATGTTATGCATGCAGGGATCGAACGTTATATGACCTACACACTGATTGCAGTCACCAGAACTTCCCACAATTTGGGAGGAGTAAGGACTCCAGATCAGGGGAAGAAAGTGAGGGTGAACGCTGTGAGGCAAGCAAAATGCAGCGGAGGACGGAATGCTAGTGGAATAGTCTTATCGCCATGTACCAGATGTGCCCAGCTGTTAGTTGGCACCACTGCTCTCCCAAGCTTGCCATGTGCCAGGTGGCATATTTGGAGTGAGTTGAGATGAGATTGAAAATAGGGGACTCTGCTGCACAACTACAAAGACTTTTCTTATCTGTCAGTATTCTCCTTTCCTCTAATCTCCTTCTGTATTTAAAGGATTTACCACTTTTATTTGTCTTGTAAAAGCAGAGCAACAAAACAGGCAGTCAAGGAATTGTACAGGAACAGATGCTCTTATCACAGAGGAATATGGAACAAAAAAAAGTCCTTTGATCTTAACATATCCCAGGTTGGCCCATCTTGGTATCTCGTCTCTGGCCTTTCTCAAAGGAACGCAATCCCCCTTCCTACACCTAGTTTAATAGTTCTTATCCTTACATGTATAAATAGCAATACTACTGTTGCTCTGAATTTTTATATCAATACTAGTGATAATACTGTTAACAAAATTACCCTGTCCTGTTATGAATCCTGCCACAATATTTGACTTTCTGCGGCAGTAAGAACGTGAAAAATGCTTAAACAGACATGCCTCCAGTTCAAAACAGATTGGAGTTGCCTACAAACTTTCTAAACAGTAACTCTGACATTCCTTGGCTCACAAGGACAAAAGGAGGTTGCAGATGAACTAATCCAATTAAAACACCCTTAAACTGAATTAAAGATGGGAAAAGATTGGGTCATATTAGCTAACGTACCCTACATATAAGCTCTAATGGGAAGCAGGCAGAAGAGTAATTTATGTGGTGGCTGCGTTAGGCAGGCAGTTTTGTCCTCATAACTAGATTGATGGGCTTGATGATTTGGACCAATCAATTATGGAACAGAGAGAAATGAATGAATGTTTCCAATATGCCACTATTCTGATTCTGCCTCCAAGTATCAAGAACTGGAGCAGTGAGTGAATCAGCTGTTGAGAAGTCACTATGTCTAATAAAATCTTAATTGGCTTTTCTTCCACTGATATTAGACTCAATAGGACTAATCACTCTCCCATGAATGAATGACTTACAAGCCCCATGAAGGATCACAAAACACTATGGAAACAATGAATTAAGCCTTATGTCTCCATTTTTCAGTTGGTGAATCTGAGGCAGATAGAGGCTAACTCAATGTGTTCCAGAATCTCTGGAAGGGAGGGGAAGCGAACACAGGAGTCCTAACTCCCAAACCTGGACAGTCAGTTAGCATTTCTAAAACTCAGCAAGCAGTGTGGAAATAAAAAGCAAACCATCCAGCCTGGGTTATCCCATGTACACACTCACAGCTCTAAAAATAAATAAGCAGAATAAAAGCTCCCCGCCTGGTGCACCAAAACACAATGGGCATCAAATTGCATTAGAATGTTTATACTGAGGAAAATTGCATCCTGCAAACTTAAATTATCTCTCTCTTCCCTCTCCCCTCCCACCTGCCACGGCCCATTTCCTATTATATTTTTCTAACAAACCAATAGATGCTTGAAATCACGGAAAGCCATAAAGAATTGGAATCAAATTAAGTCTACATTCTAACTGCATTAGGTGCTGTCAAGCATAGTTTACTCACTTTTCACAGTTCTATCTAGAGGCTAAACAATTTTGTACCCTTTCTCTACTAATCAAAACTGATTACTCTGATAATGGACCCCTGACGCTGAACACTTTATGAAGGTAAATTATGCCATATCGAACAGGAAGGGAATGGAGAAATCATCCAGAGATAAATAGGTCTAAAGATGCATATATTGATCTTGCCCTCTTTCTTTTCCTCTCTTTCAATGTCTGCAACAGCCAAAGGTTCAATCAATACTTTCAGTGCTGTAATGCCATCTTTTATAATACCGCCATAATTGGCCGTTATCACAGTTTGCCCTCTGATTGGCTTGTTCTAGGGGCCTTTTTATCTGAGATCTTATGTATTTCCCCCTGTTGAGTTTCGCAACCCAAGGGGTAGGCAAAGCATGGCCTTTGGAATTCTAAGATGCAGGTCCCCTCTATGCATCAGTGCAAGGGGAGGACAAAAATGATCATCTATGACTTGTAATTGCTCGCAAATTCAGTCAACGAGCAAGTTCTAATTCATTTACCAAGGAACATACAAGTACAAGTAGATATTACGGTTGAGTGCATTGATTTTTGACTGCAATAGACAATATAGCTTTACAGTCCTGGAGCTTTAAAACTCCTCCTGTCCCTGCAGGAAGGGAGGGTTTCATATTACAGGAACTCTGTCAGTCAATGCAATTGACCCTACAGCCAAGGAAAACCCCTGTAGGCGCATCCTGAAGGTGAATTTTTAAGACTCCAAGCCAATATATAAAAATTCAGAGCATGCTTTAGGTTCCAGGCAAGTTGCCAATGTGGCCCTCAGTGCTGTGAATTTGGGCACCTGAGTTGCTGTGGAATCTGAGACGTGTTGGAAATTCAATGCATAAATTCAGAGCTTGGGGTTTTCACATTTGTAACTTCCTTGAGCATTGTTGTCTCCGTTTTAGCTGATAACACATTGGTTTCCTCTGGTCTAATTGCATCAGTGGCTTATTTTGATTTTCACTTACAATGGCTGCCAAGTACCCTCCGATGCTTCTGCATGAAATACTGTAAATACAGACAGTACACATTAATCTTCTGGACATGCAAGTCGAGTGTCAGATCAGGTACTGCATTTACTTGCTCTCTGATGTCAAACACTGGAGATCTCCCTTAATCCTTAACATTTTATATTATACACACACACACACACACCCCCAAGAGAGAGAGACAGAGAGTTGTTTTTCTGCTCTTTATTAACTCCAAGTAAAGATCCTTCTGACATAAAGGAGTTAATTCAGAGTATTGAAAACCCTCATTTCAGTAAAAAAATGTAAACAGATTTTTGCAACCAAGTGAGAGAACTTCAAGGCCCAGCAAATGGGGATGGTGGAGTTCACTGATAATTGAATATCAAGTCAAATGCAAAGCAGATTTTAGATATTGATAAAAGATTGGTGCAGGCCACAAGCAAGAGTAGGGTGGATCCCAAAAAAAGAACACAGACCAGCACCATAGCCCAATTCCAATGCAGCAACAATGTGGGGACAGTATCGTCCCTTTCAACCAGCATGTCCCTGTGGCTCACGCTGCTTCCCATAGCTCCCATTGGCCGGAAACGGTGAACCACGGCCACTGGGATAAGAAAATAATAGCAAGTGCTAAATACTACTCACCCGTTCCTAATATTTGTTGCTCACAATCGGTGAGATCTTCTGGTATCAGAGACAATGTCCCAGCTGTGCATTGGAGAGAACTGGTTCATCGCTGTGACAACACAGGCCTAACCAGCCAGTGAACATGGGGCTTTGGACTATCTGTATCACCCAGATAGATTCTACTTGTTGCAACAGCTTGCAGTGTTACGTGGTACCATTGATGACTAGTGCATGATCAAACACTGCAGGCTCAGTACAGCTGACACAGCCTGGTGGCTTCCTTCTGACATGCACAGCATTATGCTTATTTATTCTTTCCCTTTGTGTAATAGGAAATAATGGTTTCCAAAATCTGTCAGGTGTCAAACTACCCTGCAGTCTGTTCCTCATGGCATATAAAGGAAGGCAAAAGTACCATTCATCCATCTATCATTATACCTGCACAGAAGGAGAAAACAGTGAGATACCTTCACAAACTTTAGGAGAAAGGGTGGTAGGTGATTGGTTATGCTGTAGTGGGCATGATGACATACTTGACTTCACCAAGACTGGTTAAAAAACTACTTCTACTGTCCCAATTAACACCAGAGTACTGCCTTGAATAATCTCGAAGTTTTTTATTATTATTATTAAAAGGACTCCTAACAAATTAAAAATAAAACACTTGGAAGGAAGGGGCTTGAAACTACAATTTGGATAAGGATCAGAACATCCCATACAGTTTGCAACTGTTTGGATCTTGATGGAAGGTGGTGGTTTGCTTTCCGAACTAAAGCTGTACATATAAACAGATTTTTTAAATGTTTCATTTCAACAAAATCAAGTGTTTTTCACTTAGACCTGGACCATTTTTTAAACATTTTTCAATTTTCTATATAAAATTAAAGGAAGTTTTTAAATGAAAAGTCATTTCAAACAAAAAAGAATCGAGTAGTTTTGTTCCAAAATGTCAAACTGAAATGTTTCCATTAATTCAGAAGTGGTTTTGATTTGTTTTGCTACATGAACAATTCAGTGAAACTACAAGAACTCATAAAACTTTTTGATGTTTCCAAATCTTCATTTTTCTGCTGAAAAAATATTTCAGCCAAAAAATGTCGTCCCGCTCTGTTTAGAACATCTCCTCGGTTCTATGTAAATGAATATGAACTTTAGGAAACAGAATGTGAATGAATATTGTCTGTTGCCTCATGCTAATGAAATAATCGTAAATAAAACAGTTCCCCCGCACTGTCACTCACCAGGGGGCTGACGTGTACATATGTACATACACAAACAAACTCACACACACACACACACACACATACACTGGTGTTCCCAGACTGTCCTGCCTGTAGCTGAAGCTCAGCAAGATAAATGCTCTCCTCTCAGAGATGAGATACCTATCCCACAAATCACCGCTCTCTTCCCTCTGCACCTTCCCTTCCCTCTAACCCTCCTCCATTACTCATCCACTGGAAGAAAATGCAAAGAGTAATAATAATTAGACAAGTACAAATAGCCAGATGGCGATGTGGCTGGCGTGTTCCACTAAAGAAGGGGCCGTTACCATACCAACAAGCGGGCAGAGTGCTGATCTAACACAGCTCACAGGCGCTCAGGCAGTGGCACATCATCCGTTATCCAACAACTTGGTCTGGCCTCTCGGAGACACGAGACGCTGCCCAGGGCCGGGTGCCCCATCAGTTTACGTCAGGAGGAACTATTGTTTCTTACTAGGGCGAGTTGTGAAAGCCTTTGTAGTAGCAGCAAATTAGGCAGAAGTTCAGCACTGCGCTGGGAGGGAGGGAGAAGCAGCATCTTGGGCTGTTCCCAGGCAGTTAGCAAGCAATAATGCCAATGCCCTGTGAAATTGGAGGGCTGACGAGGCAGGAGTTGGCCGGGGCTCAGGTGGTTAACCACGGGATCAGCCTGCTGAAGTCTATTGTGCATAATGGAGGGGGGATGCAAATGTAACCCACGCTCACTCAATGTGGTGCTCTGTCCCCTTCTAGTGGCTGGGCCACGCTAGGCGTTTGAGTAAGCTACAGCCTTGGAGCTAACAGATTGAGGTCACTTAGCTCAGGCAATAGAAGCTCATCCTTCTAGATCCAGAGATCCTGGGACTGAGTCTCACGGCCAGTGACACACCCAGGGGCTTTGTGTTAAACAAGCCTTGGCCACCTTGCACTTGGCACCCCCAGCAGAATTCTGGATGACTTAGGGGTTTTCTTAACTTGGTTTCTGCACCGGTGAAATCCCTGAGGACGAACTTCCTGCACTGCACCAGTGTAGCTTACCCCAGTTGGAACTCCCCGCGAACAACTGCTAAAACCCAATCAAGAGAAGCCCGTGGCCAAAAGTCCACCCAAGTTCTGGGGTGTCCAGCTGGAGGGGTAGATCTGCCCCTGCTTTGGAAGGTCCAGCGCAGTCTAAAAATGTGGGGGCGGAAGGAGCCCAGTCTCTGAGTGCCCATGTCTCTGCACTTCAAGGATATTCACTGTGCTGTGGCCTCAGCAATGCTCCCTGGGAATATGATGCAGCCGAAGTAACAGTGCCATGGCAAGCCTTTGGAACCCTTATGACTGGGCTGCCTACCCTCTGCCCAGTGTATAGCCTTGGTCTTCCCAACATGACATTCTCCCCCCTCCCTGCCAGGCTCATGTACATCCCTGGCCTCCCCCACTGTCCCCAGTATTACCACTCAGTCCCCTGCATGCCACTCCATCCCTTCTCACACCCTGACCAGCTCCTCCCCTGCCATCAATGCTACTCGGTTACAGCCTTGCTCTCCCCACCACCTGCCTCTCTGCTGCCCAGCCAGTGGCCAGATTTCTATAGATAACCCCGTCAAAAGGAAACAGATATTCCCTTTAGCTATGACAGATGAGTTCCAGTTTCATGTTCTGGATGTTTACTTGTATATTTAAGATAATTAAATATTAAAAAATGTACTCTGCATCTCAGATAACTAAGCTACTAAGTCAATAGCAAATTAAGAGACAGATTAATTACTACACTTGCTGACATGCACTGTTCTGGTGGCAATGCAAAGCAGCTGTAAACTCAGATTCACTGACCAATGTAGCCAGGCAGGTTCGTCCTATTCCTTTAAAGATGATGCTAGGGGTGATCTGGGAACTAGACCAGCAACTCTTCCTTGTGTATTTAGTTAACTGGTGGAATTGTAAGACCTCTAGATGACGTCATAGGGACAAGCCACCATTACTTCTTCAGTAAAGGAGAATTGTGTCTCTTGAGATGGTTGGTACAGACCCTTTGGGACCCCAAAGGGGTCTGTGTGGTCTTTGTTCCCCCGTACCTTACTTCTCCTAACAAAATGCAATGCTCAGGATTGAAGACTTGTGATTTTTGGGTGCCCAACTTCACGCATCTCAAAAAAGGCCTGATTAACAGAATGTGCTGAGCCCCCACGCTCTGAAAATCGGGCCCCTTCAAGATGTTTCAAGTCAGGTAATGAAAAATGGAAACCCTTGAGATCACTTTTGAAAAATCTCACTCCCAATCAGATATTAACCAAGAAGTTTGGACAAACAAGCTTGCCTTGGAAGCATAGGTGGAAGAAGGCAGGACAGCTGCAACTAACCTACAACACAGGCAGCCTGCTACTGATCTGCAATGAACATTGATCCGCTTCTAGGAAGGTTTTTCCGAAAAGGTATTTAACTGATTTGTGGCAAACTTTGATTAAACAGCTCAATGAGCTGGAGATCCTAGAGAAAGATTATGTTGTCTTGGCTGTCTTAAAATAAAGGGTTCTCTCCCCCACTCCCCCTTCCCCACTTTAAAGCATCTGAATCTAAATACTATGCAGACTTTATACTGAATACGGAAGTGTTCCTTTCCTTGTGGACTTTTCTCTGGCACCCCTCACCATAGTATCTGAATGGTCCACTTTTGCAAATCAGGCCCCAAGCTGTTTCATGCAAGTTCGGCATCCAGAAAATGAGGCACGTAGTGGCCACCTGTGAAAATTTTGGTTTAAGTTGTTTGCCCGGCATCATATAGGAATCCTTTGGGAGATGCAAAGATAGAACCCAGTTCTCTAGGGAGGCATTCAACATCCTTAACCATGGCACCTTCCTTTCTCTTCCTACAGTGCCCTGCTTCATTCATTAGACACCTTCCAACTCCTGCAACAACTGAACAAGGGGTTGTACATGATGTCATTTTCAGTACTCATGTGCACACACCCCTCTAGTGGGTAAATCCAAAATTGTAGCATCTTGCACAGGGAACTGTACAATCCTATAAGTGCACAGGAGCTGTATGCGTGAATGGAGCATGCTCAGTGCCACTGAAATCTTAGAGAATAATGCTGCTAACCTCCAATGAGCATGTGCTAAGTGCTATTTTTGGAAGCTTGTAATTTGGCCAAATTTAGGCACATTTTCACAGCAACAGCAAGAGACACATCTCTGACTGCAGGACAACCTCCCCCTGCCAAATGTTTAATCCCCACTCCAGGGAATGGAGGCACTAAAGCTTTTAAATTAAACTGTTGTGAGAATTTAACATGCACAAGGTATATTTTTCCAACCTGATTCTAGAAAACAGCTGAGCAGGATTTTTCTGAAAGTTGTTTGTTTTGTTTTTTTTAATGTATCAGCCCGATGCAAACCCCCAGCATGGAAAATTTCAGCCTGGAGGGTTAAAGTTTGGCAAACTTGTAGGTAACAGAAAATAGTCTTAAAATGAGAATTGTCAGACAATCCCCTAACTATAGGCATGGTTACCAGTGCTGCCTCTAGTCCTGAGTGTGTCCGCATAACAGCAGCCGGAAGAAAAGCAGCTGAATAATTGAGACAGGTAGAGAGATTCCCATGTGAAGAGACTAGAGTACTCATTTAAAAAAAATCTAAACAAAAGATTTTGTTTGGGGTTGAATGGAACATTTTATTCAACTCAAATCTAAATTTTTTCTTTAATTTTTTGGAACTTCCAGCAAACTGAAACAAGTCAGTTATTCATAAAACTCTAGTAGACATGGCCTTATTTACATGCAATTGTTTCTTGTTACCCCAATTTAATTTGACAATTGGGAGAAAAGCTCTGAGGATTTGGTACCCCTCCCCCTTTAATTAGGGACAGAGACCTCTCAATACATATCTGAGTCAGCCAAGGTGTCCTCCAGAGGGAGATTAGATACTCTTGAATTTTCTAAAACCAAGAAAGCAGGAGGAAAACCCATCCAGGTCTCTTTATATGCATCAGAAAATGGACCCTGGGATGGGTTCCCCCCAGGGTGCCACTTGGAACCGGGGTACAACTGAGCCCGCCTGACTTACCAGCCTGGGCTCCCTTTCACACTGTGGTGCAGTGATAAATTGCCAAGCTCTCCAAGCTTGCTCTTTCACCAGCATACACACAGATAGAGACACACCCAGCTGCAGCTATACACACAGATGCTGAGATCAGCTCTGCATGGGAAGGCTCAGCCAAGGACTGCCCAGTATTCAAGTGTACACACCCCTCTATAGGGTAAACCCAAAATTGTAGCATCTTGCACTGCAAAGGGAACTGCACAGTGTAAGCTCATAAAATTTGCCCCCTCCCTCAATGTGGAGAGAGATATGCAACAGCTTCTGCCCCATGTTATAATTTCCACACACCAGTTTCAGACAAAACAAAAACAAGGTTATTAATTACAAAAGATAGATTTTAAGTGATTATAAGTGATAGCAAACAGATCAAAGCAGATTGCCTTTGTAAATAAACAAAACCATAAACTAGATAGATATGAATTAGCAAACTCTCACCCTGAGTGATAAATATGCTGGCAGATTCTTAAGGCACAAGTTGCCTTGGCTTTCCCAGGTTTTCATACACAGGATAAAAATCCCTGTAGCCTGGGGCCGTTACTTCCCACAGTTCAGTCCTTGGCCCTCGGTGTGTTGTTGTAGGGAGACTGAGGTCCCATCATGATGTTGTTTTCCCCCTTTTATACCTTGTTCCCACTTGCTGGAAAGCTCTTTTGCTGTGACCTGGGTGAGACAGTTCTATTGTGTAGTGCTATCTCTGAGAGGTTTCAATTGCACACAGTTCCTGGGGTAATCGTTGTGCTTGTGTGCGTTTCCTCAATAAGCCATTAACATTGTTTGGCCTTTTTACTGTTGTACCTGAAAGGCTGCTTGTGGATGTTTTCAACCTCACAACATATTTCAGTAACACATACATAGCCAAACTTCACAACGTCACATATGACAGTAGCACATACAATCCAATCAGATATTAATGTCTACCAGATCAAGACTTTTAGAATGATACCTCACAAGGCATACTTTGTACAAAACATATCCTAATTACATGACAGTGGTGAATATTGGGGTGCCAGGGTGTCACAGACCCGTCCCTGTTTCATTTTGCACCTTTCACTACAGAGCCATTTTCCATACCTGATTCTACCTTCCCCTCGCTGGCTCCCAGCACATCCCTACTCCCTCTTCAGCCTACCTCTTTTCTCTACCTGTTCCTCCTTAAGAAAAATCAGTGTCAGAGCAAAATGGATGCTAGTTCAGATGGACACATGGGGCTTTGCAGGGAAAAAAAAAAGATTGCTCCGTGGCCGCTACATAAATTGCGAGTAGCATTCAGATGCCAGACTCAGGCTTCAAAGATCCAAAGGAGCATTCTCCCAGCACAGAGCTGCCAAAAGTACCCTATGTGGACTCCTGGCAAGCCCCAGAACAGGGGATGGTAAGGGACATGTTGAAAAGGAGGAATTTCACATGAATTTATGGGATATGGGATATTCCGGGCTGCTCTAGACATTCCAGCAGCCAATATGCAGCCATCAGGACATTGTCATAAATTCTAGCAGCCCCAAGGCTTCTCTAACTTATACTGGGGGCTATTCAGGTCCCTAGAAAGCCTAGAAACCCAAGGATGCTAAGGTGGCTTACAGCCACTTCTGTCCCATCCATCCCCTTCTGTGCTGCAGCTTCTATGGGTACTCCTAATTGCTGCTTAATTAGTCTCTTCAAAGGCAGCCCTATCAAAAAGATAATGGAAGGAATGAATTGGGTCACTTGCTAGAATCATCTGAGCAGAGCTCACTAAATAAATTCCCCGCCATTTCAGGGATCTCAGGCCCTGTCGGTCCTTCCTGTTTTCTGCCTGTGGCACACAGCAGTTTTGTCTTCAATCTAATTCTGGTTGTTGCACTTGTGGTGTGATACACAGGAAGCATACACCATAAGATCACACAGTCCTTTCTGGCTTTAAATGCTATGACTCTAGATCCAGTCATCCAAGGACACTTACAAGAGATTTGTACCTACGTTAGCTGATTCATTGGCCCCATTGGAAGTTGTACCCATTTTCTATGGTCTACCTATCATTACACACATGATCACTGTCACAAGTGGAGCTGGATAATCTTAAGAAGACTGTAAGAAGAAATGGTTTGAGAAATTTAAATAAATCTTTCAATCACCATAAGATTAGTTACTCTTAGGAAACTAAAAATACTGGCATATGCCCAACTACTTACATGACAGCTCATAATTGAATGACAAGCCCACTAACCAAGGGCCTGATTCAAAGCCCATTGATCCCCAACCTTTAAAGTAGTCATCACCTGATGCTTTCTAAAGTTAGCCCTGTGTGGGTCATGCTCCCATTCTTAGAGAGGGGCAAAAATGGGAGGAAGGGTTTTAGCTTTACAAAGTCAAGTGTGGCCTGGAACTTCCAAAAGGAGTTACAGGCACTCACAAAGGTGTTCCACTCTCCCTGTTCCTCGGGTTGGGAAAGTGAGACAGAGGTGTAGTGACAAACCCAAAATCCAAGGGCATGGCCTTCAGGAAAAGAACCCTGAGCGCAAGACAGGAAGTCCCCAGACTAGTCCCATTAGACAACATAGAATGGCTCTGTCCAGGAAACTTGTCTAAAGTTATCCACACTGGGCTGGTACAAGTGAGCTGTGACTGTTAGTCTACCCTGAGTTTCCATGACAACCATAGGGCTCCTGTCTGTGGGTATGTCCCCAGCTGCGTATGTATGGCATGGCACATGTGAAAGCCCCAATGTCCACGCCACAGCTTGGGTGTGTTTGACCAACACCGGTTTTAAATGGGCAAGAGTAATTAGGATGGGGGGACTTCAGTCTGAAAGGCTCCGTAAACAAAATTGGACAAAATGGCTTAGCTCTGCTCAGACAGGTGCTTTGCAGGAGAAGCTGGCACAGTGCCTGACTCTAGACATTGCTATTAGCTCCTCTGTTTCACAAACATTAGATCCACCCAATTTGCAGAGGGTCTTATTAATATATTGAAATCTGGGGGAGGAGGATTAAACCCACCGACTGAGCCTCTCCACCAGGCTTTGTTTCTTCCCTTTGCACTTAACAAGACGAACAAGGTGGTTAACAAGAACTTTCACAAGCTAAGCTTTTTCTATGGTTTTATTTTTTTATTTTATTTTTATGATCTTCACAAGCCAACTCATCTGCTCTGATGGGCTCCTTGCTGATACGTCTCACTTTATTAGTGAGTTTGGCCTTGAGCGTCTCAGCTCTTTGATCAGTACTGCGGGGGTCAGTGATATTTTCTCACTTTTAGTGTCTGGCTGCCTTTAACTTTGTCACCTGATGAACAGCACTACCCCTGGAACGCTTATCTTGTATCGATTTTCTCTGGGCTCCTACTGCTTTTCCAGCTGTCCCACCATTTTCTCCCTTGTCACTGGATGCCCATTTAATGTTAACTTATCCCCTTTCTCCCAGGTGCCTCGTTCTTACAGGGATTTCCCCCCCACACACACACAATAGCAGATTGTCAGAAAAACAATTTCCTTTTTTTGCCTGACTCATTGTTATCCTTCAACCGTTTATTCTTTGTCATCTGGGCTCCTGCTTTCTCCCCGACCCCACCCCCGCACACTTGAAATGGGGAGACTGGTAGGCTGGAACCTTTGTTAGAAATTCATCCAGGTATTCCCCCACATAACTCTAATCCTCAGTTCTCCGTGCTGGGGTGCAAAACCTTCTGCCACCACAGAACCCTACTCTGGAGGACTCCGTTCTTCACATTCGTCCCTTAGATCTCTCTGCCACACTGTCAGACTTCCCCCCACCAGCAGCTCCTTCAGACTCTACAGTAATGGCTCACAATGCAGCTGTTAGCAAAAGAGTCACTGTTTAGGACTCTTCCTTCAAAAAATGGCAGTGTTTACAATGGCCACATTTTTTGCTCTCAGCACCCACACAAACACTGCCTCACTGACACTGGGAGTAAAACAGGGGTGCTGAACTCTTCTGCTGTGTTAGGCTATGAGCTTGCCATAATACCATGAACTACCCACTTACAACAGAGTCCAAAAGTCACTCAGCCTGCTGGCGCCTGCTCATTCCTAAAGAGTGAATACAAAAGTGTTTCTGTAACACTATCAGTGAAGAACTACCTCCGGGGAGGTCCGGGAGAGATTAGCATGGGCAGGATTTGCCCTGTTATATGCTCTATTGTGAGAAAAAACACATGATTCAGATGCTTCTGGGTCCCTCATTACCTAGAATTAATATGCTAAGATTTGCTATTAATTTCAGTGTAATGGTAACAGCTGGGTCAGGCTAAGTAGTGACTATAGAACCCATCACCCCCAGTTGGATGACAGCCCAGGTTTGTAGCAAGCACAAGCTGTTAGGTGTAAGCTCTTTGCGGCAGGGACTGCCTCTTGCCATACGTTACACCACTGCCATGTAAATGTGAAATGTAAATGATAGAAATCCCTCTTGGGGGAATCTGTGTCAAATGGACTGATAGTTTCAATCTTGGAAATATCCTGTCTCAAGCAGACACCTTTGTTAGCAGTCTCAGCAGAGAGGGTGAACACCGAACGGGCCTGCAAACTGAACTGCCATCTCATGCCTAAAGATTGTGCCTTTTTATGATGATGATGAATTATTATTATTATTTGTATTGTAGTAGCACCTAAGAGACTCACTCGTGGACCAGCACCCCACTGTGCCAGGTGCTGTACAAACCCAGAACAAAAGACGTCCCTGCAGCCAAAGAGTTTACAATTCCTTATAAGACAAGAGACAACAGTTGGGGAAAACAACGAGACAGAACTGGTCAGCATGGCAGACAGTGGTCTCCGCACACCAGCAGCCTAACCCTTGTTTCGTTTTTTGTAGGCATCGCAGCAAAGGAGAGTTTTGAAGGAGGAGGATGAAGGAGATTTGTGGATGTTTATGAGAGGGGAGAAAGCACAAAGGTGCTTGTTTGAAAATTTAATAATGGAGGCAGGCATCAAGGGCCCGTTGGAGGTAGGAGTCAATCTTTTGATACTGAATGTGAGAAGGTAGGATGGGGATAGGCCACAAATGTCCTTGAAAGCAAAGACAAGCAGCTTATCTTTAACGCGATAGAGAAGGGGGAGCCAGTGGAGGGATGCAAAGAGAGGGGCAAGGTGGTCAGAGTGATGGAATAGGAGAATGATCTTTGCAGCAGCACTCCGTACGGATCTGAGCAGGACAAGGTTGCATTTGTCAAGGCCAGAGAGAGAGATGTTGCAATAATTGAGACTTGAGAGGATGAGAGTTGACTCTCTTGGTCAGGGTTCACTCTGCACCACATTGCTGTGGTAGGGCGTGGGAGAAGCTTGCACTTCCATTGTTAGTGTTGTACCACAAAATGACTTGATTCACAAGGACTGTAATTTACACTAGCACTAAAACCACATACTCAAAAAAAAAAAAAAAGATCCACTAATGTCATTTGACACATTGATCTGTCTAGTACTGGCAGAGGTGGCCAGTTGCAGATACTGCATAGGATTAAACACCATCTAGCTAATTAATCAAAGATGAACAGTGGGGGAATTACCTTCCTAGCCAAGAGGGGAATTCTTACATTCACCTTTCTCCTGCAACATTATTTGCAACATTATATGCAAAATAAAGTGCACTTCATGTTCCATGAAAAACATTGAACCTCCTGGCAAATTGTTCCCAAGCTCCTCTCTCTACTTTAAAGTAATCTAAGCTTAAACCAACTGTGAAGGATCTCCTGGGAAACTCACAAAGCACAGATCTTCCCACAGGACTTTCCGAGCCCCAATCTGTTTAAATCGCACTGTATATTGTCCTGAGACAGTTGGAGCATGGCAGACTTTTACCTATCACGCTACATCATCAATTTTAAATAGTTGGTTCTAAAACTAATAAGGTGCTGGCCATGGAGAATCAAATCAATATTTCTCATGAAATATGTCTGGCTGAGAAATATCCCAGGGCACGAATGTCACCGCTCACAAATGCTCCTGCTTCCCAGAACTTTGGGATCTTTAATTGCAGATTCCCCTCCCCGCATTTGGCACCTGCAGAAAGAGTCTCACACATCCTTCATTTAGAAGAGTTTGTTATTAGAAAAAACAACACCCACATTAAATGCACCTCTATTCATGTGAATTTTCAAAGCAGTGGTGGGCAATATGTGGCCCACCAGGGTAATCTGCTGGCGGGCCGCAATACAGTGTTTACATTAACCGTCTGCAGGCACGGCTGCCCACAGGAAGTGGCACTGGCTGCAGGGACATGCTGGCCACCGCGTCCCGCAGCTCCCATTGGCCGGGAACGGCAAACTGAGGCCACTGGGAGCTGTGGGCGGCCAGGCCTGCGGACGGTCAATGTAAACACTGTCTTGTGGCCCACCAGTGGATTACACTGACGGGCCACATACAGCCCGCTGGCCACAGGTTGCCCACCATTGCCATATAGGATGGATTACCTATCTAGCATGCTAGTGGTAGTAGCAAGCATTACAATCACTAGCAAACACTTCCTGGATCAGTCCCTGTATATGTGAGCAAAGACCTGATACACAGCACTGTAGGAAAATCCCATTAAACTTACAAATCACAACCTATTTCTTTTAACAGGCCTGTTCCTTTAGGTAAGGCAGGTCTGAGGTGCTGCTTGGAAATACCTTGTGTCTTGGGGCTCAGAGAAGATCAGTTACCTTAGGTAACTTTCTATTGCATTTCACTGATTGGTGCCCTGAGAGTTTACTCCTGTATGAGAGTACCCATTTGCACTAACCTTATCGTGTTTCAGCATAGAGCGATTTGTTTATGCTACTAAAAACTAGATAAACAGATAGTTGTTTAATGGGGAAGGGGTATGTGGAGCACTTTCTTGGGACTGGGACCAGATCATCTCATCTCCCATGGGAACACCTGAAGGAGAGCTTCAGGGGATGAACTTTATAGGTCATCTAGCTGAGTCTCCACCAGGCAGGCTGGAGGAAGGGGGCAGAGAAGGGACAATTAGGGGATAGTGTTTTCCACTGTAGAATGACTCATTCTCTGTGCCCTCTTTTACCCTTCTCTAAAGCGTTCCTAGAACCAGACCTACCACACAGAGATCCTCTGGGGCTAGAAAAGTGCTAAGTGCTCACCCTCAAACAGGCCTCTGCAGAGAATTCTCCGTTCACTATGGGCATGGCATCGGGGCGAGGGGGCTGCCAGCTACCCCGGCTTGGAGAGGGAGATTTCCATCCCATGTAGCACATCCACAGGAAACACTTGGTGTTTCCCTTGAATGGCTTCACTGGGTTTAATATTTCTTGGCCAGGGGTGGCACTCATGTTGCAGAGCCTGCATCTTGTGGCCCTGTATCTTTGGCATGGCATTGCACTCTCTGATTTAATGTAGATGTGCCCTTTTATTCCCCGAACAAGTTTATTCCTTTGTCAGGGGCAGCCTCCTCTTTAAAGGGCTTTGGTGAGACGGGTGTGCAGAGAATTTATTGCTCCAACAAGTTTATTCGTACATTCATTTATGCAGACTCCCCTTTATTGGGCATCTTTGTGCATAAATGGGCTAAGGCAGGGCTCTTGTCTCTACAGAAGTGCACAAAGTGAACCTTCACCGCCCCCTAGTGGTCAGCTCTTGCACCTGGTGTCCTGAACATTAATCATAGCAGCAGGAGTGTAAAATTCAATTTTACCTCTCCATTCATTCTGAGATGAGTTGAAGGCCGGCCTTGTACATATGAACCACACTTTACTTCATCAGAGCCATGGTAACAAATGGAGTGTCTTCTTCGGGGAGTTTAACCATCAGAAAACACTGCGCCAGTTAATTCCACTTGTGCCTAGGGTCAAAGGAGGAGCTCTTGGCATCAGCAAATGCCTCAGCCCTCAACTGCGCAGTAAACTACATTTTAGAGATTGTTCCTCAATATGAAATGATCAGTCCATTTATCTACTAAAGAAGCCTGTCTCTTTGTTCAGCCTCCCAATATATTTTCTGCTGACCTGATCTGGACAATAAACCAGAGTCGTCTTAAGATATTCAATTTGTTCAATTTGTTACTTGAGTGCCTCCGAGCCTGGCTGTCTCTGCTGTCAGCATCCCAGACTCTCTGTAGCTTTCACTTTTGCCCAGAGTGCCTGGGTTTAACTCCCCAAGTCTAAGGGGATCGGAGCCAGCACAAAAAGTGGTGAGAGCCAGCGATTCCAGGAAAGCGTCCTAGCACCCTGTAAGACTGGATCACACAAAGGGAGGCAAATTATCTATCTTAGGTACTTCTATAGCCCCATCACCATAGTATCACAATATCCCTAATGAACTAGAGAGGTGCTATTAGCCCCCTATTCAAAATAGGAACTGAGCACAGAGAAGCTCAGTGACTTGCCCAAGTTCACACAGTCTGTGGTGGTGGAGGAAGGGCTTGAATCTAGGTCCACCAAATCCCTGGTGCACTAACCCCTGGACCACTCTTCCTCTCACAGCCAAGGGACTGAGCTTCACAAATAAGCTGGCCCTTTAACAAAAACTCCTACGGCCATTACTGCTAATCCTGATACACTGGCCACTTTCATTAGTTATATTTTCCATAGTATGGCAGTATTCCTCCTTTAGGAACATAGGGAATGCATCATGATAAAGATGTACACCAGGGGGGTGATAAACATCAAGGTTTTATAGAAGCTAGTTAATAAAAAGGAGTTTCTCAGCACCTCCTGCCTAGGCCCCTTCACAGGACAAATTTGGACCAATCCAGCCAAACCAATGCAGAATCAGTGAATGAGAAATTCCCACAGCCTAGAATCTCATTTCCTTCTAAATAGCTGGAGGGCTGTCGCGCCATGTGTGGGTGTGAAGAATGTTGCTGTGGAGAGCTGAAGCCGGACGGGCTGTAGCCGGTAGGACTGTGGAGCGGGTGGCTGTGGAGAGTTGGTTGTGTGGGGCTGCAGAGAAAACCTGCAGAGCTGAAGCCTGTGGGCCCTGATCAGAATAGGTGATTAGATGCCCGGCTAGTATTTCTAACGGCTAGTACCCTGATTTTCTGTAGATAATCAGCAGAGCAATTCAACAGGTCATACGTGGATCTGCTCGTATTGCTTCACTGTAATAGTACAGCTGCTTACAATCTCAGCAATCTGAATGCCTTATACAATGCCTTCAGTCACTAGAACTAGAGCTGGCTCATGAAAGCTTTTCATTCAAAATGGTGAGGTCTTAAGCAGGAAATTTTTATGCTGTGCCTAATTAAAATGGTCATTGTTCTCCCTGTTTCTATCACTTTTTTTCCAGTGGGAAGAGGAAGGGGTGAGCAGTAGAGAAACCTCACTGTCTCTCACTGTAACTCTTTCCATACTTTTCCAATGGAAAAAAAGTCTTTGCACCCATTTTTCTAACACTTCAGCAAAGTGACAGTGGAGGGGCACAAGGGAGTGGTTTTTTTCTCTTTCCCTCCCTTTCTATAATGGGAAAGGGGGGAGTAAAAACAAATTCAACCTCCCCACAAAAAAATAAAAAAATCTCAAACAACAAACAAACAAAAACTTTTTAAAAACAAAAAGTGCAACTCAAAACAAAACCATTCATTCCATTTTTCTGTCAAAATCAAAATATTTCATCCCATGACACTTTCCCACAAAATTTAGTTTTCAACAAAACCCCATTTTCAGCAGGAAAAATCTTCACTTGAATGATATCAACTAGCGTCTAAATAGAACCATAGTTAATTCAGGCCAACTTGTCAAAAAACCTTTGCTCTTCCGTAAGGCATCTTATCCACAGATCTCAAAGTACTTTACAAACATTAAAGTCCCCCAGTCCCTTAGGAGATAAATATTGCACCCATTTTTACAGCTGAGTAACATAAGATACAGCAGGCAAATGAATGGCCCACTAAGTAACAGACCCAGGGTGAGAACCCAGAATTTGTAATGAGGTCCCAGCCTCTATGATAAAGGAGGTGGAAGAAGGACCCCATGTAATCAAAGCTTCCACATGTCTGTGTATATATGAAATGGCAAGAAGCGAGGCATGCTCCACAGAAATCAATACCTCACAGCTCTCTAAGGCTGTAGCACTGCCTGCCAGTTCAGGACCAGCCTTGGGGATGGCAGACCAGTGGGGCATCCATAGTTGTTTTTATGGAAGCTGTCCTGGAGTTCTCTATGTAACTATCTCCAGTTGCAGTATTTGCCTGGGAATGGACAAATTTTGTCCTGTCCAGGACACTGTGACTCACAATGCACCTGAGGCAGGGACTCTAGTTCAGCCTGAAACACCTGCCTTGGCAGGAATTATTGCTCACTTTAGGTACAAGGTCTCCTGGAAGAATTCCAAGCCTTAATGGAAACTTCATTCAAATGACCAAGAACTGAGTAGTAGTTTCCCATATATTTCAGTCTACTATATTTCCCAGTCTACTGGCTCTCCTCCTGGCCCATACAATACATCTTTCCCCTCTAGAGCGCTCTTCATGCAAACGGTAACCTCTGTTAAATGGAGTTAGGAGCAAACTTTGGCAGCGGGACAGGTACTAAACGGTACAGGTAACAGCCTTTCAGAGGGAGAATGTGTGAAGAGGAAAAACAGGGGGCAGGAGCTACAGAGAAGGGTTTCACTAACTCTAGTATTCCCAGCACCAATTGGGACCACTTGGGGTCTTTCCCAGCAGTCTGGGTAACATGTTGAAACGTGAAAGGTTTACAATATAACCTTCTACAGCTGGCCTTCAGAATTCAAGTGTGCGTGGACGACCATCCCCAGACTTGTTACAGAAGCATGGACATTAAGGCAGCTGGGAAACAACCCCAACTCAAAACTGAGGATAGAATCTGGGTACAAACCTACCTTTATCCCTGCTCTTTGCTCTTCGGTGTAAGAACAGATGAAGACTCCACCAGATGAAGACTCACTGCACAGGGTCAGCAGCATTTTCCAAGCAGGGGGCTCCAAAGCACCAATTGTCTTGACAAGCCATGATGCAGGGCCCGCCCAAGAGATCTTCTCCAAAGGGCCTGTCAACTGAAAAGCACTACTAAGGTCAGTGATAGAGCCGTAGCTGCTCCCTAGGGGCAGTGTCTCCATGATAATCTGTGCGGTGTGTAAAATGCAAATAGCCTCGTGGTTACTAGATCTAATCCAGGGCAGCCAATGAGAACTGTAAGTACAATTAATGGTAAATAGACTTATCCAGAAAGCATCCTGCTGCTGGAAACCACACTTGTCTGTAAGAACTAATCAACATCCTGATTTTCCAGGGTGTGTGTTGGCAGGATACCTCTAGGATAGGAGTCTGAATCCAACCCAAGTCAGAAGAAAACTGTCCTGGTCTAGTCGCCTTGATTGACTTCCTAGTATACAGGTCCCCATACTGCTCAGACTAGCTGTGCCAACTGCAAAGGTAGATTTTGTGAAGAGGCCAAGGACACCCCATGCTCTGTAAATTATGGGCTGGATTCATTGTTGCACTACAACCCTTTTGACAACCAAGTCATAAAAGAGGTGGGACCGGAGAGGTAGAAAGGGAGGGTGGGAGAAAATCTTACTGCTTAGAATGAGGAAAACAAGGGAGTGAATCACATGGAGTCAACAATATCTTAGCATTAGAAACAAATTAGAAATGTGGTGTCAGTATCTCTGCCATGTGTAACCTGGAGCTATTTGTGCTTTATGGAAAGGCAAGGTGGGAGGAAGACAGAGCCAGGAGGTGGAAACGCTATAAGGGGTGGGGTAAGACCGGCATTGCTAACTTCCATAATTTTAGGAATCTGACGATATTTGTGTTTCTCAAAAAGTCCAGCTCCTGGGATCCTGGGAAAATAAGCTTCTAGCCTTCATGGGTATGGAGAAAAGCTTGAAAATATGACAT
The DNA here is from genome assembly GCF_965152235.1 of Eretmochelys imbricata. NCBI lineage: Eukaryota > Metazoa > Chordata > Testudines > Cheloniidae > Eretmochelys > Eretmochelys imbricata. The sequence goes on from NC_135584.1 coordinate 22,749,506, forward strand.
GATTGTACCCTAAAGGCTCAGAAACCAGAACACAAAGAAACCAAATATTATTGTTTTAAGCCAATCTCATGATTTTGTGGGGACTGATTCACAACTTCAGAAAGCCTGGGGTTGGCAATACTGGTAAATACCCCAGAGAATACCCCGGGGTGCAGAGAGCTCGTGTGCCAGATGCCAAGCCAGCTCTGAGTTCTCCATAAGGCATGGAGAGCTTGTAGTTAACAGCTACATCTTTTGTATTTAAACGTTACAGAACCCAGCAATGGGAAGAGGAGGTTACTCACTTTGTGCTGTAACTGCAATTCTTTGAGATATGTCTCTCCATGGGTGCCCCATGCCAGATGCACATGCGCCGCTCAAGCACTTGATTGGAGATTTTCAGCTAGCAGTGCCCATGCACCCTATGCCTGCTTGTGCCAGATACCAAGTTAATATGGGGTGTGCAGGTGAACCGTCCTCAGTTCCTTCTCCACCCAAACATCCCCGAAGGAACAGTCCGAAGCAGAAGGTGCATAGCAGAGTACCCATAGGAAAACACATCTCAAAGAACTACTGTTACTGCACAAAGTGAGTAACATCTTCTTCTTTAAGTGGCGTCCCTATGGCTGTATCCCCAGCTGGAGAAGGGAGCTTCGGAATAGAGTCCAGAACTGAAGATAGTACTGCAGAACCAAGTGCCTCATCAGATCTGACAGCATGGATCAGGGCATAATGTTTTGAAAATGTATGTATTGAAACCCTTGTAGTGGCCCTACATATTTCAGATACTGGTACATTCTTCAGTAATGCCGCAGATGTTGCCTATGATCTGGATGAATGTGCTATTACTCTTTTGGGTGGTGGACACATATCTGCAGCATCATAACAAATGATAATACATCCAGATATCCATCTTGAAAGAGATCGGGGACCCCATGGATATATCCTCGAAGGAAATGAAGAGCCTAGGTGACTTCCTAACTTGGTTGGTAGAAGACCAATGCCCTTCTAACATCCAGGGTATGTAAAGAAGATTCCTGTAGAGAACTGTGTGGCTTTGGGGAAAAACACTGGTAGGTGAATGGATTGATTAAGGTGGAACTCTGATAGGACATAAGGTAGGAATTTAGGGTATGGCTGTAAAGAGACCTTGTCCTTAAAGAACACCATAAAAGGGGAATCTGTCATCAAGGCTCCAATCTCTACAACCCTATGGTCCAATGTGATGGCTACTGATGGCTTCATAGATAAATGAAACAGAGAACAGGCTGGCATTTGTTCAAATGGAGGTCTCATAAGGTAAATGAGTACAAGGCTGGGGCCTCAGGTCGGGGTAGGGTTTCTAATCTGTGGATAGAGATTCCCCAACCCTTAATAAGCGTAGACAATACTGGATGAGCAAATATGGAGAATCCGTCTACCAGAGAATGAAAGGCCAGTATTGTGGCCAAGTGGACCTTGACTGAACTAACTGATAACCCTGATTTCTTTATAGCCAGCAGATAATCCGGGATGGCTGAAAGTTTTTATCTATTAACGATAAAAACAATCGTAACCACAACAGAAATATTAGAAAAGCTGAGGCACATTCAAGATGGACACTCTAGGGCTCTGTCTCAGGACGAGGCAGTTGAGAAGGAACTGAGGACGGTTTGACTGCGTACCCCTATATAGCTTCAGTATCCAGCACGAGGATGCATAGGGTGCATACATGGGCCAAACAGGCACTGCTAACTGAAAATCTCTGATCAAGGGCTCGAGAGGCACATGCACACCTAAAGTGGAGCACCCATTGGGACAAAACTCAAAGAAGAACCTGCTGTGAGCCGCAGCCAGTCACATTCAGTTCTCTCCTCTGCAGCCCAAATCCCCGCCTTCCAAACTGGAGGGTGACCTTTGGCCTTGTCAGTCACGCCCTAGATTCCCTGTAAGCTGAGTCCTCTCTCCCCGCTGTAGCCCCAGGGGTGGCCCCACCCTAGAGCCCGCACCCCACAGCCAGAGGCCTCAGCCCCCTGCATCCCAACCCTCTGTCCCAGCCCTGAGCCATCTCCCACACCCGAAACCCCTCATCCCCAGCCCCACCCCAGAGCCCGCACCCCTCACACTCCAACCCTCTGCCCCAGCCCTGAGCCCCCTCCCACACCCCAATCCCCTCATCCCTGACCCTACCCCAAAGCCACACCCCAGCCAGAGCCCCCCCACACCGTACCCCAACCCTCTGCCCCAGCCCTGATCCCTTCATCCGTAGCCCCACCCCAGATCCCGCACTCTCAGCCAGAGCCCTCACCCCCGCACACACTGCAAACCTCTGCCCCAGCCCTGGGCCCCCTCTCACACTCCAAATCCCTCGGCCCCACCCCACCACGTTAATGTTGTTATGTGCACCAATGTGGAGGTGATGTGTCACACATCACTTCTATATTGGTGCACATTATAAAATTCATTCCGCACGTGGGTGGGAAAAATTAGAGGGAACACTGGTCACACCCACCTTCTTATATGACAGCCATAGTTGCTCTAGTTCTCACCTCGCAGCATCCAGGTATTAGGTGTGGGGGCAGAGATGGGGGGACTGGGGCCAGGGAAATGTGGCTTGATTGAATCGGTGATTCTGCTACACATAGGGGCTGGTGAAGTGGCCCTCAGCTGTCCCTCCTCCTGAACTGGCCCTAAATCCTCCCCTCTGTATCTGCAAAAAGAAAAGGAGGACTTGTGGCACTTAGAGACTGACCAATTTATTTGAGCATAAGCTTTTGTGAGCTACTCTCCTTACAGTGTGTATGATAAACACCCATTTTTTCATGTTCTGTGTGTATATAAATCTCCTCACTGTATTTTCCACTGATTGCATCCGATGAAGTGAGCTGTAGCTCCTGAAAGCTCATGCTCAAATAAATTGGTTAGTCTCTAAGGTGCCACAAGTACTCCTTTTCTTTTTGCGAATACAGACTAACACGGCTGCTCCTCTGAAACCCTCTGTATACGTGGTCCCTGCAGCTTGGATCCAAGCTGTAGGTGCAGGGTGCTGTGGAAAGCTGGCACTGGCATTGCGTACAGTGAACCTGTTCTGGGGAAACCCAGACAGCTTCACTCTGCAGAGCTGGTAACCCAGCCTTTCCACCAGCACCAATGTCTTTAAGAACTTAAAGAGCACGAAGGCCTATGCGCACCAGCCCCACAGGCAGCTGAAGTTAAGCACACCCTAAGTGTGCCTATAGAGGTGCTAGAATGAGCTTTTGGTAGAGCTGGAAAGGGAGATCTACAGGACTGGGGATGCTGTTCTTATCCTACGTGTAGCTGGAAATTAACAGCTCTGCCAAGACTTACACTCAAGCAGAATAGGGCACTTTTCCCGACCAGCCCCCTCACATCTAACCAGAAGTCTCTCTAAAACCAGAGGACTTTGCAGCCACTCTGATCAACCCCCTCTCTGGCACCTGATCATAGAAAGTCCCTTTCTTCCTGCCATGCAAAGGGTTAAGTGATCAATAGCTGCAATTTCCAAGAAACGGAAACAGTTTCTAGTAAGACAAATTCATCCCCTCTCTGCTCTCCACACATGTAATTTAGCTCTGAAATACGTCCCTGGGTTCTCCTCCCCAACCAGTTCCTTTCCAAGGGAGCAGTGAAGAGCCCCTCTTGGTGTTCAGACCAACTGGATGGTTACCAGTGGCTACCAGCAACACTACTTTATATTGTCTGAGCCTGTATTTTCATTTCAGGCCTGCCGCTGTGATCAGTGCTTTGCAGAAACACTAACCCTAATCTATGGCAAGTTCATAACATCAGAGGCCTGTTGTCTCTGGCTCAGGGTTTGGCTCCCCGCCTAACAGTCAGTCCCTAAAATGCCAAAGAGCTTCTAGGCTGTGTGAGATGGAGATGCTGACACCACATTTCTGATTTCTTTCATTTAGTACTAAGCAACTTCTTGGCACTTTTACTCATTTTCTTTTTATCCTTGAAGATAGGAGTTTCCTCAGTGGCTCTGTGCACACCTCCTACACGCTGTACTTATTTGCATTGCGCCGACATCTAGAGACCTCAACTCAGATCCCAGCCCTTTGGCACGAGATGTATAAACACACAGTGCAAAGATCCCTGCCCCAGGAAGCTTGCTATCTAAATAATCAAGACAAAGGATGAGGGAGAGGAGGGATTACTCCCATTTTACAGATGGGGGGAGGGGACTAAGGCACAGAGACTAAGTCACACTTGCCAAGGTCACATTTAGTCTGCAGTAGAGGTGGCAATTAAGCTTAGATCTCCTGAGCTCCAGGCCAATGCCCTAACTCTGACTATCTTTGCTCTATCCAGCAGGCTCCAGATAAGTAGGGCTACTAGCCACTTAAGTCTCTGGGTCATTTAAAAACTCCTGATAGCCTGTTATGTCCTGGGGAAGGGAAGGAGAGCAATATCTGATTCTTAAGCATTATCCATCCCAGCTGGTTCTATGAAGCTTGCTCCATTCTAGCTGGTGGGATCAATCCGCTGGCCACCAGGCATGCAGGAAAAGTCTCACACTACCTGAAAAAGCTTAGAAAATCTGAGAGACCTTTGCAACTCCCTGCCTTACATTTGAGCTCCTTAAAGATCTACTTGTATTTGTTTTAATAATAACTTTTCACCTCTAGGTACCCCGTCAAGTTACTAGGGATTGAAAAATGTTGGCATTTGCTGGCTGTTAGATGACCTAACCCACATGGAATGAGTTCTGTGGGTCTCAGTATAGCTTCCAATGGTCAAGGATCCACAGCTCCAAAACAATCACAGCTGGTAGTAATTGAGCCCTTTGCTGGCAGTCCAGGGGGAGAGGCCATGCAGCAAATGGTGCATGGAGATTGAACTCCCCACTCAGCCTCCACGGGTACCCTCTCTAGGATTGGGATTGAGGCTGCTGGTAAGGAGTAACAGAGGAGCTTATGCTGCCACTAAACTTGCTGAGGGTAGAAATGAGCTTTTCAGAGCTGTTAGCCTGGTTCCTCATACAGAGCCCTGAATTTGCACATGCAGGAAGAATGGCCTGGGAGAAAGGTTCTTGTGGGTAGGAGGGTTCAAAGCTCAACATTTGGGTCACTGAAGAGCAATAGTGAAAGGACTTTAGTGTCAAGTTTAGTGTTTATTCATGCATCCTTCAGTTAATGTACTGTACAGGAAGCCTCTATTGTGCTAATACGCTAAACTCCTCTGTATGAAATAGATCAAAGAGGGGGAAGTACTGCAGGGAAATAGGAACTTGAGGCTGTGTAGGATTGGATATGCATGTGTACAAATAAGTATAAGTGGACTTTTGCCCTCATACAGGTTATTGGCTTTTTAGGGAAGTTTTGTGTTTGTTTGTTCAGTAAAAAAGTTTGTTCAGTAGGGCAGGGCACCTTACTGCTAAAGAGACAAAGGTTGTGCACTGGAAAAATTTGTTTACAAAAATTACCCTCCTATGTTTGGGGTGCTCACCTGCACAGTTCAGCATCCAATACACTGAACACTGGAAAATCCAGTCACTATGGAAACATGTACAGGGTAGTACATGGTAGTACTACAGCGATGTATTTGGTAGTACTTGGCTGTACTTGTACCAACAACATTCATAGCAGTAGCCAATAATGCCTTTTCTCCACAAGATTGCACCCCTTCTGTTCATGCATAGACCTAGCCATAGCAACTTATGCTGTCATCTCTAGGCTGGACTGATACAAAACATTTTCTACCTGGCTTTGACAGTAGAGGTTATATATAAACTAATAGTCCAGCTCGCAGCAACCTGCCTACCTAGCAACAAAGGGAAAAGGGCATGTCGCACCAATGCTTTGCCTTCTAGATTACCTGCCCATCCACTTTTGGACCTGATTCTGTCTCCTAAGGATGACCGACTGTGTGGTCTACCACTACAGATGCAACTGGGTGGGGCTGCTGTTGCTGAGTCCAGGCTGATCCACACCTCAGTTAAGGTTTGCAACCACTGAGATTCTCAGAAGAAAGACACTAGATACTACAGGGCTTTGCAGAGGTTAGCTATAGATAAGGGGAGTCCTATGGGGATCAGCTGGATTGCCTCTTTTTTGCTATAGCAAGGCAAGTAGGACTCAGAAGCAATAAACTAACTACACTGCTCTACAGGACAAAGTTAATCCAGCCTCATGGGTGAATCAAGGGGGTTAATGCTCAGCTCTCAGCAAAATAGCTTCACCATTCTAACATTACAAGCGTATTGCTGTATTTTGTAACTAAGCTAAGGGCTGTGAGAGAAAAGAAACCAATTATCTCAACACAGACAAAGAGGACTGGCCTAGTTAAACATATGGGAGCCTGAGACTGGTACTACATCAGTATACTAGTAAATACCTAGCCCATGAGTTATTTTTGCTTCTGGTTTTCCCTCATGCATGTCCAGCTCTTGCAATGAGTTCCACACAGGGGGACTCCTGCAGCTCCACAAAACTAATTTCAGGAATTGGGCACTTGAGGAAGTCAGTTTACCTCTCTGTGGATCAGTTTCCCTATCTGTAAAATGAGAATAATACCTCTTCTGGCCAGGAAGGCTGCAAAGCTTAATGCATTGTAAACTCTGAGATCTGGGATTAGAAGCCACCATAGAAGTCCAAGGTATTAAAACAAAAGAACAATGTGGTTTTTTGTTTTTTTTTTTAATTCTGTGGAGGCTAAACATTCTGGGTATTTAATAAGTCAAACAAGCCGACAACTATAAACGAGCAATACTAAAAGCTTTCACTCCTCTACCAGCATATTCTTCCCTACACAGCCTATGACAGCTGCCATTTCAATGACCTGATGGATAGTTGGGAGAGTCCACCTAGGTAACAAATTGTGTTTTATGGGCTTTTCCCCCAACCCTGTCTGATGCCAGAGGTATTACCTAGCTATCTGGGCCATCTTTTCCACTAGTTTCCTACTCCTTAGTACTACCTGCACCCATGAAATTGTTTCAATTTCCCCTCCCTCTATTTATCACTCAACTGTTTTGAACCTGTCAATTTTTCTAAAGTTCAACAAATTGGGGGGGCCGCAGAAGTAGAGATTAAAAAATTGGCCAAATACCTTTTCAGTGAGAAACTAGCTCTGGAAGTTGTGATCTGCTGCCACCTACTGTTAGATTTCTCAAACTGCAGTCAGCGTTCATTTCTCCGAAAAAGGGACTGTACAAATGGACAGTGTGGCTGTTTCTCTGACTTCCATGTCAAATGTGCTCAGCTTGCAAGTGATTTTTTTTTCCGTAAGTGCCAGTCCTGTAAACTCATCCTTAGATCTGAGAGTCAAGCTGGCTTCTTTCCCTCTCATGGATTGCTACCAAAATCAGCCCTCAGGTAAAACCAATGCAACCTAAACTCCTCCAATTAAGCTCCTAATGACACCTATCCTAACCTACTGCCTTCACTGGGTTTGCTCAAGAATGACTGTCTGGCCTGGTAACTGATACTTAGTAATAACAATATTGAGAAGGAACAGCTGCAAGCTCACTCGCACAGCTGAGTTGGATCTGAAGAGTTAATAGCAGTAAAGTGGCATAAAAAAACCTTGGTTTTAGTCACTAAAGAAAGCAGCTCAGACACTGATACACAAAGAAGCAGATCTGCAATGTAAGGAGATTAGAATTTGCAATTTTCATAGCAGAACCACACTTTCAGATCAGAATGGATTTTTGTCGATGTGTCCCACAGGCTGCAAACCTGCTTCATTTTTAGAGTGCGGGAATTCCCCACAAGCCAGGCACTGTGTTGATTGATGACAAAACAACCTCTAATAAATTAGATGAAGAGCCTCCTCAATTAAATATTATAGTACACTGTAGTAATGTCCCCTCCCGCAAACAATATACTTAGAAATCATTAGCACTTCTTTCGTGCTAGATCTTTAAAATACTGTTTAGAAACATCTGATCCTCACTGTATGGGGAATGACTGATCTCACTTAACAGAGGGGAATCAGAGAGCTTTGTTTCTGGTAAACAGGCTCCTCAAAGCATAGCACTGAAATGATGGCAACTTCATTTCTTCTACACCTTTGTAAGTGTCCAGAATGATACTGCTCTGCTACCCACTCTCTGCCAGCTGACTAATAGTGGAATGCCTCTGCTGTTACAAAATGCCAAGTTTAAACAATGAGGACCTATGTAGTGTGAGGGTAGAGCCACTGGGCCACGATCCAGTTTAGGGAGTCTAAAACACTTTCATAACAAAGGTGCAATCAGCTCGACAGCCTTTATGTCCAGGTTCAATAGGATATCCGCCACCTTCCTCCTCTAGGTACACAATTAATTATTAGCTATTTGACTGGTGTGAAGAAATTTATACACCCTTAAGCTAATCTTGTTCCCCTCAGGTGCATCTCCTGATTCACTGCTTCCTTTCTCCTGACTCTCCCATTCTCCTCACTGAACTCAATACAAGATGGCTGCTTAGCTTTCTCTCAGGGTTCAGAAATACTCCCCCTTTCTAAAAGAATTTTAAAATAACACCAGCCTGACTCTTTATCTACCACCTCAGCTTCCTGCAGGCGTGTCTCCCTTCAGGCAGAAGTGCTTGGAGAGGGTCCCCATGCTGCCAGTCCTTCCCTTCTTGGTCTTGTGTCTCCAGTTGCTGGCACAGGATAAACATGCACTGCCTGCACTGACCCATTAGATAGAGGAGTACAGAAGATCCTGGTGTTTCATTAGTCAGGTGGCATATAGAAATAACAAAGCAGAGTTCACCTGCTTTGATTCTAGCAATGCCCAAAAAACCCCTTTTTTTGGTTTAAGAATACATGCAAACTAATCTGCAATGAACAGATTATGTAAAGTTCCCATAAGGATAGTGAATGCCGTGGCCAGGAACAAGGGCACTAAATGAAGTTAAGGTACAGCACTGTATCCTGAATTTAAAGGAATATTCTAGTGGGTTGGGTTTTTTTTAAATAAAATAAGCCAATTAGAATTTGCAGGCAATCCGGTTAATATACTGGGCACTTATGTAACAGGGCATGGCTACAGAACTAATGGAAACTGCATCACTTTAAATCCGTCTGCCTGAGCTTTTCATTTTCATCTTAGCCCATGCCTCTTCCTACAACTGGCTGAAGAATGGGCCACAGCTGTGACTGCTTCCCTATCAATTTGTCACAGCCACCATTAATCTCTGGGAAGTGATTTGCATTTCAATTACTATTGCTTTGACTGAATTTCTACTCCAATTAGCTTCATATTATTTCTACCATTGGCAATCCTTTTTATAGTAGGCCATCAGTACAGTGACGGTCTTATGCAGAAATATTAACAGCAGCTTCTATTGCTTTTGGGTGATTTAACATCTAACTTCAGTAGGTAGTGAGTGAGCTATAACTTGCTTTATTTTTACAGGAAACATCTCTTCAAATACAGCTTTCGTGATGCAAGAGCATAATACTCTAACATCATCCCACTGGAGAACTGGTGTCAAATCTTTGCATTTTTCCAGTAAATTCCTTTATGAACACATGGCAGCACCCTGGAATCACCCTCCCTTCAGCACCAATGATGTTTCTGCTAAGACTCCTCTGCGTTGCAGAGCCTGCTTCAAGCCAGCATTATCAGTCTCTGTAACCAAACTTACTTAAAACACAGTGCTATGAATCAAGCAGGCAAAGCCTTCGGCTTGAATTTCACAAATCAACTAGTGATTTTAGTAGCCTCACGCTGTGGGTGAAAGCCCTTTAAAAGGGCCTGATTTTCAGACAGGTGGGGTGTTGTACTCCGTTCTTTTCTGCTAAGCTGTCTCAGTTTGAATACCAAGATATGAAGGCAGCCAGTATCATTAGTCACTCTTGGCCCAAATCTTCAGAATCAAGTGTGTCTGTTCTGACAGGGTGCTACCTCTCGCACTGTCAGTACAGAGGAAAAATAAGTAATTTTTCTACTGGGGAGATTGGGATTTCTTACACACACCTATTCTACTTGCTTAACTGAAGATGCAACTGGTTACATGTAACACCACTTTCAAATCTCTATGCCCCTAACTTTGCATGAGTCACAGAATCCTTGCCGGGTACAAGGACTCAAATGATCAAGAATCAAATTATTTTGCAACCGGAAGAAACATTGGCCACGTAGCAGGGTCAGTCTCTGGAGCACAGAGTTCAGTGCACCTGGTATTCCCAGAAATGCCAAATTAATTGGATGCTCATTGCATGGCCACATCACAATGCAGATCAGCATGCTACATCACAGCAGAGTGGCAATAATCACTAGCTAGTTGGATGCGTGGGAAGGGATACGTTCTCAAGCCTTCTTGATTCAATGATTTTATTTTTCTAGAGACTGTTTCTGGAGGACAGAGCAACATGGAAAGTTTACAAGTCTTTGCATTCAGCTCTCTCTCTCTGCCCCTTTTAGAGGAAAAAAACTACACTGGATCTTTTTATTTAGTGCTTTTTGTGTTCTTCCCACTGTACAGCACACAGAGACAGTCCCTGCCCGCAAAGAGCTCACAATCTAAGAGAAAGATACAGAGAAGATGGGTTGCACTGGGAAATCCAGGAGGGTGGGGATGACAGTTTGTCATACTCCCAGTGCTATACATTGAGGCTAACATATCTATTTTTTGTGTTGGTGAGGAGGACCTAGACACTGCACAGACCACACATTTCCCACAACAGAACAAGCTTTGTGGGAGGCAGCAATGTAAATGAAGTTTTCAGAAATTATGTGCAAGGTAGCCCTATGGCAAGAAGACATTTATTCTATGTAGAAAGTTTCACTTATTTACACACTTCTTAGAAATGGAAATAAAATTATAGTTAACATTTCCAAAGAAGCACATCAACCAAACCAATGTCCTTACAAAAATAAAACTTTCAAACCACATTTCTAAAATAAATATCATAAAAAGGGTAAGAAAAATAAATACACATGTACCCAAGCGACTGTGTTTAAACACAAGGGGGTAACGTTCTTTATGAAAAAGACAGCCATAGGGTCCCAGTTAAACCACTAGCTGCTGACAATACCCGTCCCACTGGCATAAGAGGAGGAGAGTCCTCAACAGCAAAGAGCAGATTGTTTTAATAAAAATATATAAAGGACCATGTTCCTGATCGAGGGAAGTACAGAGCATTTTAATCTTTGCTGAATCTTGCTAAAAGCAGCATTCCTATGAGGTTTCCCTTCTGAAATCTCATGAGGCTTCTAAGTGTTAAGAGAGGCTGGCACATTTATTCTTACTCAGAAAATAAAGCTAAGCCCCATCTGTGAGTCTGCATGAATCCTGTTCCACAACAGAACGTGTGCAAACATCCCACAAGATTGATCAAAATGTACCCCTTCCTAAACAGTTGAGCAGCAGCAAACCCAAAGAGATTTCCCCACTGCTGAATAGTGTTTCTGAATAGTGGCCCTGCTTTGAGCAGGGGGTTAGACTAGATGACCTCCTGAGGTCCCTTCCAACCCTGATATTCTATGATTCTATGAAGTATGGAAACCACTAATTTCAAATACAGCACTATCTACAGAACAATTGTTACAGGATGGGGAAAGCTTGACTCACAGAGAGGAGGATTCTGCTGCTTCAGGACAACATCATACCAATTAGGCACAGTTAAACACAGTATCAAGGTTTCCATGGCAGCCCCTTACATTTTAAGGGCCAACTCATTGCCCTCCATCTACCCATTTTCAGCAGGCAGTCTCAGGATGGCCAGTAATATTCACAGTGCTCCAAGGAATGGGAAGCAGGGCATCCTGAACCCTGGTCCTCTCTCTCAAAGGGTGCTGTACCACGCTAAGCATTTGGCTTTTTTCCTGGAAGTTCTGATTCGTTGTGGTCCTGTGTCCCCCCCTTTATATTCTGATCATTTGTCTACCTATTAAAAAGAGCAACATATCCAGGTTACAGAGAGTGGTCAATTAGGCCAAGGAATAATATGTCCACAATGCAAGCTCTACTTAGGTTTACAATGTATTGGTCATGCATAAACCCCTACAGGATCCTGGCAGGCATTTAAACATTTAATTGATGTGGGGTCAGGTGCTAAGGAACTGACTGCTGAATGGACTGTTGCCAGCTTTGAATTAGCAGTAGGTTTTGCATCTGATGTCACAAGGCTCAACAGGCACACCAAATCAGTGGTCATCTACTTTAACTCTCTTTGCTTTCAAGGAAAGATGCTGCAAGAGAAAGAAAAAAAAAGTGCTTAGTACATATGGCACACTCTCATAAAAATTGAAGTAAAGTGTATTGAATTTTTAATCCCTAGTTAAATCAGTCTCCATATCTATCTCAAAATACTTTATAGACTCAACAAAAAGTAAATCCTGTTGTTTTTGTGGTTGTGGGGGGGGTTGTTTTTTTGTTGGTTTTGGTAAAATGCATCAAATCTTAATGCTCCTCTGGAAATAAATGCAGAAACTCCAAAACCAAATTTTCCCAAAGGTATTTAATTGGTCCTAGTGCACACATTAGTACTTAAACAACTTGCAAGAGGAAGCAACTCCTCAGTGTCTACTAATGTAGATTCTGTATGCCCAAAATAGTATTTACCTGCCTGAAGGTACAATTACCAGATGTGTGCATGCAAAGCGATATATTTACTAATGCTGCAGCTGCAGTTCTGATGGCCCTTTGAATATTTCACCCTTAAAATCTAATAGGAAGGAAAAAAGAGCGCCATGGAGAAAGTGCATACCGAAGAGGACCCAAGAAAGGGTACAATCCCTCAAAAGTACATTAACTTTAAGGAGTGAAGCATGGGTGATTACTGCCCATGCTTGTGCCCAAACCACAGGAAACGAAAAAATAAAAATAAGAACATAAATTAGCTTTTTGATCAGGGATAATTTGTTTTAGATCTAGTGATTGAAGGTATTAAGGTTCCAATGTTTCTGGAACTTAGTGAGCCGCAGAGATTTCTCTGCTAAGCACTTTCAGTCAATGATATCATGACCTAAGTGCTTTCAACATGAGACAACTTTACAGATGTTTGGGCGATTTATTTTTGTTTGCCTGCAGTACTCAAATACCACTGCCTCTGCAAGCATCCATTCATATGTTTTTATGGTGCACCAAGGGTAGAAGAGAGGTTCTGGTTTAGTGGTTCACGGACCTTTAGTCCATGCAAGAGAAAGCAGCAGAGCTATTTATAAATTAACTTCTGTCCTTTGTGTGTCTTAAAAAGTACCTAAGACACTTCAGCAAGATAGTGCACTAGTGAGCTTTCCCAATGCCTCTTTGAAAGACGTTCTTTCCTATACCCTTGTGGACTCTTCTATCACCACCAGTGGGGGGAAATTTTGTTATTCCTTAAAAATGAGGAAAGTTTAACTTATTCTTCAAACATCCATAGCTAACTGTATGTTAATATATGCAGCCAACAAAAACTCTTTCATATGAGAGTGTCACAGTTCATAATCACTTGTCTTTGTGTGGGATCAAATAGCTTGTACAATCACACTTATGTGAGAATAGAAACAATGCAGAGATCACCTAAGTGGGTTTATATTTGTGTCATGCGAACATGTTTCATGATTAACAGAAGAGAAGACCCCAAAGGGGACTTAGGAGCACTTAATTTTTTTTTTTTTAAACCCTGCATGGATTTGCCCAATCTTACCTCACAAACCTTCTCTCTCTACTCCTCCCTGCTCAGCTAGTGTTGTCCACCACCCTGTGATTTCATTCGGTCTCTCCCCTGCAGCTCCTGTTTGTCTTACAGAACACATGCAGGGCCATAGCAAGTCTTTCCTTCCCCCCCAGATAACTAATGTATTTTATTCCTTGCCTATTGCTTGTAATTTCTCACTTCCTCTGCTACTAACTCTGTATGAACTGCACACTGGGTTTGAGATTAGGCTTATGATTAAACTGTCCCACAGTGGGTGTGAGCAGCAGTGTGCACCAACATGCCGTGCTGTAATTTCCTCGTGTGGATACTGCGGGTGCCAATTAAAAGGTTCCTAGTTTACAATAACATAATCCTCTTCACACAGGTTTACATTCATATGAACTAGGAACCCCTTTTAGTTGGCGCTCACAGTGTCCACACGGAGAAGTTACAGGGCAACACTTTGGTGCGCACGCTATTCACACTCCCGTAGCCCAAACTTAAGGGCAGCGTAAACACGTCCTTAGTGAAATATGCTGTAACAAAATAAAGTACTTCATTTATTCTGATTTTTACCAAAAAAAGCTATGTGAAACTAAACCATGGCTCTAGGCACCACAGATCGAATATAAAACAATATTTTATACACTCAGCAAATTCACCTAAGTCTTTGGGGGCACGGTGGGAAAGGCAAGCTGAAAAACAACAAAACCTTCCCCTTCTGAGGATGAAAATGACTCTTAGGGCATGTGGCAAAGCTGAACAGATTTGATCTCTTTAAGACCAAACAAGAGGGTGGTGGTGGAGTGAAGTCCTAAAGTCATCACTGAGAACACTCTACTAGCAGTTCCCTCTCTATTAAACCAAAGGAGCTTTTAGATCAAGCATTTTCAATCATCATAATGGTGGCAGTATCATACAGGGAGAGAGACGGTCACTCCAGATAGGCAGGTCCTAAGCCATCAGTATAGTGTAAAACACCAACCCTTCCAAATTAGCTTAATTTACAAAAATAATTTAACCTTTTAAAATGGAACAGTCCTTTGCATGAGCCATTGAAAATTACACCAGATTTCCAACCAACTCCCACTTAAAAAGAAATCTTGTCCCAAAGCTTTGTCCCATGGAGATGTTAGATTACAGGGTGTTAAAACACCATGTACATAATCCATGTAAAGATCTGAATCACAAGGATTCCTCAGGCAGATTTGGTACAGTGAGAGTGTTGGCTCATTTTCTTCTAATGCCATGCTTGAGGCATGTGTGTTGAACAGCAACAACAGAAGCACAAGGCCTGCCTTGCAGTGTCGTTACCACCTCAGCCAAGTGCATTATGGAATACCAAGTAGAAACCCTTCAATCTAGGAATCATTCTGGGGAAGTTCTCTGGTCTGTGTTACACAGGGTCACACTAGTTGATCACAATGGTTCCTTCTGGCCTGGAAATCTACCAATTACCTAAGAAGTCCACTGCTACTCTGATGCATGGTAAGCATCCTATATAACAGATGAATTATCCAAGTTTCACATTTTAAAAAAAATCTCTGAAATCAATTACATGGACATAATGCCAATGCTCTGCTGTAATCACATCGCTATGTCTTGCTAACAAATGAACTCACAAGGTCATTTAATAATAAGAGGCTCTCATAGGCATATCAAATCTTTAAGAGGATAAACTTCCCTAAAACTCCTTCAGTGTCGCCAAGGAAGAGATCTGGACAATAGGGATCAGATTTCCAAGAGGTCATGCGCACAAATATGCATGCAAAACTATGTGCACCAAAAAAAAAAAAAAAACCCCACAAACCAAACACACATGGCTATTTAGCTACATTTCCACATCCAATTCTCTTATTTGCCTGTGCAATTGTGGAATTTGCTCAGCTAAATTAGGCACATAATTTTCACTTGATCTTTTGAAAAATCATGTCTGAAGCTTTTATTACAGTATTGTCCTGCATTTGAGCATCACAATACCAGATCTCATTCCAATACAGACTAACACAGAAGGTTTCCATTCTGGATCCCTCCACATCAGAAAAGGCTTGTTCCACAAGGGGAGCTCCATATTCCTATTCCATGCAGATTACTCCTGCACAGATGGTAGTGGCTGGACTGAATTCAGACTCACAATAATACTGCTCTTTGTGTGCCTATTTTATGGCCACCCTGAGAAGTACCAGAATGTGGCTCTTTGCCACTGATACTCCCACATCACTGTTTTCCTGGAATGTTGCCCACAGAAGAGCTTTATGAAGATTCCCACAGAATCTCATGACGCATGTGGAATGAGGCTGTTTGGCATTGCTTTTTAGTTAGTACCTCTCAAATTCCACTAAGGTTAGGATTGAGTAATTAGTCTTCCTCCCTGCATGATCACACACATGACATCCATTTGGTCATCCCTATTGTTCAGTGTTTATGTACAGTCTGCTATTGCAGAGACTAGCTTCAGTGTCACAAGCACAGCGATAATATTCCACTCTCCATCGAGGCTGCTCTGATAGTGCCTAATGAAGGTGGGTAGATGAATGAGAGCAAAGTCTAAACAAGACGAGGTGATGAAGGTTGGCAGGAACAAGTGGCAGCTCCTGAAGATGTACATGTATGCTCTTTGTGGATATGACTCATGACTGTTAGGGGCCACACTCAATCTGTCACTGCTTCTGTATTCCCAGATAGCAAGAACTTGTAAGACCTTTATTCACGCAGTGTCAATCAAGAGACTGCAGCATCTCCTCTCTCTAAAAGAGACCTTGCCACAGTGATTGATACATACCCATCATTCCCAAGCTACATTACAGCAACAAGCTCTGCTTAGGGCTACTCTTGAAGAGGATTCAGAAGTTTTAGCTGTAACACAATGTAGCAACTTGCCTCTGAGATGCTACAAGGCTACTGTGCCAATGCCTCATGTTCTGCATTAGCTACCTGTTCGCTTTTGGATACTATTCAAGGATGTTCCATTGGTCTAGGACCCTGTTACCTAAAAAGTTGCCTCTTCCCCTGTTCCCCATTGAAGCAGTTATCTGCTGGATGCTCTTGCTGTTCAGAACTGGTGGCAGGGCTCTCTCTGTGGCACTTACTCCTTTCAGGGGGCTAGGGCTAAGGCCAGAGTTTGACTACTTTCAGGCCCCCCAGAGCAAAGCTTTTGTTTTTTTTAAATAGGCTTTTTTAAACTGGCTTGTTCTTTCCCTGTGACCTTTTAAATAGCACATCCCTTTTTTTTTTTTTTTTTTTTGGAAGGGTTATTGTTTTGCATCCCTGTACACAAACTGGCTCAAATGCACAAAGTGAAATAACTGAAAAATGAGCCAGGTTGGCATCAACTGGAAAAAATAAGAAACATCTGTCTGAAAATGTGATGCCTGCTATCATTATGGTTACCTGCAAACCTGGCTCATTTTTCAGTTACTTCACTTTGTGCATTTGAGCCACTTTCTGTACAGGGAAGCAAAGCAATAACCCTTCAAAAAAAGGGATGTGCTATTTAAAAGGTCACAGCAAAAGAACAAGCCAGTACTCCTCATTCAAGTCCTGTGGCTCTAATCCACTTCCAATTTAACTGCTTGAAGCCTAATTTTTGCTATTTAATTGTTATGGTGCCTTGGGGCCTCAGGAATAAATGTTATATAACCATACATCCAGCTACCTCAGGTCTTGAACCAATCTCCTTAATGTAAAGGTGCTAAGTACAAAAATGAACTTGTATTAAGTTTATCTATAGAAGGAAGCTCCTCTCCATAACTCCAAATTTTAACCTCTAATTTATTTTCCTAAGTAAGAGCAATTATCATTTATTTGTTTGAAATAATAAAGTGTTGGGTACTGCCCAGAAAGATGTTGCAAGGCACATGAAGACTTGGGCCAACTCAAGTTTATACTTCCTACAGCAAGTCAACAGAACCGCTGAGAGAAGTGCTACTGAACACATATCTGAGGATAGACTAGCTCTGTGCTGAATTTCCGAATGGATTTCAAATGGAGAAATGCAACTCTGAGTTAACGTCTAGACAGGCTGTACTCCTGTATGGCAAACACGGTTCTTTCAAGGGTACTGCAAAGCAGAGTTTTATATATTAAATCCCCTTCAATGACTTACACCCCAATTCATTTCTATTCCCATCAAACAAAACAAAAATACTGAAAAAAAAAGCTTTAAGTACAAGAGCTGTCAGTACAGCAATGATACCATTTGGTGTCTATGTCGAGTCCGTACCGTTCCTTCTTGGTAAAAGTGAGGTGCCAGTTCTAATAGCCAAGTGGATTCAATAGCAGTCACATCTCTCATGTAGTACCTGGAGGTCTGTATGACTTCATTGTAGATGACCCTGAAAACACAGAGGAAAAAAATGAGACCATGTTATATAGCAGAGAGGGACTTGGCTCTGATTGTCCGAACATTCTAATTATAGAGATTACAGAGTTATTTGATATATAAGATGTCATTGGGTAGTCTCTGCTGTGTGGGAGGAGAGTCAATTATAAAATGCCCTCCGACCCACTCCCACCAAGGTGCTCAGAGTATTGTATAGCAGGGCAATAAAAAGATTTTTAAAACTCCAGTAAAAAACATCTCCACAAAACCACCTGGAAGAACAGACCGAGGGGAGGGCGTAACAAGAAGAAAAGGGAGGGGACACTTGTAAATATGGGGCCAAGAGCTTTCATACTAAACACCTCTGAAGGGGAGATTTTAGGTGTTGTGGGCAGAGCATAACTGAGAAGGATGTCGAGGGGTGAGTGCAAAATCCTAGGCCTATCAGAGCTTAGTAACGATCCACAACCTAATGTGACGGTGGGATCCCTGGCTGCAGATACTAGTCAGGACAAGGCTCACGGGAGGAAGAGTATGTTTTGAGTAAGGCCAGGACACACTCCACTTTGAGCTTTAGACAGCAAGCACACCAGTTTAGAAATAATCTGGCAGCCATAGCCAAGACTGCAGGAAAGTTCTCTCTAAGGCTTGTTACAATGACCCTCCACAGGGACTAAAGCATCTCCAGACCCACACCCTGCTCTCTCACTCATCCAGTTCATAACCCCACCATGCAGAGCCATCTTCCATACACAACAAAAAAGACAAAGCAATTGCCATGCTGCTTAGGGGGGAGGGGGAACTCTTTTGAGAACAGAGGGTTAGTGAATGGAAGCAAGAGGAAAGTTCTCACTCTCCCCTTCTTCCCCAAGACAACCACTGACCATTTGAATGCATCTAAAATTTGAGGAAAACCAAATTAAAACAAGAAGTGAGAAGTCATATACTCACAGTTGATAGACAAAACACTGAGCAAGAGACTACACTCTTTCCTTACTAACAAAAAGTAAAACCAAATCAACCCAGTGAATACTGTGCATAGCCAGTATATTGATTCACACATGAATGTGCCCTAAAACCACAACTAAACAAGTGGAGGTGGAAGGAAGATGGATGAGGTAAGTTCTAATAGAATCAACACAGTTAAAACTGAGTGATCTGAATTCTATCTCCATCCTGAACATCAACAGAATTGATTGCTCAGTTCCAATCAGCTACACCTGTACAAATGTAAACTTCCTGGAGGAGGAACAGGGTCCCAGCGTGCCATGTACATTTACTGCACTATATAAGTGTGTAATAAAAGTAACTACCACCTTGTATTGTTCAAATATGTCTTTCAGTGGGATGGCATCGTTAGCCTCCACATTAACCTCAGCATCACTGAACTAAGATAGTCTTCCCAGTGGGTCGAGGGACCCCCCTCAGAGAGCAATTCCTGTGAGTGATTTTACCTGCAGCACAAGGCTCTTGATTCTGGTATTTTTTAGGAAGGGGCCACCTTGCTCCCCTCTCTCGCCTTCACAGTTCTTAACACTTTTTTAGTATGATGTTAATGCCACTTTTCCAAATGCTCCCCACCTAGCAGTTTTATTTGGGTGTTACCTAAAGACTGTTGCAGAGGAAGCCTCCTTTGAACTTACAATCTGGGAATCAGGATCTTCCCGGTGTGTTGCTACACTGATGCAGAACAGAGTTATTAATGGGAATCTCCTAACAATGCCTGGTATGGAGTGCCTCCTGGTCTAGGCAGACAAGCGAAAGCAGCTCTAGCTTACCAGCGAGGAGGTTTCTCTGCATACAGCACTGAGGTGGGATGGATGTGCAGTTCCTGGTCATCACGGATAGTCCTTAAAGAGAGGGTATTATTTCAGACTTAGCAATTGTAAATTTATTCTTAAAATGTATTTATTGGTGACCTTTCAGCTCCAGTCAAAATGCTCATAAATCTGTGTACTGAAAGAGCTGGAGCAAGTTAAAGAGGTGCAAAGTTAATGCACTGGCCTTTCAGCTGCAGAGTTCAGGCCCAAATTCTGGTCAAGACACCAGTGCAAAAGTTTGGAGTGATCATTCTATGGGTTTGTCTACAGAAGGAGTTATTCCTGATTGAGTGACTCCATTTATAGACATTCTTATTCCAAAATACGAATATCAACAAATGGAGTTAATCAGAAATAATTAATTCACTTTATATTCATATCCTACATCATTCCAAAATACTTTTCATGTATTTTAGACAAGCCCTAACACTGAATGTTTTTCTGCCCACATCACAAGAACAGGGTCCTGCAGGCTTAGATTAAGGTGCACTGGAGGGAATATGGAATTGAAGCATTTATAGTTCCTGCTCACATTAGTTAGTAACTATTAACAATTCCGCACTATCAGCCTTACTAATGGTCATCATTTAACCAACAAGAGGGGCGATAAACAAACAAAGAGCATTTGGAAACTGTTACATGTGACACTACAAGACCTCGTTAATTTAACGAGCTGACAAAACTTTTCTTGCTAGTCTATCTAGAGAAGCATCTGTTTGTTAACTATCCAGATCTGTCAATTCATAGAAGCATGCTAAATAAAAGAACAGTTCTAAGGAATTTTATAGATCTACATCCATATTTTACCTGTAAGCTCCAGTGGAGTGGCATTTAGCTGCATTAGCAAAGAATCCAGAAACTATACACCTCAGAACAGGATCTGGGTCACCTAAAGAAGGGAACTGACATGTTATTCTGCAAAGTGTATTTGATAAACTAAGAGCTGATGCAGTGACAAAAAATCCCCTAAATACTGCTCTGTCATCAAAAGCAATTTTGGGGCTTTCAGAGGAAAAGCTTAAGACAAGAGACTCAGGATTCTTTATTTTCCTCTCTCCGGTTTCACAATAAATCTCAATTACTATGTAAAAAACAAAGGTGCCAGATTACCTACCCTGGAGATAGTACCAACCACAGCTATCTCACAAGGATTAAGTGGCTGCAGCCTGATTTTTAGAGGTGCTGAGCACTTGCAACTCCAACTGAAATCAACAGGAGCTAGGGGTCTTCAGCCCAACTGAAAGTCAGCTCCAGAATGTCTATACAGTGCTTTGATTGTAATGAGAGATTTTCAAAAGGTATAAATGAGGGGTGGGTGAAAATCTCCCATTAGATTATATCTATGAAGTTATCAACTATCACTACACAACACTGCTGCTATCAATTAAGCCACCCAGGTCTGAAGAAATTCTAATTGTAAAAATGAGCTCAGGGGCTGCTCTTGAAAAGTATATTTTGAAATCCCAGTTTTATTTAACTTACATTATTTTTAGGCTGACAAGACACAGTATTTCTTGAATATAGTAAGAAAATAAACTGACAGTTGGGCGACTCAATATTCAGATAAACTCCAACAGGTATGACACACAAAAATCCTCATTCCGTGGCTCCTACCTTCACTGGATTTCTTTGGTACTTTAAATTTGACAAGAAGCTTTTTCAGCTGCTCCCTCACAGTTGTTGCTCTGACAAGCCCTTTGTAGTTTAGAAAGTGTTCCTGACACCACTGAGAATTCTTGCTGTGCTGTATAGCAACAACAATACAAGAACAGTTACAAATGCCACACTAAATCTCCCTACTGCAAAGGGTAGTCTAGTTCTGTTCCCCAACTACTGTGTTTTGTTCTGGTATTTGCCTGTTTACAGTGGGAAGTTAACTGCAGCCAGTATGCATATGAACTGCCACTGCCTGCACAGTGTATTTCAAATAGAAATAATGGCTTCCAATTCATAAACATTTCCAGCACTTATTTCCTACTAATATATTTGAGTCATTTCCTGGGATGTGGCAGGGGAGAATAGTGTCAGCTATTTCATACTATCACATAAAAGTGTTTCATCTCGATATAAATTAAATCCGAGTCCACACTCTTTTTGGGGGGCCCAAGACATAAGTAGACATCTCTGTTCTGTGTTTTCCAACATGCACAAAGACAATCAGTTCAAAATACATTTAAGGACTGGTCTACACAGTTTTTGTATCAGTGTAACAAACTTCGGTTAGGGCAGAGCTTCTAGTGCAGACACAGCTATTTATGTGCTTTACATTAGTATAGCTTATTACCTTTCTCTACACATATACTATCCTGGTACAGTTAAAGATGTACAACCTGAGTATTTAGACAAGCACTAAGATTTCAATTAAACCTCACTGATCACCAAGCACTCTAAGCCATTGACAAGACTTTATATAATGATTAGGGATGGGATTTTCAAAAGGAGCCTTCAGGAGTTAGTTTTGAATTTCAATGAGAGTTGCGTACCTATCAACAGAAAATAAATGAGAACATGAATTTCTCATGTTCCTTTGAATGTCCCAGGATAACTGAAGATATGGAGGTTACAGCTAAGGGCCTGTGCATTACACAGCCACAGACTTTGTGTCTTGCCAACTCAGTGGGATTATGTGAGCATCTGTGACAAATGTAGCCAATTAATTAATTAAACAAAAAGGTATACTAGACACTTGGGTCCATATCTTACATAGGCTCAAGCTTCTAGGATTCTTATAGCTGATCTACTACCGCTTAAGTCGATCTAACTTACATCGCTCAGCAGTGTGAAAGACAACCCCTGGAGCGACGCAAGTTACAGCGACCTAGGCGCTGTCCACACTGGCACTGTGTCGGGGGAAGATGCTCTCCTTCTGACATAGCTTTCACCTTTCGCAGAGGTGAAGTAATTATGCCGATAGGAGCGCACTCCGGTGTCAGTACAGAGAGTCTTCACCAGACGCGCTGCAGCTGCACTGAAGAAGGGTTTCTAGTGTAGACCTGCCCTTAGTTTTGAGCATCAGGCATTAAAACCACTGGAACCCACCCTCTCCCCTTCCACGTGCACTCTAACCTGCTTACTTTAATAAAAGCTTCATAAACATTAAGCATAGTGAGATGATCTCCCTCTTCCACAGCAAATTTTCTGTGTTTCCTGATCTGGAAACAAGAGTAGAAATGTATTTTTATACAGAAATTAGTTTTTTTCAAAGGTCATTCCTGCTACCCTCAGTTCTTACTGTCTTGAGTATTTAGTGACCTTTAACTCTTATCATACAACAACTCTCCCCTAACTGATATGGATGTTTCACTATCCAACATACTATATTTTCAAGGCAGAGTTCTAAAACTGAAATTAAAACTCATTTACACAAAGGAAATGGGATTTACTTACTGTATGTAAGGTTAGGCTCAGCAGTATTTCTACCTCTGAGTTAACCATTTCATATTAAATAATTTTATCAGCCTGAAAATAAATTTACCTTTTTCTCTCAAAGAGAAGCTCAAAATGAACAAACTTCCTTTCCATGCTCCCCAAAACGAATACCAACTTATGATCCTAACATTTCCAAACACTTTCCTAACCCTCTGTAGTACAAGGCCTCCATCATTAGCAGAGGACTATCTGCAGGTTTCACTACCATACAGCTTCCCCTTTCTCCATTACCAAGCAGTATGGGCAAGGACAGAAACCCTCAGTTCCAATCTAGCACATCAGACTTTGCATGTCCCTAACGGATATTAACAACAGAGTTGGCAGACGCTCAAAGATGTGGAATAAGTGAAGAAAATTATGAGACTGAACTTACAGCCTGAGCCTTTTGGTTTGGAGGGAACATAAAGATGTTCTGAATCTGCATCATGGCAGCAATGCTCAAGATCTCCTGGGAGCAGCCAAAGTTTCCTGTAAAATAAGTGGTGAAAGAAAATACAGTTTCTTGCTTTCAAGATTATGAAACATAAATAATACCACAAAAAAGGAAGGAGGAATTTACTCTTAGATTTTCCAGAGAAAGTATTTTACGGCAACGATGGGGGAAAAAAACCCTTACTTCATTGCAAAGGAGAACTTTGCTGATAAAAAGCCCCTTATTGTAACATATGATGGGGAGGTGGAGGGGGGACATTTAGGAATTTCTCAGCAGTGGATCACTCAGTCCCTGCAGCAGCAATCAGGTACATGCAATCAGCTCTGTCATCACATCTGCATGTTGTCATACACAGACCTTAGAATCAAGGACTGGCAAATGCCTGTTACTTTTTTGTCTGCACTTATACTAGAGTACAGAAATAAAGAATGTGTATGATTTTTTACATATTTAAGAGAGACCTTTGTTACAAAGTATGCTTGTCAGTACTGGGCATACATTAAAAACAACTTTTCTTAAGAAGGTTTGTTCCTTCTTTTCCTTTAAAAGAGAACTTGGCAAATTATGGAGCTTGTGAAAGATATCAAAAAGCAGCTCTGCCTGCAGTACAGTGTGGGCAGATTAACTCCAATGCACACCTTTGCTAATATACCCCATTCTCTATATTTCAGTCCTAGGCCACTCTTGAGAACAACCCATGAACTGTAAAGAAATGTATGTTGGTTCTGTGATGAATGCATATTTTCACTGAAGACTGAATTGAAGATAAACTTATTTCACTGGTGGCCTTAGCAAGCACTTCAAACCAGGTAATCAGAAATAAGAAGTTAAAGCATTAACTCACTGCGCTGCAAAGACTCACACATGTTCTTAAAATTATTGTCATAACTAGTCCCATTAACTTCAATAGGATTACTCTCAGTGCATAAAATTAAGCATGTGCATGAGTCTTTGCAGGATTTGGAGCCTCCTATTATACCACTGAGCCCTGCAGTTGGGAACTATTATTTATTGTTTATTACCTAAGAGGTAGCCTTGTGGAAGCTGAACAACTCTGTAAAAGATAAGGAGTACTTGTGGCACCTTAGAGACTAACAAATTTATTTGAGCATAAGCTTTCGTGAGCTTCAGCTCACTTCATTGGATGCATTCAGTGGAAAAAACATAAATTTGTTAGTCTCTAAGGTGCCACAAGTACTCCTTTTCTTTTTGCAAATACAGACTAACACGGCTGCTACTCTGCAATCTGTAAAAGATGTTGTCCTGATCCAAAAATGCAACCAACCCCAAAGCATTTTTCTGCTGGCATGGGGACCAATTACTTTCAAACCCTGTAGGGTACATTGGTGCAATACTGCGTGTCAAGAATACAAATATGCCAAATTATACTAGATAGACTAACTCTGAAGTTAAGATTACAGGTAGGCCAATGGGATGCACTGATGGTACCAAATGATTTCTTGACTTCTTAACTATGTATCACACCAAAATTGACTATAGGTTCTTTTAGATACATTGAGTATTATTGTCCCTGGGTAGACAGTATCTTATACTCAGCACAAGACTATTGACGGCACCTTGCCTTTTACCTACCTGATTCCAACAGCATCTTTGCAAACATAGGATTCAAAGGGAACTCTGCTATTCTCATACCAAGAGGTTCTGTTAGGCGACAATGTTTATCCAGACCTGCAAGAATACTCCTAAGTATTTAGAAAGCAGACCAAAATAGCATAGAAAATTATCTTAATCTTTGTGCCATCAGCTAATATGTAGCAGAAACTCACAGAAAAGCTTGTTGAGCTAGCAAGTATCCAACTGGGAAATCAAGAGCTCTTATAAATACCCATTAACTTTCCCATGAGTCCTCAGTACTCTTTAGCAAACACTATATTTACATAAACACTGGCTTCTTGCCAGACACACAAGCCACTCGATCCGCGACCAAGTTCTACTGGCACCTCCAGTCATTCAAGAAATATGTAACCACCAAGGTCAATGCAGCAATACCATGGTCACAGAGATACATTCTGTAATGCATTTTGTATACACCATTTGGAAACCATTTAACTCTGCAAAGTAAGTTTTGTAGGAAAACTTCCACCTACCCTTCTGGAATTTTCTTCCAAGTTATTAGAAAAAAGGAGCATTGATAAGAGACAAAAAGATTGGGAATGGCTAGCGTGACACTCTGTACCTCGTGAGAACACCCTACACCCCCATGTTCATCTTTATAAAATGACTGTGTGCTATCCAATGCAAAGTTTGTCATGTTGGGTGTCTTCGGAAGGCTCATAATGCACGGAGCATGGTTGTTATAGCAATATTATAGTAATTGTTACAGTAACATTATAGTAAAGTTATACGTTATAATTTCATGTATATAGTTATGAGGCTGAAAACGTATCCTCGTGGCTTAAAGCAAGCCCATGCAAAAACTCTCTAAGAACAGAGAGTCAGTTCACACCTCGTCAATGGAACAAACCCAGCTCAGCTTCACAGGAACAATGGACCCTGACTTAGGCAGCAACAAAAGAATCTGTAAGACCCTCGAGGGAGTCACCCCCTTCCTTTGGGCAGTTTGGGACTACGATGAGGTAATGCTCACCTGAATCTGAAGGGGCGGGGGAGGCAAAGTCAATAGGAAAGAAAGGACATGATAAAAGGGAGACACATTTGCCATGCTCTCTCTCTCTTCCACCTACATCTACAGACACCACCACCACCACCAAGTGACTGAAACGCTGATCAAAGGGGAGAGCCTGACTGAAAAGTAACCAGCCAGCCTGTGGTGAGAAGCATCTACATTTTTAAGGACATTGAAAGTGTTAAGATCAGCTTAGAATGAGTTTTGCTTTTATTTCATTTAACCAAATATGACTTGTTAAGCTTTAACTTATAATCACTTAAAATCTCTCTTTATAGTTAATAAATCTGTTTGTTTATTCTACCTGAAGCAGTACATTTGGTTTGAAGTGACCCCCTTTGGGATAACGAGCCTGGTACATATCAATTTCTTTGTAAAATTGACGAACTTATATAAGCTTGCAGCATCCAGCGGGCATTACTGAACACTGCAAGACTGAGGCTCCTAGGGTTGCATCTGGGACCGGAGATATTGGCTAGTGTCATTCGCTTGCAAGTAGCTGGGAGCAGCCTACATGCCAGAGGTTGTGCATGAACAGCCCAGGAGTGGGGGTTCTCACAGCAGAGCAGGGTAAGGCTGGCTCCCAGAGTCAAGGACTGGAGTGGCCTAGCCGATCACTGGTCCAGACAACACCAGAGCGGAATGTCACAGCTAGCAGATACAGAACAAGTCTCTGGGGTGATTTTTCTGAGTCATATCTACTTGGCTCATTGACAAAAATAATGTAATACCATCAGCACTACAGAACCTATTCCAGCTACGGGAAAGTTAGCTGCAATCTGTTCTGCCTCATGCATCAGTAGCTAAATAAGCAGCTACATTCTAGTTCAAGAATAGTAGTTGTTGGTGATGATGCACAGAACAGAAGGATGATTTTCAAATTATTATTATTATTGAGCACAGAGTTATGTTATTTTACAAAAAGAAAAGACTTGCAGCTTACAGTCTAAGTACTCTCTTCCTCAAGGGTTGGCAAACTTTTTGGCCCGAGGGCCACATCGGGGTGTGAAACTATATGGAGGGCCAGGTAGGGAAGGCTGTTCCGCCCCAAACAGCCTGGCCCCCGCCCCCTACCACTTCCTGCCCCCTGACTGCCCCCCTCAGAACCCCCCACTCATCCAACCCCCCCCCACACTCCTTGTCCCCTGACTGCCCCCTCCCAGGAGCCCCGCCCCTAACCGCCCCCCCGGGACCCTATCCCCTATCCAATCCCCCCTGTTCCCTGTCCCCCCACAGAACCTCTGCCCTATCCAACTGCCCCCTGCTCCCTGTCCCTGACTGCCCCCCAGGACCCCCTGCCCCATATCCAACCCTCCGATCCCAGCCCCCTTACCATGCCGCTCAGAGCAGCCTGTCTGGAGCCGTGCTGCCTGGCTGGAGCCAGACACGCTGCCGCACTGTCCTGTATGAGCGCGCAGCCCTGCCGCCCAGAGCGCTGCCTGGGTGGCGGCGTGGCTTCGGGGGAGGGAAGGACAGCAAGGAAGGGGCCAGGGGCTAGCCCCCCAGGCCAGGAGCTCAGGGGCTGGGCCGGATGTGGCCCACGGGCCATAGTTTGCCCACCTCTGCTCTATCTGAAGAACTAAACTTCATTCTCTACCCTAAGAACCAGTTACTTAGATTGTGACTCTTTGGGGCAGGGACCATTATTTGTTTGGTATTTGTACCATGCCTAGCACCATGAGGTCCTGATCCATGAATGGGCTTCTTGATGCTCCCGCAGTAAAAATAGTAATAAAAAATGTGGTGCAGATATACATCAGTTTACTCACATAACAAAGGGATTTAATCCCTACTGTAACTGCAGACACCAACACAACTTTAACTTTGTAGTTACTGCCTCCACAATAAAATAAAAAAAAACCTTGGATATCTGAGAGTAACAGTTTCAATCTGAACAAAACACAACCCGCTCCAAGCCAAATGGCAGCGTGAGCAGCATTTCTTGCACTTCTATAAAACATATGGGAAACCAGTGGAGAACATCTCTGCACCTTTCTGTGATTCTGTCTAAGGGTGCAGGATTTTTGGCAGAACATCAAAGAGCGAATAAGGAATCTTATCTACCTCTCCCTCTCAGTATCAGTCCTCCCTAAGGTGGTTTTGCTGTGTATCTACCCTTGCATTACACTTCTGAGCCAATGGTTCCCAGCTCAAAAGGGTTGCCAACAATCACAAAAGTACTTACAGCTCTAATACTGTATGTTACAGCATGGCATCCATGAGTCCAAGGAAAAAAACAAACACAAGCCTCTTGGAGCCGCAAAAGCCTGCACAATGTATTTCAAATTTACTGCCCGCTTCCCAGTGTTTCAATTGGGAAGCACATAGTCTTTGTTTTGGATACTTCTGA
The DNA here is from genome assembly GCF_965152235.1 of Eretmochelys imbricata. Classification (NCBI taxonomy): domain Eukaryota; kingdom Metazoa; phylum Chordata; order Testudines; family Cheloniidae; genus Eretmochelys; species Eretmochelys imbricata. Next base: position 22,778,048 of record NC_135584.1, read on the forward strand.
AATGAGCACAGGTCTGTTTTTGTTTGGTTTGTTTTAGTCCCTAGGTTTCTTGTCAAAAGTTCTTAATGCTAGTGTGAAGGTGGCATCGTTTTATTGAAAAAGGTTTCTGTTACTGCTATAGCATGCAACACAAAATGAAAGACATATCCACTGTACCAATTAAGAACTTCAGTACCAAGCAATTTATCCACGTGAACAAATGTCGATGTAAGTGCCTAACTTTAGGTACTGATCAACTTAGTATCCTCAACCTAGTTCCTAATAAGCACTTCATAATATTGTAAAATCAGGCACACAACTCCCACTGCGAGCCAGACCAGTGGTCTGTCTAGCCCAACCAGATGCTTCAGAGGCAAGTGTAAGAAACTATGCAGTAGACAATAATGGAATAGTATTTCCTTCCTAAATCACAGCAGTTAAAGACTGGCTTACGCTCGGTGCATGAGAGTTTATAGCCTTTCTAAAATTCCTGGGGTATTCTTGTTTGGAAAAGGAATAGAAGATACTTACAAGTCAAGACTGAGGTACATTGACAAAGTCGTGGACTGAGACCACAATAGCATCTGGTACAAACAGTAGTCTTGAAAATAAAGATCTGGTTAACATTCAAGTTAATATCCACGCACACATTAAAAAACCGACTTTGTAAAACACACTTGGATTTGCATTTGTTCTCTAGTAACATACTATAAATACAATGAAAATGTAGCATGCTCACCTCCTAAAGCATACAGCAGCTCTAATGCTTGCACCATAGACTGCGCAGGGGGTGGCTGTGAAGAAAAAACAAACTTTTTTTAAGCTGTCACTCATATGGGAATGTGTGAAGTTTCTTAGTGAGAATTTTTAAGTCCGCCCTTCTTCAAGGAGTATTCCTGCCTCAAAGCGATCAATTCTAGTCCTCTATATTCCTTCTTTCCTAGATGCAGTATTTCCCCCCAGCCTGCTCCTCCAGAATGGTGGAAGATGTCTCACAGCATCACCTGATGTCCTCAACTGATCAACCTGGCTCAATAGACCCACAACTCAAAACCTGCTCCAGGTTCCTGCATCCCCACTATGATGCTCTCAAGATCCTGTGACCACATGGAATAAGTCCAAGCTAAAAACACAAACTTGGATTGTCAAACATAATGATACTGTTACGGTGTCAGACCGATTGCTTCCTGAATTCTCTCTATTTAAATACTATTGTATTGGGTTTATCAATGCAGATGTAACTGGAAACATTACAAGGAGAAAAGGAGTACTTGTGGCACCTTAGAGACTAACCAATTTATTTGAGCATAAGCTTTCGTGAGCTACAGCTCACTTCATCGGATGCATACTGTGGAAAGCATAGAAGATCTTTTTATACACAGAAAGCATGAAAAAAAATGGGTGTTTACCACTACAAAAGTAACTTTTGTAACTTTTCTCTCCCCCCACCCCACTCTCCTGCTGGTAATAGCTTATCTAAAGTGATCACTCTCCTTACAATGTGTATGATCATCAAGGTGGGCCACTTCCAGCACAAATCCAGGGTTTAACAAGAACGTCGGGGAGGGGGAGGGGGGGTGAGGAAGACGAGACCTGGTAAACAAAGTCTAATGATTGCTACTTGCCATTAGTTAATAAAAATTAAAGTAAGTGCAGAGGCTTGATACTGTTGATTTATCTTTTTCTCCACTTCACGGAAAGGCCTCCACAATTCTACTTTTTAAAAATTGAGGGTTTTCACCTTCGAAGTTGTTCAAAGTCATTCTTGCTCATTCTTTGTTCTCAAATACAAACTGTACAACAGTCTAAAAACAGTGGCATTTCAGTAGTGCTGGCAGAATCATGGAAACCTGATACTCCTCCATAACACAGCACGAGGTCCTCAATTGCTTCTTCCAAAGTAACAGAGTATTGGTTAGCAAACAATGACCCCTGGGCCTCAGATGGTCTGTACAGCACTTGCTGATGGTCCACAGAGAGCAGATAGGTCACATAATATGGGATCTTTGTCTTGGTTTCCAGGTGCATCTACAGGCATCCAGGATCTTTATTGCAAAGAAGAGCCTGGATATCTGTAGAATCAACAAGAAACAAGGAAGAGACAACCAAGCACGTAAGCCACTACTGTAGCTGCCACAGAAATGTTACTTGATTTCTGTTATGCGGTCCACACTACGAAGAAGTTTGACAACACTTGTAATACAGAATTTCAAACAGGAATCCAGGACTTACAGACAGGAAGGGGAACCTGAGCACATTGTCTATCCCCAAAGCTTTCAGCTGCAAGATAACGGGGGCCAGGTTACTGCGCTGCATCTCAGGAACAGTAGATTGCGGCAACTTCTCAAAGTCTTCCTCTGTGGGGGAAGAAGTCAAAGCTCCTTGTGATGATGTTACAGATTCAAACACTCATAAGATTGAGCCAATATCCTCTCACTGTCTCCAGTTTAGCATTGTTAATGGGAGTGTAGATACTACTGAGGTGCTAACTGCACCAAAAGTGACTGGAAGTCAAACAAACATATACCTCTGACCACACCATTTATGCGATTTGAATCCCGAGTAAGTAAATTGATTATTAAATATAAAAATAAAACTATTTAAATAGGGACTGTCAGGGTAGATAGGCTCCACATTTGACATACTTCTTAATTAACACTGTATATTGACATGCAAATAAAGATCTTTGCTTCAGAATTCCTACTCAAGACTCCCACAAGTGGCTTTGACAGTAGAATAGTGCTTACTCCAGCCAGGTATGCAGCCATGTGGACATTTGTATCAACTCAGAGTTCAAAAGTAAGCTACAATAATGTAATTTAGCATGGATATGAGTATAACCAACCCCACTGTACACTCAACCTTCAAAAGTCAAACAATGTGGGACAAATATATAAGAGGTAGAAAGTATTTGTTCAACATAAGAAAAAAGACAAAGCCTTTGCATGTGGCTAGAAAAAACACAAAAGGAGAACAAGTCATTTTGAAAAGTTGCTCTCCCCATTGAGCTTACTAAGTCACAGTATTGATAAAACACACTAAGAACTATGGTTTATTGATCTTGGATCCACAATATTGTTTTGATTGTCTCCCCAGTTAGTGCATTACATGCTGTTTCACATATGGAAGAAGTCATTAGTCAGATCTGGGATCACAGATGAGAAAGAGCTCTCAATATGGCTGTCCCCTGGAATCTGGGAACAGGTATCTGATTTTCAAAGGAATGAGGGCTACATTAGCGAAAAACATTCTACAGTTAACAAGACATACATTATAACAGTAGAATGTTTTAAATCACAGACCAGCATAACCAGAGACCTAACACAGTGAAGTGTACAGGCAACCTACTGGAAAGATGCCTTTTAATATGGTATTACATAAACCTTACTAGGATAATTAATCTTAACCGCACACAGAGCATGTGCCCCCTACTCTTACTCCCACACAGTGCTGGAACACTCTCGTTAAAACTAAGGCAATAGTAACCATGGTAGTACTCTGATTGCAAGGAGTGGGCTCATTATAAATACACAGAATAGACCAAGGTTTACATTTGTAGCTGATAGCCTAGAAATTTTAAAGACACACTAGGCCTATTTAAATCTTAAAGCTTTAGGAAAACTAGAGGGAATCTGAAACATGCAAGCAGCTATTCTGTTTTATTGAAAAGCCTTCCCTCACAAAAGGAAATAGCCAAGAGCTAAGGTATTTAGACTGCAGATTTTTGAAGCTTACCAGTTGACTGGCTGAATCATTTATAAGAACTAATCTCACTACACCAGCCGCACTGAGCCTCACTCAACAAGCTAAGCATTTGTTTATGACAGCTAATGTTGCAAGAAGAATCACACGAGCAGGGAATTTTACCTTTAATTATTTGGACGATTTCCAGACATGCATCTTTGGTAGACACAGTATCTGAAAGAGCCTTTTCAAACATAATACAGAACAAAACATAATAGATAAATAGGTAGAATGAGTTGGAGTAAATTCTCAGCATACAGCAGCCCAGAGATATCAACAAGAATGCACTGCTTAGTGGACTTTGTGGCCCAGACTTTGAGCAGCATCTTAGGTTTGCAATCACTGCTGGTCTCACGGCATGTCTCCCTATCAGCCTACTTTTGCATTTTATTAGAGGGCCTCAATTTCAGAGCCTCTGAAAGTGCAGCACAAATGGAGTACTATGTCTATAAATCTGTATGACATGCATGCATGGGTGGGTTTCTTTGCATACAAAGGGGTGTGCCTGCATATATTGTGGGGAAGATTTTCTGAAGCTGTTGGAAAATTTGACTGTAAAGTTTTAATTATTACATATTTGTTCCTTTGTGACTGTTCAACTTAATACAGTGTAACTTGATGAATTTGATTAACACCTACTAGTAGGAGGCCTCTGGTGGATGATTACCGTTCTGTCCACATGATGCGAAGACCATCAAGGTTAGTTAAGGAACTTTATACTAACATCACCCTGGTCTAATTGAGAGTGAGATGGAGATAGTGCATTCTCGGTGAGAAGTTAACTACAGAATTTGCTTCCTGCCTCTGTTCAACAAATCTGTTGACCTTCAGGTCATGCTGCAAGGTTTTTGCTGGTGAAGGTCTGGTGGGAAGCATGAATTGGAAGTGAATTGGTGGGATGTGAAGAGACCTAATTTTGTCAGCTGTTGTAACTAAAATATTTGTACCGGTGTCCAGGATGAAGCACGAGCACACATCACAAGAGTAGAAAATGTAAAATAAACACCAAGATAATGTTTAATAATGACAATCAGTTCACCTATGTATTTGCCATATGCTACTGCTTTGCTTGATTACTGATTGAATGTGTTACTGACTTATACTTCCTGTTGAGAAATGCTGAATCACTTCCAGACAGGGGTCTGTGGCCCTTGGTCAGAGCCAGTGAAGACTGCATTGTTTAGAGACCTGGGTTAACAAATCCACGTGAGTAGTGAAGGGAAGTCCATAGTTCCTGCTGAAACACAGATTCCAATTCTTTACTTTGTGATCTAAGTTTGTAAATAGAAATTGGTAAGGCTCGCTGCAAGTCCCACAAAAGCAAGATCTCCTGTGCAACATATCACCTACCTGTGTAAAGTCTATAACATTTTCCAGAGCGGTTCCGGCCCGCACGGCCTGCTCTCTGATTAGCTGATGCCTTAGATACCGGGACAACCACAAGGCATTCGATTGCTGTTTTTGGATTATAGGCCCGAAGCTTCACAAAGCCACAGTCGATCACAAATGCAATCCCATTAATTGTGATGGATGTCTCAGCAATGTTGGTGGCCACTATCACCTAAACATATCAGAGAACAAAGTTATTTATTTTGTGACCTTCCACTCCTATTAGTGTTAAAACCCGCAGTCAGTGCAATAGGACTTTGATAGGAACAATTTGGAAATAACTCAGTTAAAGAAGCTACACGGAATGCACCTGAGAGCAAAAAGAGGTAATACATAGATGAAGCAGTTCACATTACACTAAAGAGACATTGACAACTTGAAATCTGTCAATGTTTATGATTTTAGAAGCATTTTCCTATTTAAACTGCTGTTCTCTCCCAACAAAAAAATGGGGAAACTGCCAATACGAGGAAAATCATGAAACTGACTATATACAAAGTGCTAACAAATAACAAAACAAACTGAAAACTGAGAAAAAATGTTTCTCTCTAATTTCTGTCTGTTATAATCTCAGGTGTCACTTGTGACAACAACAAAAATGGGGATGGTTGATTTAAGCTGACAGTTTCCCTTTAAAGTTACACTTATCACCTTCGATGTAAAGAGCAGCAAAGTACAGAGAAGTTTAATTTTTAATTCATCTGAAACAGCAAAAATTAAATCCTCCTAGTTACTGACCAGTATCAGATCCATGAGCCACAGGGACAACTTTCCAATTGCTCATCTCCCTCCAACAGCGAGTCAATGATATAGCACTAGTTAAAGCCAAGCAAAGGCAAAAGCTAGGCTAGCTCACCCCAGGCAGTTCTGCCAATATATCTCAGTTCCAGACATAGGCCTCACCGAAACAGAAAAGCCAATTGTTCCCAACTGCAAGGTAGCTCTGTGATGTGGAAAAGTGTCCATTACAGGCTAACAGGAGCCAAACAAGTGCAAAAAAGTTTTAATTAATTTATTCAGATCCAATTCTAGAGCATTATCCCAGTGTGCCACCAAGCCTCCTTTTATTACTGATACAGCGCCTCAGCTGTACAAATTGAAGGAAGAAATCCAATTGGAAAAGTAGGCAAGCACAGAATACTTTAAAAAAAGAGGATGAGAAGCTTGAAGTGACTGCCGAAACAGCAGGGGACTTCAGAATGGAGAAACTGATCAGGTGGATGGATGGGAAAGATTATTATAGCCTTCACGTTTTGGGAAGATTGAGAACCTGGAAGAAATAGAGGGAAGCCAGAAGAGTTTGCAGTAGCTGAACATGAAATGATTCCCTCTATACTGATAGTCTTCACTTGCCTTCTGAAAACTGACAGACAATGATAGCTGGTGCATAAAGACTGCCTAGAGCAAAATCAGAGATTGCTTCATTCTAATGATGGGTGGGCAGTACCTACACAATCTATAAAGAGCTATGGAATCCTTCTGGATGAGAGGCACTACAGCAGTACGACATATGGCAGCCTTACCTTTCTGACACTCTGTGAAACCCTCTCGAAGACTTTCATCTGCTCTGAGGAAGGCAGCCCCGCATACATGGGAAGAACACGAAGGTGTTTCTTCATCCCAGAGCGAGAGAGGACTCGAGCCTGTTCTATTAGCATAGAAACTATGGTCTCCACCTCCTCCTAGAACCATATCAAACCAGAAGACACCAACAGAGATTTAGCCTTAAGATTGCACAACTCACTCCCAGTTGCATAAGAAAAAGGTACACAGAGAAAGTTTGTCGCGAGTATCTTGTTACTAGATTGTGAAGAACTTCATATTGCAATCATCCCTCTTCTCTCTTTTGTGCTTTGATCAGGAGTGAAATAGTAACAATACTGACATCTGAACTGCCTGAGCTTCAGACTTTGCACCCAACTGATATTAATGGCATTTGACTCCTTTCAAAACTGTTGTTTCAGGCTGCCAGCAAACTGAGACAAAACACCACTGCATCAATTAGCTCCATTTTTCAAAACTTAATTTAGCAACAATAGGGGCTAGAGAATTTTTCTTTTAAAAAAAGCTTGAAATCTGGAGCACAAGATGTCAGTCACTACAAATAGCACCAATTTGCCAGGCTTCCATGAGCCAGCCCAATTCAACCCCTAAAAGAAAAGCATGTAAACAAGCTAAAAAGAAATAAAATGAGATGTAAATATGTTACCCATAATGCTTTGCTTGTGCCCTTTATTTACATGGTCAGGAAAAGAAATTGCATTAAACAAGAAATTTGGCATGCAAGACAGCAACAGGCGTCCTTCACCTGCAACCTTTCCCGCTCCAAACACAGGATAGCTAAACCCAGTGGTGGGCAACCTGCGGGCCGAATGCAGCCCATCAGGGAAATCTGATTGTGGGCTGCGAGACATTTTGCTGACGTCGACCGTCCACAGGCACGGCCCCCTGCAGCTCCTAGTGGCCGCGGTTCACCATTCCCAGCCAATCGGAGCTGCGGGAAGCGGCGTGCCGCAGAGACGTGCCTGCAGACGATCAACGTCAGCAAAATGTCCTGCGGCCCGCAATCAGATTACCTTGACGGGCTGCATGCGACCCACAGGCCACAGGTTGCCTACCACTGGCTAAACCACTTTTTTTATTATTGTGCATCACAGTACCGCCTAGAAGACCCACCTGAGATCAGGGCCTCCTTGGTGCTAAGCGCTATACAAACATATGAATAGGACTTGACCACACTTGAAAATTAATGTAGATTAAGGTAGGATATTAATTTAAAGTGCAATAGCTATTCCTGAATAATTTCATTTGTGGACACCTATTCATCTATTCCTGAATAAATTTGTGTGTAGATAAACCCCTAGTGAGAGAAAGTCCCTGCCCCAAAGAGCTCATATCTGAAGCAGGAACACTAACTACACTAACAAGGTAGCAATAGTTACCGTGCAGTTGTTGGCTTTGCAGTCATGTTGCTCCATAGCACCCATATAGAGTAATAAAAAGCTTGTCAGAAGAGGATTAAAATCTATACAACAGCAGGAATTAAAAAGCAAGTTGGAAAATATTTCTTTATCTGAAGTACCAGCTAGGTTGAAATATTACTGGTCAAGTCATTTTAAAGATATTTAACTTAACTGACACAATCTTACAAACTTAAAACCTTAATAGTCATCACAGTTGGAATTTCTACTGATTAATGAGGATTTACTGCCATTTTAATAACTTGGTGAGTTAGACTAGTACATAAAAGTTTTGCATTGTTTATCTGGCTAGTGAGAATGAAAGTGCACAGTAACATCAAAGGACATAACTCACCATAGCACCAAGTGTTTGACTTTGAGAAATCTAATTTACTCTTCAGGTAGGATTTTCAGAAGGGCTCAGCGTTGGCCTAACTCTGCTCCATTCATTTCAGAAATCCCAGTGCCTTTAATGGAAGCAGAGTTACACCAAGGATGAGTGCTTTGAAATCTCCAGCATACATCAAAGTAGAGACTTTAAGCAAAAAAGAACAGCATCCCTTTTGTCTGTACCTGGCCAGTTAGAAATGCCAATATATCTCCGTCACTCTCTGACTGGTGAATTTTCATCACAGTTTCCACTGTTGATTTGACATAATCTGGAACAGGGCTGTGAGGGAGAAAAAAACAACCAAGACTTAAATACATGCATCAATACAATCTTCTCTCTTTAGTAAGAAAAGAACAAACTGTTAACTTTGCATAGACATTACAAATCAGTCACGGGTTCATTTAATTCATTATGTAACTCCATGAAATTAACCAGTCAACTCTTGGACCTTCCTGAATCCCATATCCACCAAATCAGAAGCATCTCATTTGTTCCGTTCATACTATCATAAGCTTTTACAAAAATGAATGATGCTTTTTATAGTAAAAGTGTACATAAAAAAATCAATATTTTAAATATTTTGTTTCCTAACAAATGACAAGCGACTCACTCAGGTGAAATTATAGTGCAAATACTATGGGCTAAATTTTCGAACATGGGTGAAACTGTTTACTGCAAATGCACTCACAAAGGCTCCTAATTGCCCAAGCCTTGTATGCAAATTTTTTGAAAATCTGGCCATAAGTATTTCCATTTCCTAATATTCTACAGGCTTTATTTTATAGGACCTTTGTAAAATTTGGATATGCTCCCATTTACATGCAGGAAGAGTGACATTTTCCCATACTAAATGTGATAACATGTCAAGGCGTGTTTGTACAAATGTGAGTTAGCAGGTACTCAAAGACGGAGATGCATAAATTAGAAGGCTCATTTGAACATCTGATCCTAATGGACTGCTGCCTGAGTGACCCTACTGACATCAAGGGGCTGCCTTTTCTGCCCCAGAGGTGTGTAACTCACCTCTAAAATTTACAAAAAGAAAAGGAGTACTTGTGGTACCTTAGAGACTAACCAATTTATTTAAGCATAAGCTTTCGTGAGCTACAGCTCACTTCATCGGATGCATACTGTGGAAACTGCAGAAGACATTATATACACAGAGACCATGAAACAATACCTCCTCCCACCCACTCTCCTGCTGGTAATAGCTTATCTAAAGTGATCACTCTCCTTACAATGTGTATGATAATCAAGTTGGGCCATTTCCAGCACAAATCCAGGTTTTCTCACCCTCCGCCCCCCCCCACACACAAACTCACTCTCCTGCTCCCGAAAGCTTATCCTCAAATAAATTGGTTAGTCTCTAAGGTGCCACAAGTACTCCTTTTCTTTTTGCGAATACAGACTAACACGGCTGTTACTCTGAAACCTGTAAAATTTAGACATTATTAAGAAAAGACTTCTTTGAAAGAGGCTACACACATTTCTTTCAAAGCAAACCAAGGGAAAACCAAAAATCCAGACCCACCAATTTGTCCGTAACCTAGACTGTATGTCTCATCATGGTTGCCAGCCCACATTGTGCCCAAGGTGGGGGATGGCCATTAGTTGAATGGGAGATCTTTAGATAAAACCCAAATGCAGCACAAGTGGTGATGATACTTAGAAGGTGCAGTGGTTCATCCCCATCATGGTGCATGAAAACACTGTTACCTATATTTGAGTGGCTATTCCTTTACTTCTTAAATGTTCTTCTCCTTGCAGTTCATTATTATTACTGTTTGATTTTAAGCATCCCCCAATAGCATCTGGAGCAAACAGCATCGGGGTGCCACTAATATGTGACAATGTACCGATCACACCCACATTTCTTTGCTCAGCAAGAATGTAAACTGAGCACTGTATACGTGTGGGGTAAAAGAGCAGACTGCTGCCATCAGACCTGTCCATCCCATTCTGTGGAGGAGAGAGAGCATGAAGCTTCTGCCAGGTTTGCCCATATCCCTTCTGTGGTGGGAGGGGAGGTAAATAATGAAATACCACTGGGCTTGCAACCTCAAGGGGAGCAAAAGCATGAAGTTGCTACTGAGTCCCTGCAGCACTTGTCTGAAATCCGCTCCAGCAGAGAAGGGAACAGGGGAGGGTTCCTGAAGCCCTTCTCCACTGAAGTCTGCTCCTGATGCTCACAAAATAGGAGAAAGACGCATTCAACTGCCAAACAATTTCAGTTCTACAACCTTAATGTGTTAGCATCAAAACCATGCAGGAATATTTTGAAAACATGACTGAAGTCCCCTTAATAACTCAGTTCCCCCCAGAGAACTCCCCAGACATTAACTAGGCAATCTGAAGTCATAGGTGCACATTCCTCTAGTCACGACTTACAAGGATTAAACAGGAACAGACCTCTGTATGTAAAAAATGTCCACCGGAAATGTTCTCCCTTCCACAGTAAGGATCATGCTGGTATCCTTACTGGGGTCGTTGGTCTCATTTTGATTGAAGAAATCTCTAAATTTCTTGATAAAGCAAATACAAAAAATTCTGTTTGAAGTCAGTTTTTGAAAGAACTGAGGCAGACCCCAGAGATACTGAAGAATATCAAGTTAACGTCACTTGCATCTTTCCAAATCTGACAATTTGTTATTTTAATAAAGTTGAAGTCCTTGTTTTTAAAAAATTAAGGCTGGGGTTTTGGTGCCCCAATCCTATTTACTCTCAGTGGGAGTTGGGTATTTAAATCCCTTGAGACCCTTTGGAAATCCCTGCCTATAACTCTTTTGTGTAGTTATTACGTGAACACTTTTGTACACCTACAGCTGAACTAACAATTTACACATTCAGTCACAGTAATCAAGCACATGCAGACCATGGAGCTCTCTTTTTAAAAAACAGAGTTAAAGAGTTTCAGAAAGGAACTGATTTATTAAAACATGTTAATTATTAATGGATTAATTTAATACATTAAATTTCTTATATATGTGTTATCAACAAAACATTAAGAACATAAGGGATTCTGTAATTATTGCACTTAACTACATCTCAACGTTTCAAAATATATCCATTTAGTAACGAATATACTGTATATAAATATAACATATATTCTTAGATATAACAAACATATACATAATATTTAGTCACATAAATATATGGCTAATATGTCTCTATCTCAACTACGAAATATTTGAAATTCAACACTTTGTTTGATAGTATACAACTCCTCAAAGATTTAATGGAGTATTGTAATGATATCTCTTACTTTTACAAAATATATTACAATATACATGTAGAATATTACCAAGTATGACACATTATTGGCACTAACTTAATTTTAAATGCTAAATGAACAATATATTTTTTTTGATGCATTAGTCTTGCTTTGTGTTTATTTGCTAATTAACTAAATTCTGTAATTCTCAATGGACTGTTAGATCAGCAAGAATGTGAGAATTAGCAAGGTTCTACTGCAGTAGACCATTTAATAATCTTACATTTTTAATAATCAATTATTGTGTCAATTTGTCATCACCAATATAGGTCTTAAGTCATTTGGTTTTATTAGACAGGAAGCAAGATAGATTAAGCAGAAGGAACATCTTCTTTAAATAAAAACAACCATTTAGGAAAGAAATAGCCACAAATACATGACAGAAACTGATTCATATTAAAATAACCCTCCAAAAAATGAGCTTACGTAATGAACAAAACTGCAAAGAAATAGAAACACAGCAATTTCACTACTTGTAGGTTCTTTTTGCCCATCACTACCATTCAGACAATCCTTCAAGTAAGCAGACCATGCAGGACAAGATGTCTTTATTGCTAGAAGTGAAACTTCCACTTGAGATCACTTAATTTTTAAACCAAACTCGTAAACTGTACCTCTGCATCCAGTGTGGCTGATGCTACGATCACTCGAAGTTCCCCTCGTTTCTTCTGAATCTAAGACAGACAGTAAGAAGTTAATGGATAAAAGCCACTCACCCAGGAATGATTAACAGACATGAGATGTCCTACAACATCCTGACCATCATTAACTCTTAATTAAAAATACTTAACAAGCCACAAGACAATTGAATGAGTTAAAGCTCAGCCAGCAAGGACTGTGCAAGACTCTTTTTTCAACCACTAAGATAGGCTAACTAGTGCCTGTTCCAGAATGATCTCGGTAATCCTATTCCTCATGCCAGAGAAATAGGCGAAAGTATCTCCAAGGATACCAATCACTTCATACCAGATCGCTCATAGGGAAGCACTATCAGCTGCCATAGAAATAGACTTACTTTACGCCCATGTGGGAGAAAAGAAAAGAGGAGTTGTGCTGTGGAGGCAACAGGGTGGAACCTGAGCGCCAGTGAGGGAAGGCAGAAGGCTGTGTATAAAGAAAGGGTTTAGCCCAATAGATGCATTATAAACCTTTGCTCATGAAACTTTTCCCAATAGGGCCACCAAGCCATGCATCAGGATTAAAGGATGAATGGTAAAAATCAAAACAAAAAACTAAGAAGGGAAGCTAGTGAGGAATAACCTTTTTCAATAAACCGATGGCAATGTCTGTATACAGGGTTCTTTCATGGGCTTCATCCAGCATGAGGACACTGTTAATCAAAGCAGAAAGACAAGGTTTCAATAATCAGATCTGATTGACTTTGGAACCAAGACATCCTGTCTCAAAATCCCTACACTTTCAGAGAAGTGCCTGGAATTTTAGGCACATCACTCATTAAAGTCAATGTATATTTGTAACTAAAGTCCTCTCAAAAACAGAGGGAATGCAGCAAATTACCAGTGATAAACACTTTCATTTGCTAACCATAACACCGGGCATTACAAGTAGGGATAGGCAAGCTTCTTTTACCTAATTTTAAACCTTCTTGAATATCATGGGTTTGAAAGTTTACTCAGATGTTACTGTTCACATTCTGCTTAAGTGAGACTGTGGAGAGAAGGGGAGCAGAGAGAGAAAAAACAATCCTGTGAATGTGTGTGGGGAGGGAGAATAAAGATTGAAACATGGAATGAAGTGGGGAGGGAAAAGAAACAGGAGGGGGAAAATAGTACACATGCTGTATATTAAGCATCGTCAATGCCACCTAGTTTTTTTGAAGAGGTGCAAGAGGGAATTTCTTCTATCCTTAATACACAATACAGACTTTCCCGGAGGTAGGCATTTTGTTTATTTTTTAGTGATAATCCTGAGGGGAAACGTGGGTTTAAATTAGCAGACTAAATGGTTTGCAAACTAATTTAGCAAATCCAAACAAGAGCGAGAAGTTAACAGAACTGCAAACTCCATGCGATTCTTTTATCCCTACTAACAAAGCCATTGCATCCAAAGATGCTTCTCAACATTATCAATATTTATTTTTTCATAAGGGACGTGGACTGCTGCTTTTTCTTTTTTGATTTTGTTTTTTGTTTGCACCATCTTCTCAGTAGCTCAGTTTATGCAGTGAAAGTGCAGTTCTGCTCTGAAAAGTCACTATATTAAAAACTACAGCTCTTTAGTTAACCAGCCAAAACAAGTTTTTACTCTTGTTGACCCTGCAGAGCCACCACAGCTATAAAAGCATGAGATGTATTCTATTCTGGTTTGTGGATAATAAAGATTAATTTAAATTTCGGTTGCAAATTATTGTTACTGATGCATGGGCTGCAACGAACCCAGCTTGACTTTCAGATTGTGTCTGCAGGGATGGCAGTAAGGAGAAAAAAATTATTTGAGCTGAAAGAAACTGAAAAAACCCCAAACCTATACTGAATTCTACCACTGCCTTCCTACCTATCCACAGAAACTTTTTCAAACACACCCTCATTGTAAGGTAAAGGTTTTCCCTTTCTACTATAAACCTCATTTTCCAGGGGGCTTATATCTTGACTCTGCTTAAACGTCTCTGGACTGAAACAAAATGCTCAAAATTGTACTTATGCCAAGTCTTTGTTTCATGCACTCCCCTGAACTTAGTGTAGCATATGTCACAGTACACAAACTTTCTCCCACAGCTGTGCTGCTGGTTCTTGACCTCTTGAAGCAGGCGCTAAGTGGAGCTGCGATGCACAGTGGTTCTGTGAGGCAGAGATTTAGATACGAGCGAGGGTGCATCCGTCCAATGGCTGCTTGTGACAGTAGTCAGAGGAGCAAAATGTTCAACTTTAAATGAACAAAAGCAAATCCTACACTAGGCTAGGAAACACTATGTTTTTTACTTGGTTACCTTAGAAACCTTCCATTGGTGGGGCACTGTTTGCATATAAATTATTTTCTATAATTCCCTAATAAGGCTGACATTGAAATGCCAAGGTCGGCTTCAGTCTTTGGGATGTTTATTAACTACCTTTTAGTCTGCGAAAATTCAGACATTTGCTATGGGTCTGCCAGTCATCAGCACGCATTGGTGAGGATCTGCTCCATGTAACATGTCTTTACCTGTATCTCGTTAATAGTGGGTCAGCCATCATCTCCCTCACCAGCATACCATCAGTCAGAAACTAAAATCAAACACCAAGAAAAATAAGTCATCTATAACCTACCTCTAGGAACAAGCTCAGCTGGATAGGATATTTATATTACCTGTTTGTACGAAACTAACAAGTATTCTGGATTACAAAATTCTATTTATATTGCCTTTGACTCATTTTCTATGTGCCTTTCACTCTACAGTGTCAGCTAGAGACGTGCTTCTAAATGCTAGTACTGAAAAATAATAAGAGTTACAAGTACAGGATTCTAAATCAATCCACGTATAAGCAGATTGAATTGAATTTACACAAATTTGTATTTAATTTTTTAATCAGTTAGTTCTTGTGCAAAAACATGAACTGACAGCACTAAAGACAGCAGTTCCTCATTCTGGCCTGCCATCATGCCTCAACCTGCTTTAAAGAAGGCCACCTGTAGAGTGAAAAGGTTCTTCATTCTCTATGCCCATACAGTCATCGGCACCTCTAAGGAAACTGCTTAACAAGTGTCAGGTAGCTCAGAACAGAAAACGGATGATGTTTTGTGATATGGACATTTTCCTCTTATTTGCTAATGAAACCACCATCTTTTCCCAAAAACCTCTGAGCAGCAAGCAGATAACAATGATTTCTAGCTACTCAGGACTTAGAAACAAAACCTTTTCAGTTTACTCATGAGTTGGACATGGCCCTGAGCTAGATATGAACGGATGACTGAGGCGAAAGGCTCCACATTTCTCCCGTTATCAATCCCATAAGCACCCAAGTACTAAAAAATATTTAAGAACTGTTTTGTAAATACACATCTTCCCATTGTTTTATATTGCTTTTAAAAATTACTTTGAATTATTCAAGCTTTTGACAATACTTCTAATAAAGATAAAGTATTAGATAAATCCTATTCACTGTTATTATTCCATAGAAAATAAAGCAAACTCTCTTCTCCACGTAGCACAAATAATTGCAATATTTCCCAATGTGATAACAGGACAAAGCTGTGAGGGAGGGATACCAGAAAGCTACAGCTCACATGAAGTCACCTTCAGCTAGTTTGTTCATTCTCTCAATCTAATTTTATCTTTAAGGTGGCTAGGATAGCCTAGCTTCAATTCATTGCAGCCCTTCCTTTCCACTTTACACTAGCACTGGAGCAACATCGGATCATCTGATCACCTTGAAAAGTTCCTTTGGATTTAGAGTGGGGGCAGCTGGTATTAGCAGAAGAGAGCCTAATGTTCTATTCATTTTATTAAGATTTAAATAACCGTTTAAACATTTTAAGCAAATGCCCAAATAGCGTAGACTCAAGAACATTAAATAAGATGACAATGAGCAAAAAAATACAAAATTAAGAATGAAAATTCAAGTTATAGCCCTAAAAAAAAAAAAAAAAAAGTCTCCTTTCAACAAGCTAAGCTACCTTCCCGGAAATTAGGATTATAATAAAGTGCTACACCACTTCCTTTATTAAAACTTTAAAAATATTGAAGGCAGTGTGACTAATGATTGGGACAGGGACCTGGAAGCCTGTTTCTCATTCTTCTACTGACCCACTGTATCACTCTGTGAAATTCACCATTCTGTGCCTCAGTTTCACCATACGCAAAATGGGTACAGTACTATCTATCCCACTCATTGGGTTTTACAAATCTTAATTAATGCTCACAAATGTGCTTTAAGAGCTTCGGCTAACCATTTCAGGATACCGGCACTCTGCTTAAATTTCACCTTAATTCTTGTAGCCTGTGGGTCCGTGCAGTCATCAAATCGAATACAATATCCAACTTCGTGACCCAGCACTGCACCCCTTTCTTCAGCCACTCGGCCTGCAACCTAAGAGAAGAGAGGTCTTTCAATGCAACAGAGACAGTACAATGGAGATGGTTTACAACAGATTTCCTTTTCATATCCTTGTTTGGGAGTCGGGGGTGGGTGGAGGGGGGGGCGGTGAAAATAATGTTTGCACTGATTCCACTGGACTCAAATTCTACTCTGTATAGCAATATGTCCTGAACTAACATTGTGTAGTTACTTTAAGAAAACATTAGGATTAATTAAATAAATAAATAAAAACAGGACATTTCAGTTTTTCCAAAATAAATTATTAGAACATCAGATAAAAAAAAACAGGATATATGGTCACTTTACTTGTAGATAACAGTGAAACCAACAACAAACAGATCAGTTTCACTCTGCTTTTGCTTGAGAAAGCTATGGAGCTATCTTCTGTGATAGAGAACTCAAAGGGAAAACATGGGAAAGAGACTGCCCCTCAAAACAGACAGAAAGCTGAGGGAAGGACAGAGTCACAAACGCACACAGCCGGCTGCCAAAGGTTGGAGGCAGAGGCTTCCTGAACCACCTTGCAGCAGAAAGGGCACATAAAAGATTCTATTAGATTATTTTAGTTTGAGTATGTCATAAACATACAACTAAGGGTATTATAAAATCCCTCCTTTACCTGTAAGGGGTTAAGAAGTTCAAATAACCTGGTTGGCACCTGACCAAAAGGACCAATAAGGAAAGAAGATACTTTTAAATCTGGGGTGGGGGAGGTTTTGTTTGTGCTCTCTTTGTTGTGCTGTCTCGGGACAGAAAGAGGGACCAGGTAGGGAAAAAGCATCTCCTAAAATCCTACCTGAAATAAGCATCTAAGATTACAAAAAATGCAAGCAAAGCAAGGAAATACGTTAGATTATCTTTTGTTTTAGCTTTTGAATTTTCTTGCAGAAACTTAACTACTCTGCCCTCAGGCAGAGAAAACCTCCAGCTGCTCTCAGCTTTTTTAAAAAAAGTGTCCTTTAAAAAAAAAAATCCTCCCTGGTTTTCAAGCCTAAAAGAAAAAAAAAAAAGAAGTTGTCCTTTTAATATCCTGATGTCTGTGCTTCGGGTTCAAAATGATCCCACCGCGCTGCCACCATGTCAGGGTTCCCTCCCCACTCTGAACTCTGGGGTACAGATGTGGGGACCTGCATGAAAGACTCCCTAAGTTTATTTCTACTAGCTTAGGTTAAAACTTCCCCCAGGCACAAATCCTTTCTTTGTCCTTGGATGGTATTGCTGCCACCACCAAGTGAGTTAGACAAACATCCAGGGAAAAGGGCCACTTGGAGGTAAAAGAAGCACCTCTGTAAAATCAGATGGAAGGTAATTTTACAGGGTAATAAAAAGATTTTAAACAGAGAGGATTCCCCTCTAGGCTCAACTTCAGAATTCCAAAAACAGGAATAAACCTCCCTCTTAGCATAGGGAAAATTCACAAGCTAAAACAAAAGATAATCTAACGCATTTCCTTGCTTTACTTACAATCTTTGTAATCTTAGATGCTTATTTCAGGTAGGGTTTTAGGAGAGGTTTTTTCCTGCCTGGTCCCTCTCTCTGTCCTGAAACAGCACAACAAAGTGAGCACAAAAAAACCCTCCCTCCTGCCCCCCCCAGATTTGAAAGTATCTTCTTTTCTTATTGGTCCTTTTGGTCAGGTGCCAACCAGGTTATTTGAGCTTCTTACCCCCTTACAGGTAAAGGAGGGATTTTATGCTACCCTTAGCTATATGTTTATGAAAGAGTAATTTGACACTTCTAGTGGGAAGAACAGGGAAAGGGGAATCAGAAATCCAGGGTTTGATTACCAGGCCTATGCATTTTGGTAACTGCACTGCTAATCAAAACACAATCTTTCTCTGGTAATTCTGAGATTACAGCTTTCACTATCAAATTCAAAATAAAGACACTAAGGAATGGAAGGAAACAACCTCCATTAACAAAAGAAAACATGCTTGAATATTTGAAACTGAATTTTTAAAGGTTATTTCAATAGACTGTGCATGAATCCAAGTCAGGTGGCCATGAAACAGGAACAAGTTATCGCTTGCAAAATCATACGCACAAGGACAGCATCTTTACTGACTTTTTTCTGCAAGGACAAATATTTTATGTTTGCAAACATGCTGAGTCAATTTACAGCAACCATGTCCAGTGCAAACATTTATAACATTGGAAATATCAGCTTTAGCTGAATTTCCTATTGGGGTAAATGGAAAGATGTGTGTAATTTATTGTTTGTGGCAACATTCATGGCTGCTCAACCAGCCTTTCTTTTCTCCACATGATCAACACCGGTAAATATGGACATGAGGTTTGTCAACATTTTTTTCATGTTTTCAGTCAATGTTCTGCAGTAATAATTATTATAAAAGTCTTCACACATTTAATGGGTATTTCCAATTTATACCATATTTATAACATACCAATTTCAAAAAAATTCATGGCGGTTGGCAGCAATCTTGAGAGAGAGCGAGAGCACGAGCACGCGTGCACATGTGCACACGAGTGTGTTTATGTACGTAGGGAAGGTGGGAAGGTTCTGCTGTAAAACTACTATTTTAATCAATGGGTGATCTAAACTGGCCCAAAAATCAAGGGAAGGACTGGAGTGCTCATTTTTGATACCTCATCTTCTATTGATGAAGACTGAAGACATTCATGTAAGGTTCAAACTTAAAATGTCCCATCTTTCTTGCAATGTGCAGATATTTAGTAACAAACACGAGATGTGCAGTTTAAAACGGCATTTTTCAACATTTAAGGCTCAATCTTGAGGGTGTTTCACCCAGTGTAACTAAGAATAAAATTTCTGCCATAGTCTTTAGCAAGTTGCTTGGAGAAACCCTAACTGTTGTGTTTAATAAAGAAGATGGAAGACAGCTATGATGGCACAAGAAAATTAGCCTGCTACAAGAAGCAAAAATAAAGTTAATAGAAACTATCACAATTGTAAGTTGACTTAAGACCCAAATTATGTCTTTGTGCAGACTTGAACCTTTCCTTTCATCAAGAGGAAAAAGAAAAGTTGACAGAATACCAGAGATTGATTTACACCAAAATAGACAAGAATATTACCCTCCTGCTCTGAATTCTCTTTCAGGCACAGAAATGTTAACAAAAATCCAATTTACTTATTTATACACTTTTTGCATTTCTCTCAGCTCGGACAATGAAAAAAATCATTTCTACCCAATTCACACTCAGTTTCACCTGCAGGTCCTTAGCGCTGTAATACTTGTATTTCAAACATTGCAAGGGAATGTTTAATTAAAAACCGCTTGCACTGGAATTTTATATAAACTCTCAATACATTTCTATTGGTCTTATGTTTTATAAAAGCTTTTAAAATAAAATCTTTATATTAGAACTGAGGCACCTTTGTGCTATGTATTGTACACACACCTAGAAACAAACAATCCCTACCTAAGAGAACTTGCAGTCTAAGCTCCCTGTCTGAAAACTGAGAGTACGCAGGCAGACTGCTATGCCCTCACAGGTCCATACGGGCACAGCAGCCTGCTGCCCATTATCAATTGCAGGATCAGAAGCCAACAATACAAGTGACACAAAACAGAAGGCGAGATCTAAGCAAATATGTTTAGTATTATAATTAAATAAATCATCAATTATTCCTGTCTGTCCCTCAACCGACCCAGCACTGACTGCTTTCTTATGACAATGTTGCTTTAAAAAAAATAATAATCTGAGTATAGAATCTTCTACCCACCAGACAGACAGAGAACAGGCAGAAGTAATTCAAGCTAACCCACTACTGTTTTGCCAATGTGACACAACTGGGAGGACCGCTAGCGGAAAGGGTAGCTCTGTCTTCATGGTCTTTCCAATACTGGCCTCTCTTCTGAGACTGTGTATCAACTAGTTTTGATGGCGGTTCTGTGATAGTGACACACAGTAACTGAACTGACTAAATATTTCTCATGTGTCACTGAATGACTATCAGATAGCAATGACTATGGAACACAGCCAACTTGGGCCAGTTTTGAACCAACAGCCTAGGGATGAAAGCTCATATCTTGATTAATCAGATCCTATTCTACATTAATGGTTTTCTGAACCCAGAGATCTGCTGTCCAAAACCTACTTTTCATGAAAAACTAAACAATGTGCATTTTAATCCTATTAATTTGGTCAAAACTACATTGTTTTTAACAGTCATTTGAATTACACTCTTTACATTGTTTTGACAGGCTTTAAAAATAATCTCCACATGTGTACATTTGTCTCTGCCCTGCACATAAAAATGCATTTTTCTCAATGGCCCATTTTCTCTATTATTTTCTCTTCCATGAATTCCTTCATGAACCCAAAAAGAAAAGGAGTACTTGTACTGTAGCTCACGAAAGCTTATGCTCAAATAAATTGGTTAGTCTCTAAGGTGCCACAAGTATTCCTTTTCTTTTTGTGAATACAGACTAACACGGCTGTTACTCTGAAACCTGTCTTCATGAACCCATTATTTCCGCTGGGATCTTCTCAGCTCCCTTCCTCTCTCAGACCAAGCATTCAAGCAGATAACCAGGGCTGACAATGTAAAGCTAATTCAAATGTAGTCCTAAAGTTTCTAAATTATTTCCCCTTTATAGTTCTGCAACTTCCTCTTTTCCCTCTGGCAATGTCTATCCTCTAGTGAGGAGAGCAGATGAAGAGTCTTCTTAAAAAAAAAAATTGGTTTCAATTAGTCAAGGTAATAAATAACACCAGCCCTGCCTCCGAGCCCCCTCAAATGGCCAGGCAATCAGGAGAAATTTCAAGGGTGTTCCCAGGTTGAGACCCCACTGTGGCAATATGCTAAAGTATAATCAAGCAATCTCAGTCTCTGAAGCTTAAGAGGAAAGGGGGTAAAAGCAAAGGTACCATTGAGAACACAGACTATAATTTAACATAAATCTTTACAATATACAAAGTCTGTCAAGTACAGAATTACGCAGTCAGTTAGGCATATTAGATGGGCGTTGGGAGAGAAAAGATGAAGGCGAGAATCTCTCTTTTACAAGCACTAGACTCAGGTCACTGCTGGAGGCAGGATGCTGGACTAGATAGATAAATGATCTAATACAGTATGAAAAGGCAACAGGAATCCATCGAGCATTTATTTTTCTAAGACAGCACATTACCATAGATACAGGTTGACAGGTGGCACATAATGTAATGTAAAGAAATTAGGACAGGATATAGACTAGCAAGGAGGTCTGTGTATGAAATGGTCAGAAGCTGCAAAACACAGAAGAAGAAAACAATTGTTGCTGAGGGGAGAATGCTGCAGTGGACAGAAACACAATGTCTGGCAGCAGTTAAGAAAAGAACAAGGGGCATATCAGAAGAAAAGAGCACAACTCAGTGGAAATGATCATGGAAGCATTATTAAAGACAGGAAGAGCCCATATTGAGTAACGGGGACCTTGCTACAGGAAGGATATTGAATGAAATGACACGGAAAAGAGCAACAAAACAAAATGTCTCATATGTTGTGATTTTGCGAAAATTAGGATTATAGTCATTAGAAAAGAGGACCTCAAGAAGGGAACATGACTAAGGTACATACAGTTCTATGTGGTACAGAGAAAGGGGATGCTACAAAACTAGCAGTGAGGGCAACCAGTTCATACAAGAGAGAATGAAAGAATCCAAGACAGACAAGTCACTAAAGGATCAAAAAGGCTAATAATGTTAGGAACCATTAGGAAAGGGACAGATAATAAGACAGAAAATATCATAATGCCACTGTATAAACCCACAGTATGTCCACATCTTGAATACTGTACCCAGTTCTGGTCACCCCATCTCAAAAAGGATATAGTGGAACTGGACAAAGTACAGAGAAGGGCAACAGAAGTTGATCCAATAAAAGATATTACCTCACCCACCTTGTCTCTCTACTAGTTTAGTGATGCAGACAAATGAAAACTAGTGTTCAGTTATATAACCTGATACAAACTGAATCAATACATCCATTAAAAGGAAATCGCTATTAAATTAACCTGAACCAATATGTGGATTAGTAAAAATTCTCTGTGGTAGGGCCAGCTCTGACACTGTATTTAGAACTTTTGTAAATTCTGCCTAAGGAGAAATCAGTAGAAGAATCATTTAAACTTGAAGCTGCAACAACGTTAATTTTTATAGCAAAAAAGAAAGGAACTCACTGAAACAGCAGCAACCCTGCGAGGCTGTGTCACTCCAACTACTCTCCCTTCAGCTGTCCAGCCAGCTTCTGCTAGATACTGCAAACAAACATTGAAGACAGGGAATGAATTTGTCATACATGACACAATGTACCCAGCAGTTAAAGCACGGTACTGGATATCAGGGCTTCTAAGATTTATTCCTGGTTCTGACATCGACTCTCTGACACCCCGCAGGTAAACACAAAGATTTTGTGCACCCCTCTATAAAATAGGTACACTACTACTACCCCTACCTGACAGGTACATTAGCATTTAGGAAGCATTTTAAGATATTCAGATGAGAGAAGATTCACAGCTGTAAAGTATTTCCTCTTACTGATTCCTTTCCTGCCCCTCATTTAGTAGTCCTGTCTCAGGAAAAATGTCCGAATAGCATTAGTCAAGTATTCATGCTGAAGCAGTTAATATACCTCACTAGTTTTGTAGCTATGTAGTCTGGCAAGAAGAGCTAATTTTATATATTTAGCAAATATTGATTTTTTTTTTTTTTTAGTAATACTCACCACAAAAAAAAAAGCTACTAAGTTTCTGTAACTGTTGTACTTCGGATGTGTTGCACATGCCCATTTCACGTTAGGTGTGTGTGTGCCTCAAGCACAGTAGCTGAAAATTTTTCCCTCAGTGGTACCCATTGGGTCGGCTCTAGCACCCTCTAGTGCCGCTTGCTCATGGCACCAGTATAAAGGGACCAGCCAACCCCGCATCCCCTCAGATATCCTGTCAAAAGTTTTTAGAGCCCCCCAAGTATCTGGGTGGGGCGGGTACAGATGCTGAGGTATATGAGGGCAGCTGCCTGAGCCTGCTTTGTTTCTTTTGCAGGTGATGGAGGGATGGTGGAGCTTAGAAACAGGTGCTCTGCTGAGGCCTGAAATGCTTCCTCGAAGGCACTGGGGTATAGAGGCTGAGGGACTTGAGGGTAGCTCTGGAGTCCTTCAGTCCATGGAGCTTTGCATCTGTCTGCCCTGAGAAGAGCGAGGTCCTTTCAAACGGAAGGTCCAGGAGAGACTCCTGGATCTCCATTGGCAGGCCTGAGGACTGCAGCCAAGAACAGCTGCACACAGCCACAATTGAGGCCATGGATCTAGCTACCAAGTCTGCTGTGTCCAGAGCAGCCTGCAGAGAGGCCCTGGCTATCAAATTCCATTCTTCCACCAGTGCAGAGAAGTGCTGCCTGGACTCCTGGGGAAGCAAGTCTCTGAACCTTGACATGGAGTCCCAGACATTAAAATTGTATCTCCCTAATAATGCCTGTTAGTTGGATATGCAGAGCTTTAAACCTCCTGTAGAATAAACCTTTCTACCAAATAGGTCTCTGAGTCCTTCGCCTTAGGGCATGCATTCCCTGTCTCCTACAAGGCTTTAACTGGTTTCATGATGGCCTAATTGAGAGGCAGCCACTTTAGACAGCCACAGCGCAGCCAAGAATGTTGACAAGGCTGTGGAAGGAGTCTATGACTACCTCCACATGCAGCCCTAAGTTCAAGACCACCTCTTCATCAGCTCCTGATGAGCTTTGAAGTTATCCGAGTCGGGGGTGACATGCCCGCCCCTGACACTGCCTTGTCCAGAGAGGAGGAGGAAGACTGCACTGGCAAGGGGCCCTCCTCTTCTCCTTCTGCACTGACTGTGTTCCGCAGGTCTAGGTCCTATGGATCGGTACCAGGATCAGAGTCTAGGTCAGGTGCTGTGCGATGGGACAGAGGAGCCCTTCTCTCCGAGGCTACCGAATATAAGCATCTGGAATGTGCCCCTGAAATCAGGAGAAAACACCAAGGGTTCCAAAATGGCCATTGCATCAACATAGGCCAGCGCCCACTGGGCCAAGCACTTGGATATACCCCTGCGCCAGGTCTATCGCCGCATTGGGCTGACCAGGAGGGTACCGACAGTGACCCATCTGTTGGGTATCCGACCCCACTTCCAACTCAGACGATGAGCCTTCCTCCGGGGACCATAGCGGTGCGGTACTCATCGGTTCCAGAGATTAGTGCCGAGGCGGGGAGGCCTGCATCGAGGATAGCAGGGACAGTTTCCCCCTAGATGCTACCAAGGGGTCAGGTACCGAGCGGCAGTTTGAGGTGACATGCTCCATTCTGCCCTCCTACACCGGCTCTTGCTCTGCTGTCAACGGCAGTGCCAATAGCACCAGCAAGTATCTGTCTGCCATGAATGCTTCCAGTGTGGCCAACACCGCGATCACGCCAGAGCCTTGCTGTCCCTCTGGCACCGGCTTATCCGGTACTGAACTCAACAGAGCCTGCAAACAGGATAGAATCAATGGTACCCCACATGGAGAGGAGGCAAGGCAGTGACCTGACTCAGGTCGCACTCCACTGCGCTCCTCATGTTTGGCCTTTTTCTGAATCGGGGAATGCCCCGTCTTGGCCAGCTGCTTCTTATGTTTCTTTCTTGGCACCGGGGACAGGGAACGGTACCGAGAGTCCCTCATGGTGGAAGGAGCACTCTGCACCGACGCTGAAATACTCAGTGCCGAGTCTGACTGGCTTGGCTCCAAAGAGGGTCTGAGTGCCTCTTCCATCAATAGGAATTTCAATCTGGCCTCCCAGTTCTTCTTCGTACAAGGACTGAAATCCCAGCAGTTATAATGGCCCTGGACATGAGCCTCAACCAAGCACTTTAAGCAACTGGCATGCAGGTTGCTCAAAGGCATAGGCTTGGTGCAGGGCTTGAAGCCTGGTGACCGAGGCATGCCTTGGCAGATGAAAATCCGCTAACAAGCAAGAAGCTCCAACTAAACTATGTACAAAAGCTATTTACAGTCCAAACAAAAAAATAAGTAGTGAAGAAAGAAACAGGGGAAATAGATGAAAAATGAAGACCATTGCATACAGCTTGTTGTAGTAAGAAGAGCAGTTCCAGCAACCATCACAGGTGGTAAGAAAGAACTGAGGGGGGTGTGGAGTTGGCCGTTCCCTTTATACCTCCGCCATGAGCACGCAGCACCAGAGCGTGCTAGAGTGGACCTGACAGGCACCACTGACAGAAAAATTTCCACATACTGTACTCGAGACATGCACACACCTAATGTGGAATGGACATGTGCAAGCACTCGAAGATGACCAATATTTTAATGGAATATGAAAAGGTGCCATACAAATATGCAATATGTTTCTCCCATCATGTTACAATTTTCTGGCAACGAAGCACAGGAAATAAAGATGGTCGCTGTTTGAACAAAGAATTAGAAAGATCCTGATTGAAATTTTTTCTTTTCTTTTTTTAAAAAACCACACTTTACAAATGGTGATGAAGTTAAAAGAATTCTGAAGGAGTAATAATTTTAAGAAAAGTTGACCTCCTAGTTGAGCAGGAGCTTTTTGCAGTGGGAATTGTGGACCCAAATTTGATTCTTGAGTATGGTCCTTTGTTACGTAGGCCAATAAGTTATGTGGCAGAAGGATTTTATGCTGTTGCAATGCCAGAACCTGTTGGCTGATAGCAAGGGAGAGACAAGATATAAGGCTTTCTCATACCTCAGTGCATTGCAATATCAGGACTGGGCCTAAGGTATCACCCTTGCCCCATAAGGTCTCTACACTGCTCCCAAGAGTTGGCTGTCATCCTACGCAAGATCTCCTGGAAGAATACAATTTTGCTATGTCACATGCACACTCACTTGTGGAATCTGAGTAGTTTTTCCACATCCTGTTTCTCCAACAATCACCAGCGTCTGATAGTTCTCCACCAGATAAAGGATGTGGTTTCTAAGCTGGAAGGGTGGAACATACTCAAGTTAGGAGAACAAATCTGTAGAACAGAATTTTCAATACATTTCTGCAAAGAGCAATGCACATATACACATACACTCAGTATAAGGTATGAATTATGTTTAGAGCTTGATGTGAGAAAGCTAAACAATTCATTAAAATCCATCAATGCAGTGCACAACATAAGTTCACATAAAGGTTGTAATAAAAAAGAGCAGATTCACTTTTGCCAACATCTATTAAACACAAAGAATAAAGTTCAACAAATATTAGAATGGTGACTTCCATTACATCACTTTCATGTTATAAAGTGATTTTTAAGAGAGAGGATCAGAAACAATTTAGAAAAGAAACACAGCAGGCATGAGATTCAGCATATCAAAAAGTCCTTTAATACCTTAAACACTGGTAACTTTTGTCTCTGCTGTTCAATTGAAAGAGATGCATAGGGATTATAGATGACAGAAACACCTGTACTTTCAGCAGCACTCTGCCTCTCTTCTGTGATGCTGACACCAGGACCTTCCGTGCCTACATGACACGAGACAATTTTAATAGGAGGATGACAGAAATTTGCACAGTATATCTTAGTCTAACTCAGACAAATAAGTTCTTTAGGAAAAGGAATCTGTCTGCCTTCTAACATGTGCTGTTAAGCATCTCTAACATAATAATCATAAACATATGTAGTTAATGCTTAATAAACAGGAACTTGTTCCAAATTAAATGTAAATCTCTATTTTTTAAAGTCTCCTAACATGCCACAATGTATCTGTGTCTCTCAAAGAAAATTTTTAAAACTTCATGAGAAATGTACAAAAGCCTTAACTTTTGGCACCTCTCTTTTTCCTTTTCTTCCACTTTAAAGAAAGGTTTTTGACATACTGTATTTCTCACTGTTTTTCCCAGGAATGCCTCTAGTCATTTAAAACCAGCAACAGGCAATAAGAATCAATTTAATCAACTCACAATACTAGAATAAGTCTCCCAATGGAACATTTTTGATTGAGATTAATTCTAAGGTGTACTTTTAACCCTACTTGCTTATGAGCCATGCCACTCACTAAATCGAGCTCATAAATCTGTTTATTCCCAGCACATGTAACTGGGAAACTCATGACAGCTGGAAATGCTCAATCATGGGGGGGATTTTCTCATTAAGGTAATGCATCTTCTGCAGTTTTCTCCTCTGCTATTCAGTTGAGATGTCTCTCATTTTGTAGGATCTGTGTTGCACATTATTGGCCATGTCCACAGAAGGATTTAAACGATATTTGCTCAATTCTGCTTTAAAACAGACAGGTCCCATCCACATTCAACAAACAAACTGTTTATATTTTGTATTAACATAGACCAGTTTAAAGAAGGGTTAAAAATGGTTCCAATAAGAATTTAATCCCCATTATAGACATAGCTTTAAACATCAGTATCATATAACATTTGGATGCCAACAGAAAGACAGGGAATAATTCCTCTGATCACCCATGTGTTTTCTGTTACTACGCTCCTGGACCTACCCGACGGATAATTTATTTAAATCAGGTAACCAATTCAACTTGCCAAGGCTAAACCACTTGGAGGGAGACTCCCTCATTTTTTAGATTAATTTTACAGCAATGTATAAATTTTTCATTAATCTTCAGTGTATGGACTGCATATTCCCATGCATTTGTACAGTGACCATGCTACAGGGGACCTGGGACACACAGGAGACTTCAGTATATCCCAGGAAACTGACTACTTGAATTCAAAACGTTTCTGCCTCTCTCTCTCTACTATCAATCAATATAAATTCTGGCTCTTCCATGAACTGATTGCTGCTTCAGGCAAATGCATTACTGGAGCCTCTGGGTGATAGTAAATTGTTTTCAGATCCTCACACCAAAACATGGAGCATAAGCACAAGATAGTATAATTCTTTCAGTTAGATTTGCTCTCTGCTTTGCTTTTATTATAGAGGAGCTGCAGCTCTGCTATAGTTAAGGTTGGGAGTCCCCTGCTTACAAGATGACTAATTCTATTTTATTTTAGAGGTATACATGAATTTAGTGCTGGTGAAAGATGCCTGTTTGAGATTCCCTGAAGACCCACCACCCTATTTATCCACAGGGGAGTTTCAACCCATGCAGCAGGAGCACCAGCACAAGCTTCCCGCCCCCTCAATGCAGCCGGGCCGATGTGCCTTTACCCTGCAGCCCAGGGCCCACCCTCAGCTGCACGAGCAGAGCTCAGACTCCGTGACCCATCAGCCCTCAGCATCTCTGCTGAGCAGGGGCCAGGCTGTAGCAGGGAGATCGGCAGCTCCGCTGTTGGGGGCGCCCGGACTGTAACCCTGCCAGGTCAAGGGGAACTTAAATGCCCCCCTCACCCTCAGACTCTGCGGGAAGGGGGGGGGAATTACAGACCATTAAATCACCAACTCCTGGTCACTGTGGTGGGGAAGGGTAAGAAACGACCAGCTTTGCCCCAGCCCCGCCCCGGGCAGCGCCAAGAGGGGACGGGACGAGGGGAGGCCCAGGAGCCTCCCGCCCGGTGAAGGGGAGCAGAGAGGACTAGCACCAGCAGTGCCGATCCCCGGCCTTTACTCCCCAGTGACCCCCTCCCTCCCGGGCCCGTTCGCCCCTCACCCGGTTTCCAAAACTTCATCGGTCCTACGGGCGCCGCCATCTTGGGGTGAAAGGTCAAAACGGAAGTGACGCCCCCGCCCACCGCAAGGGGAGGGGCTGTGCGTCACGTGATAAGCTGTGTGATTGGCCGGCTGTTGCTATGGCGGAAGGTCCCTTCCCAGGCAGCCTCCCCGCCACGGGTCGTAGGGAAGCCGAGGGCCCTATTGTGCCCCAGGCACCTCCCTCCTCCACCAGAGGAGGCGCCCAGAGGCTAGGGTGATGGGCGCACAGGGAGGAGCCTAGCCAGAAGGCCCCTCCCCTCAGGGGCGACAGGGCAGCATCCCAGGGCCCGCAGGAGCGGAGGGAGGCGCAGACTCCTCGGGGCTTTGTGCCTTGATCTTTAATAGCGGGGTGTGGAAGGACTTTTATGGGTAAATGCGGTAAGTGGTGATTTCACCCTAGCCCAAGGGAGGAGAAAATACTTCAAGCAATCATGATTGCAATCTACAGCTGGGCCAAGTCAGGAAAATGCTGCTTGGGAATATGGTGAGATCAGCGACAGACCTCCTGGTCCAGGAGCCAAATTAGCAATCAGCTATACCCAAAAGAGCCATAGTAGTGTGAATTCATTATATATAATATATACTCACAGCAAAGTGACTGACCAAGTATTGTTATCTTTATCAACTACACTTGGTTAATAACATACTAAAAGCATCCTGACTGGTTAATAACTTAGACTGGTTAATAATTAAATCACACTGTGTTTTAATGTGTGCTGCAAAGAACCATGTCTGGAGATACATTAAAGAGCCACTTGCAGCTCCTGAGTCTCAATTTGAGTATCCCTGTGTTTGATTGAAGGATATTCGCCTGATAGATTTTGATGTGTGATGCTGGCTGTTTGTATAACAGTTATGAAGCTTTAAGTTTTTGCATCTCAGTGCCAACTGCCATTAAATAATTATTGTGTGACCCACCCACCCACAACAATTTCCCATAACTGTGAAAATTTAAAACAATAAAAGAAAAAAGCTTTAAAGTGAACATTGATATTAGCCCTCTCTCTCTCTCTCTCTAATCTAAATCAGTTTCTTTCAAACTTATTAATAGAGGGGGCACAGAGGCCAATGCTGTATTCAGAGACCCCATGACAAAACATTCCCATACTGCCAGGTCCCCAGTCCTGAGCCCCCAGAATATCATGTGTGGTTTAAAAAAATCATTACATTTTAAACAGATGCTATGTCCTGGATTCTGTTTATTTGTCTGCTGATTTCTCAGATCTAGACTAGGTCTGCACTATAGAGTTTTGCTTTCACAGCTATATCAGGCACGGGGTGTGATCTCTGACCAACATAGCTGTGCCAGCAATAGCACCTAGGGTAGACGCAGTTATTTTGGCAAAATTGTGCTTTTGATTGTATAGTTTATTTCAGAGGGAGGGGCTGAAATAAGCGATCCATGCAAAGTGCAGATTTGCCAGTATATACTGAGTCCACACTAGGAGTGCTTTACAGGTATGCTATGACAGTAGAACTATATCAACAAATCCCCCTCGTTCAGATGCAGTTTATACAGGTCTTTTGCCAGTATAACTTAAACCAAAACTAAGCTATGGCAGCAAAAGAACATTTTTGCCAGTACGGTTGCATCAACATTAGGGCTTTTGCCAGCATAGCTATGTCGGTTACCAGTGTGATTGTTTTCACACTCCAACCAACCATTATGCTAGTAATACTTTCTCATATAGACCAGATCCAAGTGTAGATCTGACTGTAGTCTAGACTAAAAAAGGGTTGTATGTGTTTTTATACCAGTATAGCTACACTGGCAAAGCCATTTAGTGTAGGCATAGTTTATACTTGCAAAAGAGTTTTTTTGCTAGTATAGCTTATACCGATTCCCCCAGCAAAACAAGTTACACTAGGGCTTTTGCAGGTATAAAAATGTCATAAAAATCAGCCCTCCACCCCCCACCTGGTATTACTATATTGGCAAAAGTTTTATGCATAGCTCTGGCCTGAGCCTTTAGGGTGCACTTCGATAATGTTTCCAAGATTTCCTCTATAACCAGGTGGGCTAGAAACATTCATTAAGAAAAAAAAGAATCTCATATTCACACCTAAGAATTTGCTCCTAGGAGCTGGAGCTTTAAGAACAATACCATGCATCATGACACTCATAACTAGAGGGTTGCGCACTTTGTTGTTTCCCTAGGCTGAGCACTTTGCACACACTCGAGGGTCCTTGCATTTCTCTCGTCCCAGCCACAAGTTCTGTGTGTGCCATCCTCCCCTCCCGCTCTGTTGTAGAGACTCTCTTCAACCCCTTCATCCCTTCCCTCATGCCAGGGTCTCCATGTCCCCCTTCCCTTCTAGCCAGCGTCTCTGTCTGTCCCCCCTATCTTTCTCCCACACCAGCAGCTCTGTATACTCATAGTTCCCCCAGCCCCCAGGCATAGGGCACTGTGTCCGCATTCTCCCCATGCTCACCGTTCCGCCTTCCTCACCATGGCAAGGGCTTAGTGTGCCTCCCTATTCCCCATCCCTCCTATGCAGGATCTCTGTGTGCCCTCCGTGCCAGGGGCTGTGTGTTCTACATACCATATCCGAGTTCTTCATTCTTCCTCCTCCTGCTAGTGATTCTGTATCCCTCATTCCCCCTTCCCTTGCGGTTCCATGCGCCCCCATGCCAGGAATCCCTGCCCATGCCAAGGACTGTGTATGTACGCTCCAGCCCCCCACCTCCAACCCATTCTTTTTCTTTCTCTCTGGGAAATAAGTAATTCAGGGTGTCAGTATATTTAAACTGTACTAGGAACAGCAGCAGAGCTGAGATTGGGGTATTGCTATGCTGGAAGGCTGCCTTCAGCTGGTTATTTGATCTATAGACACAGTCAGTGCTTGAAGTTGCTTAATCTGCTAACCAGATGATCTGTGCACCCCCCATTTCTCCCTGCTGTTTTTTTTTATTTTCATCCAAAGCAATAGGGTTCTGCCCACTGATACCTGCAACAGTCCCTGAAATTTTGGAGTTGATCAAATGCAACATTCAAAAGTTATCACATTGCGGACAAGCGTAGAAAATGCCACCGCACCGAGTGCAAGATTTCACTTCACCTGGCCAACTAGGAAAAGAGATTGAGTTTAGATTCACCTTAGCTACCATATATTAGCTAAGCCCTACCTAAATTTGATCATTTTTCTAGTCAAGACTAATAGTCAACATTGTTCCTTATGTTTGATCTCATCTGTTAGGTCTTAAAAATGAATTCAGCAGTGCAAGGTAAAAAGGCAGGGAAGCAATAGCAAACTGGCTGCTGCTGTGACCATTTGTATTATGGACAGCATTGGAAGCTACATCCAGTGACTGGCAAACAGACCAGATGTAACTTTAGGCAGCACCAGCACAGGAGAAACCGAAGCACAACAGGATGGATAGGGCTGCTCAAGGCCCAGTTTAAGGCACATGCCCAAAGCTTGACTTGTGAAAAGTTTCCTTAAATTCACAGAAGAAAAAAACAAACAAAAGTATGATGCAAGCCATAATCCCTTGCATGACTCATTAGTCCTAGCCAAGCCTTAAGAAAACCCTCTATCACAGCGGTTCTCAAACTGTAGGTCAGGACCCCAAAGTGGGTTGTGACTCCATTTTAATGGGGTCGCCAGGGTTGGCTTAGATTTGCTGGGGCCCGGGGCCAAAGCCCGAGTCCCACCGCCCGGGACCGAAGCCCAGGGACTGAAGCCGTGGGCAGCGGGGCTCAGGTTACAGGCTCCCTGCCTGGGGCTGAAGCCCTTGAGCTTTGGCTTTGCTCCCCTCCACCCCGGGTGGTCAGGCTTGGGCTTTGTCAGAGGAGGGTGTGGTGCAATTAAGTTTGAGAACCTCTGCTCTACGATAAGACAAGGCAGCACAGGCTGGATTTGAGGTGGTGGCTCGACCTAAGGAGAGCCACAGGATCTTTGTCCAACAGCTTCAATAAGGAATCCCGATTATATTCATTACAACCAAGTCAAGTTTCTTCCCTACCACAAGGATATATGCATCAAAGTCATTGCACTTTATACCAGGCAGCTGATGGTTTGGGAAAAGAATCACCAGACAATTAAGTTCAATTACCCTGATGCTTTATTAAATCTTTGACAAAGAGGGTGAAAAACTCACAGAACCACAAAATCCCCAGCCACATTTCACTTGCTTCTTAATCTCTAGCACTCTTTTTCGTGTACATAAATAATGTGACAGAGCAGCACTATGACTGTTGTAATTAATCGTAAGTGATATGTTTATACCTTACCTGATTAATATGGTCTTTCAATTAATTTTTATTATAATCCGATGGTTGTTTGGCAAATTCTTTTAGAGAAAAATTATGTCCTTGATTGTAATAAGAGATGTAATCTTAAAATCCTGGCTGTTTATTTGGATACATTTTGAAATTACAAATAATACAAAAGATCTCCCACTATTATTAAAAACAGTTATTATATAAATATTGCTTTTTTTCAGTCACAGCAACAATAGCCCATACAGGAAACACTGTTACAGTAAACTTAGAATCCTTTGCATAAAAGAGGAGAAAAAGCTCATTCAAGAGAAAAGTCCACCATCAATTTTGAACACACAAATATGCAAGACACTTACAAATTCTGAAAGAGTAAGTTAGCCTGACAGGAACATTCTGCACACATCACAAAAGTGGCATTAAGAGGATTATTGCATTGAAGAGATACATATCATAGCAAAGGACAAACCCATACTTAGGATACTAGCACACAAGGATTAAAAAAAAAACCATCATGGACACTGAATGTTCTTAGATTAGGCAAATTAAGTTTCAGTTACAATAAATGCAGAAGATTAATTATGTTATCTTTATTGGACATAACAGACTTTTTCTTGTTTATAATGTATAACAGGCTATATGAAGTGCAAATTAATGTAAATCTAGAATATTAAATTTTTCCTGAATTAAAACAGCCTTAATGCAACAATTATAGGGTTGCCCCCAGTTTTGTGTATTTTTTGTTTTTAATTGCTATGCTTAATAACATACATAACTCTTCAGTTAGGTTTAGATATTCACACCTCAGGCCCAGACTCAGTGAAGCACTCACACCCATGCCTGAATGCTCTGCTGAATCAAGGCCTCAATGAATGAAGTGGGTTAAGAGTATGTTCCTACTTTACTGCAGCTGCCATTGTTTGAGTGAAGAGAACTTTCTGCAGGGCTGGATTAATGAGACCACAGGGCAAGAATATATGTTGAAATTACTATTTTTGCAACAGAAAAGATTAGATTTGTTTTAAATGAGAGCTTTGAATTTGTATGAAGACCTTAAAATGGCAGGATATTTGATTTTTTTTTTTTTGCACAGATGATTTGCCTGGCCTAGGTTAAGGTGAGCTTTTTTGATTTTGGGGGAAATGTGTGCAGTGAGGGGGGAAGGGGGGAATTCTTCCTTGCGTTTCAAAACCTCTCATAAAATTCAGGAGTAGGCTGAAAGCAACAGCTCCTGTGTCTGTCAGGCCAGGTATGGTGAATGTACAATGATATAACGAAATAGGCCTTCATTTGGTTCTGCAAAAGCAAATAGGGAAAGCTTCAGTGTAGGAAAAAAAAAAAGTATTCTAGAGAAATGAATATCTAAAAAAGATTATAAAAAATCTTTTTGCAACCTTATCCATACTTTATTACAAAACAAAAAGGATAGTGTACATTTAAAATAATGTGCGAAACTCAAATAGCAAATTAAGGCACTTTTATGTTTTAATGCTTCAAGTACTTCACTGTGCATTGTGTAATAACTTGCATAGGAAGAACCACAACAGTGCTCTGTGTAAACGTCTCTCTTTCACCAACAGAAGTTGGTCCAATAAAAGATATTCCCTCACCCATCTTGTCTGTCTAATATACTGGGACCAACATGGCCACAACAACACTGCAAACAACAGTGCTTAAAAGCAGCTGATGCACTAACTTGCTCCACCTAGCTGCAGCCATTCATTTGAAGAAAGGGTGTGATGTCTGAGGCCCAGTAGGCTAACATCTATCTTTTTCCATCTGGTTGAGGTTATATGTTATCGTTTGGCTATCCATGTCATTTTTCAGTCAAATGTCCCTAGCTGGAGAGGTTGCCAAACACAAGTTTGAGCTTGGACCTGATTTCAGAGCAGAAGAGTGCCCTCCCCCCCCCCCCCATTTATTTTTCAGAAGGAGCTCTTTAAGCAGTGTTCTTTTCCGTAGCAAGAGTCTTTAGAACAACCAGACCCATTGAGTTATGAGGATACTGATCTAGTAGAGGATGTGAAAGTGCAGCAGAATGACTGAAAACTAGAAGAAGTTAACAAGAGTTATCCACATGCTGGTGATAATATCCACATATTATCACCTAGGAGGCAGAGACAACAATACAGTCTTATGTTTGCTGGCCTGAGTTGTAGTAGTCTTCAGAAGAACCACTGTTTGAGTATTGCCTTCTCTCAATTTGAGATTTGTTTTCCAGTGGCTACCATTACAACATTGGTTTGCAAGGAAGCATTGGATATGGGCACAGTGGGCTCTTCTCATCTTTCAAGTTGAGTGGACAGTGCTTACCTCTCTATGCTCCAACGTGGCCTCATGACTGCAGAGACATTCTTCTCAGTCAACGGTGGAGATGCCTGCATTATGATATTTGACTCACACTTTGCCTCCCTGGAGGCAATCAAGAAGCTCTGTTTCTTTCTCATGTTTTCTATAAATGCTCTAAGGTAGAAAAACTCCATTCTCAAGAAGTTTTCCTTCATCCAGTCACTGGAAGCCTTTGTTCTCCTGAGCAGCTGATCAAACATTCCACTCTTCTTGCAACCGGATGACAGTTTGGGGTTGATGGGCTTTGACCGTGCAAAAAGGATCCGGAATTCCAGGTCAAAGCGTGCAACTGCTGGGCCCGACAGAATCAAGATGTTACTGCTGCTTAGTTTCCCATCAG
Organism: Eretmochelys imbricata; assembly: GCF_965152235.1. Classification (NCBI taxonomy): domain Eukaryota; kingdom Metazoa; phylum Chordata; order Testudines; family Cheloniidae; genus Eretmochelys; species Eretmochelys imbricata. The sequence continues at coordinate 22,814,311 of NC_135584.1, forward strand.
TCCATGTGAAACTTAATAATGAGAACATTCACAATGATGTTAATTTATTACAATAAATAATACACCCACACAAAGGTTGAAATAGTGCCAATACATGTTCCCTTTCAATACAAGAAACTAGATTGTTACTGTACTACGGATAGTTAGCAACATAATTTTTAGTGCAAACATCACATACGATCAACAGGTCACAAGAAAATCAGTTTTGTACTGTTACCCTTCACCCCACAATCCAAAGAAGTCATAGGAGACAAGGACATGAAAAGAAATAGGGTACTTGCCTGTAGGAACCTGTTGTCACTCTTATGCCGTCAACCAAGATAAACTTTTCTTGGACCCTCCCCACAATTTTGACTCCTGACCTTGTGCAATAGGTGTTTCCTGATATAGTTCGAACTCTCTATTGTGTTCGCCTGATAGATTTTGATGTGTGATGCTGGCTGTTTGTATAACAGTTATGAAGCTTTAAGTTTTTGCATCTCAGTGCCAACTGCCATTAAATAATTATTGTGTGACCCACCCACCCACAACAATTTCCCATAACTGTGAAAATTTAAAACAATAAAAGAAAAAAGCTTTAAAGTGAACATTGATATTAGCCCTCTCTCTCTCTCTCTCTAATCTAAATCAGTTTCTTTCAAACTTATTAATAGAGGGGGCACAGAGGCCAATGCTGTATTCAGAGACCCCATGACAAAACATTCCCATACTGCCAGGTCCCCAGTCCTGAGCCCCCAGAATATCATGTGTGGTTTAAAAAAATCATTACATTTTAAACAGATGCTATGTCCTGGATTCTGTTTATTTGTCTGCTGATTTCTCAGATCTAGACTAGGTCTGCACTATAGAGTTTTGCTTTCACAGCTATATCAGGCACGGGGTGTGATCTCTGACCAACATAGCTGTGCCAGCAATAGCACCTAGGGTAGACGCAGTTATTTTGGCAAAATTGTGCTTTTGATTGTATAGTTTATTTCAGAGGGAGGGGCTGAAATAAGCGATCCATGCAAAGTGCAGATTTGCCAGTATATACTGAGTCCACACTAGGAGTGCTTTACAGGTATGCTATGACAGTAGAACTATATCAACAAATCCCCCTCGTTCAGATGCAGTTTATACAGGTCTTTTGCCAGTATAACTTAAACCAAAACTAAGCTATGGCAGCAAAAGAACATTTTTGCCAGTACGGTTGCATCAACATTAGGGCTTTTGCCAGCATAGCTATGTCGGTTACCAGTGTGATTGTTTTCACACTCCAACCAACCATTATGCTAGTAATACTTTCTCATATAGACCAGATCCAAGTGTAGATCTGACTGTAGTCTAGACTAAAAAAGGGTTGTATGTGTTTTTATACCAGTATAGCTACACTGGCAAAGCCATTTAGTGTAGGCATAGTTTATACTTGCAAAAGAGTTTTTTTGCTAGTATAGCTTATACCGATTCCCCCAGCAAAACAAGTTACACTAGGGCTTTTGCAGGTATAAAAATGTCATAAAAATCAGCCCTCCACCCCCCACCTGGTATTACTATATTGGCAAAAGTTTTATGCATAGCTCTGGCCTGAGCCTTTAGGGTGCACTTCGATAATGTTTCCAAGATTTCCTCTATAACCAGGTGGGCTAGAAACATTCATTAAGAAAAAAAAGAATCTCATATTCACACCTAAGAATTTGCTCCTAGGAGCTGGAGCTTTAAGAACAATACCATGCATCATGACACTCATAACTAGAGGGTTGCGCACTTTGTTGTTTCCCTAGGCTGAGCACTTTGCACACACTCGAGGGTCCTTGCATTTCTCTCGTCCCAGCCACAAGTTCTGTGTGTGCCATCCTCCCCTCCCGCTCTGTTGTAGAGACTCTCTTCAACCCCTTCATCCCTTCCCTCATGCCAGGGTCTCCATGTCCCCCTTCCCTTCTAGCCAGCGTCTCTGTCTGTCCCCCCTATCTTTCTCCCACACCAGCAGCTCTGTATACTCATAGTTCCCCCAGCCCCCAGGCATAGGGCACTGTGTCCGCATTCTCCCCATGCTCACCGTTCCGCCTTCCTCACCATGGCAAGGGCTTAGTGTGCCTCCCTATTCCCCATCCCTCCTATGCAGGATCTCTGTGTGCCCTCCGTGCCAGGGGCTGTGTGTTCTACATACCATATCCGAGTTCTTCATTCTTCCTCCTCCTGCTAGTGATTCTGTATCCCTCATTCCCCCTTCCCTTGCGGTTCCATGCGCCCCCATGCCAGGAATCCCTGCCCATGCCAAGGACTGTGTATGTACGCTCCAGCCCCCCACCTCCAACCCATTCTTTTTCTTTCTCTCTGGGAAATAAGTAATTCAGGGTGTCAGTATATTTAAACTGTACTAGGAACAGCAGCAGAGCTGAGATTGGGGTATTGCTATGCTGGAAGGCTGCCTTCAGCTGGTTATTTGATCTATAGACACAGTCAGTGCTTGAAGTTGCTTAATCTGCTAACCAGATGATCTGTGCACCCCCCATTTCTCCCTGCTGTTTTTTTTTATTTTCATCCAAAGCAATAGGGTTCTGCCCACTGATACCTGCAACAGTCCCTGAAATTTTGGAGTTGATCAAATGCAACATTCAAAAGTTATCACATTGCGGACAAGCGTAGAAAATGCCACCGCACCGAGTGCAAGATTTCACTTCACCTGGCCAACTAGGAAAAGAGATTGAGTTTAGATTCACCTTAGCTACCATATATTAGCTAAGCCCTACCTAAATTTGATCATTTTTCTAGTCAAGACTAATAGTCAACATTGTTCCTTATGTTTGATCTCATCTGTTAGGTCTTAAAAATGAATTCAGCAGTGCAAGGTAAAAAGGCAGGGAAGCAATAGCAAACTGGCTGCTGCTGTGACCATTTGTATTATGGACAGCATTGGAAGCTACATCCAGTGACTGGCAAACAGACCAGATGTAACTTTAGGCAGCACCAGCACAGGAGAAACCGAAGCACAACAGGATGGATAGGGCTGCTCAAGGCCCAGTTTAAGGCACATGCCCAAAGCTTGACTTGTGAAAAGTTTCCTTAAATTCACAGAAGAAAAAAACAAACAAAAGTATGATGCAAGCCATAATCCCTTGCATGACTCATTAGTCCTAGCCAAGCCTTAAGAAAACCCTCTATCACAGCGGTTCTCAAACTGTAGGTCAGGACCCCAAAGTGGGTTGTGACTCCATTTTAATGGGGTCGCCAGGGTTGGCTTAGATTTGCTGGGGCCCGGGGCCAAAGCCCGAGTCCCACCGCCCGGGACCGAAGCCCAGGGACTGAAGCCGTGGGCAGCGGGGCTCAGGTTACAGGCTCCCTGCCTGGGGCTGAAGCCCTTGAGCTTTGGCTTTGCTCCCCTCCACCCCGGGTGGTCAGGCTTGGGCTTTGTCAGAGGAGGGTGTGGTGCAATTAAGTTTGAGAACCTCTGCTCTACGATAAGACAAGGCAGCACAGGCTGGATTTGAGGTGGTGGCTCGACCTAAGGAGAGCCACAGGATCTTTGTCCAACAGCTTCAATAAGGAATCCCGATTATATTCATTACAACCAAGTCAAGTTTCTTCCCTACCACAAGGATATATGCATCAAAGTCATTGCACTTTATACCAGGCAGCTGATGGTTTGGGAAAAGAATCACCAGACAATTAAGTTCAATTACCCTGATGCTTTATTAAATCTTTGACAAAGAGGGTGAAAAACTCACAGAACCACAAAATCCCCAGCCACATTTCACTTGCTTCTTAATCTCTAGCACTCTTTTTCGTGTACATAAATAATGTGACAGAGCAGCACTATGACTGTTGTAATTAATCGTAAGTGATATGTTTATACCTTACCTGATTAATATGGTCTTTCAATTAATTTTTATTATAATCCGATGGTTGTTTGGCAAATTCTTTTAGAGAAAAATTATGTCCTTGATTGTAATAAGAGATGTAATCTTAAAATCCTGGCTGTTTATTTGGATACATTTTGAAATTACAAATAATACAAAAGATCTCCCACTATTATTAAAAACAGTTATTATATAAATATTGCTTTTTTTCAGTCACAGCAACAATAGCCCATACAGGAAACACTGTTACAGTAAACTTAGAATCCTTTGCATAAAAGAGGAGAAAAAGCTCATTCAAGAGAAAAGTCCACCATCAATTTTGAACACACAAATATGCAAGACACTTACAAATTCTGAAAGAGTAAGTTAGCCTGACAGGAACATTCTGCACACATCACAAAAGTGGCATTAAGAGGATTATTGCATTGAAGAGATACATATCATAGCAAAGGACAAACCCATACTTAGGATACTAGCACACAAGGATTAAAAAAAAAACCATCATGGACACTGAATGTTCTTAGATTAGGCAAATTAAGTTTCAGTTACAATAAATGCAGAAGATTAATTATGTTATCTTTATTGGACATAACAGACTTTTTCTTGTTTATAATGTATAACAGGCTATATGAAGTGCAAATTAATGTAAATCTAGAATATTAAATTTTTCCTGAATTAAAACAGCCTTAATGCAACAATTATAGGGTTGCCCCCAGTTTTGTGTATTTTTTGTTTTTAATTGCTATGCTTAATAACATACATAACTCTTCAGTTAGGTTTAGATATTCACACCTCAGGCCCAGACTCAGTGAAGCACTCACACCCATGCCTGAATGCTCTGCTGAATCAAGGCCTCAATGAATGAAGTGGGTTAAGAGTATGTTCCTACTTTACTGCAGCTGCCATTGTTTGAGTGAAGAGAACTTTCTGCAGGGCTGGATTAATGAGACCACAGGGCAAGAATATATGTTGAAATTACTATTTTTGCAACAGAAAAGATTAGATTTGTTTTAAATGAGAGCTTTGAATTTGTATGAAGACCTTAAAATGGCAGGATATTTGATTTTTTTTTTTTTGCACAGATGATTTGCCTGGCCTAGGTTAAGGTGAGCTTTTTTGATTTTGGGGGAAATGTGTGCAGTGAGGGGGGAAGGGGGGAATTCTTCCTTGCGTTTCAAAACCTCTCATAAAATTCAGGAGTAGGCTGAAAGCAACAGCTCCTGTGTCTGTCAGGCCAGGTATGGTGAATGTACAATGATATAACGAAATAGGCCTTCATTTGGTTCTGCAAAAGCAAATAGGGAAAGCTTCAGTGTAGGAAAAAAAAAAAGTATTCTAGAGAAATGAATATCTAAAAAAGATTATAAAAAATCTTTTTGCAACCTTATCCATACTTTATTACAAAACAAAAAGGATAGTGTACATTTAAAATAATGTGCGAAACTCAAATAGCAAATTAAGGCACTTTTATGTTTTAATGCTTCAAGTACTTCACTGTGCATTGTGTAATAACTTGCATAGGAAGAACCACAACAGTGCTCTGTGTAAACGTCTCTCTTTCACCAACAGAAGTTGGTCCAATAAAAGATATTCCCTCACCCATCTTGTCTGTCTAATATACTGGGACCAACATGGCCACAACAACACTGCAAACAACAGTGCTTAAAAGCAGCTGATGCACTAACTTGCTCCACCTAGCTGCAGCCATTCATTTGAAGAAAGGGTGTGATGTCTGAGGCCCAGTAGGCTAACATCTATCTTTTTCCATCTGGTTGAGGTTATATGTTATCGTTTGGCTATCCATGTCATTTTTCAGTCAAATGTCCCTAGCTGGAGAGGTTGCCAAACACAAGTTTGAGCTTGGACCTGATTTCAGAGCAGAAGAGTGCCCTCCCCCCCCCCCCATTTATTTTTCAGAAGGAGCTCTTTAAGCAGTGTTCTTTTCCGTAGCAAGAGTCTTTAGAACAACCAGACCCATTGAGTTATGAGGATACTGATCTAGTAGAGGATGTGAAAGTGCAGCAGAATGACTGAAAACTAGAAGAAGTTAACAAGAGTTATCCACATGCTGGTGATAATATCCACATATTATCACCTAGGAGGCAGAGACAACAATACAGTCTTATGTTTGCTGGCCTGAGTTGTAGTAGTCTTCAGAAGAACCACTGTTTGAGTATTGCCTTCTCTCAATTTGAGATTTGTTTTCCAGTGGCTACCATTACAACATTGGTTTGCAAGGAAGCATTGGATATGGGCACAGTGGGCTCTTCTCATCTTTCAAGTTGAGTGGACAGTGCTTACCTCTCTATGCTCCAACGTGGCCTCATGACTGCAGAGACATTCTTCTCAGTCAACGGTGGAGATGCCTGCATTATGATATTTGACTCACACTTTGCCTCCCTGGAGGCAATCAAGAAGCTCTGTTTCTTTCTCATGTTTTCTATAAATGCTCTAAGGTAGAAAAACTCCATTCTCAAGAAGTTTTCCTTCATCCAGTCACTGGAAGCCTTTGTTCTCCTGAGCAGCTGATCAAACATTCCACTCTTCTTGCAACCGGATGACAGTTTGGGGTTGATGGGCTTTGACCGTGCAAAAAGGATCCGGAATTCCAGGTCAAAGCGTGCAACTGCTGGGCCCGACAGAATCAAGATGTTACTGCTGCTTAGTTTCCCATCAGTCCATGTGAAACTTAATAATGAGAACATTCACAATGATGTTAATTTATTACAATAAATAATACACCCACACAAAGGTTGAAATAGTGCCAATACATGTTCCCTTTCAATACAAGAAACTAGATTGTTACTGTACTACGGATAGTTAGCAACATAATTTTTAGTGCAAACATCACATACGATCAACAGGTCACAAGAAAATCAGTTTTGTACTGTTACCCTTCACCCCACAATCCAAAGAAGTCATAGGAGACAAGGACATGAAAAGAAATAGGGTACTTGCCTGTAGGAACCTGTTGTCACTCTTATGCCGTCAACCAAGATAAACTTTTCTTGGACCCTCCCCACAATTTTGACTCCTGACCTTGTGCAATAGGTGTTTCCTGATATAGTTCGAACTCTCATCAGCTGTTTGAAAGGGGGGGGGGGGAAAAACCACCCTTATTTAAGTTTTGACATATCAAAAGAAAATGATTCTACCTAAGAGGGAAACTTACAAACGTTAACGATAAAAGAGTGTCCGAAGACCACTGCTGATCAGCTAACACAGGATGTTGCTGAGTGGCATAAGATTCACTCTCCTAAGGAGTCAAATGACCATTCTAAGGGGTTCTTGTGGCTTAGGGAGCAAAACATTAAGTCAAAATTTGAACTAGAATTTAGTCTCCCTCTTTGTAAAGCAGTGAGTCTTGATGCCGTTGGGCTAACAAGACCACTCAACGTATTTGTCCTTAAGGGAATAAAAAATGGACTAAACTGAACTGAACCCTCCTTTGTGTCCGTACAAAAGAGTGACTAAAATATAGTGGATTATGTGTTTACACAGTACGAGTCTCCTCCCCCTTTAAATAATTTATGTTTGTGGGAAGAGAACCTCTCTTTCAACAGATTTCCTAGAGGAAGGAAGAGAACTTTAATCATCTGGGCCAGAAACATTAAGACATTCATCAGAAAGATTCCCATTCTAAGGAAAATCAATTTACTTTATGAGATGGCCAGAAAATGAAGGTTCAAGCTAAGATATTTAAACAAAGAAAAGGGTGTCTGCAGTGCTTTCAGCAATCCCATAACAAGTGTTAAAGACAAAACAATCACTTCAGTGTAATACATGGGTGTTAGTGCACCTCTAAAGACATCATCGTTTGTGCAGTTAATGCCTTCTTTTTCAAGATCAGTTAAAACTTACAAAAAAGAGCAAGAGCTACACAAATCATATTTCTTCTGAAAACTCAAATGTTATGGTTGCAACAGGGCCAATAACCAATTGTTTCTTGCTATAAGTATCACAGTGCCTACCTTCTCCTGCTCATGATCAACTCCTAGATTTCTGCACATTTTCAGAAAGTGGGGAAATGAAGCACGATCTAAAAGGATGTACACGCTAACTTTCCGCTTGCTACAGGCTTCCTGAAGGTCTTTGAAGATATCAATGTCTGTGAAAGTATCCATAACCACAGCAATAACCTGAAAAAAAATACAGAAGAAACCATTAGTTCAAGAAAATCTTGTGACCTATATCTTATTTTTCTCAGCACCCCAGGGAAGATTTAGAAAGGGCAGAGGGGCGTGTGAATCAATTTAGCTTCCAAATTAAGTAGTTCCCTGGTTGATTTCCTTTTATTGATACTATATTCCCTAGACAAGTTTCCATTTTCCTTGCTACTTTTTTTTAAGTGTTATTTCATTATGGCATGGTCAACATGTTCTGTCATTCTTAGCAGCATTCCATAAGTGTCTCAAATACTGGATAATTTAGATATGCAATGCTGTAGCCGCATCAGCCCCTGGATATTAGAGAGACAAGGTGGATGGCGTAATATCTTATTGAATCAACTTGTTGATGACAGACAAATCCCTGGCTGAACCAGAGCAGCATGTGCAGGCTCTACAGTGGGAAGGCTTTTTATATTGCTCTGTATCAGAGGTGAGAGAGGACACCATGATACTGAGGGATGAAAGGGTAAGGGAATGAGTTTAGGTTAAGCTAACAACACTTCAAAGGGAAAAATACATGGGTATTGCACGTGTACTATACCTCTATATTAGGTGTCAAATATGTTGCTTCACAGTACACCTAAGGTATATGGATACCCATTGTAATCAATCTTTGCATATCATCGCTTCCACAAAGTCATATACAGTACAATGGAAAAACAGATATTGAACTCTTAGGATGATGGGAGCCTGCTTCTTAGAGTATTTATTCTGTCTTTGATACTTACCATTTGATAATACATACAAAGAAATGCATACATCTAAGATTCTTTGCTACTCCATCCACATGGTTTCCTTTTGTACACCTGGAATTACAATAGCAGGAACTAGAGAGTCTGTGAATAGGGGCTACATCTCTTTGGTTCATAGGGTGCAAACGACATAATTAAATAGCTGAAGGCAGGTAAGTGAATTGGGAAAGAGAGATTGTTGGCTGTCAGTCCTTTCTGCCAATGGATAAGTTACTCAGGATGAGGAATCTTATATACATTAAAAATCAAGTACTGAATCATCGCTTATCAGGGAACATTATCTCCGTTTGTCATTTGCTCAGCAGCAGCTGGCTCACTGTTTGATTATATTTGTATTCTATGTTCCCTCTTTTGTATTGAATGACTTCACCCTCAAGGTTAAGCCACACAGGTCTTAAGGTTCCTTCATTTCCCCCACCTCTAAATTGATCCCAAGACCCACCAGGGCAGTCAGAGACCACAGACTGCTCTCCAATACCAGATGAGTGGGCTAGTAAGAAGCTTACTTAGAAACTTTTTTTTTAAAAAAAAAGATAAGTGTTTCACCACCAGCCTTCCGTAATCAAATAGTTGACCTTTAATACCATTCAGCCACATAATAAACTGGGATATGGGAACGGGGAGTAAATATCCGGTCCAAAACAGAACTTTGGCAAGATGGTTAATTCTTAGCTTGAAGTTTCTTACACTGAAGTACCCCAAGTTGGAGATGCAACACAAATGCAAGCCATTTTGATAGACACATTCTAAATCAGAGATTGTGGGATTGTGTCCTCTTCCTGCAAATGTATTGCTTGAAGAGAAGGATTGCTTGAGTCCCAAAACTTGGAAAGGATCACTGACTTCACCAGTATTATCTGCAAAGGGTTTGAGTATGCAAGGAAAAGGAACTTCTCATTGCAGCAAATATCTTCACTGATGTGAATTGGTTTCCCCTTTACTATCATTTCTTTAGATTAGAAGAAATGCTGAGGATCCTCACCATATTGTCATTAGTAGGGCTGTCAAGTGATTAAAAAAATTAATCACAATTAATCGCATGATTAAAAAATTAATTGTGATTAATCACACAATAATAGAATACCATTTATTTACATATTTTTGGATGTTTTCTACATTTTCAACTATAATTGATTTCAATTATAACAACAGAGTACAGTGCTCACTTTATTTTTGATTACAAATATTTGTGCTGTAAAAAACAAAATAATTTTCAATTCACCTTATACAAGTACTATAGTGCAATCTCTTTTTCGTGAAAGTTGAACTTACAAACATGGAATTATGTACAAAAAATAACTGCATTAAAAATAAAAATGTAAAACTTTAGAGACTACAAGTCCACGGAATCCTACTTCTTGTTCAGCCAGTCACTCAGACAAACAAGTTTGTTTACATTTGCAGGAGATAATGCTGCCTGCTTCTTGTTCACAATGTCACCTGAAAGTGAGAACAGGCATTCGCATGGCATTGTTGTAGCCGGCATCGCAAGATATTTATGTGTCAGATAAGCTAAAGATTCATATGTCTCTTCATGCTTCAGCCATCATTCCAGAGGACATGCGTCCATGCTGATGATGAGTTCTGCTCGATAACAATCCAAAGCAGTGCAGACCGACACATATTCACTTTCATCATCTGAGTCAGATGCCACCAGCAGAAGGTTGATTTTCTTTTTTCCGTGGTTCAAGTTATGTAGTTTCCGCATCGGAATGTTGCTCTTTTAAGACTTCTGAAAGCATGCTCCACACCTTGTCCCGCTCAGATTTTGGAAGGCACTTCAGATCCTTAAACCTTGGGTTGAGTGCTGTTGCTATCTGTAGAAATCTCATATTGTACCTTCTTTGCGTTTTGTCAAATCTGCAATGAAAGTGTTCTTAAAATGAACAACATATGCTGGTTCATCATTTGAGACTGCTATAACATGAAATATATTGCAGAATGCAGGTAAAACAGCAGGAGACATACTATTCTCGCCCCAGCGAGCTCAGTCAGAATTTAATTAATGCATTTTTTTTAAACGAGTGTCACGAGCATGGAAGCATCTCCTCTGGAATGGTGAACGAAGCATGAAGGGGCATATGAATGTTTAGTATATCTGTCATGTAAATACCTTGTAATGCCGGCTACAAAAGTGTCATGTGAACGCCTGTTCTCTCTTTCAGGTGAGATTATAAATAAGCAGGCAGCATTATCTCCCGAAAATGTAAACAATCTTGTATGTCTTAGCGATTGGCTGAACAAGAAGTAGGACTGAGTGGACTTATAGGCTCTAAAGTTTCACATTGTTTTGTTTTTGAGTGCAGTTATGTAACAACCAAACAAAAAATATATTTGTAAATTGCACTTTCACAATAAAGAGATTGCATTATGGTGCTTGTATGAGGTGAATTGAAAAATACTATTCTCTTTTTTTATAATTTTTACAGTGAAAATATTTGTAATCAAAATAATATAAAGTGAGCACTTTACACTGTATTCTGTGTTGTATTTAAAATAAATATATTTGAAAATGTAGAAAAAAATCAAAAATATTTAATCAACTTCAATTGGTATTCTATTGTTTAACAATGTGATTAAAACTGCAATTATTCATGATTAATATTTTTGAGTTAATCGCATGAGTTAACTGTGATTAATTGACAGCCCTAGTCATTAGGGATCCCACGACGTTTTGAACAAAGGAAGCATTATTAGTCTAGATGGCCTGACCAAGATCCAGCTTGGATAATTACACTCTGCCTTCATAGCTGATATCATAGGGATAAAATCTAAGTAGAGATGTTCTTCAGTTCTCTTCTGAAAAACTTAAGTGGGACTAACCTAAGTCAGCCTCACTTCAGTCCCCAGCAAAATCATGGAGCAGGTCCTCAAGGAATCCAGTCTGAAGCACTTGGAGGAGAGGAAGGTGATCAGGAACAGTCAACATGGATTCACCAAGGGCAAGTCATGCCTGACAAACCCGATTGCCTTCTATGATGAGATAACTGGCTCTGTGGATATGGGGAAGTGGTGGATGTGATATATCTTGACTTTAGCAAAGCTTTTGATACAGTCTCCCACGGTATTCTTGCCAGCAAGTTAAAGAAGTATGGATAGGATGAATGGACTATAAGGTGGATAGAAAGTTGGCTAGATTGTCGGGCTCAACGGGTAGTGATCAACGGCTCGATATCTAGTTGATAGCCGGCATTAAGCAGAGTGCCCCAGGGGTCTGTCCTGGGGCCGGTTTTGTTCAATATCTTTATTAATGATCTGGATGATGGGATGAATTGCACCCTCAGTAAGTTCGCAGATGACACTAAACTGGGGGGAGAGGTAGATATGCTGGAGGGTAGGGATAGGGTCCAGAGTGACCTAGACTAATTGAAGGTTTGGGCCAAAAGAAATCTGATGAGGTTCAACAAAGACAAGTGCAGAGTCCTGCACTTAGGAAGGAAGAATCCCATGCACTGCTACCGGCTGGGGACTGACTAGCTAAGCAGCAGTTCTACAGAAAAGGACCTGGGGATTACAGCGGACAAGAAGCTGGATACGAGTCAACAGTGTGCCCTTGTTACCAAGAAGGACAATGGCATATTGGGCTGTATTAATAGGAGCATTGCCAGCAGATCGAGGGAAGTGATTATTCCCCTCTATTCGGCACTGGTGAGGCCACACCTGGAGTATTGTGTCTAGTTTTGGTCCCCCACTACAGAAGGGATGTGAACAAACTGAAGAGAGTCCAGCGGAGGGCAACGAAAATGATTAGGGGGCTGGGGCACGTGACTTACGAGGAGAGGCTGAGGGAACTGGGGTTATTTAGTCTGCAGAAGAGAAGAGTGAGGGGGGATTTGATAGCAGCTTCAACTACCTGAAGGGGGGTTCCAAAAAGGATGGACCTAGGCTGTTCTCAGTGGTGGCAGATGACAGAACAAGAAGTAATGGTCTCAAGTTGCAGTGTGGGAGGTCTAGGTTGACTATTAGGAAACACTATTTCACTAGGAGGGTGATGAAGCACTGGAATGGGTTACCTAGGGAGGTGGTGGAATCTCCATCCTTAGAGGTTTTTAGGGCCTGGCTTGACAAAGCCCTGGCTGGGATGATTTAGTTGATGTTGGTCCTGCTTTGAGCAGGGGGTTGGACTAGATGACCTCCTGAGGTCCCTTCCAACCATAATATTCTATGATTCTATGACTACAAGGCAGAAGGCTGCTATATTCCATCCGAGAGGTGGCATGAGTGATCCCCAGGTTTAGTATGTACAGAGCACCTATTGTGGGTTAGACGCAAGTTATCAGGTTTTATTTAAAAGACACACTGTGTGATGGTGTGATACTAAGGTGCTACAAGCATGTGTTTTGGGATGACCACGTTATGAGTAATTGCCAAAGTCGCACATGAACTAACCGAGACCAAGGAGTGTCCATAAGCACACTACACTGTCATTTATTCTGCATATAACACATACATTGCCGAAAGACTAGTTTCTAAAGTAGGAAAGATTTTATCACAAAGCAGACAGGATCCCTGCCCTGAGGAGCTTCTCCCTTCCTTCATTCTCCTGCAGGATTGTAGTGATGGCCTGTCCAGAGAGGAAAGGTCACCACAACCATGACTGTCACAAGTTTTTGCAAGAGCAAAGTCGTGATTTTTAAAAAAATGCAATAAATAATAATGCAAAGTTGCAGGTTTCAGAATTTAATCCTAGCTGGCCAGAGATTAGGTGACCAAAACCAGGGGGTCTTTAGTGCAACACCAGCTTCCAGGCTCCAAGTTCCCCAGGTACAGAGGAGCGCTGTGCAGCGCAGCAGCCCGCGGGTTTCCCAGGCCAAGGGACGCGGTTCCCGAAGCAGGCGGCGCGGGCAGGAAGGGGGCGCAGAGGCCGGGCTGGGGACTCACCTCCCTGGCCGAGCGGATCTGCCTGCGCACCGCCTCCTTGCAGCTGTAGATGGTCTCCCCGAAGCTGGGCTGGAAAAGCGCCTCCACGCGGGTGAGGCCGCGGTACGAGCCGCTGGAGAAGGCCGGCCAGCCCAGCTCCAGCACGGGCGGCTCCACGTCCGACTGCTCGGGGAAGTAGGTGAGCGAGGAGCAGTCCAGCGAGGCGCTGAGCGAGGGCTCGGCCGCCCCGGTCTCGGCCCCGGCCGGCGGCGCGGCCGCCTGGAGGACGGCCTGGATCTCGGGCTCCGAGAGGAAGCCGGGCACCTGCTCCCGGCGCAGGAAAGCGCGGAAAGCGGCGCGGCCGCCCGCCACCAGCTCCTCCAGCGCCAGCCGCTGCGCCTCGCTGTAGAGCTCGGGCGAGCTCGGCTCCCCGCGGGGCCAGCGGCCGGGCGCGTCCTCCAGGCACTGGGACTGGTTCGCCATGGGGAGCCGCGGCCGCTGCTAACCACCAGCCCACAAAGGGCAGCCCCTAAACCAGGCCCTTTATAGGGAGTTTTAAACCCAGCCAACGCCCCCTCACCCCGATTCTCCTCCACCTGCCAACCAGCGCCGGGCCCTGCCTCCTTCTCTTGCACCTTCCCAGGCTGAAGGGAGCGACGGTCGTTGAGTTCAAGCGGCTGGTAGGCTCCCTAATGCCCCAGCTCACCTTGGTGGAGATGCCCTGACTCAGGCGGGGCAGCTGCTGGAGCGGGCCAGAGAGAAGCAAGGGAGAGTCTCTGACTCTACTGGTGCCTGCTTTCTTCCCACGCTGATGCTCCCCACTTAGCAAGCCCTTGTGTAACTCCATCCGAGCTACCCTTCCCCACGGGGCGGGCAGGGAATTATTTCAAACTGTTGTAGAAACAGAGCACACTCAGCACAGGAGACCTGGTACCAAAGAATTGCACCTATCTTGTTCTTGCATTTACATTCCTGCATGGGGGGGGGGGGGGGGTCGGGCGGAGAGAGAGAGGGGAAGAAGAGAGAATGGGCTGTAATTTTATTTACTTTGATTTCTCATCCTCTTAATATGAAGGAGCCCTTCCAAAAGGTGGTGAGCCCTTACGGCCCAGGTAGCAAGGAGTCAAAATAAAAGCAAGGCAGTGCCCCCCCCCCACCACCTTTTGCCAAGGGATGTCTGGGTGAAATCTAAAGCTTAAGAGGCCACAGCTGTACTTATGTTAACAGTCCTTCTCCCCTTTTTCTTCAGAGCGAACCATATCAGAGGAATGTTTGAAACAGCAAGAATAAAGCCAGGGTCTCTTCCGCAGCACTGTTCTTTCCCCCAAAAGAAGTCTAGTGTCTAAAGAATACGCTACATCTTGATGACTTTGACTTCTTCCAGGTACCGTTTATGGGGGTTAATAGCACTAGAATTAATTCCCATCTCTCCTAATAGCGGGAAAATATAAGCCAGACAGCAAATGTTTCATTAAGTGAAGAAGAGTCAAAATCCCAAATAGAAGGGAAGAACCACAGATAAGGAAAAGTCATAATTAAGAAAACCCATGCTGCAAATTCACTGTTTAATTTGTGAAGTAAAATACTTTCTGCTGATGGGAAAATACTGTATAGCAGCCCAGTGTAACACTGTAAAAAGGACATGAAATGAGGAAGGTTTTCAAATAGACTTTAAAAAGGAGACATGCTGCCATAAAGGAAGCATGGAGTAAATCCCTCACCTGGCTGCTAAAGTGTGCATTGACTAGCTCTCTACAACCCCTGCAGTGGCTGATGAGGGGACTTCTTATCACGGGGCCACCTTTTTTTTTTTTTTTAAACTCCTTTAAACAGTGCTAGTGCAGCCAGGGCTTTCCTCATAGTTGCATGGTATGGGCGTGGTAGCATGAAACAATGAATGGTCAGCTTTCCCCCCATAGGAAGGTTGAAATGTATAAAGTAGCTACTTTTGAGCTTAGGTGTAGGTAGCGCTACCAACAAGAATCATAGAACAGATGCTGACAGAGAAATAACGGTACTGCATTGAGCTATCTTATTTTGTAGACAAATTAGATTTAGGGCCTATCTTTCCACTCACTGGTATATCGGAGAGGATCCAGTTGGAAAGCTGCCTTGTTCCACCCGTTGCACACAAACTCACTGAAAGGGAGAACGCTGTAGTATATTTATGAGACCTGAAGGTACGGTTTTACAAAAGTGGAAATGAGATTGGCCAGTGAAGGTTCTGTCCATGTAGCTATCTGCTATTATAGCTTGCCAAGAACAAACATCCCATAGTAGGTTAGAAGGACTTGGCTTCGTCCTCCTCAGCATATCTCCAGGTGATCGTGATAGATCAGAACTAGTAACCGTTCCTCACTTCTGAAAGATTTATGGAATACTGTTAATCTGAAACAAGGGCCGCAGTGTTAGAGGTGTGGTACTTTCAAGGATTATACTTCCCCCACATCCCTTTGCCAATTGTTGTAGGTTTCTAATTTTTTTTAAAATGTTTCTCTCTGGTTCTTGGTAGGAGAAAGACACAGATGGGAAACAAACTGTACTGGAGAAAACAATGAAACTGGCTACAGACAAAGTGCTATCAGTTACCACATTTGAAAGAAATGGTTTTTCCTGTATTTTTTCCTACTTATTTGTAACAGTAGGTAACATCTTCACACAAGTGTAATTAAGATGATGGCATCCACTTGTTGCAACCTAAAAAATTTAGATTACATGAATGTAAACGTTATGCAGTGTCATTGTGTGAAGTCATTGCTGTGCAGGGTTGTCAGCTAGATTTTAGGACAGATGACAGAGCACCTACTGCAGTAATTTGTATTGCCCCACTGCCACCCCCTATATCTGCAGTTCTCAACTGGGGGTCTGTGGCCCCCTGGGGAGTCCATGAGCCCATTCCAGGGGGTCACAGGGCCCCAAGGCTGAAGCCCTAATCCCTGGTTCCCTCCATGGGGCTGTAGCTGGGAGGCACAGGGCTGAAGCCCCTATCCCTGGCACTACCTGCAGGGCTGAAGCCAGGGGCTGAATCCCAGAGCGCCGATGCTCCCTGTGGGGCAGAAGCCCTGAGCCCATGGGCAGAGTTGGGGACATGGAGGGCATTCCCCCTCCACCCCCTAAACTGCAGCACAAGAGCACAGCAGTCCCAGGGGCAGATCCACACCTCTCCCTGCTCCCTGGCAGGTTGGAGGCAGGAAGCCGGAACCAGGCAGTGCGGGACAGCTGCTGCTCTGGCTGGTGCTCCAGGTTGAAGCTGCTCCTCAGCTCCCAGCCTCCTTTGCTCCCGCAGAGGCAGTCAGTAAGAGCCACCCAGGTGAGGATACCTGGCTCTGTGGCTGGCAGACCCCTCTGAGAACAGGGACTGCAGGGGAGCCCTCCAAACACAAAGCTCCCAATACCCCCTCTCCCTACACCCTGAGGCTATGCCCTCCCTGTACCCTGCCCACACAACCCCTAGTCCCTCTCCCTGCACCCTGAGCTAACCCCTGCCCTCACCCAGCCCCAGTCCTATATACCTTATAGAGAAGAAAGTTATTAGACTGGCCGTTTACGGGCACATTGAAATAAGGCCTACGCCAGCAACGCTCCCCTAGTGGGGAAGTAGCTTATACTGACCAGTTCTTTTGCCCTTATAAAACTTATACCAGTTACCTGAACAAAATGAACTAGACTGCCAAGAGGACTGTTTTGCTGGTACAACTGCATCTACAGTAAGGATTTTTGCTGGTGTAAAAACATTGTAAATAATCATATCCCTGACATTACTGCACTAGAATCTTTGTCAGTACCAGCCAGGGCTGCCACTGCTCGGAGATTCCATTGATTTAATAGAATCAGGTGCCTAGTCATCAGGAATAATTTTCTACTGAGGGCAACTACAGAGAGTGTGCAGTAATAAGGACACATTCTCCTTCCTAACAGGAGTAACTGTTTTTCAGCAGAATATCCCACAAAGAAAACATTCAAGGTAATACATACCTATTCGTTTTGCTGCCCCATAGGATCACTTTTTGTAGCATAGACCCTGAAAAGGCCTTAAGCCTTGTCACACTTATGAGAGTTCTCCCAAATGATGGGAGTTATACTCTGTAGTATAGAGTGGTCGTTCATCAGGGTTGTTTACTACATTATTAAAGAAGTGTGGTTTTATATAAAACAAAATGTGCATAAGAATGATGTAGCTGGAAGATTGGCTAGTTAGGTACCACTCAGTGAGTTTCATTAGTTTGGAGTTAAACGGAAGGGATATAATCAAAACACAAAAACAACCTTAAGCTCCTTATGACTATCATGCAAGAGTGCTAAACCCATAATATATCTAAATTCATCATTGAATTCAGATTACGAACAAAATTAGCCTTATTTAGTGCAGATATGTGAAGCTATTTCCCCACTTTGGTTTTTTAAAGTTGTTTTATTTTCAAAATAAAGTTATAATAAAACCCAGCATTAACATAATTCATGTTAGCGAGTGGAAGTCAGAATAAGATCTCAGAACCCAATTTGAACAGAATCATTCTGACTCAGTAACAACTTTTCTCAATATAAATAAGTTAAAACCATAATGTTGACAGCACTACGAAGCACTAACTAGCATATTTTGCCGGTGACGGTCTAACAAGGAATTGAGGGGTAAACATCAATAGATAGAATGAATTTTAGTGTTATTACATATAAAAACAAAAAGCACGTAGAGGCACATATGGCATTAAAAATATCTAAACATATTTCAGTGCATTGTTTAACAAGCTGCATAGAATGAGACTACAGTGCCGGTAAGTTACCAGCCCCTACACACACGGTACCGGGATGGACTATAAAAATCAGTAGCTGTTAAAAGGACTGTGCAGTGAGCCTGGAGCTCTTGGACTTACAGCCAACTCAGCAGTCACTTATTTGAACAGAGAAACGTCTCTGAGGCTGAGTAGGCTGGTGCTGATCTCATGCCTCTGTTTTACATTGCAGCTTACAGTGTGGCAGCTCGTATAGTTTTCAGGCGCACGTCCCCTTCGGGAGAGGATAGCAACCATATGGTTAAGTTTGGATCGGATAACGGAGTAATGGAACTGCCTCTCTTTATGCAGTTTTTGAAAGTATTCTGCCCTGTGGTTGCCAGAGTACTCAATGGACCTCAGAGAGGACAGCGAGCTGGTAGAGCTTGCCACAGAGCACTGGGAAGATGATGAAGAAAGTGACCGTAGACTAGAAGAAGTTGATGTGGACTTTCCAGATGAAGGAGATCCTTCTTTTGATTGTTGTCGCACGAGTAGATGCTCTTCCACACTCTCCTTCTTGTCTGTCTGGGTCATAGCTGTCTTCCGAGGCACTACTGTTTGAGTGCCAGCCATTCTAGCAGCAACAGAGGTTTGGGTTCCAGATGTTACCATTACAACACTGGTTTGTGTGACAGCATTAGATAGAGTCACTGTGGGCTTCTCTTCCCATGGTTCAGTTTGAGTAGACATGCTATTCACCTCCTTTGGTTCCACTATGGCCTCCAGACTTCCAAACCACTCCTCTGTGCCAATGTAGGAAGGACCCAGGTTATAGGATTTGCTTCCTTCAGTGTTGTTAGCCAAATCTGTTTTTTTCAGTGGTTTCTTGGGGGTGCTTGACAGTCTGGCCAACTCTGCTCTCAAGAGGTTTCCCACAGTGTGGTCTTTTGGTGATTTTGTTCCACTGACCAGGTGATCAAATATTCCACTGCTCCGGCAGCTGGATGGCAGCTTAGGGCTGATCGGTTTTGACTGTGCATAAAGGATCCTGAACTCCAGGTCAAAGTGTTCAGCCACTTGGCCTGACAGCAGCAACAAGTTACTGCTATTCAGTTTCCCATCAGTCCATGTGAAGCTATTGAAAACAAACCAAGATTCATAGTTAAACTCACTTTAATTGGTACATTAGAAAGAATAGTACAGCTATATACACCAAGCGACAAGTACACATTAGGAGGGTTGTGTGTTTAGGTGAGGTATAACTTTCCATTAGGGCTATCCATATCCAGTCCTTATGCAATCGATGACACTTTATGCCATAGTCATCTAATCTTGCAATTAAATATACAGAAGCCTGGTGAGCTAATGCAGTGGCTCTCAACCTTTTCAGACTACTCTACCCTGATTTGTCTTTTATACCCCCAAGTTACACCTCACTTAAAAACTATCTGCTTACAAAATCAGACATGAAATGTAAAAGTGTCATAGCACACTATTGTTGAAAAATTGCTGACTCTCATTTATACCATATAATTATAAAATAAATCAACTGGAATATAAATATTGTACTTACATTTCAGTGTATGGTATCTAGAGCAGTATAAACAAGTCATTGTCTGTATGAAATTTTAGTTTGTACTGACTTCGCTAGTGCTTTTTATGTAAGCTATTATAAAACTAGGCCAATATCTAGATAAGTTGATGTACCCCCTGGAAGACCTCTGTGTACCTCTAGGAGTATGCATACCCCTGGTTGAGAACCATTGAGCTAATGTACGGTAATGTGGTTGTGCACTGGTTTTCAGGAACCCACCATGCAACTAGGTTTCATCTCTGATGCAGCAACAAAAACTGAGGGAGAAATATGTTTGCCATTGCACAACTGGCTGTAGGTGTTTGAATAATACAAATGATAGAAAGTTCCCCAAAATGGTGGGCATTACAGGAAATTGCGTACTAGGGACCACAGCCTGCCAGAAACAGAAGCAACGAGACCAATGTTTTCCTCCCCATGACCCTCCTCCATGGATCTGAGTACTCAATTGAAATGCAGCCACTCTGAGAAACCAACCTACTATCCCCAAGACATGGAGAGGGGACAAGCCTACCAAGGATATAGCAGAAACACCATGAGACTTGTCCCAAATGAACAAACTACATTGTTAGAAGCAGCCCAGATTCATATGGACATTCCACAAAGGTTTGGAGGAAATTTCTAGAGACAGTTTGCCAACAGACAAGCTTTAAACTAATGCCAATTTCTGGATCAATTCCCCAACATTATTCAAGGCTGATACAGATTCAAAAAGTTCATACAGCATTAAACAGATGAATCACCAATATTGCTTTTGAGTCAATCTTATACCTTTCAAGTTAGTTTTCACTTCTTGCAGAAATCTCCTCCCCACGAAGACCTAAAGAAATGCAAAGGACCCCAGAACTTGCCTGTAGGAGCCTGTAGTCACTCTAATGCCATCAATTAACATGAACTTCTCATGGACTTTCCCAACAATTTTAGCTCCTGACCTCGTGTAGTAAGTGTTCCCAGTTATAGTTCGAACTCTCATCAGCTGTTTAAAACAAAAAACAAAAACCTGATTTTCATAACATATAAACCATGCAGTGTAGGAGAGAGGAATGAAACGGACTTGCTTAATACCACTTACTGTCCAGCAAGCATTAATACTAAGTGATACTATTAACAACCGTTTATACCAACAAATTTGTGCTAAACACTATAGAGATAAATGTGATTGAGGTCCTGGTCTCCACACAGTTTACATTCCAGATCAGAGATGTCAAACTCAATCTGCAGAGATGGCCCAATTCCATTTTAATTATGGGTCATTAGTAAGGGCATAGCTTAGGACTACAAAGAAACTCACACTGATGACAACTGGAGGTTTGCACAAAGATCGAAGGTAGAAATGGCCTTGTCTGTAATAACTGAACTTTTAATCATTAGTGATTTAGTACCAGATTTTCACATTCAGCAACACTTATTGGGAAAATAGCCTCATCTTTAGGAATACTATTATTTCTTCCCTACCTTTGTCCCCACTACCCTTTTTGTCCCTCTGCATTTCCTGCCCTGCAGGAACTTCCAAATCCTACCCCCTCCCTTCTTCTGTCCCCTGAATGTCATCATTGGGCTTTAGCATCAACCTCTCAGTGAGAGTAAATCAGGGACAGGGGAGCTCAAACGTCAAGATATCTGAAAACTTAAGGCAACACTGCATAGCTTTACACTTGGAAGATTCGTCAACCACGAGAGCTAAAATTTTTATTATTATTATTATTCATAATTAAAGCTTTGATTCTGAAGAACTGGAATATGTCACATGACCTACGTGACTATAACACATGGGTCTGACATTAACACTTTTGTTGACACTTCATTTAAAAAGAAGTGCATGTTATACGGGGAGGGTAGAACAGACACTATAAAAGCCACGCGTGTATAGTGTGTCTTATTGTTTCCTGGGTGGGGAGGAGGGCTGGCTTGTTCTATTTAGCAAACTCTCACTTGAGCAGAAGACACTGTTTGCAAGTAGTGATTTAGAATGCATGCTCTTCAGGACAAGGACAGTCTCTTACATGTATATATGGCACTCAGCACAATGGGGCTGCTCACTACAACTGTGGCCTCTGCACAGTATTGCAATTCAATACATATAAGTTGGGAGAATGGCCAATATACTTCTTCTACATGGCTCTTGCTGGTTTTGGGAACCTATCACATTGGGTTAATGCAGAGCCCATATTCAAAGCCTGCAGTATAAATCCCCAACCTTTGGGATACACAGAGGCTTCCAAGCAAACATAAGAGAGTACCTAAAATGTTCAACTCTAGGCAGCATGTGAAATACTGGTGTGTCTTTCAAAGGCAGTGCTATAATTTACCATAGAAAACTCCTCTAATACTTACACCTTCCTGCTCAGGACAGACTCCCAGACTCCTGCACATTTCCATAAAGTGGGGTAGAAAATCTTGGTCCAGAAGGATGTAGACTGGAATCTTCCGCTTTCTATAGGCTTCCTGAAGGTCACTGAAGATCTCAATATCTGTGAAGGAATCCATAACTAGAGCGATCACCTGCAGAAACAGAAGAAGCCGTTAGGCCCAGAGCCTGACTCTCTCATTACACAAATAAGCATGACTTTGCCTGTCTAGATCAGTAGCTCCCCCAGTCAGTTCTCATTCAGTGGTATTGTACAGCCAGACACATTTCTTTCATGCTGCCTTTTTTTTTTTTTGGGAGGGTGGGGGAGGCAAAATGATAATCTTATGTTCCCACAATTTAGTCAAACTCACTATGCCCTGGAGTATACAGGATGATCCCAGATGGATTATTCCCACACCTGTTAATGCTCTCACATTATGGTTTGCTTTTCTGCACAACCTTAGATAATGACATCTTATTTCAGCACCTGGGGAGCTGGCGAGGCACAGTCAGCAGTCTTGCAGAGTTGGCTCCACTCCCTTGCTCCCAGATACGCTGGGCTGAACGCCTCCTGCTGAAGGGGGTTGTCTTAGCCCTACAGTTGCTGATCAGTTCACTGCGGCTCAAGAGAGTTTTAGACATAAAAAGCTTCTGTCTATACTGGACAATCTAACATGTCTTCCATCCCTGTAGTATCCGAGCATCTCTTAAGCTTCAGTGATTGGATCCTCACAAGACCCCTGCATGATAGGGATACATCATCATCCCCATGCACACAGAGATGAAGCTGCTTACCCACAGTCACAAAGGGAGTCTGGGGTAGAGCTAGGAACTGAACCCCGATAGAGCCAGGTATTATTAGTCTGAATCCCAGTCCAGTGCCTTCACCAAAAGATCATCCTTCCACCAGCATTAGCACCACTGCACACTTTCTGCTATTAACTCCTCTAGTGTAGTCAGGGCCCAAGACAGGAAGATTCTTCTCTCCCAGGCCATTAAGAACTAGTACCACAGCCATGTGTGTTCTAGAAACCCATCTAGCTAACTCCAAATGTCATCACAGACCTAGATATCTAGCCCATCATCATTCAGAGGAAGTGCATCTGGCTTGGGGTGATGGAGATGAGTAAAAAAAATTCAGTTTGATGGCTTGTTTTGCCATATTCCAGAGTACTGGCACATCAAAGGAGAGTGGCTGTACAAGTAATGTAGGTGTATGGGAGCGGCACTTATCAAGTGTAACCCAGCCCCAAGGTGCGTACAGGCATGCTGCATAACCACCACTTGTGTGGTATTGCTCACACACAAAGTTACTTCCCACAAGTACAGAGATTTACTTTTTTGCTCACCATTGTACTCTGTTCCAAAGCACTGGTAATTAGAGTCTGCAGAAATACTCAGGTGTTTTTAAACAGATTTGCTTATTGCATGTGTCCTAACAAGAGTTTACTGTAGAAAGCATTTGCAGAAACCACAACTTAAGTAGATATTAGAAAATATCCACTGAAAGTAGATTTTGAGTTGAAAAACTCCACATTTTCACAAGAATCCCAATTCTAAAAGTCATGCATATCAAATCACGGAAGACAAACAGTACCTGTGATTTAGGTGTCCAGTGAAAGTTAAACAGCTTGAATTTTAGCTCTTGAGCACTTGCAACAAGCTACACTCCAAGAATTATTCACAGAAGTTTGGCGAATAATTTGAGGAAACAATAAAGGTGTTGTGACAATGTACAGCCAGAAGAGGGAAGCTAAAGGTATTTAGCAAAGCATTCAGTTTTGGTCTACTTCTGCTCCCACAAAGTCAATGCTAGAAAACTCCTGTTTAATTCAAGGGGAGCAGTTAGACCAACAATGGCCGCTTTTGAAAAGCCCATTCTAAAATCGGTCAAACAAGTTATTGGCTGCACTTTATTCACGCAGCTGTAATCTCACCAACACTTACAATTTGAAAGGCGTCATTAGCGAAGGTGCTTCTAAGGCAGAGGTGGGCAAATTACAGCCTGTGGGACCATCCTGCCCAGCCCCTGAGCTCCTAGCCCGGGAGGCTAGCCCCCAGCCCCTCCCCTGCTGTCCCCCCTCCCCTGCAGCCTCAGCTCACCACGACGCCAGCGCTCTGGCCCGCCACTCCTGCCAGGCAGTGCAGCAGCGGGGCTAGCTCCAGCCAGGCGGCGGGGCTGCGAGCTCCTGCTGCTCTGAGCAGCATGGGAAGAGGGCAGGGAACGGTTGGATTGGTGTAGGAGTCCTGGGGGGCCTGTTGCGGGAGGGGGGTGGATAGGGGTCAGGGCAGTCAAGGAACAGGGAGGATTGGATAGGGGGTGGGATCCCAGGGGGTGGTCAGGGGACAAGGAGTGGGGGGGGGGGCGTGGTTTGGATGGGTTGGAAGTTCTAAGGGGGGCAGTCAGGGGGCAGCAAGTGGGAGGGGGCAGGAGCCAGGCTGTTTGGGGAGGCACAGCCTTCCCTACCCAGCCCTCCATATAGTTTCACAACCCCGATGTGGCCCTCAGGCCAAAAAGTTTGCCCACCCCTGTTCTAAGGGTATGTCTACATTGCAATTAAAAAAACTCATGTCTGATCCATGCCAGGTGGCTCAGCCTTGCAGGGCTCAGACTAAGGTGTGGTGTAGTGTAGACATTAGGGCTTGGGCTGCGCCATGGGGCCAGCAATCCTGCTGGCTGGATCCAGCCCGTGGGCCATAGTTTGCCCACCCCTGGTGTAGACAAAGACTCCTGATGCACTGTCCTCACCTTTTGCTTTGTATGCCTGAAACTACAGTGGCAGAAACTAAAATACCAGTGACTGAAACTACCTTTCTGGTTCACAGGGTACAAGTGACTTACTTTGGAAAGCTAGATGCTAGTGAATGCATTGTGATCACACGTTCTGGCTTCAGGGCGTTCTTACCAGTCCATCAGTCACTAGCTTCCCCAAGGTTCAATCAAAATCAAATACTGACTCACCAGTCATTAGGCAATAACAATCTGTTGCTGTCATCTCTCTCACTGTTTAATTCATTTTGTTTAATACATTTACACCCTTCCTTCATTTGGGATTGTGCATGACCTCAAGCTGAAAGTTTATCCATCCACAAGTGTCACTAGTCCTTTTACCATACATCAAAGCTGCCTAGTTACATAGCCTTATAACTAGGAAGATGACAGGGCTACTCCTTGGACTGACCATCAGAAGAGTATTATGAAGTGTTTGGCTAGCATTTCTTCCTCCAGGTGGTCACCTCTACTGCAATTGAGCTCCCCAATTCAGCAAACAGTGGAGCTCACCTAGAAGTGAAGTGGCATTGGAACCATGATCTCATCCACCAGTGTTAGAGAACCACTTACCCACCACCTTAACTTCCTTTTTAGCTTGGAGGGGAACACATGCCTCCAGAGATATTTAAGCCTCGTTATAAGGCTATGGAAAGGAGGGGGAAGAAAAAGTGAAGTCTATGAAGAGACAGACCACATGTCCAGTTTGGGCAAAGTTCATTCTGAACCTGAGGTTCTACAGGGAATTATGGCATGTTACAGATGCACACCATACCAGGCTATTAACATGCAGATATAGGTATATACTAGATCAGAGAAGTTGCTTGGACATTGGGAGGGGGTAAATTTATCTTTCTTTTTAAAAATAATGCACATTCCATCCAAATTTATGGACGGACTAGAAAGGCCAGTATCATCCAAGTCTTTAAACCAAGTGCTGAATTCATCAGACCTTCAAACATTTCTGAACTGCAGTTTTAAATAGAGAACTTCTCTAAGCTCTGCAAGGGGAGAGAAACCCAGTGAAAGCCATTTCTCCTTTTTACCACACTTGGTCTTCAAGAGGAAGCTTGGAACTGAGGATCTTAACTGCTCAGAGAGACCAAGGGACTGTTCACCCAAATAAGGGTAGAATACCTCCTTGTGTAGTTGCATTCTGTCACCTGTTCTTACTCATGAAATTTCATTCTTCACTGCTTCAGGAGGGATGCGTGTGCACATGCAGGATGGGCATATAGTAGACCCTCTCCATATTTTGATCCCTGCAGGATGATCCAGGCCTCAGCTTTAGTGTGTGTTTTAGGCCACAGGAGTATGTTTTAGTCTCAGGTGAGCAGCGTGACTAGTTTCTGCCACTGAAGGGTGCATATACAAGCACAGAAGGGTATAAGTTATTCACTCTCTTGTCGTTTCCCTTCATTGCACCAGCTATGCATGTTACAACAATACAGTTTAATAGCTATACCTCCCTTGATATTTCCAGTACCTGAATCACTTATTTACTTCTCTTCTGGGGTTTTAATCCCTCCCCGTATAGAATAGAGAGAATGCTACACTAACAACCTTTACTGAACCACACCAGCTGGAACTGATTAGCCCCCTGAAGGCACTGCGAGACCTGGCCTGCATCAGCAACTTTCCTTTGTGATAAAAACCCAAGATAAAGAAATGCACAATACCTCGCAACATTTGGAAGTTTCTATGCAGACCCAGGGCATTATGTGACAGAGGTAATCCCTGAAGAAGAGGCCAGCCTCATGTAGTAAATTTGAGTTGTATGCAAGTTACAGCAGACAATTTGATTTCAAGTAGCTCTGGCACCTATAGAAGAAGTGGGTTTATCCCTAGCAGATAGGATTATCCAGTAACCATGCCCCTACTGAATCTGAGATTTCCAGAATTTGGGTATCAGTGCTATAGTAACATGCTAGGAGTTAAGCCCATTGCTTGAGTACCGTGATGTATTTCTAGCCACCACCACCACCACATCTGGACTTTCCCTTCCTCGATGAGCTACGTGTATGCTTCAACTGGACTAGTCACAAGGTCAAGTTTCTTGTTGTAGGTTCACATCTACATCTAAGCCACACAACTCCAATCCTCCCACTTCCCATTACTGTCAGGTATAAGAATATGGAAAGAGGTGCTGTTTTCCTACTGCACTGGACAGACCAGCAATCCAAGCCAAACACAAGTAGAGCAATGTTTCCATTCACGTATTTTAGATTTTCACAGCCACCCCTGGCACTTCCTTCCAGCTAGTCTTTAACCACCAAGAAAAATCTGAATCAGGAGCCTGCTATTATTATTGAAGAAGTGTCAGACCACTGGTCCATCTTCTAATCCAATACCCTGCCTTTGGCTGTAGTTAATACCCATAGCTTCAGATGAAACCCATCCCCAGCCTCTATACAGAGCACATAGTACCGAGCCAGGTACACAGTGTTGTACGCTGGGGTGGGAAAGGAAGAAAAATAACTTTTCTTCCTAACTCAGTTTATGCCCTGAAGTGTGAGATTTAGTGACTGCTTTTAGTGTCTCTACACGTTATTGGTCCTAATTTTATCTAGGCTATTTTTATTAACTTCAACTATAGTAATTGACTGATCTCTTGGGGCTGCAAATTCCTTAGGTGGATTACACACCATTTCAAATCGTTCTCTTTTATTCATTATAAATTCTCTTGTCCTTTTTTCCCTCAAGCGATCCCTTTTCCCTCATATTGTAGGGCACCATAAAAAAAGTCTTACCTGTTACTCTCTTTCATAACTTAACACTGATTGACATGGAATTCTGGTCCTCAAGACTACACGTCTTTAAAAATTCTGCCCCATAGCACTTGGCCTTTCCTGTTCTATTGTGTTTTGGGGAGGGGGGGATCTTTGTGGGTTGTCATGCACATACAGATCAACAGCTGACCTGACAAATTGCTTTCTTTAAACTCCAAGTTGTATTTTTAAAGTTATTGTTTGTTAGCAACCAAAAGAAGTGTATTCAGAACATGATCCTCCCAGATTAAAAAGCCTGACCTCGCTCACTCCAGAGATGCATTGTCCAAATGCTCATTGTATTCCCTCCCATAATACGCATACCTTCAAATGGCAACCAGAAACCAATTCAAGTTAGCAAAGGGTGGGGTGGAAGGCGGTGTTAGTTTGAGTGTAAGTTACCGGTAAGCAAGAAAAAAATCCTCCAGATGCCTGTAAAATACTGTTCAATTATAGAAAAGTCTTGGGGGGGGGTGGGGGGAGATATTGCCTTTGTCTTCTCAGGTATTGGCCACTGTCAAACCGTGGAGTACAAGGGAGAAAACAAGCAAGACTTTCTCTTTCGGTTGTTTGATGCCTGCTTGGGTCTTAGTAGCATTGTAGGACATCTTGGGCTATGTCTACACTGCAGTAACACAACTACAGCGAGGCAGCTATGTTGCTGTAGGGCCACAGGAGATGCGTCCTACGTTGACGGATGGGTGTTTCTCATTGACGTAGTTAATCCACCTCTCCAAGCAGTCGTAGCTAGGTTGATGGAAGAATTCTATCAACCCAGATGCACCTATACCAGGAGTTAAATTGATGTAGCTATAGCATGCGAGGTGGGAAAAATTTCACAGCCCTGAGTGACGTAGCTAGATCAATCTAATTTTAAGGTAGACCAGGCCTAAGATACGAGTTATAGGAGCTATGGGGCCCAAAGATCTGGGCACTACTTCAGTAGAGATAAACAGCTATTCTGGAGCTTACGTTACTGTGACAAAACAGGATCTGGCCCATTGCCTCTAGCAATTGTTTTTGATAGAACTGCATGTTTGTGTGGTGTTTATCAACTAGATTAGGTCTAGGGCATGGTTTAAATGTCTAACTTTAACCAACAAAACCAATACTTTCCCACTGGCTCAGCCTCTAGCGCAAAGCCCAGCTACTGTGCCATGTTCAGCTGCCGAGAAGCCTGCTAGCCCTAGACTCTGCACAGGGGCTCAGTCTTGCTTAGCAGCCTCACTAGTAGACATTGGAGGCAAAGATAAGATGAGGGATGTCCCCTTACCTCAGATACTAGCTGCTGAAAAAAAGATGGAGCTTGCTTTCTTCTCCCCATAGCAGAGCCTTCTGGCTGGGGCGGGGAGGAAGCACACACCCCCAAATGCAGCAGGGCAGAACAAGGAGGACTTCTAGGCCATCCTTTTGCCAGCTTCCCAGTTTTGGCATCTTCAGACCCACCTACCAAGCAGCCAAATGCCTACCTCTTTTGCTCCCCACAAACATCAGTGTAAAATGGACATTTGACAGTTTCATAGCTGCCTGGGGCGGAGGGGGGGGGGGGAGGGGTCCCACTAGCAGTAGTGAAACTGGCTAGCATCAGGTGAAGTTTAACTCCGCTGCTGCTGAGCAAAACTAGGAACATCAGCTGTTTACAGACTAGGGAGTTGAGGGGAGAAAAAAATAATCCCAGCATTATGGCCAGAGGGTTGTCTTTGCAGACAAAATCCTATTGCATCAGAGAGGGAAGCTACATGTGCAAGAACTTTGAAAGGCAACATGGCATTTATTAGGGAACTGCAGCTACACAAGACAAATTGGTTAGGAACTTGATATGGGAGCAATTAAGGGTCCGTTTGGTTTGGCCAAGACAAATTTCAGCTCATGAGCAGTGGAACGGTTGGATGAAAAGATTTGGAATGTCTTGGCAAGCAGCATAAAGGGAGGATGGAGTTTAATATTTATGTAACTGTGTAACACTGCTAGAAGGGAAAGAATTAATGGGTGTGGCCCAGATCCAAACAGATCCCTAAAAAAATTTCTAAGCTGTTTAAGACTGGACAAGTTTGTGCATGATGTTTTTGATAGGAGATGGTAAGGCAGAGAGAGACCAGTACATTCATAATATATTGTGTAATAGGTTTAGTGTTTTTTAAATTACTTTACCGTTTCCGCAATACAGAAACTATTGCGAACCAAGAAGTGGTTAAATCATTATGACCCTAACACTAAAAATATGTTCTTATTTCTCCTAATCTTTTGACTTTATAATTTGACATTTGTTTTGAAGAGATTAAAGCTCACATTGTGTCATATCAGTGCAGACACACATCCCAATATTCTGGCTAGGATAGCATGTTAGATGCGTAGTCTGTTTTATACAGTAGTACAGCTTGTATGCACGGTTATGTAACAGCTTCCAGTTTCTATAGAAAGTGTGATATTTGACAAGTTACAAATTGAAAGTGACAGACACTACATGTAAAGTAAGGCATATGCACAAGGGGCCATTCAACCTTCACTCTACAATTTCTGACTTCTAAGTGCATTGTTTCCTCAACCTTTATATCATGTTAGTGCCAGTTTTAAACAGGTATAATTAACCATATTGCTGGTTAGCATTGCAAGAATAAGTGCAGCAATGACAAGGGCTGGGCATACATTAGATACACGGTCTCATGTGAAGTTTCCTTCTCCTCATAGCAGAAAAGCTGTTCCATTTTGCATAGTGAAGGCCATTACAGTGCTAAAGATGTTCTCCTGCTGTAATCCGCATCAACTGGAGAAGTCAACATCAACAGGTCCATATCCATGCAGCTTATCAGACAGTCCAAGGTTTTAGCCCAGTCACTGGGGCAGTAGTGGTCCAGCTACACAACATGTTATAACCAGCTCAGAGGACATCTTGGTGATGATCAAGTCCCTGACTCAGACACCTCAATCCAGCCTTGCTCCTTACAAGCAGCACAGGCTGGAAGCATAGTATGAAAGTTGCAGGGAATCCCTTGCCTGCATTCGGAGGCTTATGAGGGTTTGTTTTGCTTTCTTGTACATCAAAGCGTCCTACAGTCATGGTTTGTTTCAGTGCTGCCTTGCCTTCCCCTCCCACTGCCCCAAATTCCCCCTTCTTACAGACATACCCTGAAATACACTAAGGGATGCTTTTCAAACCACGATGTTGGAGAGCATTAGTTAGAATTGGCAAGGGCGACGCAGCCCAAGAGTCTGACTAGCCCCAGGTGTGACATACAAGGGTACAGTCCAGGCCAATGAGTAGCTGTGTTATCCCTGCCCTGTAAAGGGCACGTCAGGTTACAATGCCTTGCTGCTGTAGTCTCCAACCTGGAGAACGTAAATCGCTCCCAGCTATGTCTGTATGCGCTGCAGACAGCCAGCACACCTTGACTCTTGCCAGCTTTAAAGATTACTCCAGGGTGATCCCAACACACTCCCACATTTCTCCTCAGGAATATATGTCCTGTACTGCCAAGCCCTCTCCTGGACAGCACAAATAGGTTAAGTCCATTATTCCTTTAAGAGAATAATAGGCAAGGCTCAGATTTTGTCAGGAATATTTTAGTAAAATCACAGACAGGTCAAAGTCTTCCATGGATTTTTGTATATTGCCATGACCTGTAATTTTTACTAAAAATATCCCTGAGGAAATGGGGAGGAAGGAGGGTCCAACACCCACAGGCACTGGGAGCTCTGGGGGGCCCCGCCACCGCTGGACAACAGCAGGGGACCCCTGGCCACCCACAGGGAGTGGCAGCTGTGAGGTTCCCTTGCTGCCTGGAGTTGTGGGGGAGGTTCCCCCACCATCCTCAGCAGGTGGGAGCTGCAGGGTCCCCACCACACCACCTGCGGGGGCTGGGAGCTGCAGGGTCCCCCTGCTGCTCAGGGGCTCCGCCACCAGCATCAGCTGAGAGCTACGTGGCCTGCCAGCTGACAGCTCCAGCGCCGAGGAAGAAAATGTCACAGAGGTCTCTGGAAGTCACGGATTCCGTGACACAATCATAGCCTTAATAATAGGCACACAATTTACTACCCCAAAAGGAAGGTACCCAGACACTTCAACTTGAACATACTGGATTAGATAAAACAAAACAAGTTTATTATTAACTACAAAGTACAAGTAATAAGGCATAAGAGTCAGAAATGGTTACAAGATAAAACACTGCCTAACAAACTATATTAGATTCAAAGCAAAGTTCTCACCACATGCTTTCTGCAGTCATAAGGACCAATCCACAGGTCAGGACTCCTCCCACAGAGTTTAACAGCTGCTTCCTTTGTCTCTTTAGGGGCAGTCAATGTGATGGGCAAGGTCTGTGTATGGGGTGGGGTGTCTTGGGGCCTTTATCTCCTTTTTTATAGTTTCAGTCCCACTCTTGAAAAACATTTCCAGCAGAGACCCAAAGAGACAGTCTATGTGAAAGGATATACCCTGCTTGTTTTTTTTCACATATTTAAGCGTCCTTTGATTTTCTTCTCTGCTTGATTATTCAGTTTTCAGCTTAAATGCAAATTAAAGCATGCACACATTCCCTCTTTTGTTTAGGACAGACCTGTTTTCTGCCTGTATAGGGCAGTGGGGTTTCAAACCTGTGTTAATAACCCCACACAGAGGAATGTTATAACTTCACATAGAATGTGTGGCCACACTGTACCAGGAATAACACTGACCACCAGAAAAGTATAGGTTTTCAAAGGATACCTCTGGCAAGGCATTCTTTGTACAAAGGTTATTGCAATAATGTGTACAGTATGAATACAGGGATTTATTCGTTCCGTACTAACAACTCACCCCCACTAACTTCCCAGATTAAACAGGTTTCAGAGTAGCAGCCGTGTTAGTCTGTATTCGCAAAAAGAAAAGGAGGACTTGTGGCACTTTAGAGACTAACAAATTTATCTGAGCATAAGCTTTCGTGAGCTACAGCATCCGATGAAGTGAGCTGTAGCTCACGAAAACTTATGCTCAAATAAATTTGTTAGTCTCTAAAGTGCCATAAGTACTCCTTTTCTTTTTGCCAGATTAAACACTCACCCAGTCATTAGAGCAAGGGGCTAGAGGTTGCTCACACTGAAGGACACAACAGCAGGGCGGGTTATATTCTAGCCTGCAGCCCAGCTTCCATGGGGTGCTGCTGGAACAGTTTGTATAGCGAGGGTACGGACCGAGCACCATTAAACCAAACTCTGCACCCCTGTACGTGATGGAAACCACTTCCAGCCAGGTGGTGATGCTACACCCGCAGCACCCCCAGTTCCCCAGGCACAGAGGAGCGCTGTGCAGCGCAGCAGCCCGCGGGTTTCCCAGGCCAAGGGACGCGGTTCCCGAAGCAGGCGGCTCGGGCAGGAAGGGGGCGCAGAGGCCGGGCTGGGGACTCACCTCCCTGGCCGAGCGGATCTGCCTGCGCACCGCCTCCTTGCAGCTGTAGATGGTCTCCCCGAAGCTGGGCTGGAAAAGCGCCTCCACGCGGGTGAGGCCGCGGTACGAGCCGCTGGAGAAGGCCGGCCAGCCCAGCTCCAGCACGGGCGGCTCCACGTCCGACTGCTCGGGGAAGTAGGTGAGCGAGGAGCAGTCCAGCGAGGCGCTGAGCGAGGGCTCGGCCGCCCCGGTCTCGGCCCCGGCCGGCGGCGCGGCCGCCTGGAGGACGGCCTGGATCTCGGGCTCCGAGAGGAAGCCGGGCACCTTCTCCCGGCGCAGGAAAGCGCGGAAAGCGGCGCGGCCGCCCGCCACCAGCTCCTCCAGCGCCAGCCGCTGCGCCTCGCTGTAGAGCTCGGGCGAGCTCGGCTCCCCGCGGGGCCAGCGGCCGGGCGCGTCCTCCAGGCACTGGGACTGGTTCGCCATGGGGAGCCGCGGCCGCTGCTAACCACCAGCCCGAGAAGAGGGAAGCTGATCCGAGAGAGGGCAGAGCTGAGGCCGCACGGGGGCCTTTTATAGAGAGTTTGAACCCAAACGAGCTGCCGCGCCGCCGCCACGGATTGGGGAGGTCGCTGCCTCTCCTTCCTCCCTGTGGTTGGCTGGCTGCTTTTGAATGTGTTTGGCCAAGCCCGCCCCTTCTGCGCTAGGGCGAGCTCGGCCCGCCGCCAGCTCCGGCCGGCTTCTGTGCCCCGCAGGCTAGGCGAGCCAGCCCCGCTGCCGCGCCTGCCTCCGCACGCTCCCTGCTCCTCCGAGGGAAGCAGAGACTGCCCAGAGACTGAGGTGCACTGGGGCCCAGCCAGGGGGTTGAGAGAAGCAGGGGGCGGGCAGGCCGAGAGGAGCAAGTGGTGGGCGAGGGGAGCCAAGGGGGTCTCAGGGGCCGGCTCCGTGGAGCCATTGTAAAGCCGGCACTGGCCCGGTCACCCCGCGGCTGCTGCTGGGAGGCACGCTGAGGCGGACTGCCCTGAGTTTGGGCAGCAGCACGGGGCAGCCAGGTTTTGGCCTCGACCCCCTGAGCAGTGCCAGGGGCTGGGCTGTGTGGGGAGTCTGAAACATTTTCCCCCTCCTAGGCTGGCTGCAGGCTTTACTTTGCAGCTCTCTCGTCACTGGATCATTTCCAGTTCTCTGTGCTTTTTACTAGGGTTGTTAGACAAGGGCTAAGTGAAAAGTGAATCTGGAAATGTGGACTTATTACTCTTTGCAGAGTCAGACCTGTTCTACTCATGATGAGCTCCTTATTTAGTGGGCTGCGTTTAACAAGCGACAGAGCACGTCTTTATAAACCAAGGAACATACCGTTGTACTATGCCACTTGAAAAGAGGGGTACGGGCAAAGAAGCGAGAGCATCCAAAATCCCCGCTGCCCATCCCCTGTTATGAGCCTGTTGCATTTAGCAGAGGTAGGGGGGAAAGTCCTGAGAGAAAAAAGGGCTAGAAGCTTTAGGTCTGATGAAACACGGAGGCAAATTAATGTTTCAATGGCAGCAAATGGTAGGGAGAAAAGGGCATTACCTTTCTGCAGGGGGATGGGAAGAGGTAGCACAGATTTAAGGGGTCTCTGTTATTTCACTGCCAGCTCCAACTCTGCTAAATGCGAACGCTTTCTCTGCAGACAGCTGCTTCTGCCCTGAAGCTGTGCCTTCACAAGGAAAAGAGGTGTATTTTTCACCTGTGTTAGAACCATAGTGAAGACAAAAAGAAAAGGAGTACTTGTTGACAGGGACACGTTGGAGGGATACAAAGGGGGGCACCAGCTAAAGGGGGGGCACATGCCCCCCGAGGTGACCTGCATGTTAAGGACAGCTACATTATTCTGTTGCCTCTGCCCCATTGATGACTGGAGATAATTTTTAAGTCTTCTGAAGCTGGAGAATGAGTTCAGGATGGTACAGGCACAGTGAGAAGGATTCTTACATTTGCAGTCCTCTGGAAACAGTGCTTCCGGAATACTGAAAATGAGTCCAAAATCTCATTCTTGATGGGTAGCAATTTAGGCACCATCATTTTGTATGTATAGTTGAGATTATATTTTGCCATGTGCATTATTTTGCATTTAACAGTGAATTTCATCTGCTGTTTTCTTGCCAAGTCACCCAGTTTTGTGAAATCCCTTTGTAACTCTTTGCAGTCTGTTTTTGACTTAACTACCTTGAGTAATTTTGTATCATCTGCAAACTTTGCCACCTCACTATTTACCCCTTTTTGGAGATCATTTATGAATATGATGAAGAGCACTGACCCCAGACCAGTACAGACCCTTGGGGACACCTCTATTTACTTCTCCCCTTCTGAAAATGGGCCATTTATTCCTATCCTTTGTTTCATGTCTTTTAACTGGAGTGCCTGGGAATGCTTTCAAGATCACCTAAGGATCCTTAATAAAAGGCTTCCCATTAAATTAAATAATCTTAATCACCCCTTCTTTGTTTATAAACAAACTCCCTGCACCAAGGGCAGAAGTCCTTAGCAATGCCCTTCCCCGCCGCGATTGGGGCGGGCCATGTGACCCTTCCTCCCTGCAGGTAGGTTACCACTGGTTCAACCTACAATTCCTTGTCTTCACTACAGTTTAAACACATTAGTTAACATGGGTGCATTTTTCAGCTGTCAAGCTAACTTTCCTAGTGAAGACAAGACCTTAGTGGCAGTGGAAAACTCCTGTAGCCCTTATGGTGGCTGGATCTGCTGGTATTTGTGATCAAGGGAGGGATGACATACACATCTTCCCTCACTCCAGGGCTTATCTATACAGGAAAGTTATACCGGTGTAACTGTGTGCATGCTCTTCTTCCAATATAAGCCAAGCTGAAAAAAGTGTCCATACAGAATGTTCTACTGGTATAACTAGTAAAACTTTCCTATTAAGACAAGCCTTAAGAGGCTTAATTCCTTTTCTTCCTCCTCTCTCTGCAAGGGTCTGTTCCCAAACTTGCAGAGAGATAATAGCCCCTCTCCTGAAGCAAACAGACAGTGGAATTGATGAAGGACCAGCATGACAGTTGCACATTGGCCTGTTTGTTATGGGGGATGGGGAGGGGTTTGTGATTTTTACTGCTCCTGTTATACCTGTGATGGTTACCCTCAGGCCCCAGTAGAGAGAGCTGCAGCAGTGCTTAATTTGTTATGAAAGAGGTGCCGGTGCTCAAGCAATTATGTTCTGGGGCTTAAGGAATATTTTACTTTTATAACTGATGTGGCAAGCTCAGAGGTGCCTGAGCTCTGACCTGCCAAACTCAGAGGTGCTGGGGCTCAGCCCTGGCACAAATTAAGCACTGAGTCAAACATAACTGCTGAGTCCTCAATTGTGGAAGAAAAGCGTGATGGTTCCTGGGTATTTGAGGACGTATGAAAGAAGTCCTTGCTACTGTGGCAACCTGCATGTACAGGATTAATGAGGAGTCCACCATGAGCTCAAAGCTCCATGCAATGTTAAATCTGGTAATTAAGGACACCAGGCCATGGGCTTGAACACTAGTCAATTCCCATCATCCTAAGACCTCACACTTCTGTTGATCATCGGTTGATTTAAGATCACTGCATTTTATCCACCTGCCTAGCTCTTCCAGACACATTATGTTGGCAAAGCCCATGGCTGCATCAGAGGAGGAAACACATTTAGGTACAGTCCACGCAGTGGTGGTACATTGTTATATTAAAAATCAGATGCCATAGATTTCAAACATATTAAGCCAGTAAATAAAGACCCCATCTGCAGTTCCTGGTATTATCAAAAGAAATTTAATATATTTTTTTAAATTAAAAAATTCAATCATTCTATTAAAGACACTGAGAAGTCAGATGCTAATACTGTCATACATATCCTGTTGGCATGAGATTTACGTACAGTTTGATATTTAATGCATTGCTTCAACATGTTAAGAAACCATCTTTTCATACTTACAGTAGCAATATGAAGTTAATTCCATACAATATCAAATATCCTTTTTTAAAAAGTTTTAAATATATTACTCTGATTGCCAAAATGCCATTTTTATACACAAAGCTGCTAATACAATATACAGTTCTCTTACATTATTTTTTCACATAAAATACATTTTGTCAAGTTTTATTTGTACATCATTTACTACAGCTCAATGGAGTCATGAATTATTGCAGACGGCTGGGCATCCTTTTGATATGTCCTGGATATGCAGCAGCCGAACCTAGCTGTACCAGGTCTACAAATGCCACTGAAGTTGGTTTACTGCTTCCTTCTCCTGGAAAAAACGACAAAATTGCAGTCTAGATGCTGAGAAGTCAGATAAGGCTCAACTAAGGGTGTATCCACACTGGCTATTTGAAAACCTGTTCTCCACTGGCTCAGGTGGAGGCTGGAGTATAGACTGGGCTCAGGCATAGGACTGAACACCAGATAACTTAAATGCCTGACTCTTCTTTCTAGACCTTCCACCATTGCTACCACCAATAGAACTGCAACAGCGGAGAATTACAAGCTGTAAGTTTGCAGTAGCAGATACACCCGTAAAGAATCCAAGCATACCCTTCCTGTGTAGGCAACTATACACTGGCAGCTTTACCTGCATGAAGACAGCAGGATCAGGCCTGGAAACTGCTCAGTAACTCCAAACCCCACTTTACAGCCTTAGAAAAATTACAGTGTCGTGTAGTAATGGACTACAGCTCGTAATACTGCAATTGTGTTTGGGCACTTACTGTACAACAATGAAACATTTTTTGTGGACAGAATGTGATGTGCCAACACCATCTGTTAAAATACACAAGGACTTGGATCTCATTGTGTACCCTTATGACCCGAGAAGAACAAAGCTAACCTGGAGTTTTCACCTTACACAAGTTTTCATTTATAAATCAGCCAATTACTAGTAAGATAATACTTTAGGAAGAACATGTAGTGCTCATAATGCTTGCACCAGGACATCAAAGCTAGAGAAAGAATAAAGATTTTAATGCTGGCAGCAGACTTGATGTTGGAATCAAGTCATGGCCAGTGGACAGGAGCCAGAGCTGAAACTCAGGTGTATGCCAGGCCTGAGTATAACTTCAACCATAGCCCCAAACTAACACAACTAGAACTCATTATGCTTTTATTCCAGGTATCACAGGACTGCTGAAAATCTGTTTTATTTCAATTCAAATACAATTTTGGGTGGGAGGGAAGATTCCCTCTCCTCTCACTCGAAAAGCAGAGAAGAGAGATGGGGGAACAAAAGAAGCAAAACAAAACTCTGCAATTCAAATTGAAAAATTTCACAGGAAGTGAACATTTGAAAAAAAAAAGATTTTCCTTTGAAAAGCCATTTTGTCAAAACAGTTGAAGCCAGCTGTACAGAGTAGCCGCATTCTAGTAGCCACGTGCACTTAGCTATTTTTAGCTAGCTTGGTAATACATAGATATACCCATAGACAGAGAGAACACCTCGAGGCAGGCTGACCCCAATTAAGCCACTGAGATCTTTTAAAGAATAGTTCTAGGGCTTCCCCCAGTGGACTATTCCTATTTCAGTATATGACCGATAGTGTTTCAACACAGAAGGCTGCGAGAACAGATGCCCAACATCAAGGTGAAGTGTGCTAAGAATGAGGCTCAATGCAATTTAGGGGATTATAAATGCTCACATCTACCTACAAACTTATCAGCGAAAAGCCACTTTGCATTAACAGAATTCATCATACCCATTGGGTATTGCCCTGTCTCATTATTGCTATTTACCGGAACTCTCCCTGTGACCATCATCCCCTTCCTTCCCTAACACAGGGGAGGCTCTGCCCTGTGTAACATCTCATCAGAGCCCAAGCTAGAACACTAGGCTCAAAACTGTGGAAGAAATTCAGATCCAGGTCCATACTGAGGCCTTGCTCTAAGAGCTCAAATGGGACAAGAAATTTCAACATCTTGAAGGGGAAAGTTTGGATCTAGGTCTGAAATGAGAACCTAACTTTATAGTTCAAGCCCATCTCTAACAATTAATAGCCTATTGCTATGCATATTGCTTGGCTGGATCAAGAGCTGGCAGAGACTGCTCCCACGCACTATTATGCATCTGAAGAACGTCCTTTAGCATGGCAGTTGGAGCTCCCTCCAACTCTTCATTAGCTTGCTAGCAACCCTAGGGCCCCAGTATATCATGAAGGCTTGCATGCAGTAAGGTTGTGCCCATACACAACTCTCAGGGTGTGGTAACTAATAACTGGATGATAGCTGGATCAACCTCCTCAAAAGCTTGGGGAAAGGTGGATCTGAAATTTACACCCTGGGCTCATGTCTAAGAAAGCTAGAGTCTGACCGGCTTCCCCACTGATACTCAGATTTTAACAGAGCCAGGCTGCCCTTGCCTACAGGGAACATGCATGAAGGAGAGGATTGTACCAAAGAGGCAGGGCTAGACAGCTGTGTAGGCTTTAGGGGGAACAGAGTTTGAATGGTTGGGCCAAGAACAGAACGCTAAAAGAGAAGAAAAAATTTCTACTAACCTAAGTGCTAGACATGCAAATCCTGAGATGGTTTCTATTCTCAACTTTTTAGTGGCACTAAAATCTCCAACAAAGTAGCTGAGTGTCAGCTATTGTACGCCACAAAATAATCAAAGCATCCTACCGGAATGGCCCCCAAGTGCTAGATATTACAGGATTGTAGCTATAGTGCTTTTTAAAAATGAATAAGGACTATATTCTTAAAGGAGGGCACTTGCAATATATCTACAGAAGTGCCTGTGCACCTATCCTACCCGTGAAAACCTGCATTTGCATCTACCAAATAAATACCTGCCGGTGGATTAAGTCCCCATTTTGTGCTCCGAGATATCCATTCGGTGCTTACTATCATCACTTCACACACATGTTGAAGTTGTCTACGCCCTGCCCATGTATCCCTGCTGGTGTCCCAGGGCCCTCTGGGCATTCCAGCCAACAAGTCACTTATGCCCTTGTTTGAAAACTTATCCCAAGCTGTCAAATTGATTCACATCCTTAAGTAGCCATGGAAAGGACCCTAGACTGACTATCCCGTTCCCAAATCCCTACATGCACCAATGGTAGGTAAAGCTCATCACTGCCCTGGTGCAGCTCCTGGAGCATTCACTAGTTTCTGGCTCTTCTCCATTCTGAGATAAATTGGAGATAAATTACAAGTTATCACCAAGGTTATATTTACAGCCCCAGAGCCATAACAGCCACATTAAGCAGCTCTAAGGCCAATTTTATGGTTGCAATGTTACAGCAGTCCAATTAAGGGAATATTTGTGCAACCTAGAGCATGTAGCATTTCTTCCACATCCCCAATAGTAAAGCCATTGTTGCTTAGTTAGACATCACAACATTAGCTGGAATAATGAAATCCTGGAGATTATGTTAATCAGAGATGTCATATTGATGCATCAGAGCTATTTGTCTCCATTACGCTGGATTCACACTGCTTTAGTGTAGTAACTAACCACTGTCAACGAAAGCAAGCCCCAAACTATATAATTCCATCGCATTCAAGTGTCTGCTTTCTATTGGCTGGAATGAGATGTAAAGCCCAATACTCCTCTCACTTTCACCAGTGTAATCGGACTTCATTGGAGTCACTTCTGATTTATGGCTGGTGTGAGTGAGAAGGAACAGGCCATGACCTGATATCATCTATCACTGGGAATACAGCTCACAGCTGTTCAAAGCTTAGCATCGGCTGCAACTGATGTGCAGCAGCACCAGGATAATTCTGCTCCAGCGATTCTCATTCCCGTGGGGGTAATGGGAAAAGGACATTCCCTAGTAAAAGGGGAACATCTTCATTCCATGATATCGAGGCTAAAGTTGCTAAGACTGTCTCAGAAAACTTGATGTGTTCCATTCCCTGGAACTCTGGGTAACCATATGACACCACCAGACCTACATACACCCTCCAACAGAGTTAGCTGCACAGGACTCTTCAATTATCTGCTCAACTCCTTTAAGTTGGGAGAATAGGAGCTAAGCTCCCTGATGGCCCAATAAAAAAAAAAAAAACCACCCTCTAAGGTTATCATACAAGTTCAAACAATGCAGCAGTGGAGTGCCAAGGCAGGCAGGGCATCAGGAAATGGAACAGGAATAGCAGGTCAGCCCCTTGAAAATGGGGCAGGAGTGTCAGGCAGGATCCCTGGGATAATGGGGAGGAGTGACTGGGTATGTTATTAAATACATTAGGAAAAGATGCCTTCGCTGTAACAGACCTTCTGAAATCTGACCTGACTTTCTATCCCCCTATGCCAAAATTCTCTTCATTTAGGGAGAAAATGGGAAGGAAGGATAAGTGGACTGTCAGAGTCCAAAAGACTAAAGCGTCAGCCTGAGAGGAAGCTCCAACACCTGCCAATACACCCTGCACCTTCCTTGTGGTAACAGATGCCCATCTCCCCTGCCTGGGGGGTGCAGATACTATAATGTGCAATGTCCTGCCTTCTCCAGCAGAGGGCGAGATGGGCCCAAATCCCTATGCCACTGGATATGGCACTGCCGACACAGGCTCCATGCAAAAAAGTGCGACATCAAATTCAACTCTGAAGTAAACAAAGCAAGGAGTGTGTAAGCCCTCCAGACAACTTGATATGCTGCTTGTACCTAGTGGAGCTCCCTCTTGCTTCCTTTCCCTCATATAAGGATAGTGCAACTCTGGATCCCACCACTGTCAAAAAGCCCCTGTTCATTGTAACACCACACATGTCTCACTAACACACTGCTAATCTCCCTTGTAGAGATGGAACAATGTTTCTAGTTGTGGGATGGCTTCACTAACATGCTGCCTCATCTTTAGGCCAGTGTCTCCTGTTTTCCAAGCCATACACGGTTGAAAGGATGGGTGGGGAGGAGTCAGAGAAGAGAAAAGTACATTTAAA
This sequence comes from Eretmochelys imbricata, assembly GCF_965152235.1. Classification (NCBI taxonomy): domain Eukaryota; kingdom Metazoa; phylum Chordata; order Testudines; family Cheloniidae; genus Eretmochelys; species Eretmochelys imbricata. The sequence continues at coordinate 22,856,372 of NC_135584.1, forward strand.
GTCCCTTACCAGAAGGGAATACAGTATTGCTCTCAAATAGCAGCTGAAAAGAGAGGAAGATGCATGGAAGTTCCATGGTCTATGGCAGATGCTTGGAGCACGATACAGTGCTGTAAGCAGGATTCTACCCAGTGATGGCTCAGGGTGGCATCAGGAACCCAAACAATCCTGCGTTTTTCAAGTTTGGGGCCTACGCTGCACCTATAAGACAAACATTCACAGATGCAGACTGTGTGCAATGGCCCCTTTGTGCAGACAAATATATTGAGATGCAACTTAAAATATTTTGTGAAGATTTTGCCTGTTTATTCTGGACTGTCGTGTCCAATTCCCTAGAGCTGATGCTCTGCTGATAGGTGCTGTCTCCTTGCTCCTACCATTCAGGTGAGGGTTTTGCTCCCTGGAGGGCAATTGCAGAAAGTGGCCTGCCAATCGCACACCCCTTGTTACACCAAGCCACAGATTCCTCAAATGCAGCCTGGCACACAGTTAACACATGCTGCCGGCTTCCTATCCAACAGCACTTCACTAGACCACTCCAAACTTCATTGCTGCATGCTGGCTTTTGCTCAGTGAAGAAGCCACTTTCTCTCTCCTACAAGATAGCTATTTCTGAGCCTTTTGCTGGCAGCTACCGTACTGCTGCTGGTGACCCCAGCATAGGGTCTGGAAAAACACTGGAATGCTGGGAAAAAATGTAAAAAAATTTCCATCCTACTGTGATGCTCAACAACCAAAAGCAATGATTTAGCATTGACACATTTAGATGCTTGAGCAGCTTAGCCCCAAGAACACAGGTTCACACACAAGAGTGTTAAAACCTAGTGAGGCTGGAAATATTTCCATGCCATTTTTACTGGAAGCAGGTATTTCTTTCCCCTTCCTTCCTAATTTAAACAGAGCCCTGCAGTTCTGGCAACCCAAATACAATAGCACTCTGCTAGTGCAGCAGAGACAGAAAGCAACAGAGACCATTCTAGTTTTTAAGCTGAGTGAAGCATAGAGAGTAAAAAGCAGCACCAACAGGGAAGGCGAGATTGTTAAAAATGAATGGATTTCACTAATCTAAGGGTCTTAGTAATACAAGTAATTTGTTCTTATCCCATTACTGACCCTGTCAGTCAGCATT